>NC_141069.1:55042073-55642073 GCF_041138505.1 Cibotium barometz
TTAAAGAACCATCTTGGTGAGACGTATGTATAATAGTGAACGATTAAGATTATACGTTGTGGCCAAGGGGGTGAGCACTTTTTTTTTTTTTGGGAACAATAGTTGCCATATATATTAATATTAACAGCCTTTCTGAAAGAGCGTGAGATCCAAAGAACAAGGGCAAGTCGTTAAGACCTTGATCACTTTTTAGATTATGTTAATGTAACCTTGCATAAATTAATTAATTGCGGGCACGACCCCAAATTAATTAATTAGTGAACCATTTTAGCTTGCAAGTGTTGCATTGCTCGGCTGAAAGAAATACCATACAGGCTTGGTACCTTATTGGGTATGGTGGGTAGGAATAGAAAAAAACAAGGACCTTTCTGTTTTTGGCGTTCTCCCTTCACCACAACCCACCAGGTCCTCTAGCTGATGCAACATCTTGTGTGTGCACTCAATTGCTGTTAAAGCATTTTGATGAACAGAAAATCAATAACTTCTCATTTGCAGCACAACTAGGATAATAATAATATATTTACACCGAGAAGTCTCTAGTATTACTTACACACCCATGGGCGGTGTAGAGATAAGGCCAATGTTGTGTGATCCTTTAGAGGGTAATGGATGGGCATAGTTTTAGGCATGACTAAGGCATCATGATATTTCATATCTCTAGAGTAGGAATAATGGACATGAACAGATACTCGAGGAAAACAATGGAGTTGGTGGACTCCTACACACTTGAAGATAGCTTTTAGCTCATCTTTTACAACACGAAAAGTTGTTGCGAATAATTCAATAAGGGATATGTTTTTCTTGTAGATTTGGCAATAATTTTGGCAGGGCATGCTGTTATTAAAGTCTATAAACAAAGAGTTACAATGGTAGCTATGTATGGAACACTTATTGGGGGCTTTGATGAAGAATCATGCCAACATTGAGAAGTTACAAATTATCATATTCTAAAGCCTCATAAACAAAATCCCTTGGTTCCACATGATATCATCCTTGTAGAGTTCAATGCTCCACCCTCACATTGTAATGTCCATGCATTGGGCTAACTAGCCATGATTTAGAAACGTGGATGATTGGCACCCTTGCTACATGTACACAGGATGGTATCCTATGGAAGTAACACAGTTTACAAACCGATCAGGTAGATAGGCTACATGGCCTAATATTTCCTTATCACGCCATGTATATGGTATGTGTATTTTACCCTAGGTGACCTTGTCCCTATGTTATGGGACCTAATACTACATGTATATGGTATGTGGATTTTACCCTAGGTGACCTTGTCCCTATGTTATAGGACCTAAATAGGTAGCCACAAAGTTTTGGATGGACCCAAATGATGTCGCACATGAAGAAAGGTTTATTATGACCTTTATTAGTAGCTAGTAAATGGAGAATGACCATGCTAACATTGTCAACCCTTCCCACATTGTTACTATGATGAAGGACTTTGGGGCCAAGGGGATCTACCATATGGGAAGCCCATATAATTGGTGTGCTCAATGTTAAAGCACCATATTTTATGAATCTTAATATTTTGAAGATCTTCCCTTTGTAAAGTTGATGCTAAAAAAGTGCATGTTTTACTATTTCTTGTGTTCACTTTTGGACATACTTATTGCTTTGCACAATGGGATGGAGTGAAAATGCAAGGGTTGTTAGGGAACTATGCTTCTAGTAATCTTATAAAAGAAACTTTCTATGGGAGAGCTAGATCACTCAATTTCACCCTCCGCGTTGTCACACCATGGATTCCTTGTGAGAACGGGTCAAGAGCATGAAGGGAAAGAGCTATGGAAGAGCTCAATGGCAACCCAAATTCCCTATCTTAGTTCGAAGGGAGTGAGAGAAGTAGAGTGCTAATTAAAAAGTGAGTGAGTAAAAGAGAGTGTGAGAAAGAGAAAGCATGTAAGCAACAACAACTGACAAGAAGCAAAGCAATAAGCCACTCACATGCATCACTAAGAGAGTGTGAGAAAGCATGTAAGCAACAACAACTGACAAGAAGCAAAGCAATAAGCCACTCACATGCATCACTAAGAGAGAAGAAAGCATGCAAACTACTAAAAGAAGAGCATAAACAAGAGTCAATTGTAATAATGGGATTGTCTCCTTTCCCATTACCTAAAATCTCCCTTAACACATGGGCAGGGAGAGGAAGGTCGGGTTGGGGGAGGGGGAGGGGGAGGGAGAAATCTCTTCCATTGAGAATGTCTTCTTGGTGAGGTGTTAACTTTGTTCTTACTTAAAGAGAATGCGGGGGAGAGAGAGAGAGAGAGAGAGAGAGAGAGAGAGAGAGAGTTCCTTGTTGTAAGCAAACATACACACAAGAGAGAGCAAGACATAAGAGAGAGATGGATGGCTGAATTTTCTTCTATCTTCTTCTCTTCTCTATAACATATAACTAAAAGATAACAATAGATACTATAAGGTAAAGTACTCTTCTATAGTAACATACAATGGTCTGTCCATAGTGTGAACTTGACTATATGAGTTGGCGCTATAACTCTAGTCACTCCAAAGTGGATGTCACGCAGCATGTCACCCACTGGTAGCATATTAACCATAATCTCACCAACCATGCCAGTGACATAAATACGGAAGCTATCACCCAGGCAGGTCATCAATGTCCATAGTACTAGTTGAGCTCAATATCTCAACACAACTATATGAGTTGGCGCTATAACTATGCCATAACTCTAGTACTCCAAAGTGGATGTCACACAGATTGTCATCCAGTGATAGCACATTAACCATAATCTCACCAACTATGCCAATGGCGTAAATGTGAAAGCTATCACCCAGGCAGGTCATCAATGTCCGTGTAGTACTAGTTGAGCTCAATATCTCAGCACTCCCCCTCGAGCTCAACTCCACACAGTGCACTCCTAAACCTGTCGAGCTTCTCTGTGCCGCCCAATGCTTTCGTGATTGAAGATGTCAGCCACTTGATCCTCTGTACTGACATATACTAGATCTACATCACCTCTTGCTCTAGAACCTTCTCCCTCACAAAGTGATAGTGCACCTCAACGTGCTTAGTTCTAGCATGGTATACTGGGTTACTGGCCAACTATATGCTACTCATGTTGTCACAATAAATGATAGCTACCACGGGCTCATCCATATCACCAAGTAGCTTCTAAAACCAAGCTACCTCACAACCATAGCATCATCCCTGTACTCTGACTCTATACTCGACAAAGAAATTGTTGGCTATTTCTTATTGCTCCAACTCATAGTAGCACACTCCAATGGCACTAAAATAGGCTTATAGCATGTCATACCATATTTTGGAAAACATGTTCAAGACACCCATTATGCACCTATATGTAGTGGGGTCCTCCAAAATCTCACATGTATCTATGGAAATCTTCGTGTTTTGCTCCAATGGAACTAAAATAGGCCTACAGCATGTCATACCCTACTTGGACAACATGTCCAAAACATACTACCTCTATAATAACAAAATGCCATGAGGTGATCTTACCACCTCTATGTTTAAGAAATACTACAGTTCACCCAAATCCTTCATCTCAAACTTCTGCTTCAAAAGTCTCCTAACATCACGTATGTCAGCATCACTATCACCAATGATAATCAAGTCATCCACATAAATGACTAATAGTATCAGCATCACTATCACCCAATGATAATCAAGTCATCCACATAAATGACTAATAGCATGATCTCTCTATCCATCTTTTTCACATAAAGTGAAAATCTACATTGGATATCTAAAATCCAATGGTAACAAGATATTCCACGATATTTTTTGACCATACTCTAGGTACCTGCTCTTCAAGCCATATAGGGCTTTACGTAACTTGCACACAAAATCTGGGTGTGCATCACTCTCATAGCCTGGTGGCTACATCATGTATAATTCTTCTTGTAAATCACCATGCAAGAAGGCATTCTTTACATCCATCTAATGTAAAGACCAACCCTTTTCTACAACGATAGCACAACTCTCACGGTTTCCATTCTTGCAACCATGCTGAATGTCTCCTCATAGTCAATGCCATAGGTATGCGCATAGCCCTTAGCAACCAATCTTGCCTTATACATGCTCATTGAACCATCTATGTTATGCTTGACCTTATACACCCACTTACATCCAATCGCCTTCTTTTACTTAGGCAAAGGTAGTAACTCCCATGTTGCATTTGCGTCCAATGTTTCTATCTCCTCATTCATGGCATCTTTCCATTTTTTATTTTCAAGTGCCTGATCAAAACAAGTGGGCTCCAACTCTTGTATTGCTTTAACCATGTAAGCATAATGATGGGCTATATATATCCATCATATCTCAACCTATAAACAGCAGGATACCTAACCCTCGTAGACCTACGTACACATGGATCACTACCAGGTGTCCTCAAACCAACCGTGGTCCTCCTTACACCAGAAGTAACCACAAAGGGAATGCCAAGCTCCTCATCATCAAGGCTCTGCTCAAAGCCACTAGAGTCCCCATCCACATATTAGTGACCTACTGACAAATCAGGCACAAAAGGTTGATCTACCTTTTCCTTCCCTTTGCATGATACATGTGTACCTACATCTGTCCAACCTGCCTGCTCTACTGACCATGGACTAACACTGGATCCACTGCTAGAGGACTCTCCAAGTCCACTAAGAACCTATGATTGTTACTCTACATGTGGTGCAACATCAGTGCTTCTTACATCCATATCTTTATTACCTTCATTGCTAGTGAATACCAGCTACTCATCTCATCAAAGACAACATCTTTGCTAACTCGCATCTCACGAGTGGTAGGGTTATAACATCTATAACCTTTTTTATTCAAAGCATAACCAATGAAGACGTATTTCTCTGCCTTTGCATCCAACTTTTTTCTCACTTCGTGTCGGGAACATGCACATATGAAATACACCCAAACACTTTTAAGTGAGACACATCTGATTTTATGCCTGTAAACTTTTGTTCAAGTGTCATACCATGAACAACTGCAGTGGGAGTCCTGTTCATAATGTACACAACAATTACTGCTACTACTTCTACCCAAAAATAATGTGGCATATTCTTTTTAGAAATCAAGGCATGTGCCACTTATATAATGTGCCTATTTTTTCTTTCTATAACACCATTCTGTTTGCAAAGTGTACCTACATGTAAATTGTCTCTTGATTCCCTGCTTTCTCAAGAAACCACTGAACTCATTGGAGAAATACTCTCCCCCACCCTTTGATCTTAGGCATTTTATTTGTATGTCTTTTTTCTTCTCAACCAAGAGTTTAAATCTTGAAAGTGAGAAAATACCTCACTTTTTCTCCTTCATAAAATAAACCCACACTTTCCTAGTGTGATCATCAAATAATGTAACATAATACGTGCAACCTGCAATTGTTGTAGTCTTGGTCGGTCCCCATACATCTGAATGTATAACATCTAATGGCCTTGTACTGACATGCTTTTCATACAAGATAGCATGTTTGGTCTGCTTACTAAGCTGCTGACAGGCTTGCATACCATCAACCTGAAACTTTAGCAAACCTGTAACAATATTTTGGGCTTGCATAGACTTCAGCCCACTGTATATTCACATGACCAATGTGCTTGTGCCATGTGTCAATATCTGCAATGATTCCATGTGCAAACATGGATACCTTTACCTCAGGCATGTTCACATCCAAAGTAAACATAATACCATTTCTATTACCCTTTGCAACCAAGAGACACTGATTTTTGAAGTCTTCCACATTCTTGAGGATTAAACCTCACTTGCAGACCCTACTCAACCATCTGTCTAATAGAAACCAAGTTCTTTATGATATTTGAAACATGAAGTACATATGTTAAGTACTTCATTTTTCCATAATGCATAGACACTAGCAATTTACCAACATGCACAATGGGATGCGTAATATCATCACTTATTTCTACATAACCTAGTTTTTCCATTTTCTACATGTCTCTAAACCACTCACCATAATTGGTCTTGTGGTTAGAGGCACCAAAATCTACATACCATTTATCTTTAGATCCTAACACATCTCTTGTTGTGGAACTCAGCATGTGATGCATCATAAATAGCTTCTCACTCTTACCATCATCACCACCCTGTTTACTTAATGATGCATAGTTTCCTAGCTGCAACTTTCCACTTTTAATGTCATTCTGCCTTTTAAAGAAGTCCTTTGTCATGTGTCGTGGTTTGCCACAATAATAGCACTCTATGTTATTTGAACTCTAATTTCTTTGCCAACCATGTCAACCCCTCTGGTTCCCCCTACCTCTAGACTGGGCCTCTTCCACATGTATGATTGTTGTTACTGCTACGAATCATTAGACTATTGTTGTCCATAATTCTAGTTTCCATGTTGGCCACCACCTTGGCCTCAACCGTGACCTCTACCTCTTTGAATTAGAGTAGAAGGCATGTTCTAATGTGTTCTTGCTTTGTGAAGAAGAGTCCTCACCAATAGACTTTTCTTCTATGATCAGCTCACCACACAAGAACATCTATGCTGTTTGCAAAGACAACTCCTCAATTGGAGATGTGTAGCTCCGAGAGGGTGTCATACCTAAACAAGAAGGGAAAGAGATAATAATGCTCTTACCCGTGTATCACTTCCTTGCTTTCTTTGTTCTTGCCTCCTTTTCTCTCACACAAACCGGAGCTCTAATAACATAAAGAGAATGTGGGAGATCTTGAGAGAGAGAGAGAGAGAGAGAGAGAGAGAGAGAGAGAGAGAGAAATCTTGAGTTTCTTGCAAGCAAACATATACACAAGAGGAAGCAAGACGTAAGAGAGAGATGGATGGCTGAATTTTCATCTATTTTCTTCTCTTCTCTATAACCATATAACTAGAAGATAATTGTACATACTGTAAGGGAAAGTACTCTTCTACAATAACATATAATGGTCGGTCCATGGTCTGAACTGGACTATATGAGATAGCTCTATATCTATACTGTGGCTGTCACACAGCCTATCATCCACTGGCGGCATATCAACTATAATCTCACCAACCATGCCATGGCATAAGTGTCGAAGCTATCACCCAGACAGGTCATCAATGTCCATAATAGCACTAGTTAAGCTTGCTATCTCAACACTATTTGAATTATTCTAGTTGTATTATTACAAGCGGCTAAGATGCAAGGACTAAGTGATCTCTATGTTAGAGTAGGCATGGGGCTTAATGCCCTTGAGATTTGGTTTCTAATCTTGGTATTCACTTATAAAGGAGATTAAGCAAAGTTGTGATTTGATGATCACTTAAAAGTAGCACCATTATAACACTTTATACTATGTTAATTATCTTAGGGTACTCACCCAATTTTTAAATTACATGTAGAAAGTTTCTAGATTTGTAGTTTTATTACCTTATTGATGAGTAGAGGCATTACAAATGTCATGCTACCTTATGAGCTACATGACCAGATGTTGATAGAAAAGCCATCATAGTAGTATGCTAGATGTTAAGAGGAAAAAGGCTCTTTGACCACACAAGGAAGCCCATCAAATTTGAAAAGAAAGGATGTATGACTAGAGAGCAACCCACATTTTACAAGATGAGAATATCCCAAGAGTTAAAGAGTATATATAAACAAATCTGATGGTGGGAACTCTTTGAACCACTAGCTTCAAACTGATGGGAGGTCTTTGAACCACTAACTTCTTTTTGACATCATAGGTTTGTCTAGAGATATGCAAGAGATAAGTTGATGGTATGTGAATATCATATTTGGATTTACTAAGAAATTTCATGTATCCTGGGTTTGTTATTTTTTCTTCCCTCTATATAAATAGCGTTTTTGAGAGCTATGCTTCTCTCAAGAGGTGGCCATATGCCTTAGCCTCATGCATGAAACTTATGCATGAGGCTAAGGCATAAAAAATATGCATGAGGCTAGTGCATAAGCCTCATGCATGAGACATGCATTAGCTATATGCATAAGCCTCATGCATGAGGCTTATACATAAGTTTTATGCATGATTTTATGAATAAGCCACAAGCATGAGACTTGTGCACAAAGCCTCATGCATAGGCCTCATGTATAAAGCCTCATGCATAGGCCTCATGTATAAAGCCTATGCATAGGCCTCATGCATAGGCCTCATGTATAAATCTTATGCATGAGGCTTATGCATTAGCCCCATGAGCCTCTATGCATAGCCTTTAGAGAGCTATGCATCTCTCAAGAGGTGGCCATATGCCTCATGCATTTACATTTATATGAGGCTAATGCCTAAAGCTTATGCATTAGCCATATGAATAAGCTTATGCATTAGCCATATGAATAAGCCTCATGCATGAGAATTATGCATTAGCCATATGCATAAGCCTCATGTATGGAGCTTATACATAAGGTTTATGCATAAGGCTTATGCATATAAGCCTCATGCATAATGCTTATGCATAAAGCTAATGCATGAGGCTTATGCATTAGCCATATGTATAAGCCGCATGCATAAGCATGCCAATAGCTACCGATATGCACCCGTAGCCCCTAATTCATGTGGTAAATACCTAGGCATGCCAATAGCTACTACTGATATACACTAGTAGCTCGTAATGCATGCCATGTGCTCTACCAGCATGCACTAGGAGCTTCCGAGTGCAGAGGCTGGGTGCTTCCAATGCGCATGCTAGTAGCTTTTATGTGAGATTGAATCAATGTGTTTAAGCTTTGTTGAGGGGAGTGTTGAAATCAGTTCATGGGCCAGAAACACAAAGCAAGGAGATGATTCTATGTTTACAAATAAGAAGCTTTTGATAGAAGGCCCCACACCAGAGCATATAGCTATGCTTACAAAGGAGCATGAAGGGGCAATGTTAGAATTTTGTTGATCAACTTCTTCCCGAGGAGCCAGACACAATAGGTTTTTAAAAAGCATACTTAGTTCTCATTTTATTGGTAGGATAGCTTTTTCCATAATGATATGTAAGTAAATGCTCTACAAATATCATCGGTTAGATTTTTATGTATGGTACTTATGATCTTGACTTATTAGAAGAACTAACTTCTATTTCATTTTGTTAAATTCAAAGACAATATTATTGAGCTGACTTGACAACATTATCTACTTCAGAATTTGCTCATTGTTATAAAGTAAAACACATGCCATGCTCATTAGATCAATTAGGTCATGTGTTTATGATTTTTTGATTGACACCCCAAACACTTATTCAAATTTAATCCTCACATATAGTTGATCATTTGGGTATGTCAATAAGGCCACATAAAGTTTATAGTCATACATAAGATTTGGTCAATTGACCAAATCTATAGCATTAACAACCATGCCATAGATTTGAATAAGTGACTAAATCTAGAAATTCATATCCATATATAAGATTTGACCACTAGCATTACCCACCCTTGACATAGATTTGGACAAGTAATTAAATCTAGCAGTAACACCCATGCACAAGATGTCTACTATCATTTAGTGAGATTTAGACAACTGACCAAATTAACCATTCAAATATATCCAAATATGTGGACAACTAACTATATGACCAAATTTAATTCTATGTACTTAGAGATATATCAAGTATTTGAGAGTAATGAAAGCATGTGTTTATGATTTTGTAATTGAGTTTTGGTTGATTCTCGATTATTATCTTTGGCTAACTTACAAATAAATATGATAATTGATACCATATTGGTAGTTATATAAATGGACATAAGGATGTCATCAAGTTGACACACTCAATGATGAGTAATGTTCGTGTGGATGTAATTTTGAGTTCATGGAAGTGAAGATATTTGTGAACTAGGGATATTGGTAGTTATATAAATAGGCATAAGGATGTCATCAAGTTGACACACTCAATGATTGAGTAATATTCATGGATGTAATGTTGAAGTCATGAAAATAAAGATATTTGTGAACTTTGAGTTTGGAGTAGGATATGTTATCCTTGCAAAGGGTTTGTCATTAATTAATGCCTTTAATGAATTAATTAAAAAGTCATTTTTTATATTTGTCGATGTATTGTTAAGGCAACATGATGAATGTGATTATAAAATTTGTGGTATACAATGTGCATGTTAAATAAAGCATTCTTATGAGATTGTCCTTAAATATAATATATTTTGAGTATTGTGAGCCTCACTATCACAAATATGCACTTTGGAGAAAAGAAGTTAATACATTTTATTGACCTCTATTGGCTAATTTGTCCTAAATATATGAAAATGGAAATTGGAATTTTTCCAAATTTCTTAATATGGACTTAAGATTTTAAACAAGAGGGATTGAAGACCTCTTGGCCTCTTTAACCTCTCCAAAGGGACTTTCATAATCTAAGATAAGTGGTCTAACCACTAGTACTATGGTTCCTTGATAGGGAGCAAGAAGGTTCTTGACATGAACAAATGGTGCTGTGCTAAAAATCCTCCTAAAAATATGTAAGTATAGCACATGAGTTCAAATGAAGGGTTTTTTAATTCAAAATTTTAAAATAAATTTATAGAAATACATTTACAGAAGGGGTTTTTTAATCGGTTTTGAAAAAACCCATAAGTCCATAAAGAAAAGGGCTCATTCGATTCATGAAAAATTCACATGTAAGGGATTTTTTAAATACCCCTTAAGCGTACGTGATACATAGGGTTCCTTAGTAGTGCATCCCCTGAGCAAGGATCAAGCTAGTCTTGGATGATCTCGAATCCAAATCATCGACCGAACCCGATTCAATCATGATTCGTCGATCTTTTTTTTCTGATCGTGGACATGTTGTCGATCATTTTCTCAAATCATCCTAGAAAGTAGATCGTTGATTGTTTAGATTTCTTATAATCCAAATTGCTTAGAGTTTGGATTGCATAGGAAATGAACCTGTTCCAAATCGGGTGATCCCATCTTAGATCATGGACATTCCCTGATCATTGCTCTAATATTCTAATTGTTGACCATATCTCTATATTAGGATCGTCGGCCCAATCTTGGGATCATCAAAATATTCAAATCTTCACTAGATTTTGAGATCGTTCTTATTCAAATTTTGGCCTATAAGATTTTTTGGCTTTTAGATCATCCATATGTCATTTGGATTGCTGCTCTGGCTAGATTCTAGAGAGTGGAAAAAACCCCCCCAAAAAAAAGAATTAAAAATTACATTGTACATATGCTACATATGCATTTTTGCATGTTTTTTCTTTCCCTTTTAAGCTTATTATTTTCTTGTCAAACATCTTTAAAATATAAAAACATTAAGAAAAAACAATAAAAATAAAAATAAAAACTCAAAATCAAAAAATCATTATAAAAAGAATTTTCACAAGCAATTCTAGTGTTGGTTCAAGTGCTTATGCATTTGCAATCAGGTTGAATCATTGACCAGTCCTATTCTAACCCAACCTTTAAATACGAGACTTCATCTCACGTGTCAATGTTAGGGAGTGGTACTAGACCACGAGTAGAATTGACATCTCTTATTGGCCAGATGGTAGTTTGAAAGCAAACCTAGAGTCCTTAACAACAAAAGAGACTAGATTAATACTATGGGGGGGAATAGACCCTGTAGAGCTTCCACAGTGAGAATGGAGCCGAAAGAGCATCATGAAAGAAGACATTCTCGCTCACTCGCTCAAACTTGTTCTTGCTCAAGGCAACAATAGGTGATAGTTTTAAGTAAAGAAGACATTGTGAGATGATACTGTGACAATGCTTTGTATTTTATTGCACTAATGGATTACAAAAGGTGTGGCTTATGCCAAAGTTTACTTGATTAAAATTTATTTTGAACACAAGTCTACAATAGAATAGAGCTACATAACCCAATAACAAATTGGAACTAGATCCTTGTGCTTCTTTGGTGGTAGAATTTAGGACCTCAGAGCCAACATTTGGTTGAGTCTCTCACTTAAAGCCTTTAATTCTCTAAATCCCTTCTTGTTGAAACAATTCTTATGCACAATTTGGTTATTTACCATCCAATTGTTTGTTCCTAGATCATTAACTCTGATTCAACATCATTAACTCTAATTCGAGCTTCTATTAATTTCTATGAATCCCTTCTTGCACTTCTCGCACATAATTTGATTATTTTCCATCCAATTGTTTTGTCCCAAATCATTAACTTTGATTCGATCTTCCATTACTTATTCTTCTTCTTGCATGCTTTGATAAATTAGGGAGTTTACATGGATGAAGCGTAGCTTGTCCTACTAGAGAGAGATGAGCCATCAATGAGAATGTTGAGGAACAATTTCACACTCAAACTGCAAATGAAACCTATATGCTATAGCACTATGGTTATCATCAAACTACAAAGTTCCCCATCTACATTGACCATAATGGGGTGCTCTTGGAGCAATGGCCGCTTCCAGCTATGCAAGGCATGACTCAAAGATAATAGATAACCCAAAAGTTATTGTTGCCTCCATTGTTGAACACAAGTTTTATGTAGATCTAGAGGGAATATGTATATCCCTACACAAGACTCGTCTAGTGTCTGTTAGATGCCCAATGAGTTCTAACCCAGAAGTAGCTACTACTGCTTCTAGCCCACCATCTTTGGATAGAGGGTGTACAATTTTTAGCATTGATCATTTGATTATGAATTCCCTCTCAAGACAATAACTCAAACTCCCTCGATGAGTACATCATCTAACAACCACCACCCACAGGGTCAGTGTGTCATGCTCAACTTCATATTTGGATGATATAGAAGAAGTACCATTGAACGTTGTGAGTTGGAGGTGCAAATTTCACATGGGTAGTGGGGATTACAAGATGGGAAAAGAGAGGCCAAGTAATCCCATATACAAAGGAAGTATGAAAGAGGAAAGGGTATATATAATCCAAAGGGACCCCTCCTACCTTCAACTCCCCCAAGCTTATTTTTTATGGAACACTGGTGGTGGTGGATAACTGGTTAGGTAGGTGGGGACTCGCCTTAGCATACCAGAGCGTACACAAGCCCATGTGGATATGTGTACCTCTAGGGGTGCTAGGTTTTGGAAAGCATGCTAGCTATATATGTTGGCCAGCCATTCTATGTCATACAGCTCCTTCGTAGTATCAGTCAAATCAGGGTCCGTCTCACCAAAATCAGGGCAATCCCAGGAGGACTCCAACTCAGCCATTTGCCTGTGTTCAGAGTAATCTCAGAACTCCCTCCCAAAACTAGGGTAACCAAAGAGAAAGAGTTCCACCCTAGTCTGCAGAGCAGCCAAAGCAGTTACGATAGCAGTAGTGGAAGAGAAAAGAGGTCAGATTTATGCCGCAATTGAAAACCAAGGGCCAAATCGTCAATTCTCTGTCATCCATACTCCAGCTGAGTATAAGGGTAAGTCATTTAAGCTTTTGATTGATTCAGGCACAGCAGTACTTATTCATTTATTTCCCCAGGATGCTTGCGTAAGCTAGTCCTAGAACAGAAATCAGGGAAACCTATGCAAGTTGAATTGGCCAGTGAGAAGATTCTTTTCACTCACCATGAAACTGATCGTATTCAATTTAATCTAGATGGGAATGTAACTGACTGCCAGTTCAGAGTCTTACCTTAAGGAGTTTTCGACGGAATCCTTGAAATGGATTGGCTTCACAAAAATCAAGCTGACATTCACTGTCACAATGGAACCATTTCCTTCCATGACCTTCACAGGAACAAAGTTCAAGGAACCGAAATTTCAGGATCCTCGAGATTTGCAATTAGTAAAAGCTTCTAGGTTACTGAAAAGACTTAGAAAGAAGTAACTCATTTATGTTGTCAAAATGAATTCGGTAGACACAAAGTTAAAGGCTAAAGAACCAGAATGGTTAAGTGAGTATGATGATTTATTCCCAGCAGAGCTAACTGAGATGCCTCTGATTCGGGAAGTAGATCATGTGATAGAATTGACCCCCGGAGCTCAGCCAGTAGCCCAGCGCACGTACAAAATGCCAGTCCCTGAAGCCATTGAACTCAAGGAACAGCTTAGGCAGCTGTTAGAACAAGGGTTTGTAAGACCCAGTGTTTCACCTTGGGGAGCGCCAGTTCTCTTTCAGAAAAAGAAGGATGGAACGTTAAGACTCTGTGTCGATTACAGAGGTCTCAATCAGCCTGACAGTTAAGAATAAGTATCCTATCCCCAGAATTGATGAGCTTCTGGTGGACAGGCTAAATGGAGCCCAGATCTTCACAAAGATAGATCTCAAATCAGGGTATTACTCTACCAGATCAAGATTAATGATCAAGATATCCCAAAGACAGTCATCAATACTCGCTATGGGCACTATGAATTTATAGTCATGCCATTTGGATTGACAAATGTCCCAGCTACATTCAATCACCTAATGCAGGACATTCTCAGAGAATACTTGGATGATTTTGTTCTTGTTTTCTTTGATGATATTCTGATTTACTCAAAGAATCTGACCATGAAGCTCATGTCCGTAAAGTTCTTGAGATTCTAAGGAAGCACCAACTCTTTGCAAAAAATAGCAAATGCACTTTCTCTGCCGACCATGTTGAATACTTAAGCTTTCTGGTATCCAAAGACGGAATTTCTCTACACTCCGCAAAAGTCCAAGCAGTCATAGATTGGCCTGAACCAAAGTCAGTGAAAGAAGTCAGGGGATTCTTGGGATTAACTGGTTGGTATAGAATTTTTATACCTAAGTATGCTCTCATAGCTTCCCCCCTGACTAATCTTCTCAAGAAGAATACCCCATTTCAATGGCCTGCCAGGTGTCAGAGCGCCTTTGATAAGCTGAAGACCGCCCTGGTAACCAATCCCGTTCGAAGTTGCCAAATTTCTCTCTACCCTTTGAGGTAGTAACTAATGCCAATGGTTTTGCCCTAGGAGGTGCGCTCATGTAGGAAGGTCATGCAGTGGCCTATGAATCTCAAAAACTCAAAACGCATGAGAGAAATTATGTTGTCCACGACCTGGAGCTACTTTCAGTAGTTTATGCCCCTGAAGTTGTGGAGACATTACCTACTGGGCCAAAGATTCACTTTGATGAGACAGATCATCAGAGCTTAAAGTGGATCTTCACTCATCAGAAGGATCTCAACATGCGCCAAAGAAGGTGGATGCAGACCCTGCAGGAATTTGATTTTGAAATCAAGTACCGCCTAGGCAAAGAAAATGTGGTAGTAGATGCCCTCAGTAGAAAAGCCTCCTTGCTTGCAATCACAGTGGTGTCAAATCCATTGATTAATGAAGCAAGAGAGGATGATGAACTCTTAACTTCTTCAACCCAAGGGCAGATGGAACTCCAACCTGAAGAAATCCTTAATGTTCGAGAAAAGCTTCTCAGGAACAGAATTATGAGAAAATTATTAATCAAATGGAAGTTCTATCCTTTTGAAGACGCCACCTAGGAGAAAGAAGCCGAAATGATACGGAATTACCCCCAGTTTGCGAGGACATCTCGCGTTTTTCAAGTGGGAGAGGATGTAAGATTCCTCCCTAACCTCTCAAGATGTCCAATTTCTTCCCCTTTTCAAAATAATAAAAGATCTTATTTCTACCTGTTGGCCTAGAGAGAGAAAATATTCTAGAGAGAGATAATTTAGTTTTTAGATATCTTTGGATGGAAAAATATCATTTCTTATTAAAATAAATTCCCTGAAAATAGAAGTTTAAAAAGAAATTCCTAAGGTGCATTAGAAATGAATTATAATCTACACAAAAGATCTTAGTCTAAGGGTCCAGATTTTTTGAATATTTTGGATTAAGGTTCTGATGGACCAATAAGATTAATCCAAATGTAGGGAGGGGAGATAAAATGAAGAATAAAAGAAAAACCTCCCAAAAATGAGTAAATGCTCACATAAGATGAAGAGTGGACTAAGGACCAAATAAAAGATTAAAAAAACTAAATTTTGACACCTCAAAGTGGGGATCTCCCCTCATGAAGTAGGCACCTTTTTCTCATCATTACTCCCTAATTTTAAATCAATTAAATGAGATATTTCATCTCTCCTCTCTCCTATTTCAAAACTAGATCCAAAAAGTAAGCTGAACTGACCCAAAAATGGTCAAAAATTGACCAAACTAATCTGAAAAATTCTAGAATCAGTTTGCTTCGTTTAAGGCTCACTTTTTCCTATAAATAGAAGCCTCCCCCTTTGTAAAAGCTTAATGGTGTTTATGCACTTTACTCTACTCCTACCCTGGGCCATTTGAATTTCTTGATAATTCAATTGTTTTTGGCCTAATCCTCTCCAAAGTAATTGGTGGCCACTCTTGCTTCAAACAAGAGTAGAACCCTCAATCCCTCAAGCCAAAGGAAAGCTTACAACTCCATGTAAGCTAAATTTTCTTACTTTTTTAATTTTAAATCTATGGTTTTCTTGATTTTCATGTTTTACTATTGGTTGAAGTAAATTCAAATGCTATGCTTGATAAAAAGGCCACACCCTTCTCTTCTTTATATTCCAGTCTTTCTTTATCCTAGAATGATTAACAAAAAGATTAATTAAACTTTTCTTATTGTGTAATCTCTTGAATTTTAAAAATTATGTAGATTAGAGTCATATACATCTAAATTGAGTTAATTTAAGTCAATTAAAGAATGTTAAAAAATGAGAAATGGTCAATCATACAAAGGAGGTTATGGTAAAAATTTTCAGAATTTTGTGAAAAAAAAGGTTTATTTTTATGTTATTCCAAAAGAGTAATTCCTACCGTTTGTGCATTCTAAAAGAAATATTATAATTACTCCATGTACATATTCACCTTTGAATATGCATGGATATCACTGATATTAATTATTAAAATTGATTTCTATGCATAGAAAGATGCATAATGAAAAGTTCTTTTATTATAAAAGTGTTATTTTCATTAAATTTAATTTCTATGCGTAGAAAGATGCAAAATAAAATTTTTATTATTATAAAAGTGTTATTCTCATTAAATTTCTATGCATAGAAAGATGCATAATAAAAGTTTTTTTATTATAAAAGTGTTATTTTCATTTAATTTAATTTCTATGCATAGAAAGATGCATAATGAAATTTTTTTATTATAAAAGTATTATTTTTATTAAATTTAATTTCTATGCATAGAAAGATGCATAATGGAAATTTTTTTATTATAAAAGAGTTATTTCATTTCTATGCATAGAAAGATGCATAATGGATTTTTTTAATTATAAAAGTGTTATTTTTATTAAATTTAATTTCTATGCATAAACAGATGCATAATGGAAATTTTTTAATTATAAAAGTATTTTTCTCATTAAAATTGATTTTTATGCATAGAAAGATGCATAAAGGAAATTTTTATTATAAAAGCGTTCTTCTTGTAAAAATTAATTTGTATGCATAAATAGATGCATAAAGAATTTTTTTTTATTTTAAAAGTGGTTTTCCTATTAAAATTGATTTTATGCATAAATAGATGCATAAAAGGATTTTCTTTTATAAAAGTGTTATTCCCATTGAAGTTGCTTTTTATGTATAAATAGATGCATAAAGAATTTTTATATCAAAATTAGAATTCTCTTAAATTCTATGTTTAACTTCTATGAGAAATTGATAAATGAATAATTAAATACTCTAAGACAGAAACTTCTATCGTTTTATACTCACACGGATTGTAAAAAGAAAATTCAAGAAATTGATCGAGATCGAAATATTCAGATAAATGATTAATTTATTCATTGGAATTTGTAACTAATTTAGAAATCAGTTAAGTGAATATTCAAAGAAAGAAATTCAGTAAAATAGTAACTGAATTATCAAACCTTTTCGAGAAAGATAGTTCAGGAAAAATCTTATGAGACTCGACCCCTGAATCAAAACTATGACCAAGACCAACTCTTTCGTCATAGTTTCAAGGAAAGAAGATGTGACCAGTTTAGAAAACACTCGAAACTCCCGCCAAATCTGAAACTAAGTTTGAGACCCTTCGAATTGATCTGTGGATCAAGGTTATAGAATTCGAGGAATTCTGGTATGAAATTCAAATTCCGATCAAGAAGTTTTGGGGATACTAATTCAAGAAATACTCCTTGTATTCAAAAGAAAATCAAACTGAAAACTTGCATAGAAACCTTATTTTCTTAAAGGACTGTCTTACGCCAGAATGCTGGGAGGGAGCATTTGGTATATGTTTTTCTAAGGGAAGTTCGGTTGCAACAGCTGGCGGGGAGTGTTCAATGGACAACTCACGCGCTGTCATGCCACGGCACGTCTATGGTGTGAAATCATGCATGTGAGGCCATCAAATACAAATCCAGATGCATGAGTTAAGTGCCATGATGAGTCATTATATGATGCCTGAGTATATATGTTCATATTGTAGATAAGGTTCAATAAGATGAGCTGAGGCTCAGCCAGGTCTCGAAGCTTCTGACAGTGTGGTGTGAATTGTGGAGGATTTTTTTTTTTATATGCTTATGGAGAATTTTGGAGCTAGCAGACACCTTGTGCCTTGATAGGACTGGATTATGCTTGTGATTCGACTGCTTATTTGATTCCATGAGATGGTGAAATGATTATAAGCTGTGCCTAACTTGGTTGAGTTGATATTAGCACTGAGGCAGAGGACTTTATGGTGCACAACGGTTGTGGTCTTGATCGTATGCTTTAGATGGCAAGGTCATATATGCAATAAGGTTACCAAATGAAGCCTACCTTGATGTAGTGAGGGAGACCTTAGCAAGGCTATAGTTAAATTTCAATGAATATTGCTTGAAAAAATCACGCGTGGAATGGTAGGCGCAATGAAGAAATGAAAAATGGAAAAAGCGTGATTTTAGCTGCAAAAGGGTGTGGATGCCGACTTCCTCGCGGGGAATGACCAGAAAAAACCAGAGAGAAAAGGAGGCGGTGCTTATCAGTGGGGGAGAGACGCTGCAGGTAACCAGAGAAAAGGAAAAGGAGGCGGACAGCACACAATCTGAAAAGTTGGCGAAGAAGGATGGGCCGCTGGATAGTGGAAGAGAGGATGGTCTGGTTTTTGGCAGAAGGGGTTCCAAGGACGGCGCGGTAGCTGCTGCAGAAGGGGAGGTAGCCTTGTGTGTGGGGGTTACGAGACAGAGATGAAGAATCAAGGGGTTCCAGAAAATATGATGATTGCATCTTTTGCAAACCTTGTAAGTCCTGATTTAAAAGATGAAGTGCTGGAACTAGCAGAGTATCACTCCAAACGATGGAGTGATTTTGCAGATGCACTTATTTATGCGAGTTCCAGGTATAATGTGAGATGTGAAAGTGTTCCAGCAACAATCCGAGCCAATTTAGAAGCTGTTGTTGATGCATGTCTTATGGAGGATAATCAATTGCTATTCAAGGCTGATACAGAGATTGTGGAGGCTGTTTATGCTAAATTGGGACTGCAAAAAGCCATTAGTGAGCAACAAGGCCTTCACAGTGCAAAAAAGGATGCTTTGCTATAGCCTCATAAAGATGCAATGGGTGAACTCTGCAAGTATAATCTGTCTTCCTTGTTTGAGGGTGCAGACATACAGGGTCCTATGATCATACCACATGATGTATGTATGCCTATGCTTGAGGAGACACTTGATTCAGAGAGCTTCAGGACAGGTGCTCAAGACCCAGTACATGAGGAAGAGGACTGTGAAGCATGTAAGCTGTGTAAACATGAGGATTCTCATGACGAAAGTGCTCATTTGAAGGGTATTCCTCAGGTGTCGTATCATATGTGTGAAGAACAGCAGGAACCAATGCTTCTTGTTGAAAGCATGATTGCAGAGTTTGAAGATCTAACACAAGAAGAAGATGCTATCATTACTGCATTCTTATCTGGTTATGATGCTTATAAGCAGGATGATGTACATGAATATGCAGACGGGCCACAAGTATGTGTGATTGATTTAGAGGGGGTGAGTGATATGGGTGATTCCAACAGTGATGTTGCTTCTGAAGCTGGTTGCCAAGGTTCTTTGGATTTGGGTTATTCTGGAATGCTAACAGGGTGTTCCAACAATAAACAGGGTGATGCTATGTCATCAGTGTCAGGGCTACCTTGCAACCACATTTGTGAGCAACAATCTCGAGCTTGGAAGCCTGTTTATGATGATGATTTGGAGAGGGAAATTGAATCTGTCTTTTTGGATCATGCAAGGTTCAATGATATACAGATTCAAGGGTACTTGGGTGAGGGACCCATAATTCTAAGCCCATCTGCAGATAGGTATCAAGAAATACTGGGAGATAACATGCAAGATATGCAAAGTGTGGTCTCAGAGCCTCATGAGGCTGCATATGAGCAACCAAATGGATATAGCTATGGGGGTATGAATGTTCATGATAATCAACATGTGGGATTGCAAGATGATAATGGCTTCAATGCGATTGATCCTGGATTGGATGCTATCCTAGATGATGCATTGGATGATTTCATGGTATATAATAGATCCCCATCAGCTTTGGGCTCTTCTATGCTTGATGCTAGTCAACTGTCGGTTGCAAGTGAGGATGTGCAGATGTTATGTAAGCCAAATGATTGTGATGAGATTGATTCAGATCTGGAGGCTATTCTCGATGATGCCTTGTTGGATTTTGTATGTGTTGATGCTTTCCCGTCTTTGGATGAGAAGAATGAATGTTTGTCAGTGGGTGAGCTAGATCCAGGCAAGGTAGATTTGGATGGGATGTTACCAAGTGTGTGTTCCATACTGTTAATGCAGTTGTTACTTGGTGTGGCCATACAATATGTGGTGCAAAGGCTTCAAACATGGCCTGAGGAAAATTTTAAAGCAAATCATTTTGAAGAGCATCCCACTTTGAATGATGAGGGCAATTATGCATATGCAGGGAATCTAAGTGAGGATAGGGCTTCATATGAGCAAAGGATATGGCACATATGCCAAAAGCGGTTGGTATTTGATCCAGGTGGGAAAGCAGAACCATTCAGATGTGATTGCTAAGATACAGGACCTGTGTGGCACATACCAGAGGATGTGCAGGTTTAGAGGGGGTGGATGTCGTGCCACGGCACGTCTATGGTGTGAAATCATGCATGTGAGGCCATCAAATACAAATCCAGATGCATGAGTTAAGTGCCATGATGAGTCATTATATGATGCCTGAGTATATATGTTCATATTGTAGATAAGGTTCAATAAGATGAGCTGAGGCTCAGCCAGGTCTCGAAGCTTCTGACAGTGTGGTGTGAATTGTGGAGGATTTTTTTTTTTTATGCTTATGGAGAATTTTGGAGCTAGCAGACACCTTGTGCCTTGATAGGACTGGATTATGCTTGTGATTCGACTGCTTATTTGATTCCATGAGATGGTGAAATGATCATAAGCTATGCCTAACTTGGTTGAGTTGATATTAGCACTGAGGCAGAGGACTTTATGGTGCACAACGGTTGTGGTCTTGATCGTATGCTTTAGATGGCAAGGTCATATATGCAATAAGGTTACCAAATGAAGCCTACCTTGATGTAGTGAGGGAGACCTTAGCAAGGCTATAGTTAAATTTTAATGAATATTGCTTGAAAAAATCACGCGTGGAATGGTAGGCGCAATGAAGAAATGAAAAATGGAAAAAGCGTGATTTTAGCTGCAAAAGGGTGTGGATGCAGACTTCCTCGCGGGGAATGACCAGAAAAAACCAGAGAGAAAAGGAGGCGGTGCTTATCAGTGGGGGAGAGACGCTGCAGGTAACTAGAGAAAAGGAGGCGGACAGCACACAATCTGAAAAGTTGGCGAAGAAGGATGGGCCGCTGGATAGTGGAAGAGAGGATGGTCTGGTTTTTGGCAGAAGGGGTTCCAAGGACGGCGCGGTAGCTGCTGCAGAAGGGGAGGTAGCCTTGTGTGTGGGGGTCGCTTTGCTGAGGAGGCTCTCAGGCGAAGGTAACTGGCTGATGTGGGCAGCTAGGCGCAGCTGTGTGAAGGGGTGCCGTTGTGAACTGCGCAGACAATACTGGCGCCAAGAACCTGTATGTGATCTCAGTCAAAGGTGTGAAGGTGATTAAAGCCGCCTGACAGAGAGCAGCTTGGACGTCAGGACAGAGCCGAGAGGAAGGCAAGGGACGGCCTCTCTGCTGAAGAAAAGGCGGACAAGCTGTGGTAGTCAAGGGTGTGTGTAGGGGGGAAGGTTCTCAGAAGGACGTAGCCGCAGCCATCTGAAAAGGGAGGTTGACAACCAGAGAGGAGGGGCCTTGGTCATTCTGTGGAGGGGACAATGAAGAGAGCCGTCGGGCTGTGTGGAGCTGCTGGGGACTCACTGGTGCCGACTAAGAGGGACGGGCTAAAGCTGCAGTGGGGGGGTTACGGTATTCCTTTGTGGTGTAGCTGCTGCTATCCTGGGGTCTAGGTGTCATACACCCACCCTTATGCTAGAAAATTTCATTGAAACCCCTGTGGATCTCAGCTTGATAGTACCTTTTCTTCGCTTCGGTGAGTGGATCGTCAACAGCCACAAGCAGTTTGAGCTGACTTCTGATGCATTTAAGAAGATTATCACAGGCTCTGCCAGCCGAGATTTGCCTTACAGAGTATTTCACGTGGTGCTTGGATGAGTGGTTATTGCACCTGTAATACTTGGTGCTCTTTTTTTCTCTTGGTTCCTGTATTCCGCTGGTATACTCAGAAGTTTGCTGCTGATCATGAGGTCACAACGTTAAGGTTTTTCTTGGGTTTTGAAACCATAAGATGGTTGGTTTGGTCATGTATATGAGGTGTTTATGTTGGGTTTGATTTTATAGTTTTGTTGGATGTTGAGCCACTGATGCTCCATGATGGCCATGTGTATCTTTCATGTGAATACCATGAGGTGACTTTCTGGAATGCAAAGCCATATGAGATGAAACAAGCCATGTTAATGTCAGTTTTTTATATGCATCATGTGTCCAATAATGGCTTTGAGGATGCACATGTATAGTTGGGTACTCGATCTTTGATGATACCAGCTTCTGTTGGTGCTGCCCCTTGAAGTTCAACCACTTACTCTCACAGCCAGAAGCCTCGCGCTTTCCCAGCGACACCGCCCACGTCACGACAGCGCGCCAAAGCCTGCCCAAGTCTTGACCAGTCTCGGTACGGTTAAAATGGTGCGCTTCCGGTACGATGGACGAGGGCCAACGAAGCGGTCCCTAACTGAAGTGCCAGGACACCTAAGGAGGATCCTGGAGGGTTCTGCGACCAGGCGATGCACGGGCTCGCGGTGCCAGGACACCCATGCGTATGTCATGTAAGATATGTATGATGGACAAATGATTATTGTAATCTGTTTACTGGATCTCGTTGCTAACCATCTAGTCTCAACGGAGAGTCCAGAGTGATTCTATTTTTTGAGAAACAAGGGATTGGATGGAATTTTTGAGTTATGACATCTGTAACCAATAACTATTTGTTAATGGATTATTTTATATGTTAAAGTTTGTAAAAGAGGAGTGTGTGCGTATCTGTATTCGAAAGCAAAAGTTAAGAAAGGCATTCAATTATAGGTAGGTGAGTAATTATCTGGTTCCACTAATTCCAGTGGTTGGGGGTGGTGGCTAACCCATGGGCCGGATGGGGTTAGACTGGAATCAGTGGAGTTTTAATAATGAAATTGAAATAATAGGAATACGCTTAGAATTGGAGTAGTTAAATAAAAACATGAAGACTTTCTCAAATGATTAGATCAACGCCTGTGCCTAATTTCGATTACGAAAAAAGCGTTGATTTCTTCAAGTTAAGTCTGTAATAGTTTTCCTTCTATATGGTTTAATCAGGTGAAGGATAGTTTAGTTCTCTTGACCCCGTTAGAAAATTCGTTAAGAAAATCCCAAAAAAAGGAGGTGGAATCGTCCCCGTTTTCTGGGCTACTCCTAGGGCTTTCGTGAAAATATCAGCTACTTGCTCCTCTACGCTTACATACATGAGATCAATGTCTCCTATTAAGATCCTCTCTTTGATGAAGTGATAGTGGACCTCTATGTGTTTGGTTTGCTCATGAAAAATTGGATTCCTTGCCAATTGTATATTGTTAAGGTTGTCACAATAGATGATAACCTGTTTGTCAACCTACAACCCCAAATCGCCAAGTAACTTGCGCAACCAAGCTACCTCACATGCTGCCATTGAAGCACCCCTATACTATTATGTGCACATCATATTAGTGCATATGCTAGGAGGCTAACCCATCCTAAGCATGTGAGCATGGGAGCATGGGAACATGCCCTAGTGGGACAAGGGTTAGACTTAACCTTGGGTTGGGGTTAGGATCAGGCAACCAAGGCTCACACATGGAAATGGAGAGTCAAGAGTCACTTGAGAGCTATCCTATATAAAGAGAGCATGATGCACTCTCAAGGGGTGTTCTCTTGTGTAGAGCATAGTATCTACTCTCTTACCATTTCATACTAGAGCCACGTGCTGCTGGATTGAAGACATACCTCTTGGTGCTATGGGACACCAAGGTTAGGTATGTGGATCTTTATTACTTTGAGGTGTGCACCCTTGGGCTCAGGAGTGGTCGGGTGAATGAGTATATACCTGGATTATGTGTGTTTATGCATAGTGATTAGCTAGAGAGGTCTATGGGGATTTAACAAGACTTGATTTTCATGTCATGAGCTTGGGTCATGTAGACATCATTGTAGGGATGGAATGGTTTCATCGAAAAAATAAAGATTTTTCTTTGACTGGGTCAAACATTTGATGTCTTTCTGTCACAATGTGGAAACCTTGTTACTCTTAAGGGAAACGTTGTTGTACCCAAGGAAAGTTTCATTAATGAGCTTGAGTTAATGGAAAACCTTTTTAACTATGAACTTTTCAATTGGTTATGGATCCAGTGTCGTCATGTGTTCATTTTGATGTTAACACTGTTTCTTTAGATGTTTGGAAAAGTAAAGTGTTAAATTCCATTAAGAGCAAATTTCAGGATGTATTTCCTGATGAGTTACCTCTCACGGATTACCTCCTAAACAAGAGGTGGACCATAAAATTGAGCACCAAGTGCAGTACTTGTTAGTATTCCTCCGTATCGGCTTAGCGAGATTGAGGAAGGCGAGGTAGGCAAGCAACTAGCTGAATACTTGAGGATGGGTCAAATTTGACCAAGTAAGTCTCCTTGGGGTGCACCACTTCTCCTAGTTAAGAAAAAAGATCAAGGTACTTAGCGGATGTGTATTGATTACAAACGTCTTAACAAGGTTACAATTAAAAATAAATACCCATTGCCTAGATCAAGAAATCTTATTGATAGATTGCAAGGAGCTAAGTATTTCACAAATCTTGATTTGCAAACCGATTATCATCAGATTCATATTGCAGAGGAAAATGTTCCTAAAACTTTTTTTAGAACACGTTACAGTCATTTACGAATTTTTTGTGTTACCCTTTGGTCTCACTAATGCACCAGCAACTTTCCAACAGATGATGAATGGTTTATTTTGGGATCTGTTAGGAAAATGCATGGTGGTTTTCTTAGATGACATTTTGATGCATAGTAAAACTTTGGCTGAGCATGAGGATCATCTTAAAGTGGTTCTAGGAAAGCTCAGGAAGGAGAAACTGTATTGTAAATTATTTAAGTGTGATTTCTTCAAGAAGGAATTGTTGTACTTGGGTCATAAGATCTCTCGAGATGACTTAAGTATGGATTTGGATCGAATCCAATAGGTTTTAGAACGGCCAGTTCCACGTACGGTCAAGCAGTTAAGATCTTTCTCTTAGGTTTCATGGTGTTTCTTTGAAAATATGTCAAGGATTATTTAAAGTTGACAGTGCCTTTTACCAACCTTCTTAGGGGTAAAAATAAGAAGTCTAATTCTCCAATTGAGTGGAATGAGAAGCTACAGGAAACTTTTGATACTTTAAAAAATAAAGTTCGAGATGCTCCTATGTTAGCCTCGCTGGTCCTAGCAGGCCTTACATCATTGAGATTGATACTAGTGATTTTGTGATAGGCACAACTTTGTTCCAAGATGGGAAGAGTGTGGCCTTCGAGAGTAAGAAACTCAACGATGCATAGACTAGGTACCCAGTTTAGGAGAAAGAGTTGTATGCAATCATTTATGCTTTAAAGACAAGGAGACAGTATCTCTCTACAGGTCTCAGTTTATGGTCTTTACAGATCACCAGTCTTTGCAGTACATTTGTGATCAGCCGGAATTGAAGGAGTTTTCAAGAAATTGGAAACTACTTTAAGTATGAGTTCCTCTAGTCACCCGCAGTCTGATGGGCAAACAGAGCGTGTGAATCAGATTTTAGAGGAGATTCTTTGTGCGTATATCTCTGGAAAACCATCAAGTTGGAAAAAGTTATCTTCCAATGATGGAATTTGCTTATAACAGTTCTAAGCATACGGCTACAGATTATAGTCCGTTCATGCTTATGTATGGGTATCAACCCAAGGCACCTGTTGATGTCAGTCTTAAGAACATTGAGCTTGATGCCTCGAGGGATTTTTTGCATGATATGTAGGAAATGCTGACCTAAGCTCAGGATTCTATCAATGAGTGCTCAGGATAGAGCACAGTTTTATGCTGACAGGGGATGCTCACCTCGGTCTTTTGAGCCAGGAGCATTGGTTTATTTGAAAGTTCCTAAAGATTCTCAAACTTTATCAACAGGAAAGTGCTCAAAATTATCTCCTAGATATTATGGTCCATTCCGAGTTATACGACGAATTGGCACGGTTGCATATGAACCAAAACTACCTCCACGTGTCAGAGTTCATCTAGTGTTTCATGTCAGCACACTAAAAGAGAAGCTGGGAGGTGAGGATAACACAATTACTAACTGTCGCAAACTTGTTGAGATCAAGGATTTATCCTATGTTCCACATGAGCCTGAAAAGGTTCGTAATCGCTCAATCCCTGAGGTTAAAATTAAGTGGATAGATAAGGAAATCAAGGATTCGACTCGAGAGTGAGTTGAAAACATTCAGCACAGATTTCCTTCTTTTCATTGCAAGAGTATGTGCACATCATAGTATGTACATATACTAGGAGGCTAAACCACCCTAGGCATGTGAGCATAGGAGTATGGGAACATGCTCTAGTGGGACAAGGGTTAGACCTAACCTTGGGTTGAGGTTAGGGTCAGGCAACCAAGAGTCACACATGGAAATGGAGAGTCAAGAGTCACTTTCTCCTATATAATAGGAGCATCGAGCACTCTAAAGGGATGTTCTCTTGTGTAGAGCATAGTATCTACTCTCTTGCCATTTCATACTAGAGATACGTGCTGTTGGATTGAAGACATAGCTCTTGGTGATACGGGGGACACCAAGGTTAGGTATGGGAATCTTCATTACTTTGATGTGCGCACTCTTAGGCTCGGGGGTGAGGGGGTGGATAAGTATATGCCTGGATTATGTGTATTTATGCATAGTGATTAGCTAGAGAGATCTGTGGAGATTTAACATATACTCTGTCTCTATACTCGACAAGGAAATTGTTGGTTACTCCATGTCATAGCACCACTCCCAAAGGAGAACATAAATCTACTGGTAGATCTCCTATCTGCGATACTACCAGCCCAATCTACATCAGTGTATCCAAACACTTATAACTCCGTACCAATCTCATAAAAGAGACCATAGTCTAATGTAGAGTTCACATAGCGCAATGTGCATCTCACACCATCCAAGTGTGGCTTCCAAGGAACCTGCATAAATTGACTCTCCAATTCAACTATATAGTTCAAATCTAGCTTGGTGATCATCATGTAGATTAATCTACCCACTATCTTCCTGTACACAGTGGGATTCTCCAAAATCTCACCTGTAACTGCACTTAACTTGCCATTTGAATCTAATGGCATAAAAATTGACTTACAACCAGCCATACCATATTTGGACAGAATGTCCAATGCATATTGTCTCTGTTATGCCCTTGTTCGTCCTAATAACCTCAATGCCAAGAAAGTATCTCAGCTCATCCTTTATGTCAAATTTCTGCTTGAGGAGACATTTCACGCTCTTAACTTCCTCTCCACTATCACTCCCAACAATCAAGTCACCCACATAGATTGTGATGACCACAAGGCCCCTATCACTCTTTCGTACATTGAGTGAATGATCAGCATCTGCCACATAAAAGCCAATGATGATAAGATATTGTGCTATCTTATCATGCCATTCTCTCGGTGCTTGTTTCAAGCCATATAAGGCTTTACGCAACTTGCATACATTTGTAAGACCTCTTTGCAGTACACATAGTGTCTACACAGCCAAATTCCTTGATATTATTGATGACGGTAGCTCTGCCTTCTTCTCAGCATACCTTTTTCTTTCTTTATGGCAGCTCCTTTTGGTGTAGCCTCCAAAATCTCTACATCGCTGAAAATTATTTGATATGGTTGCAAGTTTATGTTTTGGTGCTGATTTTATTGGTAGAGAGATACTTCAAAAGGGAAGCACATATATATTGTTGCAAATTTATGTTGGTGGTGTTAATTGCTCAAAGAAGGTTGAGCATGTGAATGCTTTCACTTGGAAGAAAATATAGTTGAGTGCTTCAAGAAGGGAAGCACAATGGTAGTGCACAAAAGGGTGCACAATTGGAGCTTGGCAAGAAAGCTTGAGAAGGGGACCTTTCCTCTTCTCTACCAATAAGAAGAAGCCATAGATGGCGTGGTGGCCATGGATTTGGCTAGACATTCGTGTGTTTGGATACCTCAAAGGGAGGAAATGCAAGAAATTGCAACAAAGAGAAAGGTTCTTGTAAAGCCTTGTCTATGAAAGGACTAATGAGAATGCAACCAAGTTTTTTTTGTGAAGGCATATAAAAGCATGTTGTCCTTAGTAGGATAAGAAAGACGTGCCATGGCAAAATAGGAGCAAGAAGCGCAAGCACCTAAAGTAAGTGGCACAAGAATGCTTGTAGAAAGTGGAGATTGAAGGCAACTCAAGCACACATACCAGTGAGTAAGTGGCACAAAAAAGCTTGTAGATGAAGTGGAGATTGAAGGCAACTCAAGCACACATACCAGTGAATTGCAACTACTAGAAGAGAAAAGGAGGACGAGAATATGTCAATGGCAACTTCAAGAAACAAACATCGAGGTGCAACAGGAGGAGAAGGCTGTAGCAGCTCTACGCAAATGGCAAACTCAAAGGCGGCTTCACAACCCAACCAAAAATGAAGGCAAGATAGAAGGGCTGGCTGGTCGCGATTGCGCAACCAAGGTGCCAGCCAAGACAAAAGCACGCGGCTGGGCGAGGCACCAGCAGCCAAAGCAAAAGCGGCAACAAATGCCATCACCATTGTTGCAAAGTAGAAAACTACGGGAATGATGCAGCTTTCATTCTTTCAGTGGTGAGATTACGCAGCCATGGCTATGGCAATAGACGAAGAGAAGAGACAACAAGCAGAGGTAGCTGTAGCCGGTAGAGGGGAAGCGTATATAAAAAGGCGCAGTAGAGCGTGTAGCAGATAGCAGCAAACAAGTGCTGCTAGAGCTCGAGAGGAGCGCGACCCGTAGAGAGGCGGTGCCTGCCATAGACGGGCGGAGGTAGCCGAGGAGAGAGAAAAACAAAAAAGAGAGAGATTGCACAGAGTGCAGAATGCGGCTAGCCCACCACAAGCTCAAGAATATTGATGATAAGGTTTTGGATAACCTTAGGGTTTCAAGATCATTCCCACCACTTATTTGTTAAGCCCCTCGGCTTCACATGGTTTAAAGCATTTATGCATACATGTCCATATGGAAATCACTCATCCCCGTATGGGTATGCTACCCGCAAAATGTTTACATTTTTTTCTTTTACCCAGATTTTATAAGGGTCCTCTACCCAAGCCTGTGGGTGCTCAAAAAGGATGTAATTGTGGTGTGCGTTGAGTTGTGCATGCATAGGCGCCACACTTCATGGGTTGCTTCCCTCCTTATCATTTATGTTCAAATTCGACTCAGCAGTTCCGCTATGAGCAAGTGGGCTCAAAATGGACTTCGTGTCTAGGATGGTAGACACATGCACACACACTTGTTGAACACTCCAATTTGCATTGAGGGGGAGTGTTGAGATTGGCAATGCCAAATTATTGGGGGTGAGAGGTGAGTCGGTCAAATTGATTGGAGAGATTGTATGAATACACCCAAGTTTACATTGAGGAGGGGTGAGAGGTGAGTCGGTCAAATTGATTGGCGAGATTGTATGAATACACCCAAGTTTACATTGAGGAGGGGTGTTGAAATATGCAATGTAAACTAAAGATTGGGTTATTTGGTTGAGTGTATGAATGCACCGTAAGACGTACAAGATATTGTGGAAAGATAAGAATGCGACAAATGATATTGTGTGAATGGTGAGAGCCACATAAAAGAATGTGGAAAAGGAGTTGCCACATGGCATGATAATGTGTAAAGGAGATTGAGTCAATGGCTGTCTATATTAGAAGCCTTTCATTGTATGGTTGATACAAGCATATGCAATAGAGACTGTGTGTTGGGTGTGCTACTCTCTTTCTCTCTCATGGATTTCATGGTGTGGTATAACCCACCTTAGTTATGCTTAATCTATGTTGCTAATCATCATGATCAATCCCATAGCAGGATTCTCAACACATCCAAGTCAAGCAAGTAGCACAAAGAGCCTATGATGCAAGCCCAAAAGGTTACAGTAGCCCCTAAAAAGGCAAAAGAATCAAAACCAGATGCCCAAAAGAAGAGGCCCTCGAGAACACAGAAAGCAACACATAATCAATTATCAAAGGGTAATAATGTCGTGACCATTAAAAGTGGTTTGGTCAATAGCTCCAAAGCTACCTCCCTCATTGTAGAGTCAAAGAGTGATCTCTTGTTCAAATCAGATCTTCCCAAAGAGTGATCTCCCATTCAAATTAGATCTTCCCAACAAAGAGAAGAAACCCATTGACTACAAAAAGTTTCCTAAGAAACTCAAAGAGAAACCCCATGTTGAAGAAAGAGTGAATGAAACGAGCCCAAGAGCTTATGAGAAAGTTACTTTATAAGTCATGTAATGGCCGAGAGAGCCATGCATGGAGTTTAAGACGAGACCATTTGTATGTTCATATGGGGATGCCATGCCCATGCCACAAAGAGCCTTAAAATGGAAATTCACCTAAAGGAGGCATGTATGTGTGCATTGAGTTGTGTCCATGAGGGAGGCATGCTAAGTTCTATAACAAGAAAAGGTGTTGAAGAATTGGTGAGATTATTGGAGTGTAACATCAAGGGGGAGGAGTGTTAGAAAATATGGTGTTACCAAATTTGTGATTGAGGGGGGAGTTATGGGCATGTAGTATTTCTTCTCAATTTAGCATTGATGAGTGTTGAGAGAAAAAAATACACAATTGGTGCAATGCAAAATTGTAAGGATAAACATGTGGATGATAAAGTCAAATGGAAAGTGGAGAGTGTAGAGTGTGGACACATGGCGTGGAAGGTGGCAACTTATAGAGGGATAAGGATGCTATATGTTAAAGAGTCTTGGCTAGAGGCTATCCATATTAGAAGCCTCCCATTGTATGGTTGAAACCATACTGCAACACATTTGGTTAAGTGTACTTATTGGTGTCCACATCTCTTAAAATCATGGATTATCTTGATTATTTTGAGCCTCCCTAATCTAACCACTCTCATTATTTGCAGCAATTACCAAGACTATTCCTAGCACCTAAGATTCTCAACATAGAAGCTAACTTTCACCTTCCTTTGAGTTGTCCTTCACTACATGTAGAAATGTGAAATTTGGTTGGATTTCTCCAATACTGACTCTTTTTGTGGCCTCTTGTGGTGGTTACAGTTTTGGTCACGGCCTTTGTGGAGCAGTGAGGTCCTCTCATTGGCTCTATGATTGGCTTTGGAATGGGATGGTCTCCACCTAGACTCCATACATGGCTCTCTCGGCCTGAGCACCACAGCTTGGGCTTCACTCATCCTATCAAAAAAATGACAGTTTGACTTGGCCACAAAATAGCATGTTGCATCTTCCATAAGACCCCCCTCGATCGTCAAAGGAAAAAAGATCCCAGGAAAATTCCTCCATTTGGGCATCTTCTGACCACATACATTTTTATCAAAGGCATATGCACTACCTCTCATCAAGGTATTTTTAAGCCACAAACGAATATGGTATCCTTATCCATGGCAAGGTCTTCTCTTTTAGCTTAGGTGTTACAATGGCATAGTTGTTACGAGGCACGCCTCTAATGGTTAGAGGCGTACAAGGTGTACGACTGCCTGATCGAGGCATCCACAAAAAAAAATGTTTTTTTTTGCTGGTTGTATTCTTTAGACGAGGGCTTAAAGGGCCCAAGGCAGCCCCTCTCACACACACACTCTCTCTCTCCCTCGTTGTCTCCCTCCCTCCCTTAAGCCTTTTTCAAGACCCAAAGTTAAAACTTCAAGCTTCAAACACACTAGGATGATGATGTCAAACACACTAGGATGATGATGTTTTTTATACCCACTTTTGGAGCTCTCTCTATACTCTACCGGTTCATTTCAGTTCATTTCATTTTCCTTTGTACCCTTGAATCTTGATGATGTATCCAGATGATGATGATGGACTATTTTGGTCTCATAAGTCATTTTAGCCTTTTGCAGACGTTTAATACAGCTTTCTTTCTTTCACACACACACTCTCTCTCCCTCTCATACGCACCCTCTCTCTCCCTCCCTCAAGGCTCATACATACACACTCTAGTCTCTCTCTCAATTTTCACTATATATATTATATCTATCTATCACTATATATATATATATATGTATATATATATATATATATATATATATATATATATATATAGATGCCTCTAACACGCCTCTAACGTCTAAAAAATACGAGTCTTTCGAGGCGCGTACCATAGCCGCGCTGAGTATGTGGGGCTACATATTCTTCCTCCTAGTATCTCCAATTTTAGCTGCACTAGCTCATGCAACATTAGCTCCACTTGTGCTCTCTCTCATATAATGAGACTTGTAGCCGTCATCTACTCAATCTTTCAAACCGTGTAGCTCATGCTAAACACATCCTCCTATCTGGTTAACGTCTGCTTTGAGAATATCTTGTCAAATTGCCTTCTCTCCCCACTTTTCTTGACTTCTTGTCACTTGCCTCTGATGCATCTTTCCATATAGGTGAACTTTGGCTTTCTTGAAGACATCATATTGAGAGACATGTTCACATCAATGAACAAACATATTTGCCTTTTCCTTAGGCAGATATGAATGGTTAACATGCTCACTGCCCTGCTGAGTTAAGCATACAAAGTGTTGTAATGCAGCCTTCTTAGCTCTATCATTATGGCATCTCTCTTCTTTTCCCAACATATTTCTTCTTGCATAACCAACCATCCTCTATCATGAGGCTTACATAGCCATCAATATGGCCTCGTGGCTTGCCATTGAACTCACAGCATGCATAGTTCCAATATAAAATTCAGTTTCAAAATAGCCTGATGGAGATTGGGAAGTGTTTACTGTAATAATGGTTTCTCTACGGATGGTGGGAGGGGTGTGGCCTAATGAGGTCAATGTCGCCCAAGACAACACGTTGTGGCTAGGCGTGGTGTCAACTAAGGTGGGCCATGTAACTAAGGTGGGCCATGTAACTAGGTGGTCTTTCTAGGAGAGTTTGAGATTAAGATAAGTGGCCTCCACCACCGCTTGATTCTGTTTCAAATGCATCAAGAGTGAACATAGATGTGATTTTGACACCGTCCAATCGTGCAACCCTATTCCAAGCTTTTATGGAAGAGTGTCCATGGTTCCAAGAATGTGAATATAATCCTGAGAGTCGGAAGGCTCTGAGAGGGGGTCATATTCTTAGCCCTCATCTTCAACATCCCACATCTTGCTTAGAAGCTATAGATATCAATTGACATGGTCCAGCAAGTTGTGTCAAAATCGTTCGTGAGAATGCCTCGATCCATGGGATGAGTCTTCCTTGTTTTCAAGTTTATTTGCAAGAAATAGTTACCTTTGTGTATGTAAATGTGATTTGTTTTTCAATCATGAATCAACTTTGCGTCATCCTTGTGTGATTGGGTTTTCAATCATGAATAAGCGTTGCGTCAGCTTAGTGTGATTGGTTTTGGAGTCTACACCATCATAAAGGAAGCTACTTTGAAGACAAAAAGAAGAAGAAGTTTATGCCTCAAGAGAAGGTTAGTTTTTGGGTCCTTGCATCATTGAAGTGTTGGTTTAAGCATAGATAGTATTCAACTTGAAGAAGGGATGCAATGTAATGGTGGGATATGAGAATCCCAAAGGAACATAAAGAGGATCAAGCTTGTCCAAGCATGGGCTAAGTGGTCATGGGCTGAGGATGGATGCCTTCTTGGGCACAGAAAAAGAAAGGGGTAGTGCTCCAAATTTGCTCATGGAAGATAATAAAACTAGTGTGGAAGCTATCATGGATTTCATGACGGTATGCACCTATGTTTTCATAAAAAGGAACCTATAAAGAGCACCCTTGTAAAGATTTGGCATGCAAAGAGTGAAACTGAATTTTATATTGGAAGTAAACCTACATTTTGTAAGTTTTATGTGACTCCCACAGATATAATGAAAGACAACATCATCCAGGGAAGGGATGGATTATTGCAACCCAACATTGATTGTGTAGTCAATTGCAAAAAAGAACGGTAGCAATCGAGCTTCCCCATGGAATGGTTACTCGTACCCTTGGTGGTGGATGAGGGCACCCTACACCGACTATTAACATCCCAAGCCTCCACTTACAAGCCATCACCTCAAGTAACTCCTTACACCCAACACTACTCTCACCCCACCGCCGTGTTGACCATCCCCTCGAACCACTATGGAGATATAAAAGCTAGGCGGTGAAGATGAAGGCCACCCACCAAACATCAACCTCAACAAACCCTTTAGGGAGGTCACCAAGAAGAAGTAAGAGTACCTTGGCTAGCCAATACAAAGACATGGCAGCCACCATTTTGCCAAAAGTAGGAGTCCTATTATGTAACAGAGTTTTATCCAAACCTTGAGCCCCATTGGATCCCTATTAAGATGTTAGAAGCTCCAAACTTCTATGATGAAAACCCTTATGTTTGGGTCCCAAAAACCTCATACTGCACCCCAATCTCCAAAGCCAAATCAGGTAGCGAGCCTCAAATGCCAGTTCAAGCCCGGCAACCGAGTGTAATGTCGGCAACCCGCCGACATTCCACTAGGTCCCAACCAAGGTGCTAGAAGCACAAGGCTTCTATGAATAGAACCCCTACATTTGGGTTTGGACGTCAAGAAAACCCAAACCACAAGACTCTGCAACCACGCCATCAAATGCCATACCAAAGATAGAGTGGACACAAAAAGCCATTTCTTTGGCACTGCCAAACCCCAAATCTTAAGTAGGAATGAAGAACAATGGGTTAGTGATATTGCCAAACCAAAAAGAGTGTTGTGCACACACTTCCGTGGCACCACTAAGCAACCCAAAGGCTCAAAAAGATCACCACGATCCCACAACACCCGTGTACGCCACACCACAACACTAAATCGCCACCAGCTAGAACTAGAAAGACAAAGCTCAATCAAGCATGCCACTAAAGGTGACATTAGTGACATCAAGGCTTTTGTCATGGATGGATAAGCGACTCTCCACCTTCGTTCAGTACTGCTACATGGTAAGCCAAAAACTTAAAACCTTGTTCTTCATATATAACGTAGCACACTTCATATACTCGAGAATGATAATAAAAAACTTGAAACCCAAAATAAAACTAAAAACAACCAAAAATTTTGCACACACATGCACCTACGAGCACACACATGCACCTACGAGCCAATGGCAAATACACACCAACACTCACCCACATGTGTACCCACACATACACGCATGCACAACCCCCAAGGCCACTTTTAACCTTTCTCCCCATTTAACGCTAAAATTCTTCGCCTACACCCTTTCCCTAGGAGAAAATTTTCCCAAACACAAAAAAAAGACTTCAATTTAAAAAAAACAAAAAAAAAGTGTCATGTCATCACGTTGGCTCACATAACCACATCATCACTATCATTGGAAAAAATCTCTTCAAAAAAAAAAGGTGCCACATCTCATTCCACCAGTCATCATAGGGGTACGAACCGCTTCTACCATCTACCTCATGAAATGAAGGGTCCACGCCACCTCTACAACCACAACAAAGGCCTGGCACACAGAGAACCTCTACATCGCCTATCACTTTTCATGCCACCTCAACAAGCTAACTACCATCAGGACTACGTAAAGCTTTGTCCTAGATTTGACTATGCGGATCAGTCTCTCGAACTATACCACTTAACCTGGACTGCCAACTTCATGGCGTATCTTGGACCATCCACACCTTTCCACCCCGGTAGCAGCTTCACCACTGACTTGGATAACGCAAGGATGCAATCATCAATAGGAAGGGAGTTATATTATCCACTCCGTAGGTTAACATGGTTTTACCCATCCACCCAACTTGCAATCTATCTGTGCAAACGAGCAATTATCCTTTATAAGACGGCGTTGTAAGGCGTGGACAGGGTGCTTGAGTGCGATCTGATTCTCTACTTGTCACGCATGCGAGGCGCGAGTGTGTGAGTGGTGGTATTAATCAACTCGTGGGAGTGCATGCAGTGTGTATGTCGACGGGTGGTCGGCGTATCACATCTTGCATGGCAGTCGCCTCTAGTAAGCTGGCTCCTTCGTGAGGATGAAGGGGCAACGGGATGAGGAGATTGGGACCTAGAGGCTAAGGAGGAAATGAAGCAAAGAGGTGAGGAGACTGAGGCAATCTGTGTCAAAAGAAAGTGTGTCCCTGATTGGCTTAATGAACGTCTGTGTAATCAAGTCAAAGAGAAGGTATGCCTGAAGCTGAGCCAAGAATTCATCAGAAGCCAAGTAGGTTTATTCTCTATGTGTAGTGTGTTCTTGTTCTTTCCAAGAAAACCTCTGTCTCCTCGAAAGGAGAACTAGGTAGATGACTCCAGGAATCCATCTTGCATGATTGTGCTATTTCTAAGATATTCTATCTTGGTAAGGGTTTTTTCAATGTTTTGTTTATCAAAGGGCAATCTGTGTGATGACTGAACTGTTTGCCAAGGGCCCTTTGTTCTTTGGTCAGGGCTAATTCATGTCTTTCCCTTCGACCCTCTTTTTGATGTTAATAAAAGTCTGCAAAATGCCTACCCTATTTGGGTCGAGGTGATAGGGTTGCCCCCTTGGCTGAGACTAGCTTTGCGTGATATTGCTCAATCTCTGGGTCCGATGCTATTTGTCCCTGGTGATGAGGTAGGAGGAAAACAAGGGAACAATGTATGTATTACATGGAATCCTTCTATTGAGACTCCGAAATCTGTTGAAGTTGATTTAGGGAAATTAGGAAAACTAGAACTGAGTCTCAAATTTGGTGCTTTTCCTAGAGCTTGCTTCAGGTGTGGGGCTTTTGGGCATATTGCCAAAGACTATCTGACTGTGGTGATCTCTAGAGAGCATCTTAAAGAGGAGCATAGGGGAGGAATTAACAAGGAGAAGGATCTATTGCAGTCTCAAAAAGCTAATCCTAAGGGGAAGGAAGTGATGATAGATTCTGGGGATAAAGAGAAGGAAAGAGTCTAGGATAAAGTCAAGTCTAGAGCCAATGTGAGGCAGACTAAAGCTGAAGCTAGGAAAGCTATGAATAGTAGAAGCTATGAGAATATGAGGCATGGGAAGGGGGAGAATCAGAATTCTATTATTTTTTCTAACCCCTTTAGTCCACTTCTTGAGAGAGATAATTCCTTGTTGATAGATCAATCCCCTGATAAAGCTAATAGTGAAGCTACAAAGGAGTTTAATCTGGCTCAAAGTAGTCGGAAGGACTGTGTGGAAGTGGAAATGGTATTGGATACTCCATTATCATGATGAACCATAAAGATTTAAAAGGAGGTACCTGGAATGTGAAAGGGATTAAAGACAAAAAGAACTATAGCATTTTTTGGGATCTAGTGAAGTCTTGGGACTTATCTATTCTAGCTGTCCAGGAACATAATCTTTCTGGTAACATTTCGAGGATGAACTATTTTGGGGAATGGGATATATTTTATGGTGGCATCAAGTCAGGTTTTAGTGGGGTTGTGACCATAGTTAAGAGGGATCTCAGCCCTAGTATTATAGCTAACCATCCTAGAGATCACTTTTAATGGTCAGAGAATATGGATCATTAATATTTATGGGGTTCACAATCACAAGGTTAGGAGCTGCATGTGGGATTGGATTGCTGGTGTAAATGTCCAAGTACCTTGTGTACTTCAACATGGTAGAAAGAGTGGTGGACAAATGTGGTGGTAGCACTATTTTAATAGGGAAGGAAAAAGGGAAGTGGGAAGATCTTAGAAGGGGCCTGGGACTTAAAGATAGATGCTATCTTGGGGACTGGAGAGATAAGCCAAGGCATACATATTTTAGTTTGCAATATCTTTCTTCCTCATCAAGAATTGATTTTCTTTAGTCAACAGGCTGCTTAGGTGCCTCACACTTTGAGGGTGACTGTGGATTACATCTCTACCTTATCTGACCACCTCGCTTTAATGTGGGGTTGGTCTCACTATGATGGGTCTGGTTTGGACTTATCTCATTACCCCATTGAGAAATTGAGAGTTAATAATTTACTATTAAAAGACCCTCTCTTTGTGGAATATACGGAAGCAGTTATTAATAACTTGAAAAGGAGAAAGGAAGCTGAGGGATCTTGAAAACAATTTGCCAATGAGATGCAAGGTGTCATTAGGGTTGTGGGAAAACTAAGAGCTGAGGAAAGGAGAGTTGAGAAAAAAAATGGTATGCTCTTCTAGAAGAGTTGCTATTGAAAAGAAAAACTATTGGGCTGGATTCTGGTGACACTGAGCTGTACTTTAAGTGTTACGCTAATATCCAAATGGTGTGCTTCATTGGGTAGAGATGTGGCTATTAAAACCCAGCGGAAATGTATCATGATGCAACTAGATCTTGAGAAAGCATATGAGGGGATATAGTGGTATTTCATTGCAAGAGTGATGGAAAGAATGGGGTTTGGTACCAGAATGGCAACTTGCATCTATTCTCTTTCCCAGGGTGGTTTCTCTAATGTACTTCTTAATGGAAGAATAGTAGGAGGCTTTGAAATCAATAGGTCAGTTAGACAGGGATGCCCTCTAGCCCCTCTACTATTTGCTATTACTTCTCATCCTCTAATCCTGTCACTTGAGCTGGCCTGTAGAGAAGGCAAGATTACTGGCTTAAAACTCAAACATAGTGAGCAGCTAGTTATTCAATGCTTTGCTGATGATTCTCTTTTATTTTTAAACATGAAGTGTATAAAACTCCATTAATGCCATTTGATCCATGAGAGCAAAGCCATGCCCTCCAACCTACCCCACAATATCTAGGGCAAGCATGTTCTATTGTAGGTATGTCTACATAGAGAGACGCCATGGTATAACATAAATAAGGTGCACAAAGCGAGAGGGATTACAGAGAGGACTCGTGATCTTCAAGACAAAAGAAAACTTGACCAAACCTATTTTAATGGGATTCCATGAAGTGTATAAAACTCCATTAACGCCATTTGATCCATGAGAGCAAAGCCATGCCCTCCAACCTGCACCACAATATCTAGGGCAAGCATGTTCTCTTGTAGGCATGTCTACAGAGAGAGACGCCATGGTATAACATAAATAAGGTGAACAAAGCAAGAGGGATTATAGAGAGGACTCATGATCTTCAAGACAAAATCAAACCTGTGTCATTACCTTCCTCTTCTCCGTCATCGTTCATTTCCAATGTGGCAAAGAAAGAATCGTGTTACGGGAATGAGCACCCACCATGTTTTTTTACCATTGGGAGGTTGTATTTATATTTCAATGAGTTTGGTGTTTTTTATGTGCACATCCTTCCACACTTTTTCTTGGAGGCCACATGCTTTTGGATAGCTGAAGTAAATGGCATTAGTGCTTTTTTTAAAACCTCTCCTTTCAATAGCATTCATACCTTGCTTTTTACATTTTCTGTGCAAACTACCATGGTTTTGTGCCTTCGTGGCACCCATAGAGTGTGCGATTATAATACAAGCGCAAGACAGAACATGTTTATGTACTTTTTGCAAATGCTAGACTTCTTCTCTATTTACGCAAGGCATCCTACAATCGATGTCTGAAATGGTGCAAGAATTTTCATTTTTCGTTTTTGAGGAATAGCACTTACAGATGTACGTTGTCTTGGCCCGCCGGTTCTAGTTATATTTTGCTAGAATTGGAATTATTGTGGGTCACAGAAAACTACAGAATGGTGATGTAATCACACAGAGTACACACATTAAACATCGTAAATGAAGGACTGTACATTGCTTAACAATCAGGCTCTAGGTCGTTGTCCTCACGTTCCTGAAAACTCAGATCGAAAACTTCAATGTTGCAAACAATACCATGCAACAAGAAGTTAAACTGTAGTGATGTACATTGCTTGATTTTTCGAGGCCAATGCACTTCGTACTAATAAACTCATCTTGGAATATTATAAGGCCACATAGCAACATGTGAAGAGGCAGATTGTTTTCGCCCAGATAAGGGCAGGCAAGGAAAGACTGGCTTCTAGTTTCCACCTAATCGCAAGAAGGGCTCTGAATAGGATTTCGAAGTCCAACTTGACCAATGCTTGACACCTTATGCAGTAAATGTAAAGGTTTCCAGGTAATAAGCTTGTCTGTCCTCTTATATGCACAATCAGGCAGCTCTAGAGTGCAGACAGGACCAAAGAAAGCCAGTGACTTACCTCGCAACACTTCCATCTTTTAGAATTTGGAGACGTTCGGAGTATGGATTGGAATGCTCACAATCATCACGGCTGATACTCACGATGAGGTGACTCTTGTAGATTCACCTTGGATCAGGTGATCCCATTGTCTCTGAGAATACTGGAGAGGGGTCAAACTGGTAGAAGAGGGGCATGGGTGGTGGAGGTTTGCTATTATTACTCTCACTGACAGAAAGCCGGGCTGAAGCTAAGCTCTCAATAGACATAGAGGCCATGTACTGCGATGCATTATTTTCAATAATGAGAGCATCTTCCAGCTCTCTAATTATGTCTTCCATGGTGGGTCTACGATGCCCCCTTGGCTCCACACTTGTTATTGCAATCTCCACTACTCTCCACATGGCCTCTGGCGTGTAGCTCATGCTTATGGACGTATCTACAATGGCCTGTATGTTGGATTCTTGTATGTATTGCTTGGCCTGCATAAAACAAACTTACACAGCTTTGTGGCCTGCACAAGAGCAAACAAGCAGGCAATTTAAGAGCACTCTAAGCCAATGAGAGCTTACCCATTCCACTAAACTCCATTCCGGTCGAGGCCTATGAATGTTGAGAGGCTCCCTCCCACATATTATTTCAAGAAGGACCACTCCAAAACTGAAAACATCACTCTTGACAGTGAGTTGCTGTGTGGAGTAATACCTGCACAAGCAGCATCATAGAAGTACCTGCTGTAGTCAATGTCTACAATGACACTCAAGAAACAAGAATTAGATACTTCCCAAGTCCCATCCACAGCAAAGCACCAACTTACTCGGGATCCAAATAACCAGCCGTGCCTCTGACCTCCAACGATACCATGCTGTCCCCCTCCTGTGGAGCATATTTTGAGAATCCAAAATCTGCTACTTTGGCCACCATACTGTTGTCCAACAGAATGTTGCTCGACTTGACATCTCTATGTATAATGCATCTCACACCTGCAGCACTGTGAAGAAAATGCAAACCTGCGACCAAGGAAGACACCATAGGAAACTATATCAGATTTACAGGACACCAAAAACCACCACTCTAGTATCCACTCTCAAATCTTACCTCGAGCCGCCCCGAGCGCTATGTTGAGTCTTGTTATCCAGTCTAAAGGCTTCCTGCAAGATGCTTCCCCTGCATTTGATAGTACGACGTGTGATTATGGAGCTGCTCAGACTCTTATGCAAGAAGTGATCATGTCTTACCATAAAGGCGATCTTGTAGTGACCCATTGGACATATATGGGTACACAAGTATTTGCTGCTCAGGACAAAATCCAATCAAGGGAACCAAATTCGGATGCCGGATCTCAGAGAGCAGAGTTAGCTGGTTAAGAAAAGAGAAAAAAGGACTCATCAGTTCCTAACCTTCTTCAGTGTCATGTTAAGCCAGCTGGTACTTTAAACAACCAAAAGAGGTACCCAGTGTATACAATATGTATTAGGAGATTCCTGGAGCATCCCCTTGATGCTTTTGGAACAATCGTGTGAAAAAAGAAAGACTTGTAGCCTAGCAGCAGATGCTAGAAAGGCACAGTGCAGTACTAGTGAGTCCTGGCAATATGCTCCTCTACTAAGCCTGCAAGAAATAGGATCTTGTGGAGAAGAAAAAGGCCCCCAGGCTTGTACATTTTGAAATACTCCTTGGTTAATAAGATATTCCCGGGGGGGTTCTGGGTTTGGCCAGCTGCACTGTGTGTGTGTGTGTGTGGGGGGGGGGGGGGGGGGGGGGGGGGGGGGGGGGGGGGGGGGGAATGTTGTGGGTGGGGGGAAGCCCCAGAGGCTTGTACATATTGAAATACTCCTTGGATAATAAGATATATTCCCGGGGGCAGGTGTCACTTGTTCAATTCTTTCAGTATTGTGAGTTTGGCGTTATGGCTGTTAACTAAGAGTTCAAGGTCAACTGCATGAGTTGAATCCTTTGAGCCAAAGACTTCTCCACTGCAGGAACTACAAGGCAAATGCTGATAGATCTGCTCGGAAAACCTGAATCACCACTGACCTGTCTGTGGAATCCTTCCATACACCATCTCCATCGTTCCTGAACCTCTGAACCTCCTGAGGCAATGTTGGAGCAAACTTCCATCTTCTCATGTGGAAGAGAACCCCCTACTTCCAATTGAAGCCTACAACTCCATTTACTCCTTTGATGATGGATGTCATTCTTCCCCAGAAAACTCATGGGTAAATCATGTATGCCTTGCAGATGCAAGATGCTAGACTGACTGCTAGGATGACTACTATGCTGATGCAAGCCATGTGCACCCCTATATGCTATGCAAGAATGCAAATGGATGGGTTATTGATGCATGCCTAAGGGAAAACCCTAAGGATGGCCTGCAAGATCTTGAGAACTGGATTTAACTGAGCGGAAGCGACTAACATGTTGGCTTACTGAATGACTTAAGGAATGAACATGAACCAAGGCTGCTCACCCTGTAAAGCTCTGATACCAATGTGACATGCAAGGGATTGATCATAGTAAAACAACCTTAGGCTTAACTAAACTGCACTTAATTATACTTAAGATATAGACAATGGTGTCAATGCACTGCAATGCAGCTATATTAAATGAATGGTTACAATGGAGATCTATGAATAGATCTATGCCTATCCTAGATGAATATCTATCTCGGGAAGAGAGAGATATGCTGAATGCTGATGCTGACTGAATGTTCCCTTCTCCAATGTTGAGGTCCACACTTGAGATGCTGGTTTTCCTCTATGTAGGAGGCAGGAGAAGAACTTAACGCCGACTTCTATCTGTATGCTGAATATGCTGTCTACTGTATGCTGAATGCTGCTTCTGATCCCCTGTGCTCCACAGGCTGGAAACGCTGGATGCTGAGATAGGACTGAATGATGCGATTCCTACTTATATGGGTTGTATGCTGCTGGTCGGCCAGTGTGCTGCAGTTAGTCTGCAAATCTGGAACCTCACGACTTCATAAATGTAACATTGCTGCTGTCAGCTGGCTGTAATATCTTCACAACTGAATGATAATGCTTAGTCGGCTGCTGCCCAGGCCCTGTCGGCTGGTTCCACAAGCCACGACCTGATATGCTACATGCCCTAAATGCCTTTAATACATTACGTAGTGCTGTAGGTGCTCTAGAAGCCCCATACACTGCAGTACATGCTGTGATAAATGCTTGAATGCCTGGATAATGCTCATGAATGCCCTGCTTAATGCTTATGGATGTTAAGAATGCCATGTCACTTGTACATCGACTGGTGTGCACGTGACATCAATTGTGTTAATGGACTAAATAGTGTGAAACCCCTCTGGAAGCCAGTTACACGTTAGCTAGTTAAAGAATAAATTGTGTGCAAAGACAAGCTGCAGCCCTAAAAGGGAAACACAAGCTACAAGAAACCCTCTTGTGAGGTCAACAACAAAGAAAAAAGGAAAAGGTTTGGGGGGAATAGCCACACAGGGGGCCCATACTGTCAAATGAGACCGAGTCCCCATGGCCCCAAGGTCCATCAAAACAGGACAGCAGCTCAACGCCGTTGCATCCAATTCGAAACACCAGCTAGGCCTTCCCAACGTCCCTAGAGGGTGCAAATGAGGTCCCTAAAAAATGGAGCAGATAGTCTTCACAAGCGGGGTGACAAACCCTTGATAGTCTCGCTAAATTGTGCCAGCCAAATGTACTAGGCAACGATGCTATTGATGATTGAGCTCCCACCTCTAGCTCACCCAAGCCTCTCGAGTCCAAGGAGGCACCCAAACTAAAGAGGCAAGGCATCACCGATATCCAAAAGTAGTGAGTTCCGGCTCAGTACAAAACTTCTTTGCTAATTGTTGTCTACTAGCAGTCCGTTAGGAGAGATGCCTCTTCTGCAACCCCACCATTCGGGGGTGATGAAAAGCTTAACTGCACCAATTGTTCTCTCTGGAAGTTCAAGATTAAGGCTATGCTTTCCTCCTAAGAGCTTTGGGACCCTGTCATTGTGTCACATGCACTCTCCACTGTAGTGCATGGTGACAAGATGGCTCGTCATCAGTGCAACACTGTACAGTAGTAGGACCCTTTAGGATTTGATAATTGTCGTACGTCGTGATCCCATTGTAATCCTTAGTCCAGGTTATGTCAGGCACGAGCTACGTAGGTCATTCCTCAACCTTAGAGAGTCAGTCAGTCAGTCAAGTCCCTTAACCCACTTGGAGAGAATCATTCATGCATATAGAGTCAGGAGAAGTCTTCGGGTTTGCATCAAATCATGTTTGCATTTTGCATATCATTCATCCCATATGCACATAGACCACAGAGACCACTGCAGAAGCCTTGGAATATCATCTAGTATTTTTACCATATTTTACAACATTTATTCTGGGCATTTTTACCATTTATTTCAGCATTATACCATTATTTCTAGTCGTGTAGCTTTATTTCTGCAGTCGGCCAGTTCCACAGCCACCCGACCAGCAATATAGTGCATATATATAGCATAGCTTCACTTCATATCATATCATATCATTCATCATCATTCAAGCAAGCGATTCAGTCCCTCAGCCCTGGGAGCATTAACACTTGAACGCATAAGCATACTTCAGCAAAACGCTTCGTCCTCCGCATTCAGCCAAGGGAGGTGCTTCTGTACCTTGTGTTTTCAGCACCACACAAACAGAATTCAGCAGTCCTTCACATCATTGTTTTGCTACAGCCACTTTGGTGAAGGTAAAACGCATCATATTCATTCATTCCTAGTGCATAACACAACCTAGAACAATCCCAATCAGCCCCTTCACTCAGCCTCAGATTTGCAGCCTTCCTACATTCAATTGGAAGATTGCATAGGCTTGAGATCGGTCATCATTGGTGCTTCTACAGCCGTGTACAGTTCAGCCCGACTCTTAGTCTTTCGAAGGTCTTGCGTTTGGCTTATCTACAGTCCCAAGTCAGTCGTCCATTAATTCTCTTCAAAGATAATAAAGCAAATACTCCTAGCAATAGGAGGGGGCCTTCAGTGGGTAAGTGTACAAATCTATCTATCCACCATCAAGGAAGAAAAACTTCAAGTGTCGGTTGCCCGAGACATTCAGGTAGGGGGACTCCCACAGGGTTGGGACAAGCAAGAGGTAAGGGAGAAAACCGAGATTGATGCAGATGACTACATCCCCGATACAGACATCTGGAAGAGGAGAATCAGTAGGGTTCCCTTCTCCATCGACATAGGCAATCCATATCTCAATACCCCGAAAGGGGGACAGGCCATCCTATGCTGGGAAACCAAGAAGAACAAGATCAAGGTTTTGCGACGGCTGGGGCGGTCCAGGCGCCCCAAGATGAGAGGCCCATCTCGACACCGGCGGAGACTACAACAGAGGATCAGGACCATACTAGCACGGCATGGGAGACGTCCAGTCAGAGTACTCACCATGGAGGATATCCGCCATCGACCGATGAGAGACATCTTTGGATAGTGATGTGTATGATGCTTACCTTTGTTGCTGGAGTTTTCCTCCCAGATGTTATCCATTAGGAGCTCCTAGTACCGTACTTTTCCTCATAGTTGTTTCAGTTTCAGTTAGTTGTTTAGTTGTTTTTAGCTTTTCTTACACAGACATTGTATCAGATCCACCAATTGTTGTAACCTTTTTGGTCTCATAGGTCATTTTGGCCTTCTGAAGACATTAATATATCATTTCATTTCATTTTCATTTCTCTCTCTCTCTCTCTCTCTCTCTCTCTCTCTCAGTTACATGGATGTACACTTGTCTCATGCAGTACGATGTGCTATTGGTCAGATTCGCACATCCTCACACCAGCTTGAGATTGAGATTGGCCGATATAGAGGTACACCAGCTGCAGCCAGGATATGCCGAATATGCCATGGGGAGCCAGAGACAGAGCTGCATTATATATGCCATTGTACTGCATACTATGAGATACGTGTGGTTGTTTCCACTGTTTATTCAGAGAGGGTTTTGGACCACTTTCCAGAGTCATGGGGTACCAGGACCAGAGGTGTTTGGGATTGTTCTTGCTTGAGCTGCGGAAATATAGAGATAACCTGCTTAGGCGCACAGAGAGCCAGACTCAGAGGCACATTACAGACTTCTTTAGTCCAGCCATCACTGCGCCAGATGGAGCAGGACATGGATACCGCCCACACTAGCGGTACAAAGATTGATCGTGCGATTGAGCTTGGGTGGTCCAGATGCCCACGACTACGGAGGAGGACATCCCAGCATAGACAGAGGTTGCAGCGGCGGATTTGGATTATTCTTGCGAGACATGCGGGACAGCCAGTCAGGGTGCTGACCACAAAGGATATTGAGGAGATCCGCCAGCGTCCGATGCGGCACATATTATGAGATGGAGGCACCTCCATAGTGTACCCCCCCGTCCCACATGATATTGTATCCCCTCAATGTACTCCACTCGCGTACCCCCCCCCCCCCCTCACTATATTCACACCCTATAAGGGTTTCTATTTACCTTCCAGTTCCAGTTTCATTTTCTAGGTGCTAGTAGTATCATCTTTATTTTTTCATTTTCTGGTTTTTTATCCAGACATTGTATCAGATCCACCATGATGTAACTTTTTGGTCTCATAGGTCATTATGGCCTTTTGAAGACGTTAATATAACATTTCATTTCTCTCTCTCTCTCTCTCTCTCTCTCTCTCTCTCTCTCTCTCTCTCTCTCTCTCTATATATATATATATATATATATATATATATATTTTTCTGCACATCTATATTCAATTTTGTGCGTTAATTTCATCACGACAAGTGTGCTGATTTCTGAGCATTGAAGTTACCGATCTTCCCCGAATCTTCCGCATGTTACAAATGCATTCACAGATTTTAGGTGGATGAGTGGGCATACATCACGAGGGTATGATATTGCAAGCACCACGTTATCTGACCATGCCCCTATCCTCCTCCACCTTGAGGACACCTGGCGGCCTGAAGCAGCCTAAAGAACAACAGGAGAGTGTCCCCATCCCTGAGAGTTTAGTTCAGAACACTCGGATTGGTATGCACATAGAGGAGATATGGGATGCTCTCACCTTCAAACAGGGATCAGTTGCTGTAGCAGACCTAGATGTGGGGCTCAAAGAGATTGGATGGCTTTTGTAGAGACTAGCCCAGGACAGACTCATTGCTTTTCGAGAGCAGGAAAGGAGTCTCTCGCCTCCCTCCAGAGACTGCAAGAGGAAACCCGAAATAGCTCGTGGCTGGAGTCGCAAATGGAGACAGCCTGCACAGAGACCTCAATAAAGGAGGAGAGGGTGGAGTTCAAGTACCACACATGTGCATCCTTCTGGACCCAGTCAGGCAACATGCAACAAGATCATGTAGGATTGAGTCGTCCAGATGGCATCATTGCAACGAATCCCCCTTGGGTGGGGGCCATTGCCACAGATTTCTACAGAGAGCTCTTCTTGGCCGCTCCCCTCACCCCGCCCGCCCCCCCCGCCCCCGCCCCCCCGCCCCGCCCCCGATCGAGGCAGAAAGAAAGAAAGAAAGAAAGTTGTATTAAACATCTTCAAAAGACCCAATGGGTCTATGAGATCAAAAGTGATACAATAGTGTCTCTGTAATCTCATCATGGTACAAAAGAAAACAAAGACTAGAGCTATGAGCTAGGAATGTCAAATCTGAGCCATATGATACAAAATATGATCATCATCCTCATACAGCGTATGGTGTCACCATTTGGTCCCTTCACTAGCTTTGATCAGTATTTTGGGGCAAGCCCACACACAGAACGGAACCAAGCTGCGAACAAGGATTTTCCACAATACGAAGCTGAAGCATTCACTGGCAAGGATTGGCCTAAAAGATGGCCACAAAGCATGAGTAACATGGATTTTAATCATTTATATGACTTATAAGGTTTATAAGTCAATGTGTTCAGACATCATTAAAGTTTGGCCAGATATATTCTTACTTGGGCATGGATTTATGGACAGAAGTAAGCGCCTATGATTCAGGGCCAAGTCTAGAATACAAAGCTTGGGCAGGAAGTCAATGAATGCTAAAAGTGACTTCCATAAATAGCTGGTCGACTTGTTTTTGGAGGAGCCATATTTTTAGAGGCTGCCCGACTCTATCTTAAGGGGAAGGCCGAATCGCGAAAAACAAAAGAAGGGGCTGTTCTTTTTAGTGCATGCGCACAAACACACAGGCTGGCAGCAGCTGTTGTTGACTCTCTCTCTCTCTCTGCTCTGCACTGGCCGTACAGGGCCTGTTTTCTCTGTTTCTTCTCCCGCCTTTCGACTAGTTGACAGAAGTGTTGCATCTGTCGCTTACAAGCTGGTCGACTGCAGCAGTGATACCTTTTCTCACCTCGACTCGCTGCGCACAAAAACCAGCAGCATAGCAGCAGCGAATATCTTTTTTTCTCTCTCTTCTGGCCACCTTCAAGCTGGTGATAGCAGCTATGTAGTACCTGCCTTCTGCTGGTCGCCTACAGGGCTGTTTTGAGACAGTTTTGGGGCTGTTCTGAGACAGTTTTGGGACAGTTTTGGGGCTGTTTTGAGACAGTTTTGGGACTGTTTTGCCGGACTGATTTATCTTGACTCTGAGAAGAGAACTCTGTGAAAGTCTCGTGTATGCTTTGTGGAAAGTTGCTCAGGAACTGTGGAAAATCTGGTGTTGTATGCACCCTCACCTTGGATTCTTTGTAAAGCTTCTACGTAATAAAGTTGTTCCTACGGGGGAGCCGGCCATTCCGGCTCAGTGTGCTGTCTATATTTATATGCTGTGGCTTCCTGCTGTTATTCTCGGTTTGTATGTGAAATGCTTTTCTCTTTTTGTACCGGGTCCCCCATCGCTTACATATGGAGCTAACCCGCGGTAGGAGGGGGCCATCAAGGATATCAAGCATGGGGGTAGCCTGTAGAAGGCTCTGCAGATCCAGTGGGCAAGGGAAGGTGGCTCTATGCCTCTCCAAGATCTCCTCAAGCTGGGGCTGATGTCTGTGTTGTTGGTGAGGTCCAAGGAGTCTAGGACATCGGGCTTGTTGTCGTGTGTGGCCCAGTCTAGAGTCACACCACAGTGGGATCTGGCAGGTGGTCGGGCACTCGGAAATGTGAGGCTCAATGAGGTTGTGGGTATGTCATCCATGGCTGGTGTGGCGTCCTCTTGTGGTAGGAGAGCCGACCAGTTGAGTCCATCCACTCCATTTGGACTGAGTCATCAGTGGGGGAAGCTTCACGGTAGGTCGGACCGCATGCGAAGACGGCGAGAGGCCTTCCTGCGCACATGGTGCACAGGTCCCTTTCTCACTGGTCGGCGGGTGAGGATTCTTGGCTTTCATGATCACCAGTGGCACATTGACCCTCCACCAGCCAAGGTGGCCCACAACATGAGAGCCAACTACTTTAGTCCATCCGCTCCATTTGGACTGAGTGGTCAATGGGGGAAGCTTCAAGGCGGGTCGGACTGCATGTGAACAGGGCGAGAAGCCTTCCTGTGCACATGGTGCACAAGTCCCTTTCTCACTGATCAGACAGCAAGATTACTTGGCAGTACAACCCGCCAGTTTGGCTCCCCCTCCCCTTCCTTGTATGAGGTAGTTTCCCTCCGAAAGCGGCCCAACCATGGAAGGAAACACCCCTCCCCAGTTTGTTTTTTGCCTCCTATCAGGGTTCTCAGCATGTAAATTTAGGCCTTGGACTGCTATTTTTTGACTAATAGAAGGATCTCTTTCCCTTCCTTTTTTTCACTGCATCTATATCTCAAAAATCAATAGAGACTAAAGAAAACACTCTAACTTTAAAGAAATTCCAAAACCTTATCCAAAAGAAACGTTAAGGAGGGAGACTTTTGTAGAACGTATCTCAAAAAATTGGAATTTGTCTACAATCAAGGGAAGGGTCAGCCCATTCCAGCCCCAATATGGTGTCACATCACCATGTGCCTTTTTCATCTTCAGTTCTTACCTGGAAATTGGTTTTTTAAGGGCTGTGTTTTATGTTTAATATGCAAGTCCCTAGTCCCCCGGACAATTTCACCAAAGCAAATGGCAACTGATGGAACCTAAGTGGGATAAAGAAAGAGAGGTCCGTGCGGAACAATCGGAACTTCAAAAGGCCAAACTTGAGAAAGCCAAATCCGAAAGAATAGGTATACTGTCAACTAACCAACTTGTTTTGATAGCTTTGCCCCTAGGAAATTTAATAGAACCATGCATCATTTTTCCCTTGCTTTTTTCTCCCTTTTTGACACATTCAGTAATAACCCTGAGAAAACCTATGACTCACGCGCACTGACCTTTCTTTGAAAGGTTCCTCACCACTAACTAAAATAGTTATGAACAATCAATTCCAACATTAACCTGAGTATACTAGATTATAGAAGCACGCTTTGTTCTCTAGTTTTTTCCTACTTGGGCACAATCAAGAAACGTGATCATGTCATGAAAATAATGCACCCACAGGCAATGGTGATGAAACATTGGCTGTATATTCAAACACAACTATGTCACCCTCATCCTCTATTTATAAAGATACAATTGAGATGCAACTAGCTGGGACAGTGGGAAAATGTTCACCTCAGTTGTGAATTCACGCAGCCCTTGGATTGAGGTCGTTGAACGCACTTTTACAGCTATTGCTTGGCCATCCGGAAGCATTCCATGATAAACAGCACCAAATCCACCCTCCCCAATCCTCTTATTGAAGGCATTCGTGGCTTCATTGAGCTCTAGCAGAGAAAATTGTTGTATCTCCATAGATTTTATATCTATGGCCTGAGGTTCTAAAACTGTCTTTGCAATATCTGAAGTACATTAAGAGGTAAAAAAATAAGCATCAACTTCTACTTAATCAATCAATAATTTAACAAATATATAAGAAGGTAGCTTACATATGGGACGTAACTTCATGGCTTCTTTTGCCTCAAAAGCACTTTGCCTTTTCTGTCTCCTATATATACAAAAGATTGTTATAATGAAAACAAAAATAAATAGTAATGCTAAGCCTCCCACAAAGACTCCCACGAGAATCTTCAGCCAATCCCGCTTGGAAGGATCATCATTCATCATAGCTGTATTATCCATAACCTGGGAACAAAGCAAAAGTAGCCTATGTTAAAACAGATGACTAGCATTTGTATCGAATTCATAGCACTCAGGTGAGAAATCCATTGTGGCTAGACTTATTCCATTTATTCCATTATTTCTGAAGGGGGCAAAGGCAGCCTACGGCTTTTTATAGGTACCAAAAAGTAGGATATACAGGATTGAATTTGTGCTTCCTTCGAAACACTAGAAAGTAGCATCAATGCACTCATCAAAGCTGGACTGTGGTCGTTACTTCCAACAGAAAGAACCATTGTCAAGGTGATGATTCCAGCATTCGAAACCAAGAACTTGTGGAAGTATGCGGGCAGTGTGCACACATACAGTTTCAGGAGCCGCGCACCAAATTGTGGCTATTTAATACGCTTGTCACACCGACCCTCCTGTACGGAGCTCCAATTTGGGGACCCAGCATACATCACAGATCTCAGAGAGGGACGGATGAGGGATGGAGGCAAATGGAGAGACCACTGATTATGATGATTGCCCACATGATTCGGAGCAAATCATCAGTACCACATGAGATTGTTCGGGCTGAGCTGGGTGCCGCACCAGTAGTGACCGAGGTCCTATTCCAGGCAGTTCCCTTTTTACAGCAGCTATGGGAGATCCCTCAAAGGTACTCCCGATTGGCATTGACCTCATCCATACAGTTGGTAGAGGATGGAGATACTCATTGCTGGTACGCTCAAATGAGATCATGGTTTGACCTACATGGTTTGCGGATAGAGGCACTACCACCCTTTCACTACAGTCTGGATTGTCCATTTTTGGATCTCACCCGCTCAGAGCAAAACCGCATGATCAGGATGGATATCATCAGAGTGGACACAAAGAGGACATGGACTAGTCCCCTTGAGCCCTTAGGCACAAAAATGGCTCATTACAAGAGCCATTTTCTACACCTCTCACCAGATGATTTTATAACCCGCCCGGCCCACACGGATGTACACCTATCACATGGGATATGTTGTGCCATTGGATAGATCCGGACCTCATCACACCAGTTGCGGATTGAGACAAGGCGATATGTGCATCAGATCTTGGATGACCACATTTGTTAGCTATGCTACCAGGAGGCAGAGACAGAGGAGCACTACATTTGCCAATGTACAGTCTATTATGAGATCCGAGGGAGATATCACTACCTCTTCCGAGAGGGTTTTGGGCCGTTACGCAAGGTCATGGAGTTTGAGGATCAGAGATGCCTAGGATTGTTCCTACTTGAGCTCACGAGACACAGAGAGACCCTCTTGGCAGACAGGAGACCGACCAATGACGTACCTAGACAAAGGACCCCGACAGATTTCTTCGACACCAGCACCAGCAACCCAGCCCCCACACGTCCTGATACCTCCTCCATTGGGCCATCAGGGCACCGACCACGCTCCCAGGGAGTCACCACTGATAGAGCAGTCATCTTATGTTGTGCTCGTCGGCCACGCCCACCAGGATCCCAACCACGGCATCCTCACCATTGCCAAATCAGAGCCATTATTGCTCCGCATCGGAGGCGCCTACCTCACTTCTACGACCTCTCCATTCTAGACAGCCCCATGGTGGAGATATTTGATCAAAGGAAAGGGCAACACTTTAACCGATCAGCATACACGGATCTACCTGATATACATTTTTCAGTATTTTCTACTCAGTATCATCTCGGAGTCTTACAATTCTGTTCTTATAACTATAAGACAATCAGTTTATTGTACTTTTTAGTCTCATTTAGTTGTTCTCTTTGATGAGACACCAACTTCAGATGTACTCTCAGTTTTGGTCTCATAGGCCATTATGGCCTCTTAGAGACGTTAATATATCATTTCATTTCTCCCTGTTTGAGCCATAGCCATGAAGCTCTTCAAGCCTCCATAGCTTAGGACATTCAACCGAACTTTTTGTACCTATCCATACAACTGCCAACAATCCGTACATCCATACCTGTCTGTGCTGTAGTATAGTCATACTACTGTGCAACAGCTCCTGCACCTCAGCCACATCAACGCCGCCTTCGACCTGTAGAAGGAATCGCTTCCACCACGAGTGCTTTTTTTTTCCGAGAAAAGATCCTTTCATTAGGTATAAAAAAACGCCCACTAGGCTACAAAACCCCTCTCCTGCTCATAAGAAGGCAGAGCAGAGATCAAATCAAGGCTGCTAGGGAGACTCTCCCTAGGTGCAAAAAAATTACAAATAAAAAAGTACAAATAACTGAGAGGCTATATCATACAATAGGAGGGAGGGAAATCCGAACAGGTGGCCTGTAGTGCCAGCGGGGGGTACCCGCGTGTAGAGTATAGAAAGGGCCGCTGCGCCAAGGGCTTCAACGGAGAAGTCTTTTGAGAAGAAGCCTGATCCAGAACGAGAGAAGCTGAAGGCCGAAAGATCTTGTAATGACTGTGGCGAGAAAGGCCACTACTGGAGGAAGTGCCCTAAGCGGACAGGGAAGAGTGCTGAGTCCTCAGCCTCAGCTAAGAAGACTCCGGCATTTGTGCACTTGGAGATGGTGGACTCTGATGATTCATCGTCTTCCAGCGAGGAGGCAGTTGGCTTCACCGCAAAGGATACTCGGGAATGGATTCTCGACAGTGGTGCTTCCAAGCACATGACTCCATCCCGTGACTTCTTCCTGGATCTGAAGCGGCAGTTAGGTCGTATCTTTATTGGTGATAACTCCACTATTCCGATTCATAGTGAGGGCCGGATGGAGATCATTCCCGACGGCAAGGGGGGCAAGCATGCTTCCCGTGTTCTTTATGTCCCTGCTCTGGGCTTTCATCTTTTGTCAGTGCATGAGGTATGCAAGACTGGCTTTCGGGTGGAATTTGAGGAGCATTCAGTTGCTCTAAGGGACCGTGAGACAGGCAAAGTTGTTTGGGAAGGCGGTGTGGAGAATGGCATCTACAAGCTCTCTGCACTCTCCTCACTGACAGGCTCTCAGGTCGGAGATTTGTGGCACTTTCGTTTTGGCCACTTAAATGTGGATGCTTTGCGGCGCGCCTTCCGGAACCAGATGGTGGTTGGCTTGCCAGATGTTGGTAGTAGGCAAGGACGCTGCAGTTCTTGCATACGTGGTAAGCAGCACAGGGAATCCTTTCCGAAGCAGGCTTCCAGGCGGGCTTCGAAACCTTTGGAGTTGATTCACACTGACTTGTGTGGACCACAGCAGATACCATCCTTGGGAGGATCTCTCTACTTCATGCTGCTTGTTGATGATTGTACCAGATTCACGTGGGTCTACTTTCTTTCACAGAAGGACCAGGCTTTTGCTCGGTTCAAGGATTGGCACGTGATGGTGGAGAAAGAGTCTGGATTTCAGGTCAAGACTCTCAGGGCTGACAAAGGAGGGGAATTCTCCTCGACTGTATTCTTTCGGTTTTGTGCAGATCATGGCATCAAGAGGGAATTGGCCAATACCGGATCGCCTTCGGAGAATGGAGTTGTTGAACGTAAGAACAGGACTGTGGTGGAGATGGCGAGGACCATGCTGGAGCATCGAGATCTTCCTCGTCCACTTTGGGGTGAGGCTGTGGCGACAGCTGTCCATACCATTAACCGCTCTCCGACGACTTCTGTACCCCATATGACTCCATTTGAGGCATATTTTGGCAGGAAACCCGATGTCTCGCACTTCCGTGTCTTTGGGAGTGACGCGTATGTACATATTCCGAAGAAGCAGAGGGGGAAGCTTGACTCCAAGTCCCGCAAGCTGGTATTTGTGGGGTATAACTCTCTTTCCAAGGGATACAGGTTGTATGATCCAGAGAGGAACGAGATTGTTGTCAGCCGGGATGTGGTCTTTGACGAGCATTTTCCAGCATCCACTGTCGAGGAGCCGCCACTTCTTGGAGATCCAGAGTCTGATGATGATTCCCAGTCTACCACTCCAGTTGATCCACCTCAGTCATCACAGGAGGTTGAGCCTGTCAGAATATGCAGCGGAGATGATGACCAAATCTGGGAACACAAGAGCAAAAGCAAAAACGCAAACAGAAAAACAGCACAAGAGAGAGACAGATGTAGGCGTGTAACTCTGCTCTATATACACAAGAAGATCCCGAGATATGATACAAATAAGGCATGGGGGCTGAGGACCTATATATACTCCCCTAGAGGGCAGTCGGCCAGCATCAGGAAAGCCCACGACTGAGGAATATATCCACGACTGCTGAAAATAGCAGTCGGCCAGCTACAGATGCCTCCGCCTAGACAGAACAAGTCGGCCAGCACTCTGATAGCCCACGACTGATGTAGATCCAGTCGGCCAGCTTCAGAGTGCTCCTGGCATCACCTGGCAGCCCTCCCAAGCCTCAGAAAAAATGGGAAAAAATAGGGGAAAAATACGGAGTGTGGGGAAAAATGGGAAAACACCTCATAAGGGCGGGCACACCCACAACAAAGGCCCTGGTGTATGAAACTAGACAGGAGATGACTTCTAACACCCCCTCTCAGCTCCTGGCTGTGTAACCAACCACTGGGAGCTGGGGTGCCGCCTGAGCAAATCCTGAGAGCGACTTCGTGAAGAGGTCCACCGTACTGTCCTCCGTCGAACAGAACTCCAGCAAGATGTCATCAGCAACGATCTGTTCACGAACAAAGTGCCTCTGGATGACCAAGGGTTCCTCCAGTGGAAGCCCAAACCTGCAATGTAACCTCCTCCCGCTCCGTAAAACTGCTCCTGGGACATAAGTAGATCCCCTCGTGTCTGAATCTCCTCCCCAAACTGAGTCACTCCAACCGCGGAGTCGGACTCCATCCAACAATCCCCCTCCTGTGTACAAGAGTCCATGATCCTTCGCATGCCGCAGAAACCACAGGAAACGCAATCCTGCCTCCCAAAGAGACATCTGCAACCAAGAGCTCAACTGCCTCATCAGGAAGCTCCCGTCCAATCCGGTGTCCATCAACCAGATCCATGAACCATACAGCTTCTGAATCACAGAGACATCACACTGCTCACAAGGATCAACACCTGTTACGGTGCACAAACAAGTCCTGGAAACCTGATGAAACCTGTCAACCACCCCCTCTGAATCCGGAACCACAAAGCCTGGAGAAACCGCCTCCTGCAGCAAGTAATCACCTGTCACCTGCCTGGCTTTCCGAAAGGTCCCCGTGGAAAGAACATCCTCAACTACTGGAAGTTCTATGTCCCGAACACAACGAGACATCAGAGCATAAGTGACCTGTTCAGCTTCCTCTGACTCACGAACACAAGAACTACCAACCTCAGTACTGGAAAGTTCCTGCCAACTGCTGCCATCTACTGGCAAGCTATCCACCACCTGGTCTCGGAAAGCCCGCACCTGCAGCGTATCCACACCTGAGTAGCTATTACCACACTGCCACTCATCACAATCTTGAGGACCTGGGAGAGAGAGTGCTGAAAGCCTGTAAACTCCATTCTCCACTCCACCTTCCCAAACCACTTGGCCTGTTGCTTTGTCCCGGAGAGCAACAAAATGCTCATCAAACTCCACCCGTACGCTAGTCTTGCAAACCTGATGCACTGACAACAGATGAAAACCAAGTGCCGGAACATACAACACCTGGGAGGAATGCTTCCCCCCTCTGCCATCGGGAACTATCTCCATCCTGCCCTCACTGTGAACTGGGATAGTGGACGTATCCCCAGTAAGAATATGACCAGAAAGCCTGCAGAGATCCTGTAAACCGGAACGGGAAGGAGTCATGTGCCTGGAAGCACCACTATCAAGAATCCACTCCCGAGTATCCGTTGCGGAGAGTCCTCCAATCTCCTCCCTGCCTGAAGAAAATGAAGCATCGGTCTCCATCACCTCCAGGTGCACAAAAGCCGGAGTCTTCATGATTGCTGAGGAGTCTTCACCCTTCTCGGTCTTCCGCTTGGGACACTGCTGTTAGACATCATCCCCTACTTGCTGGCTTCCTCTTTGGTGTCCTATTTTAGCCTCTAGGGCTGACCATGTTAGTCAGAGGGGCTGGTCACCCCTCACTCATATTTTACCCATATTTATTCCCCATTTTATGGTCTTGGGATTTTCCCCAGTCGTGGAGGTCTTTTATCCCTAGTCGGCTGCCTTCATGTAGAGGTATATATAGCCGGCATGCCTCCCTCATATTTTCACTGCTTGCATTGCTTGCCTAGCTTGTCTAGCTGCAGTCCCTCACTTACGAGGTTCTCCCCTCTTGCTCGGGACATGTATTCCTTTTGATGATGATATTGAGAGCAGGTTCTCACCTGTGTTTCCTCTCCATCTTTCTCTCTCTCTCTCCCTCCTGTGTTTCCACTTTCCCTTCTTCCGCTGCACATTCTATCATGGTATCAGAGCGCCGGTGATTTTCAGCGTTGGATGCTCCCTCCTATACCTCTTCATATCTGCGTTTTTTCTGCCCCTGGACAGACCTGCGTTTTTTGCGTTTTCAGCAAGGGCAGCAGCACATAGGTTGCTGCGTTTTTCTTCAGGTGGCTGTCTACAGCAGTTTTCAGCAATTCTCAGCGTTCATATCCCCCCCTGTAGTGCTGATTGCCTGTTTTGTACAGGCCAACAGCAGCATATTTGCTGCGTTTTTTTCTTCTACAGGTTTCTGATGCTGATTTGCTGATCTGAGGCTTGGGTGTACCTATTTCTCCAGAGTGTTTCCATATTCAGCCCCTTATACCTCTGCGTTTTCAGATTTGCAGCCATGGTTGCTGCGTTTTTTCTGAACCGATCTTGTTGGTAGCTCTACCTTCAACTGGGCTTCATCTGTTGGACCCGAAGGTACCTTCTCTTCAGCGTTTTTCCTCATAGGAGGTGTGGACACTGGTTGGCTTGAATTTTTCAGGTTTGTAGCCCTTGTTTGGCTGCGTTTTCTTCTCCAGTGGACACAGATCACTTGCAGAGGGGGTTTCTTGATTGGATTGTGGCTTTGGAGGCAGTTTGGTACTTGAGGAGGATTCTGAATTTCAGATTTCAGTCAGCGTTTTGCTGATTTTGGAGCATCTATACCTGTGTTTTGTTCCTGGCCTACACGGTTTCCCGGTTTCGACATGTTCCTTGCCTTCTGTTGGCGGTGGAGTGCTATTTTTGCTGGATAGCAGTGTTTTGGCTGCGTTTTGCTTCCCACAGGAGTTTTCTACACTCAGAGGGGGCCTTTCTCCAGCTACTTCACTTGAGGATCAGTTTCGGGAGCTCTGTGGAGACATTCTTCTTTGACAGGAGTTTACAGTTATTTGGAGGAGAGCAGTGATCTTTTCAGAGATCCTGAGTAGAGTTTATTTTGTCCGAGCTTGTGTTCTTTGCAGTATTTGCAGAACAAGGAGGGTGTTTTGCCCTTTTGCGGTGTGATCCTTTCACATGGATCTTTTATCTGTTGCTGATTCTTGGGATCTGGTTCTACTTCTGGAACAGTCTTCTGCTATCTGTGATGCTTTTGAGGACTTTGTTGCCACTGCAGTTTACATTCCTGCTTCCCTTCCTCATTGTGAGGAGTCTACCTCTGCCTCTCTTTGTGATGCTTTTGAGGATGCCCCTCCCCCTGCCAGTTCTGATGGCTTGTTGTTTTGGAGGATGGCTTTTTGGACCCAGTGGGATGCTTTGGATCTGTGGTTGCTAACCGTGCCTGGGGCACAGTGGTACTTTCAGAGTTTTTTGGATTTGGATCAGAATCAGGTTGGGCTGGTACCAGTCCGACGATATCATTTTTCAGAGGGGGATGTGGAGTCCTTTCATCTTGCGATGCCCACCTCAGTGGCATGTACTTATGTACAGCATTGGGCAACTCATGTTATGGAGTTTGAGCAGATGGACCCCATATTTTCTACAGAGTCTTTACATCTTGCGATGCCGACCTTTTCAGAGGATGCTTTTATACAGCATTTGGCTACTCTTGGTACAGAGTTGGAGCAGATTGACTCTATTTCTTTTGAGGGTTCCAGTGAGAAGCAGTTTGCTTCTCCCAGGATTGATTTTATACAGGATCTGATCTTGGTTGGTTATGAGGTTTTTCATACTTTCTCCAGGCTGGATACACGACATTCGACTTCGGGGAGTGTTCTTACACTTGGGTTTGGAACCATTATTTGGAGCAGCACGTCGCAACCTATATGGTTGTCTTCTTCCAGAGGAACGGTGTACATGGCAGCTTGTTCTGTTGCTTTTGTAGCTGAGTTGCTGAGGAGATTGCTTGTGGAGCTTTCTTGGTACCTGTTTCTGCAGTCTTTCATCTTTGATCGAGGACGGCGTCTCTGGCTTCTTGGAGTTTGCTCAGCATCCGGTGCTGAGAGGGGGTGTTAGACATCATCCCCTACTTGCTGGCTTCCTCTTTGGTGTCCTATTTTAGCCTCTAGGGCTGACCATGTTAGTCAGAGGGGCTGGTCACCCCTCACTCATATTTTACCCATATTTATTCCCCATTTTATGGTCTTGGGATTTTCCCCAGTCGTGGAGGTCTTTTATCCCTAGTCGGCTGCCTTCATGTAGAGGTATATATAGCCGGCATGCCTCCCTCATATTTTCACTGCTTGCATTGCTTGCCTAGCTTGTCTAGCTGCAGTCCCTCACTTACGAGGTTCTCCCCTCTTGCTCGGGACATGTATTCCTTTTGATGATGATATTGAGAGCAGGTTCTCACCTGTGTTTCCTCTCCATCTTTCTCTCTCTCTCTCCCTCCTGTGTTTCCACTTTCCCTTCTTCCGCTGCACATTCTATCAACTGCCTCCAGTAGTGGCCTTTCTCGCCACAATCATTACAGGTCCTCTCTGCCTTCAGTTTCTCGCGGTCAGCGTCGGACTTCTTCGCAGAAGACTTCTCCGATGAAGCCTTCCCTTTGCCCGAGTTACGGTCTTTCGACCGTTGGCCAGTAAAGGCCTCCGAACCTCCACCCTGAGGAGGGTTCGTGAATCGTTCCTCCTGGTCCAAGACCATGGGCACAAGCTCCTCCCAAGTGATGGTGCTGAGCCTGCCACTGGTAATCAACGACGAGTAGAATGCTGAGTACGAAGAGGGCAAATGTGACAGCAACGTTATGGCCATGTCCTCTGACGATATCTCCTTCCCAGCCTGGAGAACTTCCTGCTGAAGAGCCTGCAGCTTGTTAATATGCTCCCGCATCGTCGCCGACTTTGCAGGGCTCATAACCCGCATCTGTACTTCCAAAGAAATCCTCTTCATGGGTGATACCCTGTTGTACAGAGAAGCCAAATGCTGCCATATACCTCTGGCCAGCGTCATGTGCTTTACATGATTGATTACCTGTGGTGTGCAGTTGAGGAAAATAAACGAACGGACCCTGGCGTTGACACGATCCCACATCTGTGTCTGGGCCTCCCGGTCCTTTCGGGTTGACGGTAACTCCCCTTCCTCTACTTCCGGCCGTGGAACACCAACAACGACGAAATCGGCGAGATCGTAGGACTCCAGAACGGATTCCATCATCACCTTCCATATGCCGTAGTTGCTCCCGTCCAACTGACGGTCCACCGGGAACGTGGGGAGTGTCGGGATCTTCACATGTCTCTCGGCCATCTCAAACAGATCTGCCATAGCGGGGATGTACTCTGAAAAGGGTGGGTGGGTGGGAACAAAGAAGAACTGATACCTGCAAGTGGCTGTCCAGCAAATCAGCCCGCCTTCCTCTTGCTTCTCCTCTTCCCGAACAGTCCAAAACAGTCCACCAATCAGCCACAAAACAGCCCCCTCTTGCTCACACAAATCCCAAGACCTATCTAGAGCCTAGGGCTCTGATACCATGTCAGAATATGCAGCGGAGATGATGACCAAATCTGGGAACACAAGAGCAAAAGCAAAAACGCAGGCAGAAAAACAGCACAAGAGAGAGACAGATGTAGGCGTGTAACTCTGCTCTATATACACAAGAAGATCCCGAGATATGATACAAATAAGGCATGGGGGCTGAGGACCTATATATACTCCCCTAGAGGGCAGTCGGCCAGCATCACGAAAGCCCACGACTGAGGAATATGTCCACGACTGCTGAAAATAGCAGTCGGCCAGCTACAGATGCCTCCGCCTAGACAGAACAAGTCGGCCAGCACTCTGATAGCCCACGACTGATGTAGATCCAGTCGGCCAGCTTCAGAGTGCTCGTGGCATCACCTGGCAGCCCTCCCAAGCCTCAAAAAAAATGAAAAAAAATAGGGGAAAAATACGGAGTGTGGGGAAAAATGGGAAAACACCTCATAAGGGCGGGCACACCCACAACAAAGGCCCTGGTGTATGAAACTAGACAAGAGAAGACTTCTAACAGAGCCCACAGCTGGAGTTGAGCCCCCGCGACCACAGGAGGCTCCACGATCTGTTCGAGTACCTAGGTGGTTGATGGACACCCTTCGGGAGTCAGGTGTCACGGAGCTACCCTCCGAGTGGACCACAGAGGACGGCCCTCGAAGATCACATCGAGTTCGAGATAAAAGCAACACGGCGGAGCTTCTTCAGGTGAACTATGCTCTTATGTCTCGTATCATGCGGGATAAAGAGCCCACTTCCGTAAAGGAAGCCCTTTCACAGGATACTTGGAGGGAAGCCATGCAGGTGGAACTTGACGCCATCGAGAAGAACAACACTTGGGAGTTGGTACCGAGGCCGTCGAAGCGGTCAGTCATTGGTGTCAAATGGGTCTTTAAGACCAAGTACGCGGCTGATGGGTCGGTGGACAAACACAAAGCCAGGCTCGTGGCTAAGGGTTATGCTCAGCGGCCAGGCATCGACTACGAGGATACCTTTGCAACGACAGCGCGGATGACCACGATTCGGACCGTTCTTGCCCTTGCTTCTTCTCAGAGGTGGCCCGTGTACCAGATGGATGTAAAATCGGCGTTCCTTAATGGTGACCTGCAGGAGGAGGTGTACGTTGAGCAGCCTCCAGGCTTTCTTGTTCCAGGATCGGAAGGGATGGTTTACAGGTTACGTAAGGCCTTGTATGGTCTTAAGCAGGCTCCGCGGGCTTGGAATCAGAAGATTGATTCCTTCTTTATTCGGACTGGATTCCAGAGATCGGTTGCAGATCCGAACCTGTATCTCTTTCGGGAACGCGGCATGGTCACACTCATCATCCTTTATGTGGATGATCTCATTCTCACCGGCGGTCATGTGGAGCACATTGGAGTGACAAAGGCTGCCTTGTCAAAGGAGTTTGAGATGACCGACTTAGGCTTACTCCACTTCTTCTTGGGATTGGAGATCTGGCAGACCCAGAGGGGGTTTTTCGTCTCTCAGCAGCGGTATGTTCATGAGTTGCTTGAGGCCTTTGGGATGGAGAACTGCAAGCCTATTACTTCGCCGATGGACCCGAACACAAAGTTAACCGTTACAGATCCTTGTGAGCCAGTTGATGCCTCGCAGTACCGGAAGTTGGTTGGTTCATTGATCTGGTTGTTGAACACCAGATTGGACTTAAGCTTCTCCGTGGGGCTGTTGAGCTCTTTTATGCAGACGCCATTGAAGACTCATTGGGACGCAGGATTGCGGATCTTGCGGTATCTGCAGAGTACGAAGGATCTGGGACTCTTTTACACAGGAGGGAATGGAGTCAAGCTCCAAGGTTGGAGTGACTCAGATTGGGGAGGAGATCCAGACACGAGGAGATCTACTTCAGGATACACTTTTACCCTCGGCTCAGGAGCGGTTTCTTGGAGCAGCAAGAAGCAGCCGACTATTGCCCTTTCTTCGACAGAGGCAGAGTATCGGGCTGCTTGTGGTGCTGCTTGTGAGGTTGTATGGCTGCGGAGGCTGCTTGGCGAGATGGGGTTTCCACAGAGGGAGCCCACAGTCATCCAGTGTGATAACCAGAGTTGTATAGCTATTGCTCGGAACCCGGTTTTCCATGCCCGGACCAAGCATATAGAGATACAGTATCACTTTGTTCGTGAGAAGATCTTGGCGGGTGACATCTTGCTACTTTATTGTTCGATGGAGGACAATGCGGCGGACCTCTTCACGAAGTCTCTACCTCAGGCTACGCTCAGGCGGCACTCCAGCTCCCTGGGGTTGGTTACACAGCCAGGAGCTGAGAGGGGGTGTTAGAAGTCATCTCCTGTCTATTTGTATACACCAGGGCCTCTGTTGTGGGTGTGCCCGCCCGTATATCATTTTTCCACACTCCCCGTATTTTTTCCCTATTTTTCCCATTTTTTTCTAGTGGCTGGAGGGCTGCCAGGTGATGCCAGGAGCACTCTAAAGCTGGCCGACTGCATCTGTATCAGTCGTGGGCTGTCTGAGTGCTGGCCGACTTGTTCTGTGCAGGCGTGGGGCATCAGATGCTGGCCGACTGCTAATATCAACAGTCGTGGACATTTATTCAGTCGTGGGCCCCTTTTAGAGCTGGCCGACTGCCCTCATGGGCTTGTATATATTGCCCCCCATCCTCCACCACTTTCTCATTCAGTATTTCCGGGATCTTGTGTATAGAGAAGAGTTTACACACATCTCTCTGTGTTTCTTGTGCTGATTATTTTCTGCAGTCTACTTGCTCTTGTCTACCCAAGTTTGGATATCATTTCCGCTGCATATTCTGACACAAACCTGTCAGGGATTCTGCATATCACCTATTGGTGGCTCCTGTTCCATGCCATAAGGTTCAAAGATCATGCCCGGTATCTCCTCTAACTCTAGGATATCCATAGGGATATCTTCTGCCATCTCTGGCTGTCCATTTGGACCATTTTCAGCACCATTTAAGGGCTGGTTTTGTTGCTGTAATGGCTGATTTACAGCCCTTGGTTGTTGTCCATGATGTCCATCATCATCAAAGATGACTCTGCCAGGCTCCTGTTGCCTTGCAGGCTCCTTATACATGCATGTTTCATCAAAAATGACATCATTGCTGCGTATAATTTTTCTATTCACTGGATCCCAAAGTCTATACCCCATTTCACCTCTGTCACCATATCCTAGGAATATGCATTTGTGAGACTTAGGATCAAGTTTGGTGCGTATTTCCCTGCGTATGTGCACGTACGCAACGCAACCAAACACTCTCAAGTGCTTGTAGGACGGAGGCTTCCCTGTCCATACTTCCTCTCGCACTTTCCCACCAAGCCTCGTGTTAGGTGACCTATTTATAAGATGAACGGCTGTCATAACAGCTTCAGCCCAAAAACCATGAGGTAACGCAACATGTGACAACATAGAACGGACCTTCTCTTGAATGGTCCTGTTCATCCTCTCTGCTGTCCCGTTTTGTGGAGGATCATAAGGAGTAGAGAGCTCCCTCTTGATGCCTTTAGCATCACAAAAGTCCTGAAACTGTTTGGACATATACTCTCCACCATTGTCGGAACACAAAGCCTTCAGTGTTTTGCCAGTTTGACCTTGCGTGTGGCATCATCAATAAAGGACACAAAATATTTTGCCCCTCCCAAAGAAAGCTGAGGCATCTCACATACATCTGTATGCACAAGCTCTAACTAAGCATCTTTCTCTCCAAGAGCTTTCTTGTGGGGGCACTGGAGTTGCCTGCCATATATACAATGCTCACAAAACTGAAAACTTGAGAACTTTAGGGAAGGCAAGTAACCAAAACGAGACAATTGCTCCATTCCTTTGACACTCATGTGTCCCAACCGGCTATGCCACATAGAGATTTCCGGCAGCTCGGTTGCATTTACATTAGCATGGTGACAAACATTAGTATGCATCAAGTAAAGAGTGCCCACCTTAGAGCCTCTGGCAACAACCAGTGAGCCCTTACTAATCTTCCACTTTCCACCACCAAATGTGGTAACATAACCAGCATCATCAAGCTGTCCAGTAGAAATCAGGTTCTTCTTGATCTCAGGCACATGCCTGACATCATGGAGCATAAGCTGTGAGCCATCTGAAAACACAAGCCTCATATCACCTCTGCCAAGAATCTAGCATGCATGGTTGTCACCCAAATAAACTACTCCTTCATTGCCAACAGTATACCTGACAAACAAGTCTCTGCAACCTGTGACATGAAAGGAGGCACCTGAATCAATAATCCATGAGTGCATACCATGACCATCTCCTGCAAGGAGTGAATGGGCATCAAGTGAAGACATGAATAGGACTTCATCCTCACTGTCACCTGCATGTGACACATTGACTTCTTCAATCTTGACTCCACTTTTGCCCTTTGGCTTTGCATCTATGGCTTCGTCTTTGTCTTTGTCTTTTCTTTTGCCCTTTTCTTTTTTATCATTCTTCCATTTGTAGCATTGCTTTTTAATATGTCCCTTCTTGCCACAATAATGGCATTCCAAGTCCTTTTTGGAGCGAGACTTGCTCCTTCCCCATTCTTGGCTTTTACCCCTTTGTTGGGATCTCCCACGTGCATTCATTGTATTGGACTTTCCAACAGAGTTGTTCTTCCTGTTCATCTCCTCTTGAAGGAGAGCACCCTCCACATCAGCATATGACAGCATAGCATTTGAATTGCTAGTGGCTGTCCTGAATGTGTCCCAACTCTCTGGCAAAGTGCATAAGAGAAAGGTGGCTTTGAACTCATCGTCCATTGCCAACTTTTGATTGATGACCTGGCTGACAACACCATTAAACTCATTTAGATGGGCTGTCATAGACGCCCCTTCCTTCATTTGAAGACCTATGAATTTCTTCATCCAATACACTTTGCTTGAGACACTTTGCTGGGCATACAAGTCCTGCAATCTTTGCCACATTCCCCAAGCTGTCTTCTCTTCACGTATGCTGAAAAGTAAAGTGTCTGACACAGACAACATGATAGTGGATCTTGCTAGCTCATCCATATCTTCCCATTCTTCAGCAGTAAGAGAAGCGGGCATTACACCCCTTTCTTTGATGGGCTTGTGCTGCTGCTTCTGAAGCAACACATTATAGCACTAAATTTGCCAAATGTCATAATTATGTGAGCCTTCAAGCTTCTTGAAGTGAAGCAATGAAGAGCTCTCACCTGTGGTTGCCATAGCAATATGCAACCTTTGACACAGTCAATGCCTGACTCCCTGCAAGATGTGCAAACACTGCACCAAAGCACACAAAGTGCTCACAGTTATTCTCCCAAAGTTTATCTCCCACTGCGGAAGCACGAATGCAACTCTCCTCCCACTGAATGTGATAAAATCACCAAAATCTGGTTGCTGCAGATTTATGACAGCACCTTAGATGTGCTTTGTTCCCCTTCCAAAGTACTGTACAACAGTACTAAGTGCTCACCAATGATGTACCAAATCTGTACCGGCAAGTACAGCAGCTGAAAATGAGCCTTTTTCTCACTGAAATCAATGTACAGCCATGCCAAAACTTGTACAAAGTTGTACCAAATCTGTACCAGCAAGTACAGTAGCAATAAATAATCTCTTGGCTGTCCAAATGAGTGAAAATCAGACCTTGACAGTCCCCACCACTGCATACAACAGTCCCGGACAGAAATTGGGCAAGGCATAAAAGTCTTCCCTGCTGCTTTGCCAAGCTCAACAAGCACAAAATCTTGAAAAGCCCCTTGATTCAAGATCAATTTCTGATCATGAATGGTACATTAATGCACATGAAAAGCATCCAGAGTCTTCACAATGCTTCCCCCTGGCCACATATACATCCAATACATAAAAGCCCCTTGATTTATTGGCACATTGAGTGCTTGACAGGAATCAACACATTGCCCAAAGCATCAAATGCCAGTGCCTGCATGCAAATCAACCCAATTGGCACAAAAGCCCTTTGATTTGCACTCCAATTTCCTACAATTTGGCCCCGAATGTGAGATTGCTCACATCATACAGCATGTATGAATGCCCAATGGCACAATTACATCAAAAGCCCAAATGTTAACACCCAATTTCCTGCAAATTGACCCGGAATGTGACCAATGTCACCTAATGTTGCCAATTTTGCTCAAAATCTGAGCCATTTGGACCTGTACCTGCTCAATTGATGATAATGGACATGCAAAATCCCAAAATTGAAGCAAATACCTCTGAAAATTTTTGATTTCTGTTGCACAGGAAAGGGGGGGCGTCGTATTTGCTGACTCGTGTGCTGCTGCTGCTGCTGCTGCTGCTGTGCAGGTATTGAGAGGGCAAACGACAATGCAATGTAGCTGGGCAATTGGCGATGTCTATTGTGGTGGCGGGATGGCGAAGCATCGAGCAGGGCAGATGGCGCACATGCACGCACACGAACTGGCGGACGAGCAAAATGGCATGACGGGCGTCGAAGGTGCCCGACGAATAGGTGGCAAAGAGCAACAGCCACAATCGTTGTGACAAGTGCAAAGGCGTCGGACGGCGACGGAGGCTGGCGGAGATTCGCTCTAGGCGCCTCACCTGCTGCGAGCGGGAAAGGTAGTGGGCGACGGGACCTCCACAGGTGTAGAAGACGTCGGGTCCAGAGGCTTACGGCACGCTGGTGGGTCACCAGCCCCAACCCCTCCGCTCCGCACTCCTCCGGCCTCACCACGTTGCTGCTACGCACTCAGGTGTCGCAGTGCTGTGCCTTGTAAATGAAGCGTTGGAATCCGCGTTCGTCTGAAGCGTCCCCTTCTCCGCCATAACTGCACCTTGTCTAGACTCTTGCGAACAGATGCAGTGCTGAAATGCTAGGGTTCCCACAACCAGGGCTCTGCGCAAGACACAAGAGAGGAGAGGGGGGCGAGTAGCAGAAAACATACAGAAGAGCAAGCTCTGATACCAGTTGAAGAAGCTCTGAAGAGCTCAGCTGTAGAGTTAGGGTTTCATGTGGGAGACATACACAGAGAAGAAGGGAGAGAGAGAGAGAGACATGTGGGGATAAGTCAACTCATAGTATGAGTGTGTGACTCCCCTATCACACATGTATATTTGCACTAGTACACATAGTGCACTTAGTACATTAAAAGTACTAAGTGTACTATGTACTATAAAACTTATGGGCTTGTACACACTATAAGGGTGGGCATAATGCCTTTACCCCAACAACTGAAAGGGAACTCCTTCACCACAAGAAATACGATTGATTTGAAGTCCGGCTATCATCAAATTCGTATCCGTAATGGTGATGTGAATACAAGACAGCCTTTCGGACAAAATATGGCCATTATGAATTCTTGGTCATATCTTTTGGGTTAACCAATGCCCCGGCCACTTTCATGACCCTGATGAATGAAATTTTTGGGTCGTACCTGGACGAGTTTGTGATCGTTTATCTCGATGATATTCTAGTTTTTAGCCGATCTTTGGTCGATCACAAAGAGCATTTACAGATTGTCTTTGAAGTACTATGCACCAATGTGCTTAACATCAACAAGAAGAAGAGCGAATTTTTCAAGACCCATGTGGAATATCTTGGTCACATCATTTCTGCTAATGGGATTGCAGTAGATCCTAAGAAGATTCAAGCGATTGTGGATTCGCCTTTGCCTCTCACCATTTCAGATGTTCGATCTTTCTTGGGACTTGCTAACTTTTATCACAACAAGGTGCATAGGTTTTCAGAGATTACTGCCCCTTTGACACAATTGACAAAGCTGGACAAACTTAAGTGGTCTTCTGAAGCTGAGCAATCCTTCAATGATCTCAAGCATGCCTTGACGACAACCCCGGTCTTGGCCATTGCAGATCCCACCCAGCCCTTTGATGTAATGACAGATGCCTCAGATCGTGCTTCTTGTGGAGTTTTGATGTAGAATGATCGTGTCATTGCTTTTGACAGCAGGAAGTTTTCAACCATTCAAAGCAGGTATCCTGTGTATGATAAGGAGTTTTTGGCAATCGTGCATGCTTATCGGACTTAGAGCCATTATCTTCTTGGAGCGGATTCAGTTGTACGTACAGATCATCAATCTCTGACATACATTTTCACTCAGCCTGTAATGAACTCTCGACAAGGCCGATGGGTTGAATTCTTGGCTAATTTCCACATGACTATCCAGTATGTTCCTGGTCTTCAAAATGTGGTTGCAGATGCTTTGAGCCGCATGCCTCGAGCCACTAATTTTGCCATTTCAAGAATGAGTATTTGACTGATAGAGATTTTGGAGATGCGTTCCGTGCTCTCAAATCTTCTAATCCCAGTCCTGCGGAAATGAACATGTTTGCAGCCTACACCACCGTAGATTGATTACTGTTCTTTTCTGATCGCATTTGTGTGCCTCACAATACTTCATTGCGGAAGATTCTCATTCAAGAGCATCATGAAGTTCCTTATGCTGCTCATCCGGGTATCAACAAGACATATCGGCTTTTGTCTGTTACATACTTTTGGTCTCAGATGCAGCAAGATGTTATCAAATTTGTCAAAGCTTGTCATTCGTGTCAGATAATGAAAGCCTCTCGACAACTTCCTCAAGGTTTACTTCAACCTTTGCTAGTTCCCAATGAGAGATGGGAAAGTATCAGTATGGATTTTATCACCACTTTGCCTCGTTCATCCAAAGGCAATGCTCAGATTCTTGTAGTGGTTAATCGATTTTCCAAAATGGCGCATTTCATTCCTTGCAAGAAAGCTGCTTCAGCCCCAAATGTGGCGTCATTGTTCGTGCAACATGTCTTCAAATTGCATGGCTTGCCGAAGACCATCATCTCTGACAGAGATCCCAAGGTCACTCGACATTTTTGGACGTCTTTGTTCAAATCTCTTGGCACGAATTTGTTGTTCAGTTCAGCCTATCATTCTCAAACAGATGGACAGACAGAAAGAGTCAATCAGATTTTGGAAGAAATGATTCGACATTACATTCAAGCCCGTTTGGCATCATGGGAAGATTATTTGCCACTCGTGGAATTTGCTTATAATAATTCCCATCATTCAGCAATTGGATTGACTCCATTTCAGGCAGCATATGGGCATACTCCTCTTGTGCCTACAAACTTTGTTTTACAACACAAAGTGGCGTTGGCAGATCAGTTGATTCAGGAGATGCAAAATGTGATTGTGCAAGTTCGAGATAAATTGGTCCATGTGCAACAAAAATATCAAAAACAGGCCAACAAGCATCGTCGACATGCAGATTTTCAAGGAGATTTGGTCTTGTTGTATGTGGCACCTCACCGCTACAAAACAGTGAAGTCAGTTTTTCCAAAGTTGCGACCTCGCTTCTATGTGCCTTTCAAGATTCTTCAGAAAAATTCAGGTCAGTTACAAGTTTGAACTTCCACCTTCATGGGGGAAGGTTCATCCGACTCTTCACATTTCTTGGCTCAAACAGTATGTTCAAGGTGATTCGCCTGTTCCAGACTTATCTTCATATGTACCAGAAATTGAAGATGACCATCTTATCCTTGTTCCAGAAGTAATTCTTGACGTACGACAGAAGGAAACAAGAAGAAAGTTGATTACAGAATTTCTTGTGAAGTGGATGGATTTGGATGAGTTTGATTCCACTTGGCAAACAGATGAAGACATGCAGCAGTACCCTAATCTTCTTCAAGAGTTCTTTGACAAACGGATGTCTATCATTTGACACATGGGTTTTATTTTAAATGGGAGGGAATGTCACGATTGTGACGTATGTATGTATCAGATTCTCTCTTCATTGCTGATTCCTATTGCAGATGCAAAGAGTAACCAACCAAGGGAACCCCTGCCCTCGAATGGTTGCGACTCTTCGCCAAAGGATGTACCTCTTCATCGAATAGCCACATCCCTTCGACGAATGGTTGTATCCCTTGATGAATGGTTGTGCCTCTACATCGAATAGACACATCCCTTAGCCTAAAGTTGTATCCTTTCGTCTATGGTCATGTCCTTTCGTTAAAGGACATGCCTCTTCAAATGTGTCTCTTCATCTCCTATATAAGAGACCTATTGTACTCAGTTTAATCAATTCAATCTTCTCTCAAGTGTTCTCCTGAAGTCTCTTGTTAAGTACTTAAGTAGTAATTATATAAGAGACCTATTGAACTCAGTTTAATCAATTCAATTCAATCTTCTCTCAAGTGTTCTCCTGAAGTCTCTTGTTAAGTACTTAAGTAGTAATTAGTACACAATATGAGGGATTAACAATATAATCCTCACAGATGCAATATTTTAACACCCCCTCTGCATCTTGAAGTGTGCAAAAAAGTCAGAAGAAAATCTCATGACGAGGATGCGACCATAGACACCTCAGCATGGCCAGTATTGAGTACACCTCGGAAAATGCACATGTCAGCTTGTTGTCTTCAGAAAACATAATGCCACTATAAAGAGCAAAAGAAAATCTGCTTGGCTCCAAACTCAAAGTAGAACTATGAACACATCACATCCAATAACCTTGAACAAATGAACATGGAACACATCCTGTCCATAGTCTTTGCTAACCAATAGTTCTGGAACTCATCCGAACCATGAAGGAAACTTTGTTGATCCTGGAACTCATCCGGACCATCAAGTGAACTTGCCTGTCTTTATACTTGGAACTCCGACACACGGGTCCCATGCTCCAGATTTAATATAAGAGAGCTTTTGAAAGCCCCCTCTCCTGCCCACAAGCCATTTCTGGAAGATAGCACGCGGGGGGATGCCCTTAGGATCAGAGCAGGACACCAGTCATGTTCTCTCCAGACTGTAAGGCCTTGGGAGAGCTGGGGTTGTCACTAGACAAGTCTGTGTCAGTGTCATGTGACTTGTCTTTGCCCTTCTTTGAAGACTTGCCCTTGTCCTTGGCTTTGCCTTTGTCCTTTGACTGACAAGCCTTTGACAGGTGGCCTTTCTTCCCACACTTGTAACACCGACTCCGAACTTTCTTCTGCACCGTCGAGAGCGCGTGATCAGGTCCAATAGACGATGAAACTTCAATTTCCCCTGAGAAACTAGGATGGATTCCTCTTCCAAGAGGAGAGTACACAGATCATCAAACTCGAGGGAACGTGTTGTGATCTGAACCCTCAAAGCTTGGGAAACCATGTCATAATCTGCAGGAAGCCTGATGAGGAGGAGAGCAGCTAACTAAGAAGAGGTCAGGGCAGTACCCATTGCCATTAATTGGTCATGAATTACCTTAACCTTCATCACAAATGACTGCATGGAAGTCCTTGCTGTAAACTCCAGAGAAAAGAGCTGACCCAATAGGTTGACAGACCGCATTGTAGAGTCCCGTGCATATAGGTCTGTCAGCTTTCTCCAAACAGAAGCAGCACAATCCAATATTTGCACGGCGGGGGAGACCTCTGGTGAGATGGCTCGTACAAGTGCAGAGTGAGCTTTTGAGTCTTGATTCTCCCAAGCTGAAAGTTCGATGAGAAAGGCATCCTCCTGGTCCTGAGTCCACTTCCTAGAGCTGGTAGGGCGATCGGGCTTTCGTTCGTGGCCCTGAACAATCTCCCGGAGACCCTTGTGTGTGAACCAGACCTTCATCTGTAGCTTCCAGTGATCGTAGTTTGTACCACTGAGCTTGTCCTCCTTGTTCGTGCAGGGGGGGGGGGGACCCATGTCTACCTCAAAGAAGCTATGTCTCAAACAACCTCTGTAGCTAAGCAATCCACATGCTCTCTCAAGCACCTTTCCACAGGATCCAACTAGGGATTAATAGCCCCCTCTGAAGATGCAGGCTGGACAACAGCAAAAGAGACCCAAAAAACACACCACCGGGAACCTCCTACCAAAAGAGGGAGGAGATCTTGGAGGGAGAAGAGCTGATGTGCCACTTGTCTGATGCACTCACTAAATCTGCAGAAAACGTAGAGGAACAGATTGTGCAGCAGCCAAAGCCTAGGCGAATGATACCATGAAAGAATGTCCACAAGCGGAAGCAATGAACATGAGAGAGAGATAGATTGCAAGCAAGAACTCAGCTTTATTAACTTGAGGTTACAAAGTACAAGAGCCAGCAAATAGGGCAAGGAATGATATGATAGAATGAATAAAGGAAGCACCTCTTATATACTTGTGCATGAAGCAGTCGACTGTAGGAAAACAGACCGACAGCTCCACGACAGCAAATAGAAGGATGCAATATTTTAACAGAAGTGTCCACAATGGCATACATATACTGCAGCAAACCACAAATGTACACATGTGCTCTGAAAAACACGATCAGCCGACACATATAAGAGCTGCAAGTGCCAAATCCTAACAAAATCAAAGATAAATTGGTTGAATGCTGCAAAAATGGGCTCAATGTAAAAAAACCCCAATTTTTACGCAGCCAATTAGACCAAATCTGAACCGGATCTGCACATAGACAATACAAATTGCAAATTGATTCTGATTGCATCTTGGGATCTGCTGCTCCACGAGTTTTATCATGTCAAAAGGGTGGTAGTTCTACCTTACACAACCCACTTTCAACATCTACTCTTCAAGCTCCAAGACAAATGATGTGGATAATCGATCAGCCCTCAAGTGTGAGGGCCATGGCTGGTATGTTCCAACTACTCTAGTCACTGCTCAAAGAAGGCCAGGCAAGAAGGAATCGTCAATTTGGCTACCCAAAGATGCGTACAAACTTGTACCATCTAGCCTAGTCTTGCTAAACCTCCTAAAAAGAATAATAGCCTTGTGCTTTAAGAACATGCTTTGGGACCCAATGAGTAACAATTTGAGGCTTAGGCTTGGAAAAGTGTAAACCTGCTAAAGCAATTGTCACCTGTACCAAATGCTGTAATGCCCAAAAAATTGGAGGAAATGCCAAAATGCCAAGTACATGTGCCTGTAACACACAAAATGCCTGCAAATGTCTCTTATAGATCTGCAAATAGTGTCAATTTCTACAAAATCCCCAAATTTCTAGTGCAATTATGCACCAAATCTGTTGTAATCAATGCCAATGTGTGCCAATGTTGCAATTGCAAGCTCATTGGTGAAAAAACCCAAAATTAATGCAACTAAAGCGTTATTCTCGTCATGAGTGATTGCTGATTTCTGAGCATGGAAGTTACCGATCTCCCCTGAAGCTTCCGCATGGCACAAAAATACCTCATGACTAGCACGTTGGCTGTTCATACACTGGGTTGGCCAGTACGTCTGCAACCGAGGCCCCTATATAAGGGTTCATAAAACTCCTCATTCCTCATCTTCATATTCAGCATATGCATCATCTCGCAAGGAGATTAATGCATCTTATAGAAGATCATCATAAATTCAGTTCTCTTTGGGAGATCTCTGGCGGCCATCTTGCAGTGTGTAAGAAGATCGACACAGCCTTATTTGAGGTAACACATCAACACAGCCTTATTTGAGGTAACACAGTTCAGTACGGTTTCAAGGCAGATTCAGCCTTGTTCTTGTGCTCATTCTTCATTGCAACAATTAAAGCAAATACTCCTCAGGAGGGGACCCTTCACTGGGTATTTGGAACCCCATCTAGTGTATGGTGTACCCTCTCACTCTGAGGCCCATTATTGAGGAAGCCAACCATAGGGGAAGACAGGTGTACTGTTGCTTTGTGGATTTTTGCAAAGCTTTTGATAGTGTCCCGAGGGCTTGTCTTTTTAGGAGACTCCAGGAGCTTGAGATCCCAGCAGATATGATATTGATTGCCCAAGGCTGCTCTTGCCGAAAAACACTGGAATCATGGTAGGTTTTCGAGCCAAAACATGGTAGTGAATGTTAAGAATATTCAAACCACCATGCATCTTCGGCGAGCAAACACCATTGCGTGGCAACAGTCTCAAGGCTTTTTTATTTGTCTTGGTGTTCTAGAACAATTCCAAAGCTTCAGATATGAAAGCATGCAAATCTTTCTTTCTCCAAACAAATAGTGGCAAATGGAATTGAACATATGCAATGATCACTGATTTTACAATTGGTAATCTCACATGCAACAGGGCCAGGTAGAGAGCTTCCAATAAGCCAGCTTTGCTTTGAGTTTGTGCAATACCCATTGTGAGGACTTCTTAGTCTATTAATGATTTATAAGACATGATTAAAGACATAATGTTACATGCAAAAGCTCTGGGAACCTTCTTTCAGCCCTAAACACAACCTGGAACATGATGATGCAAAAAAGGCAAGCAGAAGAGAGAGAGAGGTGAAAATTCAGTATATCATATAGTACAAAAAGGAGGTACAAATCCCACAGCCATAGGCTGCCTTGAAAAGGTAGTCAATTACCTAAACTAATCCTAGTTCTATGACTCAGCCCAAACCAGGACTGAATGACCAAAACGATGAGCAATTGTGCCTTTTTATAGGCCTTGGAGTTGTTGGTCGTGTCTGCCCGACCACCTCTGGCTCGTTCGTGTGTGAACAAGCTTACACACGGGCATTTTTTCCCTGTGGCTGGACACAGTTTTTTTCTGTGTGAACACACCCCAGTGTGTTGGGCACTTGCCCTAGGCCTTTATATTTTGTACCTTCATTTCATTTCATAGAGTTGAGTACATGTTTCCAACATCTCTCTCTCTCACTCACGTTTCTTGCAGAGATTGTGTGTGTGTGTGTGTGTGTGTGTGTGTGTGTGTGTGTGTGTGTGTGTGTGCAAGAGCAGCCCTCACCCCTTCCAACAGTGGTATCAGAGCCCTGTTAGGGTTTCTTGCTCCCTTTGCTTCACATTGCTGCACAGCTTGAGCACTTTATCTATCTACAAGAAATCTGGAGTTTTTTCTCTCTCCTCGTCAAACTTCCTGCTCTCTCTCTCTCTCTCTCTCTCTCTCTCTCTCAAAATAAAAGACTGACTGAACCTGTTTTGGCTGAGATAGATCTCTGCCCTTGACCTTCAACCTTCACCCTTGCGTTAGCTTCTCCCTTGGCTGTCCGGGCCCTTGAGAAGCTACAGCGCCTTGTGAAATAGAGGAATGAATGACCTGAATTATGGCTGGGCTTTATATACCCTTTCATGCTGCTGGTCGGCTGTCCTACAAGAGTCGGGTGGCAGATTTATTCTCCACGACTGGTTTAAAACAGCAAATTATACTACTAAATCAGCGCTTTCACACCAAGCCATGCTGGCTGCTTTGCGCATACTGTCCAGCCCACTAGGCAGCCCTTATGCCCTGGCCGTTCGCTGGCCAGGCTTTTCTATGGCCTAGCCGACAGAGCCACAACATCCTTGGCTGGTGGGAAGAGGCCATGGGCCTCTTGGAACCCTTGGGGTGGCCTAAGGCCTACCCCTTGCCCATTCACGGGATATAATACCCCTTTCTAGGGTAACCCTAAGGGCTACCCCCTTCTACATGCAACCTACATGCTTCCTATACAGTTGCCTAGTGTACAATTGCAAACCAAACACTCAAAACACCTAACATCATTCCAGAGGGAGACTCACAGTGCGGACTAGCACTGCTTCATGTGCAGGACAATGCACACCTAACCTCGGACACATGGAGTAGAACCCTGGCTGACTCATCCCGGACTAGGCTCACATGGGACCAGTTTTCCACTCCACGTCCTGCACCTTCTTGTTCAAATATGTCCATCCCCTTCTGCTTAACTTGACGAAAGCTAAGCCTGGACATTTCCCAGTATGAAAGGGGTCTAGTGGACTCCAGGATATCTAAATATTTGGAAAGTACAAGCTTTGGGAATGGGGGATTATCCTAGAATACAAAGGACCACAATCCTAAAATTTAGGAGAGTTGCTATTTTTGGCCCAACTCCGATGGAAATTCTGTTCACGTCATTACATTTGGAATTGAGCAGATACCAAGAGTTGGCAAAGTACCTATGACAGAATGTCTACTAGTTGGGATATTTTTAGAGGTAAAGATTATGGGAGAACCCATCTCTTAGATTGGGACATGTGGCAAGAAAGTGGATCAAAGTGAGACAAGTGGCCTGACACTTGTTAGAAAGTGGATCAAAGTGAGACAAGTGGCCTCACACTTGTCACTTCAGCGATTGTGTGGCTCTCCACTTGTCATCATAGCCTTCTCTTTCCATTTTCACTCATGGGAGCCTCAAATCTACAAATTGGAGCCCTCTCTCTTCATTAAGAGAGGCTTTCTTGCTGCACACTAGCCTCTACCACACGCTGCCCTAATGATGGCTACTCTCTCTCTCTCTCTTGAAGGCTTCCCATGAAGAAAACCGGCTGTTGGGGACTGTTTTGGAGGCTTCCATCACAAAGAAATACTGAAGGCAACAGTATTTAATCATTTATTATGATTTCTAGCCATTGTACTTGTTGTACCAACCCTTGTACTTACTGTACCAACCACTGTACTGGCTGTACCAGCCCTTGTACTTGTTGTACCTGATGGGGAGAAACCTGTAATTAGGGTTTAGAGTTCATTCCTGGGAGACATACACAGAGAAGCAAGGGAGAGAGAGAGAGAGTTGTGGGGATAAGTCAACTCATGAAAAAGCATGAGTGTGTGACTCCCCTATCACACATGTATATTGCACTAGTACACATAGTGCACTTAGTACATTAAAAGTACTAAGTGTACTATGTACTATAACTTATGGGCTTGTACACACTATAAGGGTGGGCATAATGCCTTTACCCCAACAACCTCCCACTTAAAGGCAAAGTGCCCTTAAGTAAAGGAAAAAAAATCAGCATGTACATGATAATATACAAGGCCATATCAAGGCTGAAAATGGCCTCATCCAATGCCCATCAAGTGTCTGCAATGAGCAAACCGCTCCGGAGGCAAACTCTTCGTCAACAGATCAGCCGGGTTGTCATCCGTGTGAATCTTAACAAGCTGAATTTGCTTGTTCTCTATCACTTCTCTGATGAAGTGATACTTCACATCCACATGCTTCGTCTTTGCATGAAAGACAGGGTTCTTTGCCAACTGGATGGCACTCTGACTGTCACAATGCAACAATGGAATATCCCCTGTATAACCCAAATCAACCACTAACCGAGATAGCCATAATGCCTCCTTGCAAGCCTCTGTGGCTGCAATATACTCGGCCTCTGTAGTAGATAAGGCAGTGCACTTCTGCATCCTGGATATCCATGACACAGCACCTCCTGTGAATGTAAATACATAACCGGTAGTAGACTTCCGGTTATCTGGATGACCGGCATAATCCGAATCCGTGTAACCATGCACTAATGCATCCTGTTTGCCAAAGCAAATGCACAAATCCTGTGTGCCCTTCAGGTATCTCATGACACCTTTCACTGCTTCCCAATGCTTCTTGCCAGGGTTGGCCATGTATCTAGAAACCACTCCCACTGCAAATGCAATGTCCGGCCTAGTAGCAACCATGGCATACATGAGACTGCCACAAGCTGAAGCATACGGAATCTTGGCCATATCAGCCCTGTCACTATCCGACTGTGGGCTGTCCATAGCACTGAGTTTCACATATGGAGGCAAAGGAGTACTAGCTTTCTTCCCCCCGTCCATATTGAACCTCTGCAAGACTTTGCCAATGTATTCCTTCTGAGACAAATACAACACATGCTGATTTCTGTCCCGAAGTATCCGCATACCCAAGATGTGATTTGCATCACCCAAATCCTTCATATCAAAGGTCTCATGCAGCCTCTGCTTCAAGGCATCCATCTCTTTACGAGATTTCCCGGCAATCAACATATCATCAACATACAAAATGAGAATCAATAGACTGCCATCCAAAGCTTTCTTGGTGTACAAGCAGTGATCTATGTCACTTCTCCTGAATTTCTGAGATTTCATGAATGTATCAAATTTATGATACCATTGTCTTGGTGCCTGTTTGAGCCCATAAAGACTCTTTTTCAGCTTGCATACAAGCTTCTCCTTTCCACTTACTGCATAACCCTCTGGCTGCTGCATATATATCTCCTCATGGAGATCACCGTGAAGAAAAGCAGTCTTCACATCCATCTGAATCAAGTCCAGATCATCATGCGCAACCAAAGCCAACACAGCTCTAAGTGTGGTCATTTTGACCACTGGAGAGAAGATCTCATCAAAGTCCACACCATATTCCTGCTTGAAGCCCTTAGCCACTAACCTGGCTTTATATCTTGGCTTTGCATCTGGTGCAACTTTGAGCCTGTATACCCACTTGCATGGCAAAACCTTCTTGCCTGCAGGCAAAGGCACCAACTTCCAAGTTCCATTTTTATGCAGAGAATCCATCTCTGACTTCATGGCACGCTCCCATAGAGCCTTGTCTGCCCTCTGTAAAGCCTCTTTGTAACATGAGGGCTCCCCACAGTCAGTAAGCATCAAATAGTCAACCCCTGGAACAAACCTGTCAGGGACTCTGGAGGGTCTAGTGGACCTCCGTACCCAATGACCATCATTTGCAGGTTGCTGTCCAGCCTGCATATCACCCATTGGTGGCTCCTGTTCCATGCCATAAGGCTGAAAAATCATGCCCGGTATCTCCTCCAACTGTGGTATATCCATAGGGATATCTTCTGCCATATCTGGCTGTCCATTTGGACCATTTTCAGCACCATTTAAGGGCTGGTTTTCCTGCTGTAATGGCTGATTTACAGCCCTTTGTTGTTGTCCATGATGTCCATCATCATCAAAGATGACTCTGCCAGGCTCCTGTTGCCTTGCAGGCTCCTTATACATGCATGTTTCATCAAAAATGACATCATTGCTGCGTATGATCTTTCTATTTATGGGATCCCAAAGTCTATACCCCATTTCACCTCTGTCACCATATCCTAGGAATATGCATTTGTGAGACTTGGGATCAAGTTTGGTGCGCATTTCCCTGCGTATGTGCACGTACGCAACGCAACCAAACACTCTCAAGTGCTTGTATGACGGAGGCTTTCCTGTCCATACTTCCTCTGGCACTTTCCCACCAAGCCTCGTGTTAGGTGACCTGTTTATAAGGTGAACGGCTGTCATAACAGCTTCAGCCCAAAAACCATGAGGTAATGCAGCATGTGACAACATAGAACGGACCTTCTCCTGTATGGTCCTGTTCATCCTCTCTGCTGTCCCGTTTTGTGGAGGATCATAAGGAGTAGAGAGCTCCCTCTTGATGCCTTTAGCATCACAAAAGTCCTGAAACTGTTTGGACGTATACTCTCCACCATTGTCGGAACGCAAAGCCTTCAGTGTTTTGCCAGTTTGATTCTCCACATGAGCAACAAACTTCTCAAACACTGAGAATGTATCACTCTTCAAACGAAGAGGATAAACCCACACCTTGCGTGTGGCATCATCAATGAAAGACACAAAGTATTTTGCCCCTCCCAAAGAAAGCTGAGGCATCTCACATACATCTGTATGCACAAGCTCTAACTGAGCATCTTTCTGTCCAAGAGCTTTCTTGTGGGGGCACTGTAGTTGCCTACCATATATACAATGCTCACAAAACTGAAAACTTGAAAACTTTAGAGAAGGCAAGTAACCCAAACGAGACAATTGCTCCATTCCTTTGACACTCATGTGTCCCAACCGGCTATGCCACATAGAAATTTCCGGCAGCTCGGTTGCATTTACATTAGCATGGTGACAAACACCTGCATGCATGAAATAAAGAGTGTCCACCTTAGAGCCTCTGGCAACAACCAGTGAGCCCTTACTAATCTTCCACTTTCCACTACCAAATGTGGTAACATAATCAGCATCATCAAGCTGTCCAGTAGAAAGCAGATTCTTCTTGATCTCAGGCACATGCCTGACATCATGGAGCATAAGCTGTGAGCCATCTGAAAATACAAGCCTTACATCACCTCTGCCAAGAATCTTGCATGCATGGTTATCACCCAAATAAACCACTCCTTCATTGCCAGCAGTATACCTGACAAACAAGTCTCTGCAACCTGTGACATGAAAGGAGGCACCTGAATCAATGATCCATGAGTGCATACCATGACCACCTGTAAGAAGTGAATGGGCATCAAGTGAAGAAGTAAATAGGACCTCATCCTCACTGCCACCTGCACGTGACACATTGATTTCTTCGATCTTGACTCCACTTTTGCCCTTCGGCTTTACATCTTTGGCTTCATCCTTCTCTTTGTCTTTGCCTTTTCCCTTTTCTTTCTGATCATTTTTCCATTTGTAGCATTGCTTTTTAATGTGTCCCTTCTTGCCACAATAATGGCATTCCAAATCCTTTTTGGAGCGAGACTTGCTCCTTCCCCTTTCTTGGCTTTTCCCCCTTTGCTGGGATCTCCCACGTGCATTCATTGCATTAGACTTGCCAACAGAGTTGTTTTTCCTGTTCATCTCTTCTTGAAGAAGAGCACCCTCAACATCTGCATATGACAGCATAGCATGCGAATTGCTAGTGGCTGTCCTGAATGTGTCCCAACTCTCTGGCAAAGTGCATAACAAAAAAGTGGCTTTGAACTCATCGTCCATTGCCAACTTTTGATTTATAACTTGGCTGACAATACCATTAAACTCATTGAGATGGGCTGTCATAGAAGCCCCTTCCTTCATCTGAAGACCTATGAGTTTCTTCAACCAATACACTTTGCTTGAGGCACTTTGTTGGGCATACAAGTCCTGCAATCTCTGCCACATTCCCCAAGCTATCTTCTCTTCACGAATGCTGAAAAGTAATGAGTCTGACACAGACAACATGATAGTAGATCTTGCCAGCTCATCCATATCTTCCCACTCTTCAGCCGTAAGAGAAGCGGGCATCACACCCCTTTCTTTGATAGGCTTGTGCTGCTTTTTCTGAAGCAACACATTGTAGCACTGGGTTTGCCAAATATCATAGTTATGCGAGCCTTCAAGCTTCTTGATGTGAAGCAATGAAGAGCTCTCACCTGTGGTTGCCATAGCAAAATGCAACCTGTAATGCCTGACTCCCTGCAAATGTGCAAACACTGCACCAAAAGATGTGCAAACACTGCACCCAAAGCACACAAAGTGCTCACAAATGTGCTCCCAAGCTTTATCTCCCACTGCGGAAGCAAGAATGCAACTTTTCTCCCACTTTTTGTGATGAAAACACCAAAATCTGGTTGCTGCAGATTTTGGACAGCACCTTAAATGTGCTCTTTTGCCCTTCCAAAGTACTGTACAGCAGTACCAAGTGCTCACCAATGATGTACCAAACCTGTACCGGCAATTTCAGCAGCTGAATTTGAACCTTTTGATCACTCAAAACAGTGTACAGCCATGTCAAAACATGCACAAAGCTGTGCCAAATCTGTACCAGCAGGTACAGTAGCAATAAATGCTCTCCTGGCTGTCCAAATGAGTGAAAATCAGATTTTTACAGTCACGAACACTGCATAAAACAGTCCCGAACAGAAATTGGGCAAAAGCCCCTTGACTGCAAGCTGATTTTTGAGGATTCAAGGCATAAATGGCTTGCATGCTGCTTTGCCAAGCTCAACAAGCATACGAACTTGAAAAGCCCCTTGATTTGAGATCAATTTCTGATCATGCATGGTACATTGGCGCACATGAAGGCATCCAGAGTGTTCACGATGCTTCCCCCTGGCCACATATACATCCAATACATGAAAGCCCCTTGATTTACAGGCACATTGAGTGCTTGTAAGGCATCAGCACATTATCCACAACATCAAATGCGATCGCCTGCATGCAAATCAACCAAATCGGCACAAAAGCCCCTTGATTTGCACTGCAATTTGCTGCAATTGCTGCGATTTTGCCCAAATATGCGATTTTTTACATCATACAGCATGTATGAGTGCTTAATTGCACAATTACATCAAAAGCCCCAAATTTCGACATCCAATTTCCTGCAAATTGATCCTGATTTGACCAATTTCCTGCAAATTTATCCTGATTGTGACCAATGTCACCCAATTTTGCCAATTTTGCTCAAAAAATGAGCAATTGGGCACCTGTACCTGCTCAATTGATTAAATTGATAAGAAATTCGCAAAAAATTAGAGGCAAATACCTCTGAAATTTCTGATTTTTTCTGATTTGCAGGTTGATTTTTGTTGATTGCAGATGCTGTTGCAGGAGATTTGATGCTGTTGCAGAAAAGGGAGGGAGGCTTCTTGATTATCCGTGGTGTGATCCATCCCGGAAAGCCCAACTCCAGGCCAGTCCACTATAAAAATGCGCCACCTTGATCCGTCGAGACTCAACAGATTTTGAACAGCAGAACGCCACACCTCTCCTGCGAGTCTTGTCTTCTGCGTGTCTGTGCGGAAGCTAAACTAGAGACTCTGCAGCCATGCCGCCCAAGTTGGATCCCTCGCAGGTCGTGGAGGTGTTCGTGCGTGTTACAGGGGGCGAGGTGGGAGCGGCCTCTTCTCTGGCCCCATTTCGCCGTCGCTGACTCCCTTACGGCTTCGCCCGTTGCCTTCGCTTCACGCTTACGCAGCCTGTGTTCGCCCGACTACGCTCCGCCTGCTTTGGCTGCTGCCTTCGCTCGCTTTTGGACCAGCCGACGCTACACGCCTGAATCTAACGCTCGCCACCAGTGCCGCCTCCGCTGCTGGATAGCGCTTTAGTAGCCAGCACTTGTTCGCCAACGCCTTCGCCCTTTCCAGCTGGTTGCTGCAGGCGTAAAGCCACGAGGTGTACTTACGTTGCCAGCTATCTTAGCTGTCAACAGACGCCTAGGTGTGTTACACCGTCGCCAGTCCACGCTCACGCTCGACCTCCGCCATGTGGACTTAATTCGCCTACGGCTGCTGCCTTCGCCTGGTTGGCTCGCTGCTGAGAGCCAACGCCTGCCTGCGACCTTCCACGCTCACCAGTTCCACGCTATATGCCTGGGTTCCCTGTTTGCTGCGATGACTGGATGGCTACGCCTCTTAACACACAGGCACTATCTGGCCAGCCCCTGCGACCAAGGAATCAAAAGGCCCAAGAGCAGGCGACCAGCAGAGTAGAAGAGGGAGGAGAACCTGGAGAAAAATCTGGAGACCAAAGCTCTGATACCAGTTGATGGGGAGAAACCTGTAATTAGGGTTTAGAGTTCATTCCTGGGAGACATACACAGAGAAGCAAGGGAGAGAGAGAGAGAGTTGTGGGGATAAGTCAACTCATGAAAAAGCATGAGTGTGTGACTCCCCTATCACACATGTATATTGCACTAGTACACATAGTGCACTTAGTACATTAAAAGTACTAAGTGTACTATGTACTATAACTTATGGGCTTGTACACACTATAAGGGTGGGCATAATGCCTTTACCCCAACAGTACCTATTGTACCAACCACTGTACCTACTGTACCAACCACTGTTTTGGCTGTCCCAGCTGTACCAGCCACTGTACCTACTGTACCGGCTCAATGGAGAGCTGAACATGTTGTACCAGCTCTATTGCATGAAGACCCATGGTTTTTGGGGAAGAATCAGTACCTACACGGAGGTATGTGGATTATATTGTTGACTCGGCATTTCTACAGCTTGTGTTCCGGCTTGGTAGCCTCGTGTTAGGCTGTGTTATGGCATTTGTATATGGATAATCTGGCATCTCTCGTGGGGAGAGTAAGGCCCTCAAAGCTTGTACATGATATTATTCTCCTTGGGTAATAAAATACTCCAAGGGGGGGGGGGGGGGAGGCCCATTCCGGCCTCTATGCGGTGTCACATGTGCAAGCTCCATTTTCAGCATTTGTGGATATTTTGTCCAGCTTTTATGTTTTATGCAAAGTGATGATGGATATGTGTTAAGACTGTGGCCATGTTTAAGTGTTTTAATATGCATTGATGGTATCAACAAGTGTGTCGAAGGCCCTAGCCCCCCCGGGCATCCACGAGTTTCACATAGCCTCTAAATAGTCCGTCAATAAAGCCGGATAGTTGTCAAAGAACTTTGTCAAGCCATACCGCTTCGTGGGTCCCTCGGTCCTGAAACTTTGTGAGGAACTATCTTTGTCTTCGGCCTGAGCCATGCTTAAAGCGGTGCAAAAGGATCTATTCTGGAACCATCACTTCAGCTTCATCAATGATATCTAGTTCCGCTTCATCTTTCACTTCTAAAGGGATCGGACCTGCATATGGTTTTAACCAACCGACATGGAACACATCGTGCATAGTCCAGCTCGGAGGTAGCTTCAACTTCATTGAAACCTTGTTAATCTTTCTTTGGATGGGAAAAGGTCCGAAGCTCCTGAATGACAACTTTGGGCATCGCTTGCCCAGCTGTTTCAATCTTTGCTTCATGATCCAAAGATAAACCCAATCACCTTTCGAAAACTTCATATCCCTTCGATCTTTGTTGGTATGTCAATGTAGGCCTCCTGTGCTTTAGCCAACCTATCTTTTACTGACTCTAAAATCTCCTGGTAAGACTCCATCAATCTATTTACTTCAGGTACTAAAGACGAGGTCCTGGTCAATAGCGACTAGAATGGTCTTCCAAACGCTGCTTCATATGGAGTCCTCCCAACAATTGAAGAAAAGGAATCATTCAAAACAGCTTGAACTAAAGGCAAATACGATTCCCACTTACCTTGCTGATCGTGGACATAACACTTCAGCACATCAAAGGCCAATCGGGTACCAATGCCGAATGAACAAATGGGTAACATCTTCGGCAGTCACATTGGCCCTGCATGAAATAAGCATAACAAATTTGCTAAATCTATCAACTATAGTCAAGCACTGAGTACTACGCTTATCCGGACTGGGAGGCACATTCGTGACAAAATCCATCAATATATCTTGGAAAGGTTCCTCAGAAATTGGCAAGGGCTGTAACAACCCTATCTTCGTCCCACGAGGAGCTTTCACCTTTGACAAATATCACATTGTTGCACATATGCAAACACATCTCGCCTCAAATATTGTCGTGCAAGAATTGCCATGGACATTCTCTGGAGCTAGTCCAGAAGGGGCAGCCAAGGAAAAGATGACTAGAACCAAAATTTAGGAGCATAAGGTGCAGTAGTGGCCAATGTTGGACTTGGAGCAGGGCATGGAAGACATGGAAGGGTGCTGTCGGCTGCACACAGGGGCTGTCGGCTGAACCAGATGGGAGGCGGCTGCAGGCGCATCATTATATTGGATTTATGGACCAATCGGCTGCAGGCGTTTCAATATATATGGATTTATGTCCAATCGGCTAGCCGACCAATAGTCGGCCAGCACTCCAAGGGGTTTAAGAGCCTATAAAAGGCACATGTGCTCATTGTGTTAATCATTCACTCCACTAGGGAGTGGATCAAGTACTAGGAGTATTTTGGGTGTTTCACCTTTTATGAAAAAGCAGCCTATGGCTGTAGATTTAGGGTACCTTTTTGTACCATATGTATATATTGAATTTCCAGCTCTCTCTCTCTCTCTACTCTCCCTTTTGTCTGCGTTTTTGCATCAGCATGTTCTAAGTGGTGTTTAGGGCTGAAAGAAGACTCCCAGAGCTTCTACGTGTTACAAATATTGTCGTTCTAACTTCTCCAAAGTCAGAAGCTCTGTTACAAATATTGTCGTTCTAACTTCTCCAAAGTCGAATTCATGTCCCAATGACCACCAGTAATGGCATCATGGGCATCATGGAGGAGAGCTACCCTGAACGACTTCATGACACACAGTCGGCCTTTGTAGAAAAGCCAACCATCGCACATCAAAAATTGGCATGGTCCTTTGGCATCCAATGCCTATTCCCACTGTGTACCGAATTCCTCGAAATCCGCGTACGTGTGCTTCATGTCGTCTAGTCCCATACCAACAAGGTCGAGTCTAGTGGTCTAAATCAAAGTTACTTGTCCCTTCTGGATCAAAGCATCGGCCACTGGATTGGCCTTTCTTGGAAGGTACTCAATCATACCACCAAATTGCTAGAATATCTGGCTCCAGCAGTGCTGTCGGTCACTCCACTGTCCACTTGGCATTGTCTGAATCCAGGGTAATGCCTGATGGTCAGTGCGAACCTCAAAAGTCACGACCATAAAGAAAATGTTTCCAATGTTTCAAGGCCTAAATAACTATGAGGAGTTCCCGATCGTAGACCGAGTAATTCTTTTCCGTGGGCAATAACGTACGAGACATGTAAGCCACTAGATAGCCATTCTATTGTAATACACCTCCAATTGCAATGTTACTCGCATCGATGATCACTTGAAACAGCTCGTCCCATGAGGCAAGCGCTAGACAAGGTGCTTCTAACAAAGCCACCTTGAGGTTCTTGAATGCCTCCAACGCTCGTGGATAACTACGATGGAGTTCCCGATCGTAGACCGAGTAATTCTTTTCTGCAGGCAGTAACTTACAAGACATGTAAGCCACTAGATAGCCATTCTATTGTAATACACCTCCAATTGCGATGTTACTCGCATCGATGATCGCTTGAAACGGCTCGTCCCACGAGGCAAGCGCTAGACAAGGTGCTTCTAATAAAGCCACCTTGAGGTTCTTGAATGCCTCCAACACTCGTGGAGTCGTTCAAATCCGCTGCCTTTTAGTCTTGACACCCTTTAGCAAATCGGTGAGGTCCGCCAAGAGGTCAAAAAACTTGTCTATGTGGTTGGAGTATGCCTGGCATATACCCACAAAGGATTTGATGTCATAAGCAATCTGTGGTACTTCTCAATTGACAATCTCGTACATCTTCGTCGGATCAAGTCGAATGCCTTCTGCACTAATTATATATCCAAGGTAATGAACCTCGAACAAATAAAATTATGACTTCTTCTCATTGACGTAGAGCTCGTTGCTTTCAGGCAACTTCAGGACTTTCTCCACATCAATGTCATGCTGCTCAACCATAGCTGAAAATATCACTATGTCGTCCAAAAATATAAACACACTTTCCAATCAATTCCCGACACACCCGCATCATCATGCGGTTGAATGTGGCTGGGACGTTCGTCAAGCCAAAAGGCATGACTACGAATTCATAGTGGGCCCGTTCCGTACGAAAGGCTATCTTGGGAACGTCCCTCTCAACAATCCTCACCTCGTGGTACCCACTTTCAAATCGAGTTCCGAGAATACCTTAGCCCCATTCAGCCTCTCAAGAATATAGTCTATTCAAGGCATCAGGAATCTACTTTTGATAGTCAGCTTATTGAGTGCATGATAATCGACACAAGATCGAGAAGACCCATCTTTCTTCTTGACAAATGGGATTGGTGCTACAAATGGCAACACACTTGGACGGAGAAAGCCAGATTGCAACAATTCTTGGAGTTGGCAGTCCAACTCCGATTCCATTGCCTTGGAAAGGCGATATGGAAATTTGCTCGAGGGTTCCGAGCCTGGGAGGAGGTCGATCTTGTGGTCCTCCGAAGAAAAATCTTCTGAAACTTTTCATGTAGTGCCAAATACTTCTCAGAAGCACTAGGCACCGTCTGGGCAATCTGGATGTAAATCATCGCACAATATGCTCCTTTCCTGATTGCTCGTTTAGCCTGCAAGTGGCTTATGAGCGGCAAGTTTGGGATTCCTAGCTCACACTTAATGGTCACTGGGACGTTGGACACATTCCGGCTAATCTGGACAGTGTGCTTGTCCCACTTGACATTAGGAAGAAACTTGTGAAACCACTGAATGCCCAAGATTATGTCTGCTCCTACAAGAGAGGCAACCATAAAATCACGCACAAACTCTATGCCCTTGTCACGTGCACACCCTTCAGGTGTACAGTGACATGGCATCGTTTTAGCATCATAAACATCATCAGGATTTATCAGGCATTTTATGGGCATTTAAATGAATGTTTTCAGCATGTACCACATGGTATGGGTTGGATTCAGCATTGTAGCATCACATTAGCCATCTAGACCAAAGCATTTGGGGCTTGTGGAGGCAGCCGACAGAGTCTCGACAAGCCGACTAACGTTTTATAGCATTTATAGTATTTTATGGCAGTCGTGAGCATTCAGTGCTGACCGACTACAGCAAAGCTGGCCGACCAGCACCAATCCCCCATATAAATAGAGACACATCAGCGTTTTAGTCCACAAGGGGCATCTGACATCAGCGTTTCAGCCCATCATCGCATTCAGTCTAGCATCGCATTCAGTTAGCATCTACATCAGCAATCAGCATATTCAGCCATCTTCCCAACTCCTACATAGAGGGATACCAGCATACAAGTGGTGGAACTCAGCATTGGAGTCAGGACAGCCATCCTTCATCATCCTTCAGCATGTTTCCCTCTCTTCCATTTGGATCTCATTGTAACCACATTCATCATCTAATATAGTTGCATTGCATTGCATTGCATTGACACTATCTGTCTTTCTTAAGCATCATTAAGTGCAGTTTAGTTAGACTAAGGTTGGGTTTACTACGGTCAAAGACCTCACATGTCACATTGGTATCAGAGCGTTACAAGGTAACCAGCCTTAGATCATTTTCATTCCATCAGTCATTCAGTCAGACATCATGTTAATCGCTTCCGCACAGTTAAACCCACCCTTAGGGATTTTCCCTTAGGTATGCATTAGTAATCCATCCATCTGCATTCTTGCACAGCATATAGGGTTGCACATGGCTTGCATAGTAGTCATCTTAGCAGTCCGTCTTGCATCTGCAAGGCATACATGTTTGCCCATGAACTCTCTGGGGAAGAATGACATCCATCATCAAAGGAGGACATAAGTTTTGGGCTTCAACTGGCAGCAGCGGCGGGGGGTTTCTCTTCCACAGAAGACGGAAGTTTGCTCCAACATCGCCTCAGGAGGTTCAGAGCTTCAGGAACGGCGGAGGTGGTAGGTGAAAGGTTTCCACAGGCAGGTCAGGGGTGACTCAGGCATTTCCAAGCAGTTTTAGCAGCATTTGCCATTCAGTTCCCGCAGTACATAGAGTCTTGGCTCAAAGGATTTCACTCCTTGCAGACAACCTCAGTCCCGGCAGCAGAAGACAGAAGGGGCAGTGGTTCGGAGGAGAAGGATCCCCAGAGGAGTCGAAAGGTTGCCCCAAAGGAGTCGAAAGGTTGCCAGGTATACCACCCAGCAACGGTTTAGCATTTGCCATTCAGTTCCCGCAGTACATAGAGTCTTGGCTCAAAGGATTTCACTCCTTGCAGACAACCTCAGTCCCGGCAGCAGAAGACAGAAGGGGCAGTGGTTCGGAGGAGAAGGATCCCCAAAGGAGTCGAAAGGTTGCCAGGTATACCACCCAACAACGGTTTAGCAGAGGGGAATGTCACGTGCACACCCTTCAAGTGTACAGTGACATGGCATCGTTTTAGCATCATAAACATCATCAGGATTTATCAGGCATTTTATGGGCATTTAAATGAATGTTTTCAGCATGTACCACATGGTATGGGTTGGATTCAGCATTGTAGCATCACATTAGCCATCTAGACCAAAGCATTTGGGGCTTGTGGAGGCAGCCGACAGAGTCTCGACAACAGCCGACAGCATGTATAAACCAGTCGACTGACGTTTTATAGCATTTATAGTATTTTATGGCAGTCGTGAGCATTAAGTGCTGGCCGACTGCAGCAAAGCTGGCCAACCAGCACCAGTCCCCCATATAAATAGAGACACATCAGCGTTTTAGTCCACAAGGGGCATCTGACATCAGCGTTTCAGCCCATCATCGCATTCAGTCCAGCATCGCATTCAGTTCAGCATCTACATCAGCAATCAGCATATTCAGCCATCTTCCCAACTCCTACATAGAGGGATACCAGCATACAAGTGGTGGAACTCAGCATTGGAGTCAAGACAGCCATCCTTCATCATCCTTCAGCATGTTTCCCTCTCTTCCAAGGGTAGACATCATCTAGGACAGCATAGATCCATTTGGATCTCATTGTAACCACATTCATCATCTAATATAGTTGCATTGCATTGACACTATCTGTCTTTCTTAAGCATCATTAAGTGCAGTTTAGTTAGACTAAGGTTGTGTTTACTACGGTCAAAGACCTCACATGTCACAGCCCTGAATGACTAATTTAGCACCTAGAGCTTCAAACTTGACACTCGTCGTCATGCCTGTGCTAAAACCCTCAACTTGCTTGTCCACCGAAGTCAAGACGAAACAGGCATGCCGAGCGGCCTGTTCCGTGACCACATCCTATGTGCTGCCGCTTTCAAACAAGACGACAACTCTCTGGCCATCTATGTAGCCAAAGGTCTTGAGCAATTCGTTGCACTCATACTCCTGGTCATGGGCGCCCTTCTGCTTATCTTCGAGCTCCCGGCTAATGATTGCTTCAACCGAAGCATTGGGATTCGGGACAGCCACTGGGATTTATGTGGAAGCTGGGCTCACCACTTGGAGACTGGGGTGGCGGTCTTTGGAGTGGTAGTCTTCTTAGGACACTCCCAAGAAGTGTGTCCTTTTGTATGACAAAAGAAACACCTAAACTCCTCCTTGTACTGAGCAATCTCCTTAGCACTCAACTTGCCACCGGTCTTGCTTGCCTCCGCTTTCTAGTCTGGAGTAAGCTTGGACGCATTGGTCGAGTTCTTGGAGCCAAAGGCTCCCGTGCTCTGTCTTGGAAAAGACCCCGTCTAGTTCTGGCCTTTTTTCCCCGAGGTGTTAGCCTTGGGAGTAGCCGGCTGGGAAGTCTTGGACTTTCCGCCATTGTGTTTCATTTCAGCACTCTACGCAAGTGAGAGTGCGTCTTCGAAGGTGGCTGGCCTAAACATACGCACCTCCCACTGGATTTGCGTGTCAAGGAATTGCCCTTTCTTGTCCGTATCAGATAAGTCCAACTGCAAACATAAGTTTGAAATTTTATTGTCAAACTGAAGAACTGGTTGCGCGTTCTGATGAGCTCCCCTGTCAAGGCCATAAAGGAATTGCCCTTTCTTGTCCGTATTAGATAAGCCCAACTGCAAATATAAGTTTGAAATTTTATTGGCAAACCGAAGAACTAGAGTCGCTAAAGGTAATGGAGCGATAGAAACCGCTCCCTAAGGTCACGGACAAACTCGTCCCAAACATAAGCTGCCATACCTAATCTGGTGTGGACATAAGTCCACTGGGTCCACCAAGGAATGGTCTCACCTTCCAAGGACCAACTAGCTAAGATCACCTTGTCAGTATCACTTTTTCGAACTGCAACAAAATAAGCTTCAAATTGATGCAACCATGAATAAAGAGTTGTGGGGTCGAGTTTACCATTATACTTACTAAAGTTCACTTTCTCGAGAAAATGACTTGAGGAAGTCGCTGGTGTCAATCTTGCGCAAGGTATAGTTCACGTTCCATGCATCGCATGTCGTCGTCTTCACATTGTCAAATCTCCATTGCACCCATCTACAACTCAAGCATCGAACTCGGCTGCGGTCGTGACCCTTTGAAAGGGTCTCTTTGTAGAGGACTTAGAATCTGGGAAACGGAAGGAGAGGGAGGAGGAAACGGAAAACACGGAACTAGAGACCGGGTGCGCTCTTCCAAAGCCAGTAGTTGCGTCTTCTGCTCTTCCAATTTGGTCCTGTATTCTGCGATTGCTTGCATCATCTTTTGGAACATCTCTGGTACACTCATGCTGCCTGATGCTGTAGATGGATTGCCTAGTGCACTTTGGTCCCAAGGTTCTTGTTCTCTCTCGTCATCGTAGCTCGCCATAGCAGGAAAATGCACTACCTTTCCGGAGCGCAATCTGACCATCCACTACGTGTGTGGGAGACTTCCGGAGGCTGAAACCAACCGTCCTTCGAGGGACAGGAGTCACTCCAAAAGGGGTGGTCCATCGGAGTCTAAAAACCAACCACACGAGCAAGAAAAAATTTCTGGTTTCTTGCTAAATCTTTACACTTGAAGTGGGCTCTAATACCACTGTGACATGTGGAAGCTTCGGGGGAGATCGGTAACTTCAATGCTAGAAATCAGCGATCATTCATGACAAGAATAACACACAAAACTGAAAATAAATGTGCAAAAAATAGAGAGAGAGAGAGAGAAGAGGACATAGCCTTGGGTCCCGAATACCCTCTGTAGGGCCCCCACCACGAATGGTGTATTTGCTTTTATTAGAATGATGCAAAATCTAAAAATAAAAGACTGACTGAACCTGTTTTGCCTGAGATAGATCTTTGCCCTTGACCTTCAACCTTCACCCTTGTGTTAGCTTCTCCCTTGGCTGTCAGCTGTGCAGCACCTTGTGAAATATGAGAGATGAATGACCTGAATTATGGCTGGGCTTTATATACCCTTTCATGCTGCTGGTCGGCTGTCCTACAAGAGTCGGGTGGCAAATTTATTCTCCACGACTGGCTTAAAACAGCAAATTATACTAATAAATCAGCGCTTTCACACCAAGCCATGCTGGCTGCTTTGCGCATACTATCCAGGCTGCTGGGCAGCCCTTATGCCCAAGCCGCCTACAATCCTGGCTGCCCATGGGCTAGCCGAATGGCTGGGCTAGCCTTCAAAGCATGTCGGTTGCCTGGCTAGGCTTTTCTATGGCGTAGCCGACAGAGCCACGGCATCCTTGGCTGGTGGGAAGAGGCCATGGGCCTCTTGGGCTTGGGCCCCCCTTGGGGTGGCCTAAGGCCTACCCCTTGCCCATTCACGGGATATAATACCCCTTTCTGGGGTAACCCTAAGGGCTACCCCCTTCTACATGCAACCTACATGCTTCCTATACAGTTGCCTGGTGTCCGGCTGCAAACCAAACACTCAGAGCACCTGACATCATTCCAAAGGGAGACTCACAACATGGACTGGCACTGCTTCATATGCAGGACAATGCACACCTGACCTCGGACGCATGGAGTAGTACCCTGGCTGACTCGTCCCGGACTGAGCTCACATGGGACCAGTTTTCCACTCAAAGTCATGCACCTTCTTGTTCAGATATGTCCACGTGGCATCCAAGTGCGGGATGCACGTGACAATTTTGCCCCTTTATGCTGGCCAACTATTGGCCTTGTGTGGGCTGACCATTGGTTGCTCACATCCCCTTTGCCCATGGATATGGGCCATCCAAGCCTGTCCATAGATCCTACATACCCTTTAACAAGCCTCGAAGTGTGCCGGGCATTAAAGGATAGCTTGCTCCTCATGCATGCCGTGTACCCTTCATACTCATATCTCTCGATGCCCTCTCAACCTGGAGTTCGTGTTATGACACCTTGATCTGGCCCATGGAAATCCTGAGTGCATGTGGTTGAATCCCTGAGTTTTGCAGCATCTAGATAAAAGCCATTCTACAATCGCTGTGAGGAAACAATCTTGACAGTGGCAAAAGACAACAGAAAAGTGACCCAAAGCCAGTAGCAAAGTGGAGGAATTATTCAGTGCCTTAAAATCAGCAAAGTGTACCCTCGGACCTGGCCTGGTATAGCATTGAGAGCATAGAGAACTAGCTCGTTTAGTCAATTTCAGTCTTAACAACCTTGTACTTAATATCACCCTTACTCTAAATGGGTCGGATTGAAGAAGGTTTAGGGGGGAAGGGGTTACTGTTCTTCATTGGAAAAATATTTTTGCACAATTGTGTGCATCTGGCTGTTCCAAGCTTATGGCTCTCTGTGTTTGTGGCCATAGTAACGGCCGGAAGGGGACAAACACTTGCATGTACTGCGAAATCTGGCCATACATAAGAAGGGCGGAAACATTGCTAAATCGTCGCCAATAAATTGCTAATTTTTATTTTAAACCCGTTAGATCTCAAAGCTTCGGATCCTTTGACAAGCACGAGAGCAAAATTGCAGGGAGAGATTAACATACCAATCCTTCTCATGCCAGGAAGCCCGGGGTTGCTTAGATGATGCAGAGCAAGCCCAGCACCAGCGCACCAGCACCCCTCCTTTTTCTGGCGTGGAGAGTGTCGGGCGGCTGCTTCCTTTGGGAAAACAAGCTTGCGTTTGGTTTTTATTAGAGGTTCAGTTGAGCATAGGAAGATAGATGAAAAATAACAAACGAGTAGCGTCACGCGTCTTTCACGGTCAAATGCTGATTTTTCCCACCATACCTTCATGGCTCTTTCCTAAGCATCTCCTTACCGTCTTCTTATCAATCTCACAAAACAACTTTACTATCCACTGCCAATGTCTTCACCAAAGCTTACATTTGGGTATCATAACATCAATGATCCCAACTTGACTTATATTACCAAGTCGAAAATAAATTTATATGACATGTTTACTCTAGTGTAGCAAAACTACTCACTTGTTGGGTTCATCCCAAGACGATGGGTTGGACATAACTCTAATTTAATAGGTAATCCACTCTCTCTCGTAGATTTCATCTCTCTTTTTTTCATAATAGAAGATATATCACCAAAATTACTTTATAAATGGCCACATGGCCACCATGAGATGTACGACACTAATTACTCCGAACCACAGGTGTGGCTCAGAGAACCCTCATCCAATATATAGCCGTGTCATTCTCCACCAAATGAGCGGACCGCAAGAAAGAGACTTGCCACAATAGTAGCTCTTTTATACGACCTCTGTGAGAGCTATAATACTAACATTTGCATCAAATATGAAGGCATTCCTAGTTAACCAGATATGCCACAAACCTGTCCACTTGAAAAAATAAAAGAAAACTGAATGTTCTAGGTTATCTGGCCCATTCGGAATCTTGCCAAAAATCTAGTCTTTAACCTTTATGGGCCTATCTGTCAATGGAGTCCATACACAAGAAAGGAAATCCCACACCTTCTTTGCCATCGGACATGAAATGAAAAGATGCGGGCATGTTTCCAAGCATGTAGTACAAAACACACAATTAGTAGAAGCAATCTGCTGCTTTCGCACTGGTCCCCCAATGGTAGGCCTTCAACTAGCATGCGCCATAGGAACACCTTCCCTTGATATGGAATCTTAGACCACCAGCCCTGTAAGATTACTTCCTTCCACCAAGCCCTACTCTTCCTGATGTTCCATACCCTATTAGCCTTCTCAATGATCCAACACTTTTCTACCATCATATGGTACACTTGATTTGTTGTACGTTGGACAATGTCCTGAGGCTTTCTAAATGCCCAATCTAACCAAGGTTGATAATCTTCCAACTAAGGAATATCACCAAATGGTGTAAGTGCTGCCCTCACCTTCTCCCATAAATAACTGTACATATCCACGTGGAACCCGAAAATATTGACAGATTTTTCGAAAAGACAATAAGTAACCTCGACATGGCAACAAAGCAATTCTCACTAGTCCCAATCAAGCCATTCTATTGAATTTTGGCCACTCAACAAGTTTGTCATGCCACTCCAGAAGTCAGGAAGTAGCCAACACCTCACTTGCCATAGAATTTGACTACAACCGCCGCTGATCTAAAGGCTTCCATTTAGTGTATGCCAACACCTCCTTCCATGAGATCATCAAATGAGAAAGGAGAGGTGAAGCCACCACACTTGAACCTATTGGGAACCATTCACTACATCCCACCATGTACCATCAATCTTGGTATTACCATGCACAAGTGCAACCTTCTCTATGAGGGCCTTAGCCATTACCACCCATGGCTCTTAAGATACACACATATCTTGCAATAAAGGCCATCTCCTAGTAGCGACCTGTTAAAGGAAACCCTATCCTAATGTGTCGTGGAAAGTTGCCTATCCGCCGAGCTCAAGCATGGCCCAAGAGCTCCACCGTAGTCGCTCATCACCACCATCCTCCCGCACTCGTCGCACCGAGGTAGTTGCTCTAATCCTACGGGTGATGCAAGCTCTCTTGCAAAATCATGTGGGATCTCCCTAGAAGAGGATCGCATTGGTTAGCCTAATCAAAAGAGAGAGAGAGAGAGAGAGAGAGAGAAATGAAATGATATATTAACGTCTTCAAAAGGCCAAAATGACCTATGAGACTAAAAAGGTTACAACAATTAGTGGATCTAATATAATGTCTGTTAGGAAAAGCTAAAACAACTAAACAACTAACTGAAACTAAAACAATAACTATAAGGAAAAGCTAAAACAACTAAACAACTAATTGAAACTGAAACAACAACTATAAGGAAAAGTAAGGTACTAGGAGCTCCTAATGGAAAACATCTGGGAAGGAAGCATCATATACATCACTATCCAAAGATGTCTCTCATCGGTCGATGGGCGGATATCCTCAATGTCCTCCATGGTGAGTACTATGACTGGACGTCTCCCATGCCGTGCTAGTATGGTCCTGATCCTCTGTTGTAGTCTCCGTCGGTGTCGAGATGGGCCTCTCATCTTGGGGCGCCTGGACCGCCCCGCTCTATAGCCCGAGAGAGAGGAAGCAAGAGGGAACAAGTGATTAGCACTAATCACTCCCAAACCTTAACCTTAAACACACCACACATGCTAGATTAGAGTTGCAAAAGAGAGGGAAAGAGAGAGAGAGAGAACACTCCAATTCTATTGCACAAATGGAAGAATGAGTTACAAATAAGAGAAATTGGCTTTTATAGTTCCAAGCCTTTTCCCACTAAGCCACATGGGAGTAAGTGACCCGGGGCACCCAAAACATAGTTACAAGGAATTTCTCTATGGTTTGACCAACTAACCAAGATCCTCTTGTCTGTCCTTCAAAGCTCAATACTTGGGAGCGTCTTTAGGGCGTTTCCCTCATCAAATGATAGGATTTATATAGTGGTGATGCCCATTACATAAATGTGCGAACATAGTTGTTGTAGGAATGTGTTAACCAATATGTGGCTAACATACTCCTCTTCCTAAAGTCGATCGCATCCTCGTGATCGGTGAGGGGTTGTTGAGGCATGTGGGAAAGGTCGCACTTGGTTGGTTCTCCTATCTCTCTAGAAATGAGAGGGGGTGGGGGAGTTAGTAAGATGGAAAGAAGTTAGTGAAGTACTAGCAGTTATGTATCTAGCTAGTCGTATGGGCTCTTGTGAGTTTGCTTTTTTATATGTGCCCATTAGTACTCTTTTTTTTGTGTTTTTCTTTTTTTTTTTCCACCTTTGCGAGGCGGTACATCCTCATTAGAGAAGTCAGAGTACTTGAATGAGTAGACGAGCACGAAATACTTAATGACCAGTATCCAAGTGGGAGGTGGTATTATTAAAGAGGGGTAAAGCAGGTGGCCAGGGGGAAATTTCGGAGGGACAAGGAGGCAACACGCATGGAGACTGCTTGCGCTCCGAGATGTTGTATGTTAATGGCGATGTACATGAAGCTCTAGCATCTTTGTCAAGACATCGTAATGGGTATCTTGGCTCCCATTGATGTTGAGTCATCAGGTTGTAGTGTGCTCTCTATTTCTTTTTGTGCTTTGTCTTCTTCTGTCATTGGAGCTCAGGGATCCTGTGTTGATAGGCGTGGTAGTTGATGGCAAGGATCCAGACTTGTGACACAAAGCACAGTTATTCGAGTGAAGCAGGGGTGATTGAGAAGATCTAGGTGATGGGTCTCGTACCATGGACGAGGCTTGTGCCCACCATGGTCCCCCCATCCAGAGACGTACTTGGATGGCCGTCTGATGATGAATCTTTGTGTGGTGTATGCGCATAGTGTATGCGCATAGGACAAAGCCCAGTGAGATTTGCAGGTGTTGTGCATGGGTGAGGGCAAAAGGTGTACCCGTGGTCCTAATCACCTAGGGACTCTTTTTTTTGGGGGGGGGTTTATTGGTCAACACCCATAAAGAGGGTTTTGTACTGAGTGGCCCATGTGGTGACTATCTTTGAGCGGTTGGAGAAGCTCAGCCATTTGTAGCACTGTCCCTTGGTTTGGTGACGAAGTTGAGGGGCGGGGTAGAGCTTCGTGGACGAGGCTCCGTTGGGGAAAAGGGGTGGGCAAATTGAGCTTTTTAGTGCCCATGGGTTGGGTGTGGGAAACGTAGGATTTTGTCGAGGAGGAGGGGACTTATCTTGCCAAACCATCTTCATCGATTAGAAAGGTACTGGCCTAGCTGGGTTGGGTGTGGGCCAAATGATGGAATTGCCATCATGGAAGCCTTGGGCTTCTAAGAGACATTTGGGCACCACCATTGCCGAGTAATAAAGATCCATGGTGGTTGATGAGGCTTCAAGGTTTTTGGTCGACGAGGCTTTGATCTAGGAGTAGGTGGTTGATGTTAAGGAAAGGCTTTTAATTGTGGCTTTAGAAGCCACATGTGTGTGTTGCCTTCATTGAAGCCTTAAGCTGTGAGCACGTTTATAGGTACCCACATGTGGCTTTAGAAGCCACATGTGTGTGTTGCCTTCATTGAAGCCTTAAGCTGTGAGCACGTTTGTAGGTACCCACAGTGTTGGTGGCTTCGTTGTGCTTGGGGTTACCTAACCAGCAATTGTGGGACCTTTTGTTGCAACTTCCAGGGGAGTTGTTGTGGGGTATGAGCACAGGTGGCATATTTGGGTAGCCAAAAGGCGAGTGATGCCTTCATAGTAGCCTTGTGCTCGGAGTAGGTGGTTAGGGACTAGTCAACATTGGAGCTTTGGCTGTGGTTTGGTTTTTGTTGGCTTAGTTGGTTTCTTTTGCGATTGGATTTTAGAGGTTGCCATTTGGGGATCCATAGTTCTGTGTAGCCATCATAGAAGCCTTGAGCTGCAAGAAGGTTCTTGGGCACCCACCATTGATTGTCATGACGATAAAGATATGAGGTCAAGGTGCTTGTTGTGTGGGTGGTCGTGGTTGTAGATTTGAGGGGCAATGTTGATGACAAGGCTTGATTGTCATTGGTGGATGGTGTCGATAGTGACCGATCGACCAACTTTGGTGAGGCATGGGGTGTGGCACAGGGGAGACTACTGGTGATGAGGATGGGGTGTGGGGGGACAGGCAATCAGGGGTGAGGGTGTGGGTATGATTTCCTCTTGGGGACACAAGAGGACGGTGGCCTTTTGGCCATTGATTTCCATGATGGCCGTTTTTTTCACGCCAATTGATTTGGCAGTGAGTGGCATCAATCCACTCTTGATAATCCGGCCTTGGAGTACTCCTGCATCTATAACATGAAATATGCACTCCAACTGGTTATTTCTGATAGAAATTTTAGGAATGAAATACCCAACACTCATTAGACGCATTTCGTGTGGTGATATTTGAATGTAAGTGTCTTCTTTTGTTAGTGTGGGTTTTCCAAGAGCTTTCCACGCCTCCAAGAATATGAGATTGGTGTGGACCATAGGATAGATGTGGGCTTGCCACCGTTGTAAACCATTTGCGATCGAGAGTCCAATCCATAATCTTGGTGGGTTGAGTTCTAGTTGTAGTTCAGGGGAGTGGAAGACTTACCATTTATTGTGAGGGGTGTGAGAATACCCTTTGTGGAAGCAGTAGGTAGGGACAGAGGATTAGATTCGATGCATGCCTCGCCCCAGAGGATCATTGTGGGGGATGTGAGAATACCCTATGTGGAAGCAGTTGGTGGGGGCAAAGGATCAGATTCAATGCACGCCCCGTCCTAGAGGATCATTGTTACCTTGTCCTAGGGAATCTTGAGGGTAGCTGTGTTGTCAGCTGCATTGATTGTACTTGTAGCATTCTGGAACAAGCTTTCTTCAAGGACAATTTCTTCTTTTATCTCACCTATGGGAACCACATAGAACTTACAAGCTAATGGGTTAGATACAATATGTACAGTTTATGTAAATGACCCAAGGCTTTGTATGTGTTTTTCACCTGGCAATTGAACTTTGGCTTGGGTAGTTTTAAGAGATGGTTTGCCCAAAGAGACTTATGTTTCCCATGGTAAAAGATGATGGCTAGCTATGGGAGACAGCAAGGTATGTTTCCGTTGCATATTTTTTCCAAAGGGGAAATCTATCTAGACCCTAAGGGTGGTTGTTTCAACATGTGGAGTTACACTTACACTAACGGTGTTAAGCGAGGCAATGGCTTTGTAGGGTTCATGGAGGGTCTATCAGAATACGCAGCGGAGATGATGACAAAATTTGGAAACACTAGAGCAAGAACAGTGCATAAAATAGACAGCACAAGAGAAGGAGAGAGATAGGCGTGTAACTCTGCTCTATATACACAAGAAGATCCCGAATACAACACACTAAATGGCAAGGGGCTGTGGGGCCATTTTATATGGCCCCCATATAGCAGTCGGCCTGCTCTAGGATAGCCGACAGGAGTCCAAAAGTGCCCACGACTGCATACACACTAGTCGGCCAGCTCATAGGGGTGTCAGCCAGCACCAAGAAGGTCCACGACATGTCCACATACAGTCGTCCAGCACCACTAAGAAGACTGGTGCAGTTAGCTACCAAATAGGACCTCTTGCCACCATAAAACTACCCCCAAGCCATAGAAAAATGGGGGAAAAATACAGGAAGTGAGGAAAAATGAGAAACCACCTCTACAAAGGGCGGGCACACCCATAACAAAGGCCCCGGTGTATAGGTAAAGACATGAGATGACTTCTAACACCCCCTCTTAGCTCTTGGCTATGAAACCATCCCCAGGGAGCTGGAGTGCCGCCTCAGCAAGCCTGAGATAGCGACTTCGTGAAGAGGTCCACCGTATTGTCCTCCGACAAACAAAACTCTAGCAAGATGTCAGCAAGATGTCATCAACAATCTTCTCACGAATAAAGTGCCTCTGGATGACCGTGGATTCCTTCAGTGGTGGAAGCCCAATCCTGCCACATGCAACCTCTGCAACCTCACCACCTCACAAGCAGCACCACAAGCAGCCTGGTACTCTGCCTTTGTCGACGACAAGGCAAAAGATGACTGCCTCTTACTGCTCCCTAGAAAACTGCTCCTAGGCCGGAAGTAGATCTCCTCATGTCTGAATCTCCTCCCCAAACTAAGTCACTCCTACCGTGGAGTCGGACTCCATCCATCAATCCCCCTCCTGTGTAAAAGAGTCCATGATCCTTCGCATGCTGCAGAAACCATTCTGCTTTTGAGTCAGAGGCATCATACTGCTCATAAGGATCAACACCTATTACGGTGGGAAGCCAAGTCCTGGAAACATGCTGAAGACCACGCAAGGCCTTTTGAAACCTGTAAACCACCCCCTTTGAATCCGGAACCATAAAGCCTAGAGAATGTGCAACCACCACCTCCTTCTGTAAATAGTCAACTGCCACCACCTGCCTGGATTTCCAAGAGGTCCCCGTGGAAAGAACTTCCTCAACTACATGAATTTATTTGTCCCGAATGCTATGAGACATCAGAGCATAGGTTACGTGTTCAGTTTCCTCTGACTGATGAACACAAGAACTACCAACATCAGTACTGTGGAAAGTTCCTGCCAACAACTGCTGCCATCAAATGGCAAGCTATCCACCATCTAGTCCAAGAAAGCCTGCACCTGCAACGTATCCACACCTAAGTGGCCATTACCAGACTGCCACTCATCACAGAACTGAGGACCTGGGAGAGAGAGTGCTGAAAGTTTGTAAACTCCATTCTCCACTCCGCCTTCCCAAACTACCTGGCCTGTTGCCTTGTCCCAGAGAGCAACAAAATGCTCATCAAACTCCAGTCGTACGCCAGTCTTGCAAACCTGATGCATTGACAACATATGAAAACCTAGTGATGGAACATAGAACACCTCTAGGGGAATGCTTCCTCCCTCTGCTGTCGGGAACTATCTCCAAACTGCCTTCACTGTGAACTGGGATAGTGGATGTATCCCTAGTAAGAATGTGACCAGAATACCTACAGAGATCCTGTAAATCTGAACGGGAAGGAGTCATGTGCTTGGAAGCACCACTGTCTAGAATCCACTCCCAAGTATCCGTATAGTGGAGAGTCCTCCAACCTCCTCCCTGCCTGAAGAAAATGAAACATCGGTGTCCATCACCTCCAAGTGCACAAAAGCTGGAGTCTTCATGGTTGCTGCTGAGGAGTCTTCATGGTTGCTGCTGAGGAGTCTTCATGGTTGCTGCTGAGGAGTCTTCACCCTTCTCGGTGTTCCTCTTGGGACACTGCCTCCAATAGTGGCCTTTCTCGACATAATCATTACAAGTCCTCTCTGCCTTCAGTTTCTCGTGGTCAGAGTCGGACTTCTTCTCATCAGAAGACTTCTCCGATGAAGCCTTCCCTTTGCCCTTGTTACGGCCTTTCGACCGTTGGCAGGTTAAGGCCTCCGAACCTCTGCCCTGTGGAGGGTTCGAGAATCTTTCCTCCTGGTCCAAGAACATGGGCACAAGCTCCTCCCATGTAATGGTGCTGATCCTGCCACTGGTAATCAAAGACAAGTAAAATGCTGAGTACTGAGAGGGCAAATGTGACAGCAATATTATGGCCATATCCTCTGATGATATCTCCTTCCCAGCCTGGAGAACTTCCTGCTAAAGAGCCTGCAGTTTGTTAATGTGCTCGCATCGTCAAGGACTTTGTAGGATTCATAACCCGCATCTCTACTTCCAAGGAAATCCTCTTCATGGGTGATACCCTATTGTAAAGAGAAGTCAAATGCTACCATATACCTCTGGCAAGTGTCATATGCTTGATATGATTGATTACCTGCGGTGTGCAGTTGAGGAAGATGAATCAACGGACCCTGGCATTGACACGATTCCACAACTGTGCATGTGCCTCTCGGTTTTACGAGTCGACGGTAACTCCCCCTTCCTCTACCTCCGGCCATGGAACCCTAACAACGATGAAATCAGCAAGGTCATACGACTCCAGAACAGATTCCATCATAACCTTCCATATGCAGTAGTTGTTCCCGTCCAACTGACGGTCCACCGGGAACGTGGGGAGTGTTGGGATCTTCACATGCTTCTCAGCCATCTCTAATAAATCTGCCATTGCGGGGATGTAATTGAAAAAGGGTGGGTGGGTGCGAACAAAGAAGAACTTACACCTGCAAAAGTGATTGTCCAGCAAATCAGCATGCCGTCCTCTTCCTTCTCCTCTTCTCGAACAGTCCCGGAACAGTCCACCAATCAGCAATGCAATAGTCCCCCTCTTGCTGCTCACACAACTCCCAAGATCTATCAAGAGCCTAGGGCTCTCATACCATGTCAGAATACGTAGTGGAGATGATGACAAAATCTGGAAACACTAGAGCAAGAACAATGCAAAAAATAGACAGCACAAGAGAAGGAGAGAGATAGGCATGTAACTTTACTCTATATACACAAGAAGATCCCAAATATAATACACTAAATGGCAAGGGGTTGTGGGGCCATTTTATATGGCCCCCATACAACAGTCGTCCTGCTCTAGGACAGCCGACAGGAGTCCAGAAGTGCCCACGACTGCATACACACTGGTCAGCCAGCTCATAGGGGTGTCGGCCAGCACCAAGACAACCTGTCCACATACAGTCGACTAGCACCAAGAAGGTCCACAACCTGTCCACATACAGTCGACCAGCACCACTAAGAAGACTGATGCAGTCGGCTACCAAATAGGACCTCCTACCAAATAGGACCTCCTACCACCATAGAACTGCCTCCCAAGCCACAAAAAAAATAGGAAAAATGGGGAAAAAATACGGGGAGTGAGGAAAAATGAGAAACCACCTACAAAGGGCGAGCACACCCATAACAAAGACCCTAGTGTATAGGTAAAGACAGGAGATAACTTCTAACGAGGTCTGGCCGTTTGGGAGCACGAATTGTGTACCGAGTTTGCAACCTGGGAGGGTGTCAAGTGTAGCAAGGATTTTAAGCCAATCATGGTTGACGTCTAACTATTAACAGAAGCGATCGTGCATGGCACCTGCACGATCTCACTATTAACAGAAGCGATCGTGCATGGCACCTGCACGATCTCACTATTAACAGAAGCGATCGTGCATGGCACCTGCGCGTCATTAAGGGCTTGATGTAGCATCACAAACCAAGAGATCATTGCTCCTAGCAGTGGTCACAGAGTCTTCAGCAAAGGGAGCTTTGGCTATGGGATGTGAGTGCTAGGTATATAAATTGACCTTGAGTGTTTGAAGGGTCTACCCAAGATGTTGTCATAGGCGGCATTACGAAAGTCCATGACCATAAATGTGAGGTGGAATGTCATGTCACATACTTTTACTTTGAGGTTATGCACTATGCCTAGGGGTTTTATAGATTTCCCATCCGCTAAGCTTGATCACCAATGTGGTGGGATCAAGTTTTCCCAGCATGTTTCTGTGAGGATGCTTACGCCACCAGCACCTCCATCTAGAATGCCTTTGACCACATGTCCATTATAGGAAATAAGCAAGGCTGCGTTGGTGTCATCACCCTCAAAGTAGTGGCCCAGCACATTTACGCAAATTGTGGGTGCGCCTTTAGGTTTTGGATTGTGGTGATGGAGTAAGTCTAGATAATGGGGCTTAGATTCATCCGAGGAATCTAAGGGATATCCCTCCTCCACAGAAGTCTATAGTTTTGCATTCCATCCAATCCCGAAGGTCATTCCATAAATTGGGACTTCCTTTTTACAAGGTTCCAATGGGCACTTGGATTTGGGAGGAAAGGAAAGCTAGGTTGCGTTGATGAGGAGCTTCTTGAGGGGCGGGGCCTTGATATAGGGTGGACCAATAATAGTATATGAAAGTTCAATTTGGTCCTGATTTGACAGGGGTGGAGGTCGAGATTTGGTGGCCGTAGGAGGATAAAACACCTCAGCAAATTTGGTGTGCAGACCTCGTGAGTTGTTGTGAGACTATGTGTCACTATTCTTATCGAGTTGTTCGATGTGAACGTAGGATTCAGGCTTGGCTGTTTGTGGAATAGGCATTGGAGGATAAGGAGGTGCATGAGGGGCAAAATTATCATTTGTCAACATCATGTTAGCGAACGGATCTTCCTCAGGCTGGAGCGGTTTGCAGGGGTTCTTGCCTTACCTAGTGTGGAAGTTTAGGTTCAATGGGGGATGGTGTGCACTCAAGCATTGGGTCAAAGGTTACAAAAATGGGTAGCGGTTCAAGTTGAGCCTAGTATTTATCTACCATTGCTTGGGCCTCCTGAGTGAAGAAGTTGCTTCTCAAGGATGACACTGGGATATGTGGCTAGCCGGTTTTCCCATTTGGTGAGTTTTTGCTGGGTTGCATGGGGGAGTGGCAGTTTGGCATGATCATTGCTCCCGGAGAAGGATGATGTGGTCTTTGTTGAGACAGTGTGGATGCTAACCCAATCTTCTCCGTGGTCAACGTTGATAGAGCGTTGTTTCTTTTGGGATGTAGCCTTCTTTAGCTTGGCCTGCAATCGTGTGATGACATTCAATGGGATAATCGAAATCTTCCCATGCTGAACGCTCAACACATTGAAGGATGGCATACCCTCAACTGGGGAGTGAGAAACTGATTGCAAAGGGAAATCCTTAAAGTAATGGTCAATTCCATAGCCATGACATCGTGGTGTCACTGGCAAGCATTTCTTTTGAGGGCATTCAACACTCTATGGGGTCCATGGCAGAGGAAACACAGAAGAGGTCGTTTTCCTGTGGATGCACCTATAGTGTGCACAAGTGGTTTAGGGTCCATGTGAGGCACCGACAAATGGAGATGAGATGTTAGGGGTGCCTCGAGGATGGCGGAGCGCATGGGCTCCACAGGTTGAGCAATGGACCTGGTTAGGATCTTTACATGAGAAATAGGGTTTGCCTAGAGAGGCAATGGTTGGAATAGAAAGATTAGTACTAGAGAAGATCGTGGTGGCATTGTGTGTGTGAGTGGTTGGTTTGGGGTGGTGCCACTAGCAAGGCTTGGGACCCTAGAGGAGAGGAAGGTAATATTACAAATGAGCTTTGGTTTGGCATTGGCACGGCGGCCAATTGCATGGAATAACTTTCTTGCATGTTATCATCGAGAATGCCCATTTGCAGGCCTGATCAAAGGTGGAGGGGTCCTTGACCAACATGTGATCATGTAGCCTTTGATTGTGCAACCCCAAGAGGAAACGATCCATTAAGTGCTTGTCACTCAATTTTTCCCTCTCTTCGCAACGCGAATCAAGGTGCTTAATGTGTGCGATGTAGTTGCGTAACGTTTCCTCAGGTTTTTGTTCCAATTGGAACAGTTGGATAATGGGGCTCCATTTGGGCCCATAGGGTGCAAAGCCAAATATGAAGACCTCTCTCACTGCTTTGAAAGCGCCTTTGTGCCGAGGGTCCAAGGAGTGGAACCATTACACGGCCTTACCCTTTCAAGGCTGAGTCCAAAGAGATGGACTTTGGTTACATTGTCGAAAATTTCAAATGCCTGACAGATTTGGTTAAAGACCTCTATGTGGAATACGGGGTCTCCAACTCTGTGGAATTTTGGCAAAAGTTTGAAATTTTTTGCCTATATAGGTTTTGTATGTGATATTTGTTGGGTGCAAGTGTTGTGACACTCCCCATTCTAAAGCTTATGCGCTAAGCTCGAAATGTCAAGTTGTGGTGCAAGGGTGGGGGGTGGGAATAGATCCGTGTGCTCGGAGTGTCTATCCATGTTGGGGTGCAAGTATGGAGGGTCCCCACGATAAGATGAAGAGTTGACTGAGTACAAGGTTTATTAGTAAAAAACTATGAATATTACTAAAAAAAAGAGATATTTTGGGCATAATAATATATTTTTGACACCTTGGTAAGGCGAAGGGGGATCTTCAAGGAGGCACCTATTTCGCATGTGTGGAGGAGTTTTAAACATAAAAATAATAAGATTTTTATCTCTCCTCTCTCCTATTTCAAAACTAGATCCAAAAGGTAAGCTGAATCGACCCAAAAAAGGTCAAAAATTGACCAAACTGATTTGGAAAATTCTAGAATTAGTTTGCTTGGTTAGAGGCTCACTTTTTCCTATAAATAGAAGCCTCTCCCTTTGTAAAAGCTTAATGGTGTTTATGCACTGTTACTCTGCTCCTGTCTCTCCTGAGCCATCTACATTGAATTTTTTAATAATTCAATTGTTTTTGGCCTGATCCTCTCCAAAGTGATTTGGTGGCCACTGTTGCTTCAAAAAAGAGTAGAACCCTCAATCCCTCAAGCCAAAGGAGAGCTTACAAGCTCTATGTCAGTTAATTTTCTTACTTTAATTTTAAATCTATGGTTTTTTTGATTTTTATGTTTTATAGTTAATTGAATTAAATTCAAATGCTATGCCTTGATAAAAAGGCCACCCCCTTCTCTTCTTTACATTCCAGCCTTTCTTAATCCTAGAAAGATTAACTAAAGGATTAATTAAACTCTTTTTATTGTTTACTCTCTTGAATTTAGAAAATTGTGTAGATTAGAGTTCTATAAATCTAATTTGGGTTAATTTAAGTAAATAAAGAATGATAAAAATGAGAAATAGTCAGCCATACAAAGGAGGTTATGGGAAAATTTTCTAGAATCTTTGGAAAAGAAAGTTTGTTTTTATGTTATTTCAAAAGAGTAATTTCCACCATTTTTGCATCTAAAAGAAATATTCTAATTACTCCATGTATATCTTCACCTATGAATATGCATGGATATCACTGATATTAATTATTAAAATTGATTTTTATGCATAGAAAGATGCATAAAGGAATTATTTTTATTTCAAAAGTGTTATTCTCATTAAAATTGATTTTTATGCATAGAAGAATACATAAAGGATTTATTTTTATTTCAAAAGTGTTATTCTCATTAAAGTTGATTTTTATGCATAGAAGGATGCATAAAGGATTTATTTTTATTTCAAAAGTGTTATTCTCATTAAAGTTGATTTTTATGCATAGAAGGATGCATAAAGGATTTATTTTTATTTCAAAAGTGTTATTCTCATTAAAGTTGATTTTTATGCATAAAGAATTTATTTATATTTCAAAAGTGTTATTCTCATTAAAGTTGATTTTTATGCATAAATAGATGCATAAAGAATTTTTATATCAAAATTAGAATTCTCTTAAATTCTATTAGATGTGATGAGATGTGAGGTGAATAGATGTCATGAGATGTGATGTGAATCAGATAGATGTGAATGAATAGATGGATGGGATGTGATGTGAATCAGATAGATGTGAATGAATTGATGGATGGGATGTGATGAGATGTGAGGTGAATAGATATGATGAGATGTGATGTGAATCAGATAGATGTGAATGAATGGATGGATGGGATGTGATGTGAATAGATGTGCTGAGATGTGATGTGTATTAGATAGATGTGAATGAATGGAAGGATGTGAATGTGTATGTGAAGAATGGATATGGATGTGTATGTGAAGAATGGATATGTGAAGAATGGATGTAGATGTGTATGTGAAGAATGGATGTGAATGTGTATAATGGATGTGAATGTGTATGTGAAGAATGGATGTGAATGTGTATGTGAAGAATAGATGTGAAGAATGGATATAGATATGTATGTGAAGAATGGATGTGAATGTGTATATGAAGAATGGATGTGAATGTGTATGTGAAGAATAGATGTGGATGTGTATGTGAAAGAATGGATGTGGATGTATGTGAAAGAATGGATGTGTATGTGTATGTGAAAGAATGTGATGTGATGTAAAGAGATGTGATGTGACATGAATCTATGTGGATGTGAAGTGATAGATATGAATGTATGGATAGATGTGAGTAGTCGTACATGTGAACGATTGGATGGATGTGGATGAATGAGATGAGATGTGTATGAATAAGATATGATGCGGATGAATGAGATGAGATGTGTATGAATAAGATATGATGTGGATAGAAGTGATGTGATATAATGTGGATAGAATGTATGTGATATAATGTGGATAGAATGTATGTGATGGGATGGTTATGAGAATGAATGTGGTGGATATGGTAGAATGAATGTGATGGATATGAATGAATGAATGTGATGTGATGGATGTGATGTAAATGAATGTGATGTGATGTGATGTGATGTGATATGAATCAGGATGTGAATGAATGAGATGTGATGTCATGTGAATCGGGATGTGAATGAATGAGATGTGATGTCATGTGAATCGGGATGTGAGTGAATGAGATGTGATGTAAATTGGGATAGATGTGATATGTGATGTGAATGAATATGATGTGATGAGATGTGGATATGGGTAGATGCGAGTAATGAGAACTGATGCGGATAAATGAGAAAAGATGTGATGAGATGAAAAATGATGTGATGTGAATGGGAATACATATGAAATAAATAAGGATTGATGTGGAACAATGTGGAAAGATGAGAGTTCGTTATAGAAATTGTATTTATGACCTATTTTTAGTATTGTCCTAGTGCATTAACGCGAATTGTTGGTGCACCTTTGGGTCATGGGTGGTGGTGATGGAGTAAGTCTGGATGATAGGGCTTAGATTCATCCGAGGAATCTGGAGCTTCCTCGTCCACATAAGCCTGTAGTTTGTGTTCCATCCAATCCCGAAGGTCATTCCATAAATTTGGACTACCTTTTAACAAGGTTCCAATGTGCATTTGGATTTGGGAGGAAAGGAAGTCAGAGAGGCTGGCCAGGCCGCATTGTTGATGAGTAGGGGCTTCTTGAGGGGCAGGGCCTTGATGATAGGTGGACCAGAACTAGTATATGGAAGTTCAATTTGGTCCTTATTTGATAGGTGTGGAGGTTGAGAGGTAGTTACAGTAGTTGTAAAAAATTCCTCAGTAAATTTGGTGTGTGGACCTTGTGAGTTTTTGTTAGACTTTATGTTAGTGTTCACATCGAGTTGTTTGATGTGAATGTGGGATTTGGGCTTGGCCATTTGTGGAATAGGCATAGGAGGATGAGGAGGAGCATGAGGTGCAAAATTGTCATTTATCAACGTCATGTTGGTGAACAGATCTTCCTTAGCCTGGAGAGGTTGCGGGGGCTTCTGCCGACCTGGTGCGGAAGTTCAGGTTCAATGGGGCACGACATGCACTTTGGTACGGGGTCAAAGATTACGAAAATGGGTGGCAGTTCAAGTTGAGATTGGTATTGTTCTACCAGTGCTTGGGCCTCCTGAAGACGTTGCTTCTCAAGGATGGCATTGGGATATTTGGCCAGCCGTTTTTCCCGTTTGGTGAGTTTTTCTTGGGTTGTAGGAGGGAGTGGCAGTTCGACACAATCGTGGCTCGTGGAGGAGGAGGATGTGGTCTTTGTTGAGCCCTGTGTGGATGCTAACCCGATTATCACTGTGGCCAATGTGCTTAGAGCGTTGTTTCTTTTGGGATGTGGCCTTCTTTAGCTTGGCCTGCAACCATGTGACGACATTCAATGGGACAGTGGATATCTTCCTATGTTGGACGCTTAACACATTGAGGGATGGCATGCCTTCGACTATGGAATGAGAAACTGATTTGTAAAGGGAAATCCTTATACTAATGGTCAATTCCACAGCCCATGACGTTGTGGTTGCATTGGCAGACGTTTCTTTTGAGGGCAGTCTGCCACTCTATGGGGTTCATGGCAGAGGAAACACAAAATAGGTGGCTTCCTTGTGGGTGCACCTATAGTGTGCACTAAAGAGAATGTGGGGGAGAGGGAGAGCTTCAAACCCTAGCAAGTAAACACACACACACAAGAGAGAGAGCAAGACACACGAGAGAGATGGATAGCTGACTTTTCTTCTATCTTCTTCTTCTCTATTCAACCAACATAACATAAAGATAAGAGTACACACTATATGGTTTAGTACTCAACTACTACAACATACAAGGATCGGTCCATAATGTGAACCCGACTAAATGAGTTGGTGCTATAATTATGCCAGTCTCTAGTAATCCAAAATGGCCGTCACACAGCCTGTCATCCCATTGGCTGCATATTACCCATAATCTCACCAACCATGCTAGTGGTGTAGATGCGGAAGCTATCACCCAGGCAGGTCATCAATGTTCGCCTTAGCACTAGTTGAGCTCGATATCTCAACACTCCCCCTCAAGCTCAACTCCACACACTCCACTCCAAGTAAGCTCCTAATCCTATGGAGCTTATCTGTGCCCAATGCCTTCGTGAAGATGTCAGCCACCTAATATTCTGTGCTGACATATACCGGATCTACATCTCCTACTAGAACCTTCTCCCTCACAAAGTGAGAATGCACCTCAATGTGCTTCGTTCTATCATGATATACTGGGTTACTAGCTAATTGTATGCTGATCATGTTGTCATAATATATGACAATTGCCCTATCCACGGGCTCTCCCATGTCACCAAGTAGCTTCTGAAACTAAGCTACCTCACAAGCTGCCATAGCAGCACCCCTGTACTCTACCTCTGTACTCGACAAGGCAAACTCGACAAGGCAACTGTTGGCTGCTTCTTACTGCTCCAACTCATAGTAGCACTCCCAAATGAGAACATAAAACCACTGGTAGATCTCCTCTCTGCAATACTACAAGCCCAATCAGCATCTGTGTACCCATGTAGTTGTATCTCTATACCAGCCTCATAGAAAAGTCCATAATCAATTGTGGACTTTATGTACCTGAGGATCCATCTAGTCGCATCCAAGTGTGGCTTCCTAGGGGCCTACATAAATTGACTCACAAGTCTAACAGCATAGCTCAAGTCTAGCCTTGTAATGGTCATGTAGATCAAACTACCCACCACTATGCGCCTGTATCTGTGGAAAGCTTCGTGTTCTACTCCAATGGCACTGAAATAGGCTTACAGCCTATCATATCATACTTGGACAACATGTTCAAGCCATACTACCTCTGCAATAGCAAAATGCCGTGAGGTGATCTTACCACCTCTATGCCCAAGAAATACCGTAGCTCACCCAAATCCTTCATCTCAAACTTCTACTTCAAAAGCATCCTGACATCATGTATGTCTGCATCACTATCACCAGTGATAATCAAGTCATCCACATAGATGACTAATAGCATGATCCCTCTATCTATCTTTTTCACATATAGTGAAAAATCTGCATTGGATATTTGAAATCCAATGGTAACAAGATACTCCCCGATCTTGTTTGACCATGCTCTGGGTGCCTGCTTCAAGCCATGCAAGGCTTTGCGTAACCTACATACAAAATCTGGATGTGCATCACTCTCATAACTTGGTGGCTACATCATGTACATTTCTTCTTGCAAATCACCATGCAAGAAAGCATTCTTTACATCCATTTGATGTAAAGACCAACCCTTTGCTGCTGCTGCCATAGCAATGACAGATCTCACGATTGCCATTCTTGCAACTGGGCTGAATGTCTCTTCATAGTCTATGCTATAAGTCTGTGCATAGCCCTTGGCAACCAATCTTGCCTTGTACCTACTCACTGAACCATCAACATTGTGCTTGACTTTATACACCCACTTACATCCAATTGCCTTCTTTTCCTTAGGCAAAGGCACTAACTCTCATGTTGCATTTGCATCCAATGTTGCCATCTCCTCATCCATGGCATCTTCCCATTTCTTATTTCTAATTGCCTGCTCTCAAAGCAAGTGGGCTCAACCTCTTGTATTGATTTTACCATGTAAGCATAATGATGGGTAGTATATCCATCATATCTCAACCTACCAACAGGGTATCTAACCCTCGTAGACCTGCGTACACTTGGGTGTCACTGCCAGGTGTCCTCAAAACAGCCCCGGTTCTCCTTACACTAGGAGTAACCACAGACAAAATGCCAAGCTCCTCATCAAGGCTTTGCTTTCAGAGCCACTAGAGTCACCATCCACATATGAGTGTCTTGCTGACAGATCATGCACAAAAGGTTGATCTACCTTTTCCTTCCCTTTTCATGATACATGTGTACCTGTATCATTCCTCAACCTGCATGACCATGGGCTAACATTGGATCCACTACTCGAGGACTCCCTAGATCCACTCAACATCTGTGATTGGTGCTTTGCATGTGGTGCAACATTAGCACTTCTTACATTTGCATCTTCTGTTGCCTTCACCACTGGTGAATACCAGCTACTCATCTCATTGAAGAAGACATCTCTGCTTACTCGCATCTCATAAGTGGTAGGGTTATAACATCTATAACCTTTTTTCTCCATAGCATAACCAATGAAGATGCATTTCTCTTCCTTTGGATCCAACTTTGTTCTCACTTCATCAGGAACATGTACATATGCAATACACCCAAACACTTTCAAGTGAGACACATCCGGTCTTATGCATGTAAACTTCTGTTCAGGAGTCATACCATGAACAACTGCAGTGGGTGTCCCGTTCATAATGTACACAACAGTTGCTACTGCTTCTGCCCAAAAGTAATGTGGTATATTCTTTTCAGCCCCATCAAGGCACATGCCACTTCTACAATGTGCTTGTTTTTTCTTTCTGCAACACTATTCTGTTGTGGATTGTACCTGCATGTAAACTACCTCTCTTGATTCCCTGCTTTCTCAAGAAATCACTGAACTCATTCTCCCCCACCATCTGATCTTAGGCATTTTATTTGCATTCCTTTTTCCTTCTCGACCAAGGCTTTAAATCTCTGAAAGTGAGCAAACACCTCACTTTTCTCCTTCATGAAATAAACCCACACTTTCCTAGTGTGGTCATCAATGAATATAACATAGTACCTATAACCTGCAATTGTTGTAGTCTTGGTTGGTCCCCATACATCTGAATGTATGACATCCAATGGCCTTGCACTGACATGCTTTTCATGTGGGAAAGCATGTTTGGCCTACTTACCAAGTTGGCATGCTTCACATACATTATGTATACTGTCAACCTTAAACTTTGGCAAACGTGCAATAATATTTTGGGCCTGCATAGACTTTAGTCTCGCTGTACATTCACATGACCAATGTGCTTATGCCATATGTCAATATCTGCAATGACACCTGTTCCATACGCAAACATGGCTGCCTTTATCTCAAGCATGTTCACATCATCCAAAGTAAACATCCTGCCATTTCTATTACCCTTTGCAACTAAGTGACACTTATTTTTGAAGTCTTCCACAAAACATCCTTAAGGATTAAACCTCACTTGCAGACCCTGCTCAACCATCTGTCCAACAGAAACTGGGTTCTTTGTAATATTCAAAACATGAAGTACATTAGCCAAGTACTTCATTTTGCTATCCTGCATAGACAATGGCACTTTACCAACATGCGCAATGGGATGCGCAGTATCATCACATGCTTCTACATAACCTAGTTTTTCCATTTTCTACATATCTCTAAACCACTAAGCATGACTGGTCATGTGGTTAGAGGTGCCAAAATCCACATACCATATATCTTGAGATCCTGATATCCCCCCTGTTATGGAATTAAGCATGTGCTGCATCATAAACAGCTGCTCACTTCTGTCATCACCTCCATGTTTGCTAGATGATGTATAGTTGTCTTGTTGTAACTTCCCACTTTTAATGTCATTCTGATTTTTGTAGCAGTCCTTTGCCATGTGTCCTAGTTTGCCATAGTAATATGCTATTTGCATTTTGATTTCTTTGCCAACCACCTCGGCCTCTTTGGCTCCCCCTGCCTCCTCTAGAATGGCCTCGTCCACATGTGTATGATTGCTGCTGTGAATTATTGGATTGTTATTGTCCAGAATTTTGATTTCCTTATTAGCCACCTTGGCCTCAACCACGGCCTCTATCTCTGCCTCTACCTAAATTACCAGTATCAATAATACATGTCTTGTCTGCACTTCCAAAATGCACTGCTGCATTTTGTTGCAAGATTTCGAGCATATACAGTTCTCTACTAGAACTTTCAAAAAACTATCAAAAATACCCTACAGTGATGAAATAAGGCCCGTAACGTGCCTGAAATGCTAATCTAGCAAAAAAAACGACGTCCAAGAGGATAATATACCTGCCCTGTAGCTCTGCTCCCGTAACAAAGACAACTCCTCAATCGAAGATGTGTAGCTCCCAGAGCTACTGAGGGGGTGTTGTACCTAAACTAAGAAGGGGAAAGAGATGATGGCGCTTACCTGTGTAGTACCGCTTTCTTCCTTGCTTGTTGTTGCCTCTTGCTTGCCTCCTTAGCTCTCACACGAACTTATACCTTCCTAAAGGCAACACATGGAAATCTGCTTTTGACTTGAGGTCATCTATGAGTGACGAAAGGCATATTCTTGACATAATCCTTACATGTCTGTTGCTGTCCTGAAGCAAGCTCTACCATAAGCTTTTTTTGACAAAATTCAGTTATTCCTAAACTGTTTTGTCACGTGGGGTGATAGAAAACTATGGGTGCTTCTTGAGTCAATCAACACTTGGAAAACATTATTCGCAATCTTGATAGGAATTTTTATAATTGAAGCTCGGTTTTTAGCCTTACCTACATGAACAGCAACATTGACATGTGCATATTCTTCAATCTCCTCAGCCACAGTTGCAGCACAGCAGCTTTTCCTCGTGTTCCACAAGCGTTGTCATTACTTGAAAATCCACGTACATTCTCCTACACATTTTGCCTTGTTTTTTGATCTTTTGTAATTAATCCCTTACATTCCTCACGTGATGCTGGTTTGATTTTGCACTCATAAGTCCTATGACCCTTTTGTAAACAATGAAAACATAGGCCTTCATGCCACGCCTTTTCTACCATCTTTGGGGACAAATATGTGAAAGGCTGATTACCATTCTTCTTTCATTCTCTTATTCTACATAAAATTACCCTTCTTATCATAAAATAGATTTGATCTCTTTCTTTTATTTCCAAAACTTTCTTCATTCTTTCCCATCTGTTCATATGTCATGGCATACACCATAGCATCTTGGACTGTAGTTGGCTTGTTACCCTTAAGCATAAATTTGATTTGCCTGTTTAAGCCATTCACAAATCGAGAAGCTCTTTCCTTTTTTGTTAAAGAGGGTGAATATTTCTACAAGTCCCAAAATTTATCATGATATTCTGCAGTAAGTGCCCTCTGTTCCAAGTTTAAAAATTCAATCATTTTCTCCATGTGGTATTTTGGCGGAAAGTAATGCTAAATCATATGCCTGTTTATTATTATAGAGGCCATGTGATGTCCTTATTCCGTAAGTCCCTGCTATGCATAATCGACTTCCACCATAATTTTACAAAACTTTCAAAAAGAAGTACTGTCGTCTTTGCCTTAGCTTGCTCACTGAAGTTACATGTTCAAAAATAATCTTCAAGCTGCTCAATCCATGCTTCTGCTTCTTCACTCCTCTTCCTCTTTCCATTAAAGGTTGGTAGTGACCTTTTCTTTGTAACTTGTTTGAGGGAAAAATCATCTACATGTCCCGATTTAAATCCTGTGTCCATAGTAGTTTTCATGGCCTGCACTGTATCCTGCAACTCCTTAATAGCTCGATGAACGGAAAGATCGAAACCAACCTGTGCAGTAACTCTTGGTTGAGGATTTATAGGAATTTCACCAGGTTCTTCTTGCTGCTTCTTCATTCAAATTCATGGAAGCTTGAGTGTGCTTGGCTCTCATTCTTTCCTCTAATTCTTGATTCGTGTCAATAAGTCTGATAACTTCCTTTGGAGTTACACCCACACGCAATAATCCTTGTAAAAGCGTCTCTTCTTGCCCCGGGTTAACTATTGAATTTGTTTGATGTGCAGCCATCTTGTGACTATACACAGCAAAATTGCAAAACAATTCTTAAAGAGAAAGAAACTCCTGGCTATATCACAAAAATCGAAAATAATATTAGTCATCCAAGACCTACAATATCTGCAATCAAGTGCGGATTGCCCAACCTAGGCTGTGATACCAACTGAAACGTACCCATATTCTATTCCATGATCTAAGCACATATTTCTTACAACTTACAGAAATATCACATCATACTTTAGAAAACGAAGAGATTTTCAACAAACCATAATCGTTTACAAATCCAAAGTACCAATAATATTCGCCAATACAAAATCTCAAAATCAGAGAGAGAATCACCAACAAAAAGATCTAGCTAATAGGGCCTTTCTTCGACGCTCGTCCACCTAACCACCACGCTGGATGTCTCGCGGCTATCTCGGGTATACCTCTTCTAAATCTCGTCCACTCTGGGTTCTACCAAATGGATCCCAGAGGACATAAATTGTTATGGAAATAAGAATTGTGGAATTATTTGATATTTTATGTGATATTTATGGTATGCTTATTTGCCACATGGTCGTGACTGGCTACGCGCGAGAGCGTGGAGCAATGGTCGCATGGTGTTGGGCGGATAAGTGAGATTTAATGTGTCTTGTGTTTTTAGTGAGCAGATCAGTGCATGGAGTAGCATGGGTGCGATGGATTTTGGCCGGTGCATGGCCGTCGTATTTTGATGTGCGATGATGGTCACCCGCCGCCCATAGTTTCATTTAATTAAATTGCATGTCCAAGCCCTGTTTCGAATGCTTGTTGCGGTTATATTTCCTATGTAAACCCCCATATGAGTTTCTTTTAGGCTAAACTACTCACTATGACCCTCTTATACATTATCTAACATGGTTAAGTATAGAACAGAAATCGCTTACAAATGACACCACAAAACATGCATAAAAAGTCCTAAAATCGACCCAAAATCGACATATCTAAAATTACTAAATTTGTGACCAAACTTAATCTTTTATGTCCTCTAAGTATTTCATAATTTTTAACATTAAATATAAATGCTAAAAATCGCCGAGTCAGATGGACCCAAAAATATGTACATATGAGTACGTTACATTCAATAAAAATTACGAACATATGAATACGTTACACCGTCGACAAACCAGAGAGAGAGAGAGAGAGAGAGAGAGAGAGAGAGAGAGAGAGAGAGAGAGAGAGAGAGGCGTTTGCTCGTCAAGCAAAATCGTAGAGAAGCCGTCTCAAAAGGAAGAATTGTGAAGCTCAAAGGTTTTTTTTCCTAAGGTTTAATCAATCATAAAATTGTTGGGGACCCAAATGTTGACCTGCCACAATGTAATTAATTAATGAAAAAAGAACGTTTGGGACCGAATATGTTTACAAATGTTGTTTTCTCGTCACTTTTAAATAATTAAAGCGATTGGATTTTTTTGTATTTTGCGGGCTGATTTCACTATGGTTTGCGGCTTGGTTTGCATGGTTTTTTGCATGTGGTGCTTGTTGGATTGCATGTGGTGTGTGGTAGCATCTCCATGGTGTTTGGCACGCTTTCTTGGAGAAGGCTGGCCTCTGGCTGCCTGGAGAACTCTGTTCTCGTGGCGGCCTCTTTGCGGTCTTTGGCATCTTGCTTCGAGGACTTTGTCCTCGTGGGGGATGTGTCCCTTTGTAGAAACTTCTGCTCTTGGTACGTGGCGCCTTCTCCGTGGTCTTCGGAATGCCTGCGTGCAGAACTTTGTAGGATGCCCACATGACGCTTGCAATTTGTATTGACCTCTCTCAGTGAATGGTTTCTTGCTCATGTGTTTTCATCTGCTTGGTTCTCCGTGCGCAACTGTTCTATTGCTATGTATGGTCAATGTGGTGCTACATCTCGTATATAACGTGGAATTAGCGATGCTACTTTTGCATGCATTGTTAGACATGTTTAAGCCATCTTCTTCCATTCGTGCCTGAAGGACTTGCATAAGGCTCACTTCTGGTTTCATGCCCACAATATTTCTACAGAAGAGATTTCCAGAGGCAGAACCTTGTACGCCTAGTTCGGCCGAGGTGACCTCAAAAACAAGGCATGTCTTACCCTTATGAATGTCTTTGAACGTGCTTTTGTATACATGGAGAATCATATTCTCAAGAAATGGTCCGTGACACTTGGTGTGACCCTGCTGAAAATGATGAGAAGTGACAAATACTTTCCCAGTGCCCAATGGATAATCCCCAAGGCTGCTGCCAACGGGATGGATTTCGCCAGAGCCCACGTAGTTTGGAAATGTTTGAAGACTCTAGACTTCGCAGACATCTCCGATATCAGAAAAGTTTTCTTCAGGGATCACTACATTGAAGGGGAGGCAGCACGGTACTTCCTGTTGAGAGATATAATCGCGGTGTTATGTGTATGTGGGAAAGCACCCTAGAGGTGCAAGATATTGTGGTGAGATAGGAATGCCACATGTAATATTATATGGTGTGTGAGTGTTGACCAAAAAAGTGGAAAAGGAGTTGCCACATGGATGATGATGTGTAAAGTGGGATAAGGCTAGAGAGCCTATATCATTGTATGGTTCATTGTGATATGCAATACAAGGGAATAGTGTTGAGTGTGCAATCTCTCTCTCTCTAGTTATGGAGTTTTTAGTGTGGTTTAATCTACCTTAATCTTATGCTTAATCTATGTCCTTCACCATGATCAATCCCATTTCTATGGTGTGTGAGTGTTGACCAAAAGAGTGGAAAAGGAGTTGCCACATGGATGATGATGTGTAAAGTGGGATAAGGCTAGAGAGCCTATATCATTGTATGGTTCATTGTGATATGCAATACAAGGGAATAGTGTTGAGTGTGCAATCTCTCTCTCTCTAGTTATGGAGTTTTTAGTGTGGTTTAATCCACCTTAATCTTATGCTTAATCTATGTCCTTCACCATGATCAATCCCATTTTAGGATTCTTAACATGGTATCAGAGCCAAATGGGCTCTTGGTCATGGTGTTTATTATGTATATTAGCTTGGTTGTGAGTTTCTTTGATTAAGCATTATTTTCAGCTTATTATGAAAAAAAAATTATGCACACTCATATTATCATTTGGATTTGCATTTGTGAGGATTTGAGAGAGATTTGGAGCTACCATTCTCAAGTTTGAGAGGAGATTTGCAACAAGGAGGTTGCATAGAAGCTGCCCAAGAGAGTTGCAAATGGAGTTTTGCAACAAGGAAAGCCTGCTCATCATCAAGGAAGCTGAAAATGGAGATTTCAGCATTATGAAGGCTATGGAGTCTTCATCATCATCATCAAGGAGAAGCTGCCACCCAACAAAGTTTTGTGAAGGTAAAAGTGTGATTTTGCCTCAAGTTTTTGTTATTGAGCATGGAAGAAGGGTTGCTGATTTGTGGGATGAGAAGATCCTATGGTTCTTTGCATTTGGGCAAAGAGTGTAAGAGGTGTAAGCTTGTCAATTTGGTGGCAAGCTATAATGGGCTGATTTGCAGCTCATGTTAGAGCATGTTGAAAGGCATGGCTCACAAAGTTGCTCATGGTGGAAGATGGGCAACAATGGTGGAAGCACTTAATAGCTTTCACATGTTTGGCACCTAGAGATTTCTTGTGAGAAATCCAGTTGAAGGCACCCTTGGAGTGGTTTCCTTGTGAGAGAAGCCGCATGGAAAGCTTGCTTGTCAAAGATGGAAGAGGCAAGGAGTTATGGAGCTCATGTGTGAGCTCAACATGGCCATGTAAATGGCTATGATGAAACCTTATGAAAAAGGTTGAAGAGGCAAAGATTTGTGCATCAAGAAGGATGCATTCATGAAGCATGCTATGGTAAAAGACATGCAATTTAGAGCTCAAATGGGAGCACACAAATGGCCACATTGGGGGCTACTATGGCACCTTGGTTTGGAGACCTTGGAGAAGCATGCATAGCAACAATGAAAGAAAAAGATCTCAGGAAGAAGGGCTGACAGATGGAGCTTCACCAAAACATGTAAAAGAAATGAAGAAAATGGAGCAGCAGCACCTTAGAGAAGATGGTGCTTTGGAAATACAAAGAATAGCAATATATGGCTGCAAGACGAATTGTGCAGCATTGCAGAAAGGTAAGCAAAGGTCGCGCCACAACATTGAATCTCAGAGAAAGCATGAGAGAGTGCTCATAGTAGTGAGCTTCAGTTGCCACAAGTGGTAGCGCATACAGAGAAGCACTGCCAGGTGTAAGGAAACTATGACCACGTAGTTGGAGAAACAACTATGGCGACCTTAGTCAGGTTGCCGTGAACCTTTGGCTATGGCGTAGAAAAGCTGTGCAGCGATAGTAGCGCAGGAGCAAGGAAAGCAGTAGCTACAACTTGTGCAAGTGAGAGGCAAACACGTTCAGGAAGACAGAGGCGATGCAGGCAGAAAAACTGTGGCGATGGAGAAGATATTGAAGCAGCAGCGAGATGTGCAGAAGCAGCTGAGACTCGAGAGGAAAGAGAAGAAGACCCTGTGGGTGTCAGGGAGCCTGACGACGGCAGCAGAATCATCGACGCACAGAGAGCATTCAACGCGTAGTCCTCAGCGGAGCCTGCAGCGATTTCAAAAAGTTTTTTTTCAAAAGCATTTAAAAATGAAAGATTCAAACTTTGTAAGGACACATTCACATGGGTTTAGAAACTTAAAGGCACATTCACACACAACACACATTTTCGATTTAATCCTTGGTTATATGATAAGATAATATGAACCAAAGATGATGTTCACATGAGGGTCCGCCGCCCTGCTTTGGCCAAAAAGGTTGTGTAATTTTTTATTTTGTTTCACCCAAAAATGATGATGGACAAATCGTCCACGAGCATGCGTGCTCAAAATAGAATTTTTTGTAATCATCCATGGTATGAGGGTAACCTACCCGAGCTCATCGAGAAGCTCAAAATGGTTGTCGTGTGATGTGTGCAAGAGCGATGCACGTGTGAGGTGCATGCGCATGGGTTGGTTCCCACCCAAACTTCTACGTTCAAATCGGACTCAGTGGTTCCGCTGTGAGCGAGTTGGCTCAAAATGGACTAGGTGTCTAAGATGGTAGACACAGGCACACATGTTTGGTTGATGAACACTCCAATGTATCATTGAGGGGGAGTGTTGAGAGGTAGCGATTGCGGTTGTGCAATGCTACATTGATATGGGTGATGGATGAGGGGTGAGTTGTGGAACACCTCGATTAAGAGGGGGTGTTGAGAGATATAATCACGGTGTTGTGTGTATGTGGGAAAGCACCCTAGAGGTGCAAGATATTGTGGTGAGATAGGAATGCCACATGTAATATTGTATGGTGTGTGAGTGTTGACCAAAAGAGTGGAAAAGGAGTTGCCACATGGATGATGATGTGTAAAGTGGGATAAGGCTAGAGAGCCTATATCATTGTATGGTTCATTGTGATATGCAATACAAGGGAATAGTGTTGAGTGTGCAATCTCTCTCTCTCTCTAGTTATTGAGTTTTTAGTGTGGTTTAATTCACCTTAATCTTATGCTTAATCTATGTCCTTCACCATGATCAATCCCATTTTAGGATTCTTAACACTTCCTGCAGAATCTTGATGAGAGAAAGAGCAGGACACGGAACAAGAAGAAGGGAAAGGACTACTAGAAGAGGAGCATGATGGCATGAACCAAATAGGCGACGAAAGAAAACCCATAGTTGTTGAGGAAAGCCCACCAGACGTCGATTCGAATGAACCGTATATAAATTCCTCAGAGGAGAGAACTATTGAGTTTTTGAGGGCCGTGAGTGAGGGTGACGACTTTATAAAACTTCCTCCGCGCCATGATCTCAGTGATGAGGCTTTTTTGTAGTTCCCTGCCTGTGGAGCAGCGTCATGTAAATAAATAAAAGTTCTATGCAAGCAAAAAATACCATTCCCAGTAGTGTGTTGCCCTCGTAAAATCTACCTTTATCAAATATCACTCTTGTTTCATGTATTCTATTTCTTTCTTTCAAAAAGTTATGGCATCCGACCAACTAGTAAAATTAAAGTCCGTGTAACGGCCACTTTAGGTTGGCATTTCCAAAACCTGTTTGCGACTAACGTTGAGGGACATTTAATTGATGCCCACAACAGTGGGCATCAATTAAATATATGCACAAATAAACGAATTGTCAATAAATTATTTTTTAAAAATTAAAATTTTGACGACTACTAGAAGGGAGCCAAGTACTCCGTAGGACCCCTCATATTAAAATTAAAATTTTGACGACTACTAGAAGGGAGCCAAGTACTCCGTAGGACCCCTCATATCCTCTACAAAGCGAGGGCAAGGTAACTATCGGGTGCGTCTAGTTGAGAATCGAACCTCGTACCTCCAAGTTACAAGCCACCACATAAACCATTGTCAATAAATTAATTATTATTTCACAAAAAGTGCTTTTCTGAAAGGCGTAACCTTTGACGCATTGGAAAGGTTTTGACCTTTGAAGCATTGGAAAGGTTAGGATAGCGCACATAGTATATACACATTGCTGCTTGAGTTAGAACCTAACAGGGAAGATGCGCAGAGGGTGTTGCAGCAGCTATGGCGACTGCGTGTCACACGTTCGTTCAAGCCTGCGCTATAAGCTGTTTTGGGCGGAGGTGAGCGGGGCGCTGGGCGACTTGGGCACCTTTGTGCCTATCGCCATCGCGCTCACCCTCGTCAACGGCCTGGACTTGGGCACCACCCTCCTCTTCACGGGCGCCTACAACATCGCCACGGGCCTCCTGTTCGGGGTACCCATGCCCGTGCAGCCCATGAAGTCGATCGCTGCAGTGGCCATCTCCCAGACAGATACCCTCTCCATCGCTCAAATCTGTGCGGCCGGCCTCTGTACGGCCGGCCTTATGCTCTTTCTGGGCATCACCGGCCTCATGGGGTTTATTCAGCGTGTTCTCCCCATGCCCGTTGTCCGTGGTATACAGCTCTCCCAAGGTATCAGCTTCGGCAAAACGGCCGTACAGTATGTACTCAAGGAGCAGAACTTCTCCACCGGGTCTAGTAGTGGACGCCGCCCCTGGCTCGGCCTTGATGGCATGCTGTTAAGCCTAATTGCCCTTGTCTTTATCGTACTTATCACCGGTTCGGGTGATAGTTTTGTACAGCAGACCATCTCTTCATCGCATCATGATAGCAGCCAAGAGGAGATCGAATCTGATGTAGAGAGTGTGCAAAAGCATCATCTAAAGATGAGCTCATCATGGGAAAGCAAGCTAGAGGCCATACCAACCGCCCTCATTGTGTTCTTGTTGGGCGTCATTCTTGCCTTCATCCGAAAACCAAGCATTTGGAGTAATCTCACATTCGGCCCTTCCACACCCCAGATTGTGGACATCTCATGGGATGATTGGAAGACAGGGTTTGTGAGGGGGGCCATACCACAGATCCCGTTATCTATATTAAACTCGGTTATAGCTGTCTGTAGGCTATCATCTGACTTGTTTCCTGATAAAATAGTGACTCCTACTGGGGTTTCTACCAGCGTTGGGGTGATGAATCTGGTGGGCTGTTGGTTTGGGGCTATGCCAGTCTGCCATGGAGCTGGAGGACTAGCTGGGCAGTGCAGATTTGGGGCCAGAAGTGGTGCAGCAGTGGTACTACTAGGAACAGGGAAAATGATTTTGAGTCTGTTAGTGGGAAGCTCATTGGTGGAAATACTTTCTGAATTCCCCATTGGACTGTTGGGAGTTTTGCTTCTCTTTTCAGGAGTAGAGCTGGCCATGGCATGCAGGGATCAAAACAGCCGGTTGGATGCATTTGTGATGCTTGTGTGCACTGTAGTGTCTTTGGGCTCCAATGCAGCGTTGGGCTTTGGATGCGGGATTGTGCTTTACTTGCTGTTGAAACTGAGAGCGGTGCACTACACTTTGTGGTGGAGCATGCTAAGAGAAACTCTCACAGCTCGAAGCTCTGAAGTGCCTGAAGGATATCGAGCATGTCCATCCAACTCTTAGCAATTATATGGTTATTGTGCCAGCAAGCATGCTTATATTCCTAAAAGCAAGGATGTGGATATATAGACTGGTTTTCTGTGTCATGGTTATCTGATATAATCTATCAAAGTTCATAAAGCGGGATGGGATCAATGGCTTGAGTTGATCCAGCAGTTTTCGAAGAGCGTTACATGGAACTTTCTAGTGCACCATTGCAGATGCCAGTTGATTCAAATGCACATTGCAAAGATTCCAGAAATTTTTTTGTTCGGTCTATAAGAACCTTCTCCTTGCTACTGTCTTGTTGTACAGTATGTATCCTGAACAGTGATTTATATGCACTGTCCATAATACTCTCAACTTATTGGTTACTAGGATATGTGTCTTTTTGTAAAAGAGGATCTTGCGCATTACATACAGTATTGTTATATATGGAGGGGCTCCTCTCTTGAAGTTTGGCTGTGGTATGTTATTGCGATGTTGGGAGGCGTTTGATCAAATGGGGACAATATCTTCACTAGCTTGACACTTGCTCCTGTGATGTACGGGCATGTTTTTTTAATCTTCCTCGAGTGTCTAGTGTCACCATGGTAGCTTATTAAAAGTTGGCCAAATGAATAGAACATTGTGTTAACACGGGTTGTTGATTGGGTTAGAATTGCAAATTATGAAGCTAATCGTCTTAGGGTAGTATATACTGGTTGGTACCTATTATTTATAATTCATGCTAACTCACCAAGCATTAGTTGAAGACTACCCTCGATTTGAGTTGCATCCTGAACTCCATAGTTAGCCACCGGTGGCCCAACAATGGGGGGGGGTGGGGGGGGTCGTGCTGTCCGTTCTACACGGCGTCCCTCTCCTGAAGTGGTGGCATCTTTTGCAGTCATCCAAAGCCTGCTGCAGTTTTTTCACTCCTGTCCCATGCTCACTTTTTACTTGGGTAGTACAAACACAAAAAAAAAAAAGCAAGCTCCCACATTTATCCATGTGGCAAGAAGGAAAACAGGTTAGAGTGAATTTCCTCCTCTCAAAAAGAAAAGCTCTCTGCTCTGCTCTTTATCAAAAATATGGTTGCTCTCTCCTTGGCTGGTGGCATTCATGCAGGCTTATGTGAGCACAGGGTCTGCTCTCCTAGCCGATTCTGTGTGCTAGTTTGGCACGGTGGATGATGCTGCTCGCAGTCACGAGTGGTCTTGGGCAACGATGAGCTGCAGTTTGCAGAGCTGGGCGACCTTATCTCTTGGCGGATTGGCCACTACCACCAGCTTCATGGCAGCAGCAATGTGCCACATTGATTCGAATGTGCTAGTCATCTCTCTCCCATTTGTTGGATTTCTTCTTTTTCACCACTTGGCCGGTCAAGTGGACTTTTCTTGTTTCGTGCCAAGGTACGGGAGGCCAGGGATCTTCGTGTCAAGCGTACTGAGGCCATGATTCGTGTCATCTACAGGAGGCTAGGCCTCGTGTTGCCTGTAGTGTGGCCAGGATGTGGAACCCATTGTCAAGTATCCCAGTTTAGGCTTCCCACTGAGCCAAATTCGTGCTTGGGAAGACCTGCTATTTATAGGTTCTGGGATTAGGAGATATATTCACTTCATAATGCATGTGCACTCATCTTTGCTTGCTTGAAACTAGTTTCGCATGACCTGTTTTCATTTGACTGCTTGCTATGATGTGTATAGTTCATGGGCAAGGTATGCTCACTCATTAACCCTGCGAATGCCTTGTATTCTGACATGGTTTGTGGCATGTGAACATGTGGTAAGTATCCATTTAAACCCTTGTTTATTATTCTCAAATGTTTTATAGTCACATCCACCTTTATTGAGGGGGGGCGGAGGGGGGGCACGTGTCACAAGGGCATAGGACCCCTTACACCAACTTTGCGAACTCTCACCTCTCAATGTATCCAAGAGGTGCATCTCTCTCTTTCAAAAAACTGTCGTATATGCTATCCGTACCTGTACGTTGCTGAACCCAATCTGCTGTACACAGCTGTATCCGACTTGATGTACCTATTGTCGTATTGTACCTTGTTGAACCCAACTTGCACCTCTGCCATATTGTACCTTGCTGTACTTTGACGTGTACATGTTGCCATACTGTACGTTGTTGTACTTGACCTGTTGTTCCTACATGGTACCTGCACTGGACTTGTTGAGTTTGCAACTGTACCTGTTGTACTACCTGCACCATCTACACTTACTTGAGTACCTATTACTTCTTCACTTGAGTACCTGCTACACCTCCATCGTACCTATTTGAGTACTTGCATCGACATCTGTGTGCCTGTTTGAGTACTTGCAATGACACCTGTGCCTTAGGACTAAGTGCCACGGGGTCTTAAAGACCCTTGTCAAGTGATATCAATGGATGGCATTGATCAAAATCGCGATGCCTTTTTTGGACCATCTGATAAAGTAAACTAGGGCTAATAAACTAGGGGTGAAAAACATAGAATATAATGGCTTGAAACCACGTGGTTTTGTTGCTTGAAGGTATAGTGTAGTGGTAAAATGTTTCCAATGGTGACCTAGGATCTTGAGTTCAAATCCTCTTTTGCACGTAACATTTTGCTCCAAAATTTTTAAAGTCCCAAACTCAAATTCACCCTCATTCTATGATGTAAACTAGGAAGTAAACTATGATTTGCTAAGTAAACTAGGAAGTAAACTATGCTCGCTTAGTAAACTAAGAAGTAAATTAGGATCGCTTCCTAAACTAGGAAGTAAACTATGCACATTTAGTAAACTATGAAGTAAACTATGATTGCTTAGTAACCTAGTTTACTGGCCCTAGTTTACTTTATCCGACGGCCCAAAAAAGGCGTCGCGATTTTTGATCAATGCCATCTATTGATATCACCTAACAAGGGTCTTTAAGACCCCGTGGCACTTAGTCCTGAGGGACACCCGTGTACCTATTTGAGTACTTGCAAAACGACACCCTTGTACTTGGTGATGTATGAGTACCTGTTTGTGTACCCATACCTCGAAGACTTGTACACAATCTCTGCAAGTAGTGAACTAGGCTCTAGTGGAAGAGCGCATGTTGGTGCTCGCTTCCTCTTCCATTTGTTGGTTTTCTTCAATTTCTTGCAAAACCTACATTTATTAGGTTCAGCGAACTCACTAAGTACAGGTTTGGCAAACTCACATATCTAAGTGCTTTCATTTTTGTCTTTGCATTGGAAATAGTAGAAAGCCTATAAGCTTGATTCCATAGATCTCACAAAATTTCAGACACCCTAACAACTTGAGAGATTAAACACCCTGTAATCGTGCATCAGATTATCAGAAAACCTAGAACCGAGTCAAAAATCATCAAGTTCAGCTAAGAAACCCTAAAATTGAGTGGTAATCGAACCCCAAAATCTCAAAATCGAGCTAAGAAGTTCTAAAACCCTGTGTTAGACCTTGGATTGTTTTAGAACACCAAAAACCCTAAAACATTTATCTTACATAGATAAGAACCCCTATGCCCCTTGTGCTAGGGCAATAGAAACTCTTAATTATGGACGTGACAGAATTTAGAGACCCTAAATGCTTAATGCTTGTGCTACAGACGCAATGGCTTTTGTTAGAGCATCACAAAACCTAAAAGCCTTAACAAGATACCCTTATAGCACTGATTGTTCTACCTTCTGACTAAGGCTTTATGCAGTTGGAAACTAGGTAGATGGATGGAGAAGTGCAAGGAGAGAGAGAGAGGGGGGGTGGCAAGACCCCCCAGCCTTTCTCATTAGCCAACCATTGAAGATGCAATTGTGATCATTCTCCAAAATAGGGCTCTAAGTCATTTATCGTCCCGCTTTTTTCAATGTAAGTGCAATTGGAAACGGGGCTCTTAGGTGGATAATCCATGTGGAGAAGTGCGAGGAAAGAGAAGACCCGCACCTTCCCCTCAGCCTTTTTTGAGATGTTGCCAACGATGATCTCTTGCTCATATTTTTCTTGCTTAGCGTTTATACTAGCAATTTCAAAGAAGTAGCCACCATCAGCATATCTGTCTACAGTAGCTCATGTCTATCTTGTTCAATTGCAAGAACGAGAGAGATCGAGTGTCACGTGCATGCCCTTGCCATGGCTAATCCTCTGCATGAACATCATTAATCCCTAGCAAATCATTAGTTAAGTCAACATTTAAAGTACCATCAACATCATCAGCACATCATCATCATCAGCACCACCATCATCATCATCGAGGACAGGCAACAGAAGGTCCCATGTAGCACGCGGCATGCATTGTAGCAGTTTTGGATAACATTAAATAGAGCAAAGCAGTAAGTGCCTCATTTATGGCAATTAAAAGCCCTTTTTCAAGTCCAAGCAACCAATAGGTGGACTGTAGCTTTAGCTGGTTGACGAGCTTCGTAGCAAAGTATATAAACCCAAAGACATCATTCAACAAATTTATCAAGTCATATTATCATTCAACATTGTCGTTAGCAAAAGACGTTATGTAAGAGGCTAGAGGTCACTCCTCCGGGCTGACCAAGCATGTACATTCTTTAGTAACCTTTTTGTACAATATAAATACAAGAAAACCCTGACACCAATCTGTTTCTTCTCTCTCCTCTGTCTTAATCATGTTTATTTGGCATCTTGTTCTTAATCAGGATTAGGGCTATGGATCAGTACAACAAGGCTTCTGCGCATGCAACATTGGTATCAGAGCATTTAGGCTCAGTCACTAAGCAAGACCCAAGGAAGGTTCACAATTCCAGTAGAAGAATGCGGCACGGTAGCATATGGAGTGGTCTGCCAAAATAGGTGAAGCTAGAGGAAGCATTTCCTGAGGGTATGTATGCAGAACTAATACATCATTAAGCTCTCAGATTAGTTCCAAAGGCCTAGCAACACAGTTCGAACAAGTGAGCCACTGCTGTGTTAAGGGTAAGGTAAACTTGGCAGCATGGGGACAATAGTTAAACATATATTGAGTTCTTCAGCAAGACTTGGAAGTGGAAATTAGGAGTGAAGTTGTTTAGACAAAAATATTAGTTAAAATGAAAGTCATTTAAAGTAGAAGGTCAAAGTCAGTAGGAGTCTAGGGAGGAAGGATGACAGAGTGTCCACCTTGTCATCAAGTTTAGCAAAAGGGAATGTTACGTGCATGCCTACGCCATGGCTAATCCTTTGCATAAACATCATTAATCCTTGATTAATCATTAATTAAGTCAGCATTTAAGTCATCAGTGGTAGCATAAGTACCATCAACATCAGTAATCTCATCTTTATTAGCACATCATCATCAACACTATCATCATCACCATCATCATCATCATCAGGTAGTAGAAGGTCCCATGTAGCAAGTGGGCTTGCATGGTAGTAGTTTTAGACAACATTAAATAGGGCAGAACAATCCAGAGCAGTAAGCACCTCATTTATGGCAATTAAAAGCTCTTTTTTAGGTCCAAGCAACATGCCAATTGGCTGGCCGACTAGCTTCGTAGCAAAGTATATTAACCCAAAGTCATCATTCAATAAATTCATGGAGTCATATTCATCATTCAGCATTGTAGTTTGCATTCCCTGAGGGCATGTACGTAGAACTAGTACATTATTAAGCTCTCAGATTAGTTCCCATGGTCTAACATTAGGCATGATCAGTTCCGGCACATGATCCACCTTTGTGTTAAGGGTAAGGGAAAAGCAGGCATGGGGACAATAGTTGAACAGATGCTCAGTTCTTGAGCAAGGCTTAGAAGTGGAGATCAAGAGTGAAGGTGTTTATACAAAAATATTAGTTAAAGTGAAAGTCAGTTAAAGTAGAAGGTCAAAGTTAGTAGCAGTTCAAAGTCAGTATAGCAATCCAGGGAGGAAGGATGACATAGTGTCCACCTCATCAAAAGTCAGTATAGCAATCCAGGGAGGAAGGATGACATAGTGTCCACCTCATCAAGTTTAGCAAAAGGAAATGTTACGTGCCCATGCCATGGCTAATCCTCTGCATGAACATTATTAATCCCTAATTAATCATTAATTAAGTCAACATTTAAGTCATCAGTGGTAGCATAAGTACCATCAACATCAATAGCCTCATCTTCATCTCAGCACGTCATAGTCAACATCATCATCTCATCAGGCAACAACAGAAGGTCCCATGTAGCAGGTGGTATGTATTAGCTTGCATGGTAGAAATTTTGGACATCATTAAATTAGGGACATCAGTTCAGAGTAGTGAGCGCCTCGTTTATGGTAATTAAAAGCCCATTTTCAGGTTTAAGCAACATGCGGAGTGTAGCTTAGCTAGCCAACCAGCTTCCTAACAAGGTATATAAACCCAAAGACATCATTCAACAAATTCATCAAGTCATATTCGTCATTCAACATTGTAGTTAGTAGAAGAAGTCATGTAAGAGGCTAGAGGTCACCCCCCCGGTGCTGACCAAGGGCTTTTGACCATGTACATTCATTTTAGTAACATTTTTGTACAATATAAATACAAGAAAACCCTGATACCAATCTCTGTCTTCTCTCTCCATTTTTGTACAAGAAAACCCTGACACCAATCTCTGTCTTCTCTCTCCATTGTCTTAATCATGTTTATTTAGCATCTTGTTCTTAATCAAGCTTAGGACTGTGGATCAGTACATCAAGGCTTCCTCCCATTCAACATTGGTATCAGAGCATTTATGCTTAGCCACTAAGCAAGTCCCAAGGAAGGTGCACAGTTCCAGTGGAAGAATGCAGGAGGGTAACAAATGGAGATGAAGCTAGAGGAAGCATTCCCTAAGGGTATGTATGCAGAACCAGTACATTATAAAGCTCTTAGATTAGTTCCAAAGGCCTAGCAATAGGCATGATCAGCTCCGGTAGGTGACCCACCACCGCTGTGTTAAGAGTAAGGGAAAAGTAGGCATGGGGACAATAGCAGTTGAACAAATGCTCAATTCTTTAGCAAGACTTGGAAGTGAAGATCATGAGTGAAGGTGTTCAGACAAAAATATCAGTTAAAGTGAAAGTCAATTAAAGTAGAAGGTCAAAGTCAGTAGCAATTCAAAGTTAGTAGCAGTCCAAGCTTTACAGAAGAGAATGTTACATGCACGGTCGTGCCATCCTCTACACATGAACATCATTAATATCTGGTTAATCATCAATTAAGTGAACATTTAAGTCATCAATGGTAGCATAAGTACCATCAACATCAGTAGCCTCATCTTCATAAGCACGTCATCATCAACAACATCATCATTATCATCGGCATGCAGTAGCAGAAGGTCCCATCATGCAGTAGGCAACAAACATTACCTTGTATGGTAATAGTTTTGGACAACATTAAATAGGGCACATCAGTCCAGAGTGGTAAGGGCATCATTTATGAAAATTAAAAGCCCATTTTCACGTCCAAGCAACGGAGCTTAGCTGGCCAACCAGCTTCCTAGATAAGTATATAAACCTAAAGACATCATTCAACAAATGCATCAAGTGATATTCATCATTGTAGTTAGAAAAAGAAGTTATGTAAGAGGCAAGAGGTCACCCCCCTGACTGACCAAGGGCATGACCATGTACATTCATTAGTAACCTTTTTGTACAATATAAATATAAGAAAAACCCTCACACTAATCTGTGTCTTCTCTCTCCTTTGTATATTAATCATGTTTATTTAGCATCTTGTTCTTAATTAGGCTTAGGGATGTGGATCAATATAGCAAGGCTTCCATGCATGTAACATTGGTATTAAAGCATTTAGACTTAGCCACAAGCAAGTCCCAAGGAAGGTGAATAGTTCCAGTAGAGGAATGCAGTAGGGTAGCAGATGGAGTGGTCTGCAACATGCGAAGCTAGAGGAAGCATTCCTTGAGGGTATGTATAGAGAACCAATACATCACTAAGCTCTCAGATCAGTTCCAAAGGACTAGCAATAGGCATGATTAGTTTCGGCGGCGGCAGGTGACCCACCGATGTGTTAAGGGTAATGGAAAAGCAGGCATGGGGATAGGAGTTGAACATATGCTCAGTTCTTCAGCAATACTTGGAAGTGGAGATCAGGAGTGAAGGTGTTTAGATAAAAATTTCAGTTAAATTGAAAGTCAATTAAAGTGAAAGTCAGTTAAAGTAGAAGGTCAAAGTCAGTAGTAGTCCAAGGAGGAGGAAGGATGACAATGTCCACCTCGTCATCAAGTTTAGCAGAAGGAAATGTTCATGCAGAGGATTAGCCATGAAAAATTGAACATCATGCTATATATCATCGGAAAGGTCTCGAAGAGTAGATTCCAAATGTCCAAAGTCCACTCACCTCTAAGTTGATTTGCAAAAATTTCACCGTGATCCCATTTTTGCAAATAGAGAATGTGTAGCGATCCTTAAAGGGCCCAATTTGAGTCCAAAATTTTCCCTAATGTTGTCACATTGGATGACCGTGGGTTCCTTCTGCTGAAACCCAATCTCGCAAAGTAACCTCCTAAGCCACACCACCTTGCAACAAGCAGCACCACAAGTAGCCCGATACTTTGCCTCAGTGGAAGATAAGACAACAGTTGGCTGCTTCTTACTGCTCCAAGAAATCGCTCCTGAGCCAAGGGCAAAGTCGTATCCTGAAGAAGTAGATCTCCTAGTGTCTGGATCCAATCCTTTGATCCCCCTCTAGTGTCATAAAAGAGTCCAAGATTCTTCGTACCCTGTACATACCACAAGATTTGCAACCCTGTGTCCCAATGAGTCTTCAAAGGTGTCTGCATAAATGAGCTCAACAGCCCCACTGGAAAACTCAAGTCCAATCTGTGTTCAGCAACAACTAAATTAATGAATTGACAAGTTTCTGATACAAAGAGGCATTAACCTGCTCACAAGGATCATGTACCGTAAGTTTGGTATTCGGGTCCATCGGAGATGAAATAGGCTTGCAGTTCTCCATCCCAAAGGCCTCCAGCAACTCATGAACATACTGTTGCTGCTCTGCAGAGTGACAAAGAACCCCCTCCTTTGGGTCTACCAAATCTCCAATCCCAAAAATAAAATAAGTAAGCATAAATCTGTGATCTCAAACTCTTCTAAAAAGGTAGCCTTCATCACCGCTATGTGCTCCACATGACTACCAGTGATGAGGACAACATAGAGGATAAGTAAAGTGACCATACCGCGTTCCTGAAAGAGATACAAGTTTGGATCTGCCAAATTGATCTCTAGAAACCCTTCTTTTGAAAGAAAGTATCAATCTTTTGGTTCAAAGCCATGGGAGCATGTTTAAGACTATACAAGGCCTGCAACCTATAAACCATACCTTTGGAGCCAAAAACCTATCAACACATGCAAAATCCATCAGAGCATCATCCAAAATTGCATCAAGCTCAACATCACTCACATCATCACCAACACTTTGCATATGTTCTACCATACTTTCGTCACACATAATCCTGCCCAAATGCATATAAATAACATCAACCTATGAAGACTGATGGTCATAACCTCCGGAGACTCTTCTGACACTGCATCATCCAAAAGTATGTCTAACTCCTCATCTGTGTCTTGGTCAGCTAGGACACCAAAAGACCTCTCTCTTGTCATGCATCACCTCTGCTCTTGCCCTATGCTTCCCGCACTGCTTCTTTCTCTTTATGGACTTGGCTTCTCACCGAAGCGCATAATGTATAGCCCTGGCATAACTATCACACCCATCCCTAACAACTCTCATTTGCCACATTGGCTCCATGGCCTTCATGAAGCGCATAAACTGGAGGTAGTCATGCGTAATATCCACACTATCAAACAAATCAAGATAAGTAAACCAAGCATTCTCATACCTATTCTCGTGTATAACAAATCCTTGCTACCTTCCCATGAAAGTGGCAATGCGACCACTGCTAATGAGAGGCAAGGGCAAGAACTCTCCGAATCATGGCCATCCTAGTTGTCGATGAAAAAGTGTCCTCATAGTCAATGCCTAGCCCACTGAGCAGAGCCCTTAGCCACAAGTATGGCTTTGTGCTTGTCCACAGACCCAATAGACTTATACTTGGTTTTTTGAACCCACTTGAGACCAACGAGTGACTGCCTTGGAACCAACTCCCAAGTCCCATTCTTCTCTATGGCCTCTAGTTCCGCTCGGACAACTCGTTGTCTATCCATTTCATTTGCCTTGCTACCCTCAAAGTTGGGATCATGAATTCCACAAGGAGTATAGCATCGAGTCTCTAAATACTAGGTTGTATGGAGTATTCTAGTCAAAGTTCTAAAGGTAATTCCATAAGTCCATAATGTGGATGAGAGATTTTGCTCTCCCAATCTATCCTTGATGCTTTTACTGTCTTTGTAAGCACAGTGCATAGGACCTTGTTGTGCTTTTAGCTTGTCCATTTTATTTGTGGATAGTAAGGGGAAGACTTATGGTGTATTACCATTAGTTCTTCTAAAAGAAACTTCACCATATCACTTAAGAAATTGGTCCCTTGGTCACTAATCAGCTCTAGAGATGATATCTGAATCTAGTGATGAGGTTCTCATAAATGAACTTGGTGGTCGGTCTTGCATCAGCTTTTACTATGGCCTTATCCTTTGCCCACTTGGTCACATAATCAGTACCATGATGATGTATCATGCTTGTGTGCCTCTATAGCGGCAGGTAGGGCTAATGGGACGAATGTATCAATTCTCCATTTTGTGAAAGTTCTAGATTGGTTGTAAGGGAATTATATCCCTTTGTTAGGGAATGGTGAAGCATTGACACTCATTTCAGTGTTTTACATATTCCATTGCATCACTAAAAAGTGTGCATATAGGACTTTTCTTGCCGTGATGTCTCCTCCAAAGTGCACACCAATAGCTTTTGTTGTCTGAGTTTATTCTAGAATATCAACATACTTATCCTCACATACGTAGAGTCTTAAGACATCATCCTTTCCCTTCCTAAAAAGAGGGTGTACAAGGTTGCTACCTTCACTGGCATTTCCTTCTTAGGGACATGGTCTTGTCTAAGGAGAGTCCATTGATCAAATCTTTATAACAATCTCATAACTCTACCTTAGCACTAAGCTTATCTAAAATAAGGACGCATCTGGAAGATCATCCTTGACTCCTATTGGTCCCTCCCCATTGGAAATTTTAGACAAGTAATCAACTCTAACATCATGTGACATTCCTTTGCAAATGGACACTATGAATCGAACTTAAGGAGTAATAACCATGGAATAATTCACCCTTTGGTGCATGGTTAGTTCATAAGATAGAGCAAAGTCTGATGGTCCACAAAAAAATAAATTATTCAATCACCAAAAGATAATCGCAAATCTTCTCAACCAGATTAACCCATTGTTAATTAACCATTGTTAAACCTTCTCTCTCTATGGTGGTGTAGTTCTTCTCTGGATCATTTAGTTGGCTATTGGCATAACTAATAGGGAAATCCATGTTTTTGTGCCAGGTTGAGCTAGTATGCACCCTATAGCATAAGTTAATACATCTATGTGTATGTGGAAGATGACCTCCCACCTTGGTGCTCCGATAATCAGAACTATTAGGCCTACTTGAGCTTATGAAATGACTCTTCACATTCTTCAGTCCACATAAAACAGACCAAAACAGGACATGTAGTGGTCTTGCAATTTTGCATACATAAATATGAAATGTCTATAATACTGTAACGTGAAAAATTGATATCTTTCATTGTCAATTTTGTGCATATTTTGATGGTTTCTCAATGGTAATAAGGTGGAAGCTTGTCCAAGAAGATTGCAGCGCCCACAATGGAATAACGGCGTGGTGATACGGCGGCTTGGTGGCTACCCCGATAACAGCATTCTATCTTCAAATATGATGGTTTTACTTGATTTAGGGTGCACACATTGTAAATGCCACAAGTATGCTTGATAAATACTTTGGTATGGTAGATAGGTTAGTGATGTGGAAAATAAAAGTGGGCCTTCATGCTCACATGGATTTTTATTGTATTATTAATATGGTATTCACCATAAGGCTACAAGTTGGGGAGTGTGGAAGGCATGTGGAGGACTGTGTGTAGGTGCATAATTGGGAAAGATTCTTCTAGAATGCCTACATGGAAGAGGAGAATTTCGCCATGTGTAAATGGGATCTCCACCTACATGCCACTTAGACTTGGCTATTATCTCATCACACTCTCAAAGTCAAAAAGTCTTCAATTTAATAATCAATAGAAGACTTAGCCTAAGAGGACAATTGATGGTGACATCTACCCTTATGTCACTGAAGAGTTGAAGATTTTTATGTTGTAATTTGTAACAATGGAAGAGAGGGTGATTCTCCACCTATAAAAGGAGCCCTCCTCCCTTTCAAATCAAAGGAATGAGCCTCCTCAATTGAGCATTTTGTGTCATTGTTGCCATTCTCTTATCTTTCAAACCCTTATTCAAACACTCTCTTTACATGTGAATATCTCATTTAGTATTAGCTCCTCATGCTTAACCCAATTTTGGATCTCTTTGATGATTCATGATAAGTGGGATAAGGAGTTATTATCTTGGTGGGCCTGTGACTTCTCAAGGTAGCCCTTGCCTTATTGCCGCCCTCCTTTGGAGGTACCAATGGTTTTAGCGGTAATGAGCATGTGGAAAGACTTTGGGGACCATAGGTAAATCTTTACGATTGTCCGCTGAGCAATGTTAACCCTTACCCTCTAGCTTGAATCATGAAGGAGATGAAAGGCAAGAGGCTATGTGAAAATTGAGGTTTCGTGCAAAGAGAGGGAAGTGCAGTTTTTGTGATCCAATACCCAAATTTCAACCGGTAATTCACTCGGGTATCGATTTCTAAAATTGATCATATGGCTAGGAAGCTCTTTATATGCTCTTTCCACTCATGTAACTCATTTCTTAATCCTTTACTTCATTGATGATCAGAATTTCTCCCAAAGTTGCTAACTTTTAGGCGAATTTTGGCAGTTTTATAGTCTTGTAGTAAAATGCTCATAACTTTTCGCTCGGTTGCCCGTTTTTGAAAGTTTTTATATAGACGCGAAGCTCTCTTCAAGCTCTACGCATCTATCTAATCCTCTCTTGCACAGCCTATATGGATTTAAAACTGCAATTCTCTGTGTATCTCTATTTTTATAGAATTTTGATAGTTTTATAGTCTTGTAGTAAAATGCTCATAACTTTTCGCTCGGTTGCCCATTTTTGAAAGTTTTTATATAGACGCGAAGCTATCTTCAAGCTCTACGCATCTATATAATTCTCTCTTACACAGCCTTTATGGATTTAAAACTGTAATTCCCTGTGTATCTCTGTTTTTATAGACTTTTGGCCATTATTTCTTCTTAATCATGATTAATTCATCCTAATCTCTTATCAAAAGGCAAACCCCATGTGTCTTATCCTCTTATAAGTGATTGCTATATTCATTTTCTTTAATATGTTCCGTCCAAATCGCCCAATTCGAATGGATGAACCTTACCAATATTCCCCGTATGTTTCCGTTCACATAATCCTGAGTCGGAAGATTTTCTTCCAACAAAGAATCACCCTCTTATTTGGAGCTGCAAGACTGGCAGAAATTCTTACTTCTCCGGAGCCTTTCATCTTTCCTTCCATGAATTATGATCTCACCTTTGATGTGTATATCTTTATCTTAACCTAGGGAGAGAAAGGGAGGTGAGGAGGCTGTGAGGTTTCATTCAAATGTGTTTTTGATTCTAAGAAGTGACCGAAGTCCAAACCCCAACTTTGTGTCACATCTTTTGGTGGAGTTGACGGGCAGGTTTTACTTAGAATTATTCTATTTTAACCTCAAGGTCCCGCATGATTAAAGGAAAGTTGTTTTGAAACAAGTAAATTTTCCTTGTTGCTACTCATCGTTTGGTGCAAGATGTTCAACATTCCGGTGTTCCAAGGATCGAAAGGAGAAGACCCGGGGAGTTATCTCCGAGAGTTTAACCGAGCATGCCGCTTGACGGGTTGGTCTATGAAGGAGAGGGCAGAAATACTCCCAGATTTCTTGGAGGATGTAGCCTTAACTTGGCATGAGGCTTTGCCAGAGGAGTCCAAGAATGATTGGGAAAGGTTGACCGAAGCAATGAAGGAGAGATTTGGGACAGTGGAGTCGCCAAATGCTTTACTATTGCAACTGGAGCAAATTTTCCAAAAGGATGGAGAGTCAGTTTCTGCCTTTTCAGTGAGGTATGATTCCTTATTCATCAAATATCAACAAGCTGCTTTATATGTTGTTGCTTCTTCTTCTTCACCTTCTATGGAAGATTCAAAGAGTTATTTAGCAATGGAGCACCTTAAGATGAGCAAGTTTATCAGGGCTTTGGATCCCCGCTTACATGGAAAAGTTCTTAGCAAAGATCCCACTAATTTTAAAGAGGCTCTTCATATTGCTTAAGAAGAAGGCCACTCTTCATATTGAGTCCACATTCCAATCTTCTCCAAGTGTGCCAACCCTACCACGAGTAGAGATAGCCTTAACATCTCAAGTACAAGCTCCATCCTTGGATCATAACATTACACAACTTATGGCAAAATTTGCTGATTTGAAGGTACACTTAGTTAATGCAAGGCCACCTAGGGTTCCACGAGCTGAGGATAAACCTAGGGATAGAAGTAGTGTTACATGCTATGAATGTCAAGAGAAGGGGCACTATCGCACTGAGTGTCCAAAGTTGAGGAAAAGTGAGGGGATAAAAGTTTAGCACTTTTAGAGGAAACATGCTCAGAAGAAGAAGAGGAAACATTGATGCCATTAATGGCAAAAAGGGGCCGTAAAACTAGGAGTCAGGAAGAAGAACAAGAAGATAAATCTGAAGAAGAGGAGAAAAATAAGAAGAAGAAGAAGTCATCTAAGAGAAAAATTGGACAATCTAATTTTCCTCTTTGTGGACAAGGATCTCTTAGACCTCTTAACAGATCTCAGGAAGAAGAACAAGAAGATAAATCTGAAGAAGAGGAGAAAAATAAGAAGAAGAAGAAGTCATCTAGGAGAAAAATTGGACAATCTAATTTTCCTCTTGGACAAGGATCTCTTAGTTATGACCTCTTAACAGATCTTAGGGAGAAAACGGCACAAATCACATTTGGGCAGTTTTTGGCACTCTCTCCCAAGCTCATAAAGGAATGGGGTAAGCTGGCTAGCACAAGGGAATCTAAGAAAAAGAAGAGGGATAATGGGACTCCTATGGTTCAAAAAGTGGATATTGATGTAGGAGATGATGTGCCTATGATTGATATTATCATTGAGGGGCAAACAATTTCTAATGCATACATTGATGGAGGTGCGTCAATCAATGTCATGAGTGAAAAAACAATGAAAGATGCTGATTTAAAGTTGTCTTCTACTAACTCTCCCTATCACATCAAACTTGCTGATAATACTAGGGTGAAAACCTTAGGGATTGTCAGGAATTTGGGAGTGGATGTATGTGGTATTTCTGTGCCTGTAACTTTCCAGGTCATTCCTACAAAGCCTGATGCTAGGGCTTACCCATTGATATTGGGTAGGCCATGGCTTCGCCAAGTGAAGGCAATTCAAAAGTGGGAGACAGGCTTCCGAAAGTTCAGAGTCAGAGTCATTCGATGAAGAGGAGGCAAGTGGTAGCTCCGAGGATTCCATCTCAGAAGGGGAGGTGGAGGGAGTTGCATTTGGTCTTTCCCTAGGAAGGGAGTTGCATTTGGTCTTTCCCTAGGAAGGGATCGAGGGGATGCTGAAGACAATGGAGCCTTGGAAGAGGAAGCTTCTTCAACCATGTGTAAGAAAGAAGATGTGGACCTCACTAGTCTTCCAACAGAATGAGCTTCTTCTTGATGAGTCCATAGCAGGTACTGAAAGGGAGAATTACTTAAAAATGTTGGATGGATTTCCTAACCTTTTTGCAAACAGCTACTCACAAGTACGCCAAGTTACCCTAGTAGAGCACAAGATTGATCTCAAGCCCCAAAGTAAGCCAGTGGTGCAGCGGCTAACGGTTTGGGAGTAGTGCAAGCAGAGGTACTTAAGAAGGAGGTAACTAATTTGCTGGAAGCTGGATTTATTTTTCCAGTAGAGAATTCAGAGTGGATTTCCCCAGTTGTAGTCACTCCCAAAAAGGGTGGAAAATGGCGTGTGTGTGTGGACTTTCGCCCTTTGAATGCATGCACAAAGAGGGATTATTATCCTCTAACCTTTCAGGATGAGATTTTGGATCAAGTTGCAGGTCATGAGTTGTATTCAGTGTGTGATGGATACTCTGGATACTTTCAAATCCGGATTTGTAAAGAAGATCAAAGGAAAACCTCATTTATCACCCCTTGGGGAGTGTATGCCTATAGGGTGATGCCATTTGGCTTGACCAATGCACCAGCAACTTTTCAACGCTTCATGAGTCAGGTATTTGCACCTTACTTGGGAAAGTTTATAAGGGTCTTTTTGGATGATTTTTGCATTTATTCAAGCCGCATGGATCACTTGGAAAAGTTGAGGTTGGCCTTGCAAAGTATTGATGATGCAAAAGGGTGTCTTAATCCTGGAAAATGCCGCTTGGCACGAAGGAAGGTGGTTCTCTTGGGACATGTTATCTCAGAAGAAGGCATAGAGATGGATCCTGAGAAGGTGCAGGCAATTGTGGCCCTCCCACCACCTACCAATGTACGGGAGGTAAGGAGGATTTTGGGTAAAACAAAGTATTACCAACGCTTTGTTGACATGTTCTCTGAGAAGATGTATCCTATAAATCTGTTGACAAAGAAGAATGTTTCTTTCCAATGGGGGCCTGATCAAATTCAATCTTTTTGTTTGCTCAAGAAATGCATGAGTCAAAGTCTAATTGTGCAGCCTCCTAGGTGGGGGGAGGACTTTTATGTGAACCCAAGTGTCTCATCACATTCAGTGGGTGCCATACTCTTGCAAAAGGGAGAGCAAGGGCGTATGCAACCAGTGTATTATGCAAGCCGACAACTCACTGATGCCGAGGAGAGGTATGGTGAAATGGAGAAAGGTGGTTTGTCTCTTGTTTTTGTAGTAAAGAAGTTCAGGTCATACTTGTTACCTCGTCCTTTTTTCTTCCTCACATCTCAACCTTCTTTACAATTCTTGGTCCGCAAACCCAATCCTGCAGGAGGGAAGTTTGCAAAGTGGATTTGCGAGCTTCAAGAATTCTCTTTCACTTTTATTACAGAAAACACCACTAAGGCCTCTCTTGCAGATTTGCTTACAAGGAAGGAAGAGGAAGAAGGAACAGGAGCAAAGGAAGAAGTATATGAAGATTTGGAAATGCCACCAACTGCTTTCACTATGCATTTTGATGGAGCCTTTAGCCCTTCCAGGCAATGTGGGGCTGGGGGAATAGTTTTATTCGATCCAGAAGGAAAAGAGGTATGGGCCAAGGGTAGGGAATTTCCAAAGGCTATATCAAATAATGTGGCTGAGTATAATGCATTAATTTGGGGATTAGAAGATTGCATAAAAGATGGAATTGAAGAGGTAGAGGTTAAAGGGGATTCACACTTGGTCATCCGACAAATGAAAGGAGAATATAAGGCGAGGAGTCCTAATCTCCAAGAATTGTATAAAAGGGCAATGGAGTTAAAAGAAGCTTTTGGGTTTTGTAAATTTGTGCATGTTAACAGGAAGGATAATCAAAAGGCTGATGAATTGGCTACTAAAACCTTGGCTTCTTTCAAAGTAGTTACTCTTGCATTAATGGATATAGGTTGGCCTGAGCTCCAAGATGTTCAACACTATTTAGATACAGGATACTTCTCTCCTGGATTGAATCCTCAAAACAGAAGCAAAGGCTTACTAGGAAAGCTCAACCTTACACAATTCTAGGGGATGTTCTTTACAAGCAAGGTAAGGATAAGATTCTTAGGAGGGTAGTGAGCCTAGAGGAGTCTAAAAGGATTATGGAATTATGTCATGAATGTTCAGGTCACTTTGCCTCAGCCAGCACAACTCGAAGGATTCTTAACACAGGGTATTATTGGCCTCGACTCAGCAAAGATGTCCATGAGTGGTGCAGAAGCTGTGAAGTATGCCAGGCATATGGGCATAAGCAATTGGTTCCCGGACCCTTAAACCCTATCCCAGCATATGGTCCATTTTAAAAGGTGGGGATTAGATTTTGTGGGCCCACTTCCTCGTTCCTCACATGGGAAGTATTACATATTGGTGGCCATAGATTATGCAACAAGGTGGGCAGAAGCAAAGGCAATGGTCAATAATAAAGCAGTTGGCTGTGGCATCCTTTCTCAGGGAATACATATATGCTCGATTTGGGTGTCCATTAGAAATCCTTACGAATGGGGGGAAGTCTTTCAGGAATGACTTGATTGAAGCTTTGGTGCAGAAATTAAAAATAAAGCATGCTATGTCAACTCCCTATTATCCCCAATGTAATGGTTTAGTAGAAAAAACTAATGGACTGCTTTGTGGATCTTTGTCTAAGCTAGTGGATACTATGAAGAGAAAGTGGGATGTGCATTTGCCAGAGGTCCTATGGGCCTATAGGACAACTCACAAACTCTCTCTTGGTTTCACACCTTTTCAGTTAGTTTATGGAATGGAGGCTATTTTACCAATAGAATTGGAAATCACAAGCCTTCGCACATCTTTTGCACGCTTGAATAATGAAGAAGAAACACATGCCCAATGCCTAGCACAACTGGAGATCTTGGATAAGAGGCGACTTCAGGCACTTCAAAATTTGGAGGCTGCACAACAACGGCGCCAGGCAAGGCATGACACTCTCACGAGGAAGAAGAAGAAGCCAGAACTCAAGCAAGGAAGCTTAGTCATGAGGTATGATGGCCGTGTGGAGAAACGGCTAGAAAAGAAGCTTCTTCGACGCTGGGAAGGCCCCTTCAGGATGAAGCAAAAGTTCAAAAATAACACCTATCTTCTAGAGGATGCAAGTGGCCAGGAGGTTCCCGGACGTGCCAATGAGTACCGGCTAAAGATATTCTACCCTCGAGCACCATGGCCAGCAGACCCCCCAGACAAGCATGGAGGATCTACTGGGGGGGGAAAGATGTAACGTGAAAAATTGATATCTTTCATTGTCAATTTTGTGCATATTTTGATGGTTTCTCAATGGTAATAAGGTGGAAACTTTTGTCCAAGAAGATTGCGACGCCCACAATGGAATAACGGCGCGGCGGCTTGGCGGCTACCCTAATAACAGCGTTCTATCTTCAAATATAATGGTTTTACTTGATTTAGGGTGAACAAATTGTAAATGCCACAAGTATGCTTGATAAATACTTTGGTATGGTAGATAGGCTAGTGATGTGGAAAATAAAAGTGGGCCTTCATGCTCACATGGATTTTTATTGTATTATTAATATGGTATTCACCATAAGGCTACAAGTTGGGGAGTGTGGAAGGCATGTGGAGGAGTGTGTGTAGGTGCATAATTGGGAAAGATTCTTCTAGAATACCTACATGGAAGAGGAGAATTCCGCCATGTGTAAATGGGATCTCCACCTACAGGCCACTTAGACTTGGCTATTATCTCATCACACTCTCAAAGTCAAAAAGTCTTCAATTTAATAATCAATAGAAGACTTAGCCTAAGAGGACAATTGATGGTGACATCTACCCTTATGTCACTGAAGGGTTGAAGATTTTTATGTTGTAATTTGTAACAATGGAAGAGAGGGTGATTCTCCACCTATAAAAGGAGCCCTCCTCTCCCTTTCAAATCAGAGGAATGAGCCTCCTCAATTGAGCATTTTGTGTCATTGTTGCCATTCTCTTATCTTTCAAACCCTTATTCAAACACTCTCTTTACATGTGAATATCTCATTTAGCAATAGCTCCTCATGCTTAACCCAATTTTGGACCTCTTTGATGATTCATGATAAGTGGGATAAGGAGTTATTATCTTGGTGGGCCTGTGACTTCTCAAGGTAGCCCTTGCCTTATTGCCACCCTCCTTTGGAGGTACCAATGGTTTTAGCGGTAATGAGCATGTGGAAAGACTTTGGGGACCATAGGTAAATCTTTACGATTGTCCGCTGAGCAATGTTAACCCTTACCCTCTAGCTTGAATCATGAAGGAGATGAAAGGCAAGAGGCTATGTGAAAATTGAGGTTTCATGCAAAGAGAGGGAAGTGCAGTTTTTGTGGTCCAATATCCAAATTTTAACCGGTAATTACTCATCACTCGGGTATCGATTTCTAAAATTGATCATATGGCTAGGAAGCTCTTTATATGCTCTTTCCACTCATATAACTCATTTCTTAATCCTTTACTTCATTGATGATCAGAATAGTCTTGTAGTAAAATGCTCATAACTCTTCGCTCGGTTGCCCGTTTTTGAAAGTTTTTATATAGACGTGAACCTTCTTCAAGCTCTACGTATCTATCTAATCCTCTCTTGCACAACCTATATGGATTTAAAACTGCAATTCTCTGTGTATCTCTGTTTTTATAGAATTTTGATAGTTTTATAGTCTTGTAGTAAAATGCTCATAACTTTTCGCTCGGTTGCCCATTTTTGAAAGTTTTTATATAGACGCGAAGCTCTCTTCAAGCTCTACGCATCTATATAATCCTCTCTTACACAGCCTTTATGGATTTAAAACTGCAATTCCCTGTGTATCTCTGTTTTTATAGACTTTTGGCCATTATTTCTTCTTAATCATGATTAATTCATCCTAATCTCTTATCAAAAGGCAAACCCCATGTGTCTTATCCTCTTGTAAGTGATTGCTATATTCATTTTCTTTAATATGTTCCGTCCAAATCGCCCAATTCGAACGGATGAACCTTACCAATATTCCCCGTATGTTTCCGTTCACATAATCCTGAGTCGGAAGATTTTCTTCCAACAAAGAATCACCCTCTTGTTTGGAGCTGCAAGACTGGCAGAAATTCTTACTTCTCCGGAGCCTTTCATCTTTCCTTCCATGAATTATGATCTCACCTTTGATGTGTATATCTTTATCTTAACCTAGGGAGAGAAAGGGAGGTGAGGAGGCTGTGAGGTTTCATTCAAATGTGTTTTTGATTCTAAGAAGTGACCGAAGTCCAAACCCCAACTTCGTGTCACAATACCCTATGTGACTCATGAATCTTTGGACTTCTTTTGTCGATGCTTCTAGTCTTTCAATCTCTACAATCACTCGAATCTTTCCTTCATCCATGAAAATTCCATTTTTAGACACCATATGCACTAGGATTACACCCTATCTTACCATGAACTTTCACTTTTTAGGGTTCAAGCATAGTCTATATCGTCTTGACACATTTCTAATACTAACCTTAGATGGAGTATGTGCTCTCCTCTTAATTTTGAGTTTACATAAAGATCATCCATGAAGATCTCCAAGAATTTTCTTAAGAAATATAATGTTGCAACATGAGTCTTGAACGTAGCTAGCATGTTGGTTAAGCTAAATGGCATTACTTTTTTATATTAAAATATTCCCCATTTTGTAGCAAAGGCTATTTTGTGTTGGTCCTTCAGACATATGGATACTTGGTTGTACCCAAAAAATATATCCAAGAAGCTATAGGCTTCTTTTCCTGCCAATCTCTCAAGCACATGTTCCGTGTATGGCAGTGGTGGTGGGTAATGATCTCTTACCGCGGGTTGTATTTACTTTTTTCAAGTTAACACACACCTAGGTCTTACCGTTCTTTTTGGGCACAATGTTCCACTATGTGTGCTTGATCTCATAAATAAACCCCACATTGATAAGTATGTCAACTCATATTTGATTGCTTTGGTGTAGGTTTCATTATATGTGTAGGGCATTTGTTTGACCAGCCTAGCACCATCCACTAAGGGAATCATGTGTTGGTCAACTTCTAGAGGGACACTTTTAAATCTGCATAGCTCCAAGCCAACACATCTATGTATTCCTAGAGAATTTCTTTAAGATGTCTCCTCCTCTCTTGAGTCATGTCTATGGTAATCCACACCAATTTAGGCTCCTCTCCAGGCAATGCTAGATTCACCTATTTTGCATTTGCCTGTCCATCATAAGACATTCCTAGTTCCTCAAGTTTTTCCCTCTTTGGTGGTGGGGCATACATATTTTGGTTTTTAATTTTATAATTCTTGAATGGAGAGGGGACTTTTTTAGAGTCCTCCTCTTGAAGGCTCGATCTCCTTCTTGACTCTCCCTTCTTCCCTTATGGTCTTGTTTCGTCTTCTCTAGGGCCCAACTTGGAGGCCTTTTTAGATTCCATTGAAACTATATCATAGGGGTAGTCATATGCTAGTACTTTAATTATTCAGGTTCTATTTTTATAGCATTTACACTAGGTCTCTTATTAGGTCCTTCCAGTTGGAGTAGAACTCAGTTGCCTTAGTGGCTTAGTGGCTTCCATGAATTGCAAGTATTGTTCTTCCAGTTGGAGTAGAACTTAGTTGCCTTAGTGGCTTCCATGAATTGTAAGTATTGTTCTTCCCCCTTAAGGCTTGGAGGATCTCTAGATCTAATATTTACTGGGTTTCTAACTCTTTTGAGTAGAGCTTCTCTCTTTTCAAGGAATTCTCTGAGAAGGGCCTAGGGTTCTATCGGTAACATTACATTGTCTTCTTATTGAGAAGTTGCTTTTGTGCTAAACTTACACTTAAGCCCCTAATTGGTACCTTTTTTGGCTCTTTGGAAGACTTTTTCTCCATTTTAATTCCTTCTTATGTTGGAAGATTTGTCTCCTCAGCTACCACGTGGACTGGGTATTATAGCAGCAGCGGGTCTCTCTCCTCGCCTTACTCTGCTCGTCGCGGCTTATGCATGCTTCTCGGCTTAGCCAAGCCAAGATCTTTGTAACGCCTCTGCGACCAAGCTCACCATGGCCCTTGACCAAGCTGTTGTTGCTACCATGGCCAAGCCAATGCTGCCTTTGAGCCTAAGCCACTATCAAGCCTCTAAGGCAAGCCATTGTACGTCGCTGGCCTCTGACGTGATTGCCGTGGAGCCGAGTTCAAAGCCAAGGGAGGTGTTGGAAGAGCTATCTCCTCATCTGCCACGTGGACTAGGTATTATCCCATATGTTGAAAAAAGGGTTGTAAACCCTTAGTATAAGGGTTTGTAAACTCTTAGTATAAGGGTCAAAAAGACCCTTAGGCCTCCCTCATCCCTCCACCACCCTTACGAGTGAGTGGGTTATGGGATGGAGGGCCTTGAGGGAGGGCAGCCGGTAGTCACCATTCTATGCATACTCGCTCTTTCGACACCTTCCGTAGAGAAAAATCATTGTCTCTATTCTTGGAAGCAACACTGGGGGGTCACTGTTCTAATTGGGATTAAGTTCCTATCATTTTCTTCACAAAATTGTGTTCCCATTAGTGCAAGACATACATATCCACCATCAAAAAAAAGAATGTGGGGGGAGAGGGAGAGTTTGAGTTCCTTGCAAGCAAACACACACACACACACACACGCAAGAGAGAGATGGATAGCTGAATTTTCTTCTATCTTCTTCTCTTCTCTACAACCATATAACTAAAAAGATAAGAGTACATACTATAAGGGAAAGTACTCTCCTACAACACATACAATGATCGGTCCAACCATGCTAGTGGCATAAATGCGAAAGCTATCACCTAGGTAGGTCGTCAATGTCCACAGCACTAGTTAAGCTTGATATCTCAATAGATAGTGCCATTGGCACACCCAAAACATCCTTGCACGTTTCCTTTGGGATTTTTGGAATGGATGTGGGACAGCTTCTAGCCACAAAAGATTACTGTTTCCCTTTGGCACATTGTTCATAGAAGCTTGGCGGTGGACAGATGGCTAGCAGTTGGAGGTTCGTACACTGTTCTAGGTGTGTACACCCCAAAGCCAGATCCAACGAAGAAGGACTCTTCACTATAAATCAAAGAGCGCGGGAGACCCAGGCATATTTGTGGGATCCTGTCAATGCCCATGTGTGCTTTTTCATCTTTCTTACCTGCACACCCCAATTGATCAGTCATATCAGACACGTCACACTGGCTCAAGGGATTTGGTAGCACTTGGCTTCTCTGTAGAGTACAATCGGGTCTCACCCATGAAGAGAGTTTCCTTGGAAGTGAAGTTGCGAGTGATGAATCCACTAAAGCCTTCGACAATGCGGGAGCACATCAAAAAACTCCAAGTTCTTCAGTAGGAGGTTCTTCAGGTTGGGAAGGAGATATCATCAAAGGATATGACCATCACCCTGCTTTCTCATCTATCCTCTCAGTACTCAGCTTTCTATTCCTCTTTGATCACTAGTGGGAGGCTCAGCACCATTACTTGTTGGGAGGAGCTTGTGCCGATAATATTAAACCAAGAGGAGCGGTTTCTGAACCCTCCACAAGGTGAAGGTTCTAAGGCTTTGATTGGCAAGCGGTCGAAAGGCTGTAACAACAACAAGGGCAAAGGGAAGTCTTCACAGTCGAAGTCTTCAAGAAGAAGCCCAACTTAGATTGTGATGCTTTGAAAGCCGAGCGGATGTGTAACCATTGTGCCCAGAAGGGTCATTATTGGAGGAAATTTCCTTAGTGGAGCACCGAGAAAGGTGCAGATTCCTCAGCTCTGCAACCACCACGAAGACTCTAGCTTTTTGCACTTGGAGATTATGGACACCGGGGCTTCATCTTCTTCGAGCATGGAGGCGGTTGGTCTCATCGTCAGGGATACTTGGAAGTGGATTCTGGACAGTGGTGCTTCCAGGCACATGACTCCTTTGTGAGAGTTGTTATAGGACCTTTGGAGGCAAACAGGTCATATCTTTATTGGTGACAAGTCTACTATCCCTATTCACAGCGAGGGGGGCAAGTTGGAGATCGTCCCCAATGATGGCAGACAGGGGAAGAATTCCTCCCTAGTTCTTTATGTTCCATCTCTTGGTTTTCATATCTTATCATTGCATGAGGTTTTCAAGACTGGCATGCGAGTGGAGTTTGATGAGCATTCAATTACTATCCGGGACAAAGCAACAGGCCAGGTTGTTTGTGAAGGCGGAGTGGAGAATAGGATTTACAAACTCTCAACACTTTCTTCTCTTACAGGTACTCAGCTTAGTGATTTGTGGCATTTTTATTTTGGCCACTTGAATGTGGACGTGTTGCAACGGGCTTTCTGGGACTAGATGTGGTGGATGTTGGCAGGATGCAGGGACATTGGAGTTCTTGCATTCGTTGCATAGGGAGTCTTTTTCGAAGCAGGCTTCAAAACTAGGCAGGCTTCTAAACCAGGCAGGCTTCAAAACCTCTGAAGCTGGTTCACACTGACTTATGTGGACCCATGTGCAAACCCCCATCCTTCTTCGGAGGAGCCTTATATTACATGTTGATTGTGGATGATTGTAGCACATTCACATGGGTGTATTTTCTACCACATAAGGACCAAGCCTTTGCTCGGTTGAAAGACTCGTATGCTTTGGTGGAAAAGGAGTATGGATTATAGGTGAAGACTATTCGGGCTGATAAAGGAGGGGATTTCTCTTCTAATTCTTTTGTGCGGAGCATGGCATCAAGTGGGAGATGGCCAATAGAGGGTCACCTTCAGAGAATGGAGTGGTTGAGCGAAAGAACTGAACTGTGGTGGAGATGGCGAGGATGGTGTTGGATCATTGAGAACTTCCTTGTCCACTTTGGGGAGAGGCTGTGGCTATACGGTTGTCCATATCCTCAACTGATCTCCGATGACTGTAGAGCCTAAGATTATTTTGGTAGGAAACCAAATGTCTCCCATTTCCATGTTTTTGGGAGTGATGCCTATGTTCACATTCCAAAGAAGTAGAGGGGGATGCTTGACGCAAAGTCCCAAAAGCTTGTTTTTGTGGGATATAACTCTCTTTCTAAAGGCTATATAGGTTATATGACTCGGAGCGGAATGAGGTTGTTGTCTTTGATGAGCATGTTTTAGCTTCCACTATTAAGGAGCCACCGCTTCTTGGAGAGCCGGATGAGTCCCAGGCTATTGTTCTAGTTAGTCAGCCTCAGTTAGTTGATCCCGAGGTTGGAGATTTGTCCACAGCCCTACAACAACAGGAGGCTCCGCGTTATGTTTGGGTACTGAGGTGGTTGCTGGATCCCATTCGAGAGTCATGGACCTCAAAGATTGCATAGGTTTGTGAAAAATGTTAACCGCCAGAGGAGCATTTACAGGTAAATTAGGCCTTGACATCTTGTATCATTCGGGACAAGGAGCCTACTTCACTGAAATAACCTCTTTCCCAAGAGACTTGGAGGAAAGCCTATGTTGCATGCATAAAGGTGCAAAAGCAGTCAATTCTAGGTATAGCCTTCATAGGTCCTTGGAGGTAGTGGATACCCAGAGAGGCTTTGGCATTGAGAACATTGGATTCTATAGTCTAGTTTATGCTATGCTGAAAGGGGGAATTTTTTCATCGTAATCTATTGGTTGGCCAGTACAATTTGTGTAGGAATCCATTATAGAGTTGTGTTGCAAGTTGTGTTGATGCTTTATTACACATTACTTTGCCTACCTTGATTTCATGTTGGGCAGTAAAACTATAGGATTGGACAAAAGCCTTTGCCTCATGTTAGTTAGCTTTGTAGGGTGCAGATTGATAGAAATTGCACTAATTGGGTGTAGGTGACCTATTGTAGGGTTCAAAGACAAGTGTGCAGTTAGCACAATGGCCTCAGGGTTTACCTCACACCCCAAAAGGGAAAAAAAATGATTCTAGAAGCTAATGTAGAGCCCTATGCTATCATGGACATCAATGATGTAAAAGAAAGTTATATGTCAACAAGGAGAGCTTGCAAAGAGGTGGGGGAAGCATCCTTAGATTCAACTCTCGACTCCCCTCACCCAGCTTATGTTTGTTATGTGCCCCCACACCGAAACGTCGAAATCTTGCACTAGAAAACTAGCAGACAAGGCAAACCTAGGACAAGATTGGGATGCTCCTCATCTTGGACCTACCACCTTACGACATGGATCTCAAAAGATGTTATGAGGCCATTGCACTAGAAAACCAGCAAAACAGGCAACAAGCCTTGGACAAGATTGGGATGCTCCCCCATCTTGGACGTTCCACCTTGTGGCATGGATCTCAAAAGATGTTGGTGAGTCCATTGCTATGTATAGTAAAAAGATAGAATGTGTAGCTATAAGCTCATTTGAAACAAAGATAGAGAAGCACATCATTCAAATTACGTCAGATTTAATCTGACAAGCGCTACATCTTTCCCCTATGAGACCAAAGAGTGGGACAAAAAGATCTATACTCCAGCAGAGAAAAATGAATGCTTTAAAACCACTCAACACAAATCCTATTAGAGTGAGATCATCTAGCCACCACAATTGGCAATGCCCTCTTACAAGCTTTATTATGCATATCTCTCCTTTTACAAACCATACAAGACAACACAGGTGAAGGTAAAATTCTAACTAGGTTCAATAAAGCTTTAAAGTGCTAGAACCCCTAGCAACAAGCAAAGGAGAACTTTGCAGGGTCATCCACCCTTATGATGTAGTCAGAGTTTCCCCATTACTAACCTGCATTCTCTATCAAGGGATACAAGCCCACAAGGAGATTTCTCCCGCTTCCACAAACACAAATGAGCTTAACCCCGAGGGAGGAAACAAAGCCACCAACCCCCCCAAGTGAACAAGGACCTAGCCACAAAAGGGATTACGAGGGCACACGAGGTAGAAAGACTTAAGAAAACAAGACAAAAATTATTTGTCAATGTCAATGTGCAGGGTCAGAGGGAGAAGCAATTTGGCTCTGAAAAAAATACATACATAGAGAAGGTAGAAACTGATGTGCAAGGGAAGGCTGCCAAAGGAAGAGGCCATTCCAAAGCTACTAAACAACTAAGGCCAAGGAGCACACGAGGAAGGAACAAGAGAAGCAGACCTTAACATTATGGTCTGACCAATTCAAGACACTTTCCAATGATGCCAATAGATCTTAATAGAGGAGGCACCCCATCTACTTCAGCCAAGAGTGGCAGCAGCTACCTATGCAGAGTTAATAATCTATATCACTCTCAAGTTGCTCCAGACTCATAATCCTAAATCAAAACAGTATGAAGCACAACTCTAAGAAGCTTAAGAAATCATAAGCAAGCTGGAAAGATACACTCACAGCACCTTCAAGGATCCAAGGACTTGCTAAAGGAGAAGTACCAATAGCTCATGAGAATCGCATAAACAAGATGTGTCACTCACCTCGTTGATTACTTGTGCTTGGATTCTTGTAAGAGACCCTGTTGCCATGTAGCCACACTCCAAGTTCCGCTCCAATGCCATCGCCACACTCCATTGGATGCTCGACCCTCCTCTCTCACTCAATCACGCACTCACTCTCTCTCACACACGTAAGCAAGCAAACAAGAGCTCAAACAAGCAAGAGGCAAGCCAGATAGGAGTGTAGAGAAAAAGAGCACTCTATTGAATTCACATAAAAGAATGAATGGTGTGGGTATATACACAATGACCCTTATCTTAGTCCATAGCCTTCACACCTTGGGTAGCCATACTTAAAAAATAGATCCATGGCTATCCACGGCCGCCTAGGCTTATGAAAACACATAATCTAAGAACATAATCTCTATTATTAATCCCATGGTGCGCCTTTCATAGACAAGCGGTGATCGTACACGTAAAATATAGAGTTAACATGCCTCCGTTCTTGATGCAGATTCCGTCCTCAGAATGTGTTGATGAATATTGGTCAAGGCTATTGTTGGATATGTGAAATGTCGGAGGTCCTGGAAGGTCTGAAGGTAACATGGAACCACAAGTAAGGTGTATTTAAGCAAAGTGAAAACACCAATCAAGCAGTGATTGAATGATTTTGAATGACTGGTCAAATTTTCTAGTTAAGACAAGGATAATTTTAAGATTGGTCCAAATTCGATCTAAGCTAAGAGGGAGCAAAAATTATGCCTCGGGTTATGACCTTAGTCTCGACACACTATCACTTGGTGAGACCATCTCTAGCTATTATCTAGCCTCCTGAATGAAATTGCTAAGTGATTATTATAAGCGTTCGATTGATTTCTAAAAATATACAAGTAGGGCACCACCCTGTAGAGACCCAAGAAATGGTCCAAAGACCTCATACAAGAGTGTCTAAGAACCGCTAAGTACCTCCATAGTGATGGTTTTTTTTAAAGGCCCTTTATTGATAGCCACAAGGTCCTATCCCATGGAAATCAAGGCTACAATCTCAAGGCTCCATCACTAAAAGCCAAAAGTCCTACCTAGATTGCACATGGCGATGGTTATCTTCTTGTGGTTTTTTTTTTGATAAACTAGTGTCACCTTAAAATTCACCTAGAAGGCTCTATTCTAACTAAAGAGGGTACACTAAGGAAGATGGAGAACTTTACATACTCCTTTGGCATACTCTAAGGTTGATCTCAGGGAGATGGAACTCGGACCAAAGCCTAAATGTTACCAAGCAATAATTAGAAAGTTGATGGACCAGATACCTAGTAATGCATGCAAGCACTTAAACAAAAAGTAAATGGAGAATCACAAATAGTAAACAAAAGGTGAGGATGGGTTAGAATACACGTGGTGGGCAATGAGGAAAATCGTGTCCATATGGAGGTTGCACGTCCACCGCATGTAATTATGGATCTAGTCTAAATGACGGCACCTCAATAACCTGTAAATCATACTATCCAACAAGCTCATCGTTAGATAACCATAGTGCATATAAGCATGCTTTGATTCTTCATCATTTTGACTTGCCCCCTCACGTGGGTGTGCTCCATATATATATGCGTTTCTGGTCTACTCGATAATGGTCTGAGTGCCTCCCCACTTGGGTACTATAGGTAAGTTAGCTAAGTAGCTACCATGAGCTAAGCTGTCTAGGAAATCAGCCACCACTATACCCGAGAAGAAACAAGGAAGTGGAAACAAATACGCTATAACTGATGGTGTAAGTCCATAAGTTCTCGCCCTCCTCCATTGCTCTACAAGCTGTTCCTGTGCAATTCTATCTTGTTGGGGTTCTCCCATGAGGTAATGAACACTCTCATGATCATGTCATTGTGGTGTCTCTCCTACCATGAACTGCGATAGTCCTATCTCGTAGTGCCTAAAATAAGTTCTACACTACCAACATAAGTAGGATTTTGCATACAACATGCAATGCTATAGGTAATGCATGGTGCAAGGGGATGAACCTGTAGGTAGAACAGGTCCACAAAGGTGGCTCCACAACATCTCTCCCCTAGTGGTGCATAAAAATAGTGTGAGTAGGTCTAGAAAGAGGGAATACTTAGCTGCCCTTGATAGTACCATTCCTGGCAATCTAGGTCCAGGATAGGATCACTCGTGTCAGTCCACAAAAGGTCCACAAAGGGTCCATACTCTCGGCCTATATTTAGCAATCACTAACGGAGTCGTACTTCATTCTTCAATTTGATATGTGCATTTCTCATCATCTCTCTTTTTTTTTGTATGGTCAGTCAGATTTTTAGTATGTGAATAGTTGCTATATTGCTATACACTGTTGGGTCAAGCTAGATTGTCATGGGTTAGCTTTTTTTCAACAAGATATGGACATAAACTTTGTCAGGGAGCAAAACATGGAGGGAAAATGTAATGATATTAGCATAAGGCCCCCCTTACTCCTTTCTATCATACTGTGACACAAAGTTGGGGTTTTGACTTCGGTCACGTCTTAGAATCAAAACACACTTGTATGAAACCTCAGAGCCTCCTCACCTCCCTTTCTCTCCCTAGGTTAAGATAAAGATAAACACATCAAAGGTGAGATCATAATTCATGGAAGGAAAGATGAAAGGCTCAGGAGAAGCAAGAATTTTTGCCCGTCTTGTAGCTCCAAACAAGAGGGCAATTCTTTGTTGGAAGAAAATCTTACGATTCAGGATTATGTGAACGGAAACATACAGGGAATGTTGGTAAGGTTCATCCGTTCGAATTGGGCGATTGGGATGGCACATCTTAAAATAAAGAATATAGCAATCACTTACAAGAGGATAAGATACATGGGATTTTCTTTTTGATAAGAGATTAAGAGGAATTAATCATTATTAAGAAGAAATAATGACCAAAAGTCTATAAAAATAGAGATACACAGAGAATTGCAGTTTTGAATCCATATAGACTATACAAAAGAGTATTACATATGTATGTAGAGCTTAAAGAGAGCTTCGCGTCTATATAAAAACTTTCAAAAACGGGCAACCGAGCAAAAAGTTATGAGCATTTTACTACAAGACTATAAAATTGCCTTCCACACTCCCCAACATGTAGCCTTATGGAGAATACTATATTAATAATACAATTAAAATCCATGTGAGCGTGAAGGCCCACTTTTATTTTCCACATCACTAGCCTATCTACCATACCAAAATATTTATCAAGCATACTTGTGGCATTTACAATGTATGCACCCTAAATCAAGTAAAACCATTATATTTGAAGATAGAATGCTGTTATCAGGGTAGCCGCCAAGCAGCTGCATCACCATGCATCACCATGCCGTTATTCCATTGTGGGCGTCGCAATCTTCTTGGACAAGCTTCCACCTTATTACCATTGAGAAACCATCAAAATATGTACAAAATTGAAAATGAAAGATATCAATTTTTCATGTCACAATACCTTGACTTCGCGGAAGGTTTTGAAGGTTTTTTGTAACCATCCCTTACAACTTTGCTCCATTAATGTTTGTTGGCTAGGGGCACTCTTTGTTCCTTAGTGTGGTAGTAGGTCAATTTTCAGCTTTAATGGCGGCAAAGGGCTCTCATAAGACCGGATGGAGCTTATGATTTCACCCACATTGATGAGCAATGGAGCTTATGATTTCACCCACATTGATGAGCAATGGAGTTGCCACTTGTATTATAGTGGGTCCCTGATCTAGGGAGACCAATGGGATTGGGGTTGGATATGGTTTTGTAACCTTTAAACAATGTAGAGGCTTCACCATCAACAATCACCATGTCTTGTGTGAAAGGGTTTCTCTTTGGGATCCATACCTTTTTGGGCGTTGGTGTGTGAAGGTTTTATTACAATAGCTTTTTCTTTGTTGGCATTTGAGCTATTGAAGCTCTTATCCATTTGGGCTATTGAAGCTTTTATCCATAATTGATGAGGAGTTTGGGCATTGGTAAGTGGCGGTAGTGAGACTTGGGGTATATTTTTATGTTTTGGTATCCAAATACAATGGTTACCCTCATAGTAGCCTTAAGCTTTTAATAAGACTTTGGGGATCCATTTTGGGGTAACGTGTAGTTCAGACTTCCTGCACCGATTCTTATGTTGAGGTCCTCTTTTCTTTGTCAGTTGCGGTGGTATGGATTGAGAAACCTTGGGAACCTATTTCCAGGTTGATTTGGGCTGCCACTTTATAGCTCATCGATACAGTTCGTTCTTTTGATATGCGGGTGTCTGTTGTGTAGAGGTAGAAGGATCCATAGTTTTAGGGATATCGGACATTGAAATGGATGGGGTTGAAGCTTCCATAGATTTTGTGGATGTTGAAGCTTCCTCCTGTTTGTCACCCTTGATAATAGTGAGAGATGGCAGGGTTTTATTGAAGTGGAGGGGGTTGAAGCTTCCATAGATTTTGTGGATGTTGAAGCTTCCTCCTGTTTGTGACCCTTGATAATATTGAGAGATGGTAGGGTTTTATGAATAGATTGCTCAGTTATGCTATCACCCACAAAGGCCCTCCATGTTGACCAATCAATCATACATGTTGCAGCCTTCATACATGTACGCTAAGTATTATTGGTTCAAGTAATGTTCTAGCAGGCATAACTAGGAAGTCTTCCACCAATTGCTTATTGCCATCATAGTATACCTCTGTTTGTAATATCCCAAGAACCTTGGTATTTCTACCATGGATACCTTTCACCTTTAAGGAGGTATTTCTACGAGTTGGTGTTTTCCCAACGAGTTCCATGCATTAAAGGAAATTAGATTGTGACTAGCCCTCGTATCAAGTAATGCATTATAAAGCACTTTACCATAAGGACTAGGCAATTGAATGGATGTTCGTTGAGGCGCTATGTGCTCCTCTGTGTCCCCTTCAACTTCTCCCACAAAGGCTTGTGTAGCAAGTCTAAGGTTCCCTTCTCGTTGTTATTGCAGTTTCATTCGTCTTTCCCTTGCCTCCTCTTGGGCTTGGGTCTTCTTTTGAGCGGCTCTTTCCTTGGCGGCTTTCTTGTCATGTGAAGCACGTAAGGATTCTTTGGTAAGAGGTCCATAGTATTTTTTAAACTTACTTTCATTAAGGAAACCAATAGTTTCAACTTCGTCAAGAGTCTCAACATGTATAGTACCTTATGGAGTAACTTCACAAACCCTAAATGGTCCCTTTTCGGTATATTTAAGCTTTTTCTTTTCACTGTGCGGATCCCATACATGAGTACAAGATCTTCTACCTTGATGTCCTTGTCCTTGAGATTTTTGCAAACCACTTCTTTCGTTGGTCTTTTTCTGTTAGCATGTTTTACAATTCAATTTGTCTCTCTTCGAGGAGTTGTTCTAAAACAAATACTAGTCAGCCAAATTCATTACCATCAAGCTTTTCACTTACGACTACCCTTAAGCTAGGGATCATGAAATCCCAAGGCATTATTGCCTTAAATCCATACACCATCTTAAAATGTGTACAATTAATTGTAACTTTTTATGATGTGCGATAGGCCCATAAAGTTGTTGTGAGCTTAGACTCCCAATCAGTGCATTGAGCTCCAATAATCTTTATCATTATCGAAATAAAAACCTTGTTGGTGCTCTTTGCTTGGCCATTTGCATGTGGGTAATATGGTATAAACTTACGGCGGTAAGCAATCATGAATGTGCTAGTGGGATTTTTTATTACATCATTGATAAAATGCTTACCTTGATCACTCACTAGCTCAAATGGACATTCAAAGTGCATAATGATGTTCTCATAGAGAAACTTAGCAGTCACCATGGTATCCACTTTTCATGAAGCTCTTGCTTCAGCCCATTTGGTTACATAATCTATGGCAACAATGATGAAGTGTGCTTGTGTGCCATGTGCAGCAGGACTAATAGGACCAATGAAATCTAAGCCCAGTTTTTTGAAAGGTTGGCTGACTCTAAAAGGATGCAATAGCATCATGTCCTTCTTCTATGGCTTTGTACAACATTGGTACTCATGTCACATCCCTTAAACAATAGTGCACAATATTTGAAGAGCGTGGGCCACCAATACCCCGATTGGAGTATTTTTCTTACTGTAGCATCGCTTGCAAAGTGTCCATTAGCTACCCCTTGGTGTGCTTGTTCAATGATGTATAAGTATTCATCCTCCCTGGGGCAGCGTCTTAGTATGTCATGCTTACCTCTTCTATAAAGAGTTCTGACAATAAGTTGGTAAGGTGCACTCTCTTTTAGCAACTTTCTTGCTAAATCTTTCCTTAGTTCCTTTCCTTCTGGAAACCATTAGCTCAAAAGTTAATGATTTTCTCACTCCATTATAGAATAGCCTCAACCTTAAATAGCGTAGCATCTGGTAACTCATCATCAACCTCGATGGGAGCTTCACTCTATTAGGTATACAAGATAGATGATCCGCCTGACATGTTCCTTGCTAGGCCTCACCAACTACTGTGAAATCAAACTCGAGAAAAATTATCAACCACCTTGTGATTCTTCCTACTGAGCATGGTTTATTTACTAGATACAACAAGACTTGATGGTCAACATAGAAATCAAATTTGTTAGCAAGAAGGTAATGTCGAAATTTCTTTATGGCATAAAGAGAGTATAAACCATTGCTAACCCTTCATGCTCAATGGTGGTGTAGTTGATTTCAACCTCATCTAGTTGCCGACTTGAAAACTAATAGGATAGTCCAATTTGTGTTCCCCTGGCTGTGCTAGGATACATCCAATTGCGAATTTAGAGGCATCAATGTGCACATGGAAGATGAGATCCCAATTCGGTGTTCACAAGATTGGAGCATTGGCCAAGGCTTGCTTTAGCGTATCATAAGCTTGTTGACACTCCTCAGTCCATATAAATATAATCAATAGCTTGTACAAAGGATGAGTTAACATGGCCCATGAATCTCTGGACTCCCTTGTAGTTTGTTGGTGGGGGTAATTCCAAGATGACCTTGATTTTGCTATCATCATTGGAAATAGATAGGCAAGGCTCGAACTCAAGTTGGAGCCTTAAGGCCAAGTTCCACTATGAGCGAGTCAGCTCAAAATGGACTAGGTGTCTAAGATGGTAGACACGCACACACATGTGCCCAAGAATAACTCCGTGTTTCACCCAAAACTGGCATTTGTAAGGGTTTAAGGATATGCGATAAAATCTACACCTTTCAAACACCCTTATTAAGCACGCTAGGTGCTCTTTCCAGATAAATGAATGCACAAATCATCCAAGAAAGCTTCAAGAAACTTTCTTGAGAAGTCCTTAAAAGCTGTATTCATAAGTCTTTGGAATATGGCTAGTGCATTGGCTAGACCGAATGGCATAGCATATACACCATGCCCAATGACAAAGGTTGTTTTGGCTTGCTCCTCAGGGGCGATTGAAATATCATTATAACCTGAGTATCCATCCAAAAAGCTATAGGCCTCCTTGCCTACAACTCGTTCGAGTACATGTTCTGGGGTAGTGATCCCTGCGTGTGGTAGCATTCACTTTCTTGAGATCCACACTCTAAGTTTTCCATTCTTCTTGGGCACAACCACAATGGGTGAGACCCATTTTGAGTGTTCAATATCGTAGATGAATCCACACTCATCAATGACTTTATCGATCTCTTCCTTGATGATGCTTGCATATTTGGGATTCATTAGATAGGGTGTTGTTGTTGGGCTAGTTTAACTTCAGGTACCATGGGGATGGTGTGTTGAACCACTTCTGTGGGAATTCCCTTCATATCATGGTATGTCCATGCAAAGAAATCCCTATACTCCTTGAGGAGAGCTATAAGTTCAGCCTCCTTGGCCTTATTTAAGTCTTTGGCTATGTAGACATGCTTAAGATATTCCCTTGGTTCAGCTAAGTCTACTTCCTTGACCTCTGTAGGCCCATCATAGACTCTCCACCTTCACTTGTGGGGTTATGTTTGGAATTATCAAACACTAACTTGCAATCCCCTATGGTGTATGACTTGTAATTCTTAGGTGTTCAGGCTCATTTTCCTTTCCTTCCTTAACTGCTTTAGCTACAACTTTAGCCTCTTGTTCCTTTTGTGCGAGTTCACGATTTTGTTTCCTTCTACGGAGTGGCTTGGTTTTGGTTCATTGAAACTCTTCTCCCCTATAAACTTTTGATGTAAGTCAACTGCACCCATGTACTGGAGCCATTGGTGGGTGGTAGTGGTTCTTTCTTGTAGCCTTTTATGATGATTCACTGCATAGTATTTATGTCTTCGCCATTTTCGGAGATACACCTTAGCATCTTGACGAACTTTATCCCTTCCTTCAGATTGGGAATCCATATTAGATTTGGAGCTACTCCCTGTAGTTTCTTTGGATGTTGTGGGCTCTGTCTTTCTTGTGGTGTCTGAGGAGTTGGTGTCATTTTCAGTCTCTATTTTAGACCCCTTATCACTATTTGTGCTTGAGCTTAAGTCATCTCATGTGGACTTAAGTTCATTATAACCTATCCCCTTGGTATCGAAAGGTAGAGCACGAATCATTTGTTAAGGGAATGACCTTCAGGAGCTCCCCACCATTAGGTGTAACCCATGTAGATCCTCTAGCTCCACAACTATCAATTGTAGCCATCATATGTATCCAGTTTAGATCATCTTCAGGCTCAATAGCTCGTTTTTTAGCATCCTTGTGGGCTGGATGCTTTCTTGCCTTAGTCTCTTCTCTACAAGTATAACAATATTGCAATGGGACTGAACGAGTGGTGGTGTCTAAATGGTTTTCAAAAAGTCCTCCAATACCTATGGGATGTACGCGGTGAGTTACAAGATCAACCCTAATCATTTAATTGGAGGTAGACGTGGTTTTTAGACCAGTCATGTACCATCTTTGCTTCTCTCATGAATGGGCGTCCTAAGATCATTTTATATGATTCTTGTTGTTTGGAAAAGTCCACAACAATGAAGGTATGTTTGACCCGATGTTTAAGAACCTTGATCTTCAAATCTCGTAGCACCCCAATAGGTTTGGTGATAATCCCGTCAACCATCTTGACAATGATGTCCGAGACTTCTAGACGTGGTTTGGCCATCTTCTCCTAGCACTTCTTGGTGATTATTCTCACTCCCGCACCACCATCTAGGACTCCCATTACTGTGATGCCCTTGGTCGTAATTGGTTTAGGGTTTAGATTCATCTCACCTTCGAAATATTGTCCCAGCTTATTAAGTGGAATTTTAACCATGGATTTGGTATTTTATTCTTCCACTTCTAGGACTATCGATTTAGGTACAACTCAAGGGTCTCCATTGTATATTAGGGACATGCCTTATGCATGTCAGCAATGGTGGTAATCCGACATTGAGTTCTCCATTAAGGAGAGATCTCATCACTTCAAACAATTCAGGATCTCCACTCAATCGGGCTATTTTAGTTGTATTGGATTGTGATAAATTCTAACAATCTGGGCATATTTAAAGGTGTTTATGACCTCCTTTCCATAAGTAGGTGCTAGTGAGACTGGAAAATCCATTTTTGAGATGGGCTTAGGGTTTTCGTATGGTAGTTGTCCCTTGAACCAATCAAGGATCAAACTATGAGAGGTGGAGGCCTCAGTCTCTTCCATGATGACATGGCACATCTAGAGGTTTATGAATATCAGTATAGTAGGCATTAAGGTACTAGGGTGTACAGTATCAGACTTTCACTTGCTTGGGTTTTGGTTTAAGATCCTCTTGGGTTTTTGTAACTAAATCACCAAATTCTTGGAGTTTCTCAATTTCCCTCTGAGGGTCATGATAAGAGCCAAGTTTTTTCATGTGTGATCTAGTTTCAAGAATCGCATGTTCCTGTGGAGTCTCCTTCCCTATGCTCTTGATTTTGGAGGGCATTTCCTACCCTATTCAGAATCAACCCTTGTGTCTAAGGAATTCGAGTCCTTGTCTAGGTCCCTAATGAAGACTGCCTCTTGAGGCATCCCAAGATTTGTCTTTTTTGTTTTTCCTTTAATTTCATATCCTTAACAAACTTTTTTCTCCTATTTTTTATCTTCTTCTTAGATTCTGCTATACTGAGGCTATAGATTGCTGCTTGAGAACATGTTGGTTTTGGGCATGTATCCGGGTGATAGCATTCAATAGTGTGTGATCTAGATTTTTAAGAATCTGCCTTTGAGTTTGATTACTTACCCCAATCATGTTTAGGGGTGTGATGATGGGTCCTATTTGTGGACTTGTCACACCACAATCGTGTTGGGGGGATCCTTAATCCAATGATCTATGCCATAAATGGTTACAACTAGTAGCCGGTGGCATGTTTGAGGAGACTGCTTGGTTGAGATGGGGAAATTTGAGAGGGAATTCCGAAACTCCATGGGGACCTTGAGAGTGGCGGCATTCAAGAGGCATTCTTCTAGTTGTGGCATTAATGTCTGAGCCCTTGCCCATTGTAGTAAGTTGGTAAACTAGCTTGAATCCCCCTTTACCATCCATTACATAAGCTCTGTGGGGTCCTCAAAGAGGCTGGGGTGGGTTCGACATCTATCTCATATTCTTGGTAATCAATAGGCTCCTTGAAGGTTACTTGATTAAGAGGTGTGATCCTCGGGGGGGGAGGTGGTTGAGGTCCCAACACTAGTGGAGGTAACGCCACATTTTGTGCATTGTAAATCCCCCTTGCAATGGGTTGTTATGTTGTTTGATCCACGTTGGGTTGAGATGTTGCTGTGCGGGCATTATGGCTCGTGGGGCTGTGATGGAGCCGATAAAGCCAACTGTTGAGGCCTAGAAGCATTAGAAACGGTTTACAAATGCATGCGAGACTGTGAAGCCTCATGTGGCCATAACGTCAAAAATTACAATTACCATTATAGTGTGCCCTTAAAACTGGACACTCACTGGTCGAATTACAATTACCATTATAGTGTGCCCTTAAAACTAGACACTCACACTGGTCGAATGTCGTTGTTGGGTGGCAGATTGTGAGTGAGCACCATTTAAGCTCTTGCCTTGGGTACATATGTACATTTTGTTTTTTGTTTTTTTTTTTGGGGGGGGGGATTTATTAGCCTTCATTCCCTCTTGGAGTGCTTTCATGAAATCCGTGAAATTCATCTCCGCTAAAGTGTTGCCTTTAGCAAGAGGTTGAATTGTAGAAGTGCTTTGCCCCATGACTCCGGAGGCAATAGATTTAGGTTCATGAGTTGCCATCTATGCAGCACCCACACAAGTATGTATGTGAGGGATGTATATTGGGAAAGATGCATCGCCAATCCTTTTCGAAAGATGGCACTGTGTGAGCTGTTGGAATTAGGGTTGCAGGAAAGCACACAAAGCTTGGAGAAGAAGAGAAGAAGCAAGAATGCACACAACACATTATGTATTAGATTGTGTCAATGTACAAAGATAAGTTAGTCCTAGAATGATGGACATATATACAAGCCGGGGGAAAAAACATCCTAAAGAGGGAAAAAGTGCCCCGGCGATCCTAAGTGTGTTCACACACATCACTGCCTATATATATATAGCAACAAATCTCCCCTGGGAGTGATGGTGTGAACGAGAGCTGGCACTCATGTATAGGGAAGTGCCAAGCCCTAAGTAGATCAGTCCACAAAGGGGAGCAAGCCCAAAGCTTTGCGGAAAGCTTCGAACTTCTCATGTGAGGAAGCGCCTTTGTGAAAAGATCGGCGAGATTGTCCTGTGTTGGCACATAGGCCAAGCTGATCTCTCCTGCTGAGAGTCTTTCCCTAACATAGTGATAATGCACCTCAATGTGCTTTGTGCGAGCATGAAAAACTGGGTTTCTCGCAACTGCCAATACGCTCTGACTGTCAGTGTAGATAGAGGTGGCAGACTCCTGTCCAACACCCAAGTCAGCCACATAAGCCGTCTGAGCCACACACACCGTAGCTGTGAAAGCTGCCCTATACTCAGCTTCACAACTAGAAGTGGCCATAGTAGGTTGCTTCTTGCTCAACCAAGATATGCATGAGCTACCGAGCATGAAACAAAAACCACTTGTGGACACTCTTGTGTCATAGCAACCACCAAAAAAGCATGTAAATCTGGCGGCAATGATCCCCCCTTGGGATAAAACAACCCAAGATGTATGGTGCCACTCAAATAGTGAAAGATGCATTTAACTGCCTTCCAATGCTGAGACCCTGGGCTATGCATAAACCTGCTCACCTGTGAGACTGCAAACTGAATGTCCGGCCTCGTAATACATGCATAAATGAGGCAACCAACAGTTGTCTAATAGAGTGTGACATCAAAGTGATCTCCAGCATCATGAAGACTCAACTTCAAACCTGTCTCCATTTGAGTAGCAATAGGCTTGCAGTCTTCAAGGCCAAATCTCTGCAACAATGTCTCAATATACTTTGTCTAACACAAAGCAATACCTCCATCACACTGCCTTAATTGTATACCCAAATAATGATGCAAATGCCCCAAATCTGACATCTCAAAAGAGGCATTCAAATCAGCCTTAAAATCAGCAATATGACTTTCATTTGGTCCTGTGAGCAGCATGTCATCGACATAGAGAGCAATGATTAGATGTACATCATCCACATGTTTAACATACAAAGTGCTTTCTGTTGGACTATTCTGAAAACCATGTGCAGTCAAATATGCATGTATCTTTTCATACCAAGCTCATGGAGCTTGCTTTAAACCATATAAAGCCTTTTTCAACCTGCACACTTTGTTTTCCTGCCCTCTTTGAACAAAACCACGAGGCTACGATACATACACCTCCTCATGCAAATCTCCATTCAAGAACACAGTCTTTATGTCCAACTGATGTACATTCCAACCATTATGAGTTGCCAATGCACAAATGCTACGAATGGTAGTCATACGACAAGTGGGAGCAAAGGTCTCATCAAAATCAATGCCCTTTTCTTGAGCATAACCCTTTGCAACAAGTCTAGCCTTATAGCGATCAACACTGCCATCTGGCTTTCGTTTCAACTTAAAAACCCACTTACATCCAATGGCCTTTTTACCAATAGGCAAATCACACAAAGACCATGTACCATTCTTCATTATAACATCATATTCACTTTGCATTGCAGCCAACCAATTTTCTGATTTTTGTGCCTCATCAAATGAAAGAGATTCCTCCTCTTCACACATACTAGACACAGCCAAAGCATAACAATCTGATGCATAAGAGGCATGCTGAAAACCTGAACGAGTACGACTAGACATAGGTGCATCAATTTTACTATCACGCAAGGTTTGCACCAGCCATTTAGGCATACCTCTAGCCTGCTCATTTTCAGCCCTATCCTCATAAATTACATCCTGTAAATCTACATTAGAAATAGGCTGATCTATGATGTCGTTTGAAATCTACATAGGCTAAATATTTACCTCATTAGGACTTATATTTGAATTCCCACCTGTAAACAAAGGCAACAATGTATCAAATACATCTTGTGAGCTCACACCACCTGTCTCTTTGGTACATGATAACAAAGGCTGCACAGCATCTTCCACAAAAACAACATCTCGACTAATCAAGATATGCTTTGATTGCGGATGATACAATCTGTAACCCTTGCTCTCAGCACTGTAACCAACAAAAATGCATTTGACAGCCTTATCATCCAATTTTTTACGTTATTGCACAGGCACTAAAGCATAGGCCAAGCAACCAAAGACACGCAAGTGACCAATAGAAGGCTTCTTGCCATGCCAAGCTTCGTATATGGAGTAATAGACTGCAAGGCCTTAGTGGGACACCTGTTGAGTACATATGCAGCACACATGACAGCTCAAGCCAAAATGCATGTGGCAAAGCTTGGCTCTTGACCATACATCGTGCCATCTCTTTGCTGAGGGGTATACAGCACTGTACATTGGGATTTTATCCCACGACTAGCCAGAAATGCATCAAACTCTTTAGACATGTACTCCCCCCTTCGATCAGAATGGAGGGTGCCCACAGTACAATTGGATACATTTTCAACCATAAGCATAAACTGTTTGAAGCACAAAAACACTTCGGACTTTGCCTTCAGTGGATATACCCATGCATGCCTTGAGTAATCATCAATGAAAGTCACGAAGTACAAGTGTTTACCAAATGACGGAGTTTGCATAGGCCCACATACATCACTATGTACAAGTTGCAATTTGCAAGTGGCCCGCACAGAAGCATCCTTTGGAAACGCAGAACGCTGCATTTTGCCCAAAATACAGCCTTCACAAACATGTTTTAATGGTGCCTCAAGAGGGGGCAACGAAGCGACCATATCAAATTTCTGCAAATGCAGCAAACTAGCAAAGTTTAGATGACCAAAACGAGCATGCCATAGTTTTGCATATGAAACTGCCTTTTCATCAGAAACTGCATTTGCTGTATCTTCCACACACTTGTCATAAGAATTGAGCCTATATAGCCCACGAAACAAGGTGCCAGATGCAATAATTGTATCACCAGAAGTCAAATCATAAACAGTACATCTATCATCCACAAATTTGACTCTACAAGTCCAAGTCTAGCAAGTGCAAAGACAGACAATAGATTCTTCTTTATCCTCCCTGGCACATACAAAGCATCTGAAAGTGTGAAAGCGCTGCCATTTGCAGCAGTAAGCATAATTTTTCCAACACTCTTCACTGGGTAAGAAGCATTATTGGCACATGTGACAGTATTCCCATTAGAGACAGCCTCAAGACAAGTGAACATATCACGATGCGAGGTAATGTGCTTTGTAGCACCACTGTCAAAATACCAAACATGAGAGTCAACAAAAACTACCAAACATGCATTATGTACAGATGGGTCATACTGGCAATACACGCTAAACGCCCATTTTGTATCCTGCATAACATTTGCAGAATCTGCATTTGTAGAAGCATCTGCTATTGTGGCTGCATTTGACTCTTTCTTCTTTGCCTCTTTAGCCTTTAGCTTAGGGCAATTCTTAATGACATGATCAGTTGCCTTACAATAGTTGCACCTCATTTTTTTCTTGCGTTTATCAAGAGCCTTCTCAGACCTATTATTGTTGCTACCTGTGGAAGGAGAAGAAGTTGCAGACCTACTAATAGGAGAAGAAACAGTGGAAGGGGCTGCCTTACCACTTCTTCTCTGCTGGGCAGTAACAACAAATGCTTGATCAACTACACGCTGCCTAGCCCTGTTTTGCCTGGACTGCACTTCTTGCAAGAGCTTGTTGACTAAAGTATCATACTTGACAACATTAGGTCTGTCCTCATCAGTAACAAGTCTCCACGTGGAAGCAGGAAGCAAAAGTCTGATATGACTCAGGTAAAGCATCAAGAATAGTCTGCACAAGAGAATGATTAGGAATAATCTCACCTGCAGAAATCAACTGTTCCTTGAGATCTTTAATCTCAGCAAGAAAAACATTCATGTCATCATCTTCCTGCATAATTTTCGATTCTAGCTCTTTACGCAGGTAAGAGATTTTTGCCTCGTTTTACGACCTGCATACAAACCAGCTAGAATATCCCAAGCTTGTTTTGTTGTTTTAGCTGAATGAATATGTGGGGTGACATTACGTTTGACAGAAAGTGCAATCAAGGCATGAGCTTGCGCATCTTTACCATCCCAACGAGCTTGTTCAACAGTGGGTAAAACAGCAGCAATAATAGAGCTGCTAGAACCTGCAACATCCTCAACAGAACCTACATCCACACAACCTGGACGTACATCCATACCCTGCACAATGTTCCACACTCCTTTTGTAACCAAAACATGCTGCATCATGTATGCCCAAAGTGGGTAGTTGCTGTCTCCATCCAGTTTGTCATCAGCACCAGACAACATGCGAAATACATCATTGCTGTTATCAGCCATGGTCCCACTGACTGAAACTGATGCAAAAGCTACTTGTAAATGAAGCAAAGATTGAACAGAGAACAACTCGTGCTATGTAGCACGATCCACAATAGAATACGTATGCCTGTTTTGCAGAAAACTGCACTATCAAAATTTCTGCAGAAAATGACGAAAACACCTATGCAGAACTTGCAATGCAAAAACGGAGCCCGAAACGACCTCAGATGCGATTTCTGAGAACGCGTAGCCCTACGAGCTGATTTGCAGAGTATAGGGACCTGCAAGCACTCTTGAAAGCTCACCTCAATCGGAGAACGTGAGTCGGAGGGTGCTGGCGGCGTAGCCTTGGGAGCCGATGCCTGCTCTGATACCAATTGTTGGAATTACGGTTACAGGAAAGCTCACAAAGCTTGGAGAAGAAGAAGCAAGAATGCACACAACACACAATGTATTAGATTGTGTCAATGTACAAAGATAAGTTAGCCCTAGAATGATGGGCGTATATACAAGCCGGGGGAAAAAACCTCCTAAAGAGGGAAAAAGTGCCCCGACGGTCCTAAGTGTGTTCACACACATCACTGCCTATATATATATATGGCAACATGAGCTACTCGGCCAGTGCACCTTGTGCATAGTGCTTTATGTGGCCCTACGAGGGCACCATCTTTTATAGGACATCTATACTTTATGACTTTCATTGAGATGATTACACTTGTTTCTATTGGGTGTATGGTCTAAAAGCCAAATCAAATGCATTTTCAGCTTTCCATCAATTACTCCCTATGGCTGAAAATGCTTGCAGCCCTAAGCTCTGGACTTGGAGTATCGATCGAGAGGGGGAATATTTGTGACATGAGTTTACAGCTTTTATGCAATCACGTGTGGTATTTCTAATCAGTGTACTACTCCTTATACACCATAGCAGAATGGTGTGGCTGAACGCCATAATTGTACACTCATGGAAATGGCAAGATGTATGCTGAAAAAAAAACGGATTTGCCATCTAGATTTTGGCTTGAAGCAATCATGTGCGCCAACTAGATTTTGGCTTGAAGCAATCATGTGCTGAACTGCTATCCAATTAAAACATTGAAATCCATGACAACTTATGAGGCTTGGAGTCACTCATATGCATGTTTTTGGATGTCTGGCTTACGTGCATATACTAGCACAACATAGACATAAACTTGAAGGAAAGGCATTGAAATGTATTTTTGTGGGGTATAGCAATGAAAGCAAGGGATACCGGCTATATGTTCCTTCCACTAGGAAGATTATTATATCCAGATATGTCATCTTTGATGAATATGCCAGCCTATGCTTTCATGTCAGCTCCAGCCATGAATTGATGCCCCACATGTCTTTGATACATTGTTGCCATTGTTTGGTAATGTGCTGAATCTACTAAGCCTCCTTTGGCTCCAAATCAACCTTCTTCTCTACTACTATTGACAATTAGCAAATTCAGCAACCTAACACTATTTCTCCATATCAACCACACTTTGATCATGATGCCTTGGGTGATGTATTAATTGAAGAGGATGCAGCCATTGGTGACTTACATAGAGTTCCCTACCATTGGCTCCATGCCACCTTGTGTGACAACAAGCTACCTACACTTATGCCAGGTCAGACATGTGCTGCCTCTTGACATGCATCTCGTTTTGTTAATACGGCCCTTGTTGCTACCACATTAAATGAGGAGCCACTTTCTCATTTTGATGCATTGGAGGATGACAATTGGGTTACAGCCATGCATTCAGAGTTGGCATCCCCACTGAAAATAAAGCTACTTGGGAATTATGTGACTTACCTACAGGCAAGCATGCTATCGGCACAATGTAAGGGCAGCCTGTGCTACACAACTTCTTTCCCAGGACTAGAGTGCTGAGAGCTCCTTCTTCTCCACCACCCAACCATAACCAAAAGCATATCCCTGGTTCCTATATGAAGACCCAAACTCTTTTAATAGAAAAAGTGCTCTTCACACATGCCCGGACACTCTTATTAGTGCCTCGTCACCCTAGAGTCCATAACTGGTCTTTTGGCTCCCCTAAACCCCCGTGCCTTGCCCGGATGGTCGAGCTCTCTAGGCTCCCGATAATTCCGATGTCATGACACTACTCCCTCCTTAAGAGGAGTTTTTGTCCTCGAAAATGAAATTTGAGAACCTCTTTCTGAGTGTGCTTACCTTTTCCCAGGTAGAACCTTCTTCTGGTCTATCCTTCCACTTGACTAAACACTCATGTCATACAAAGTGTCGAGTTCTTTTCTCTTGGAAATCCAAGACTTTTTCTGTTCGTGTGGTAAGGATGGGGGTTCAATAAGCTCAACTAGGATCTCTTGGACTGACAAGATTATCGTCATCACCTAACTTCTTTTTCACTCCCCACTGACGTGAAAAACTAGATGAACTTTAGAGCTTTCTAATAAAGCTAACTTATAAGCAATACTACCTACTTTTTTAAGTATTGTAAATGGTAAGGCTCATTTAGTTGCCAAAAGCTATGCCCAGAGAGAGGGCATTGCCTATGATATAACTTTTGTGCCTACTTCACGTATGACCACCATCCTAACCGCCTACACTGATAGTGATTAGATAGGATGTTATGACGAGGGTGTCAACCAGTGGTAATTGTTTCCTTCTTGGAAGTTCATGCATTTCATGGCTCAGCAAGAAGCAATCATCGATAGTGGACACTTCTAATTGTGAGGCTGAGTATAGGGCAACATTCATAGCTACTGTGGAGTGTGCATGGCTTTGCCGTCTATTGGCAAATCTTGGTATTAGATAGCCGTCTTCTTCCACCATTTTCACTAACAGCCAGAGTGCATTAGCAGTCGCATGGAATTCGGTTTTTCATGCACAAACAAAGCACATTGAGGTGCATTATCATTATGTCAGGAAGAAGAGGCTCCATGTAGGAGAGATAGCCTTGACTTATGTGCCTACACAGGTCAATGTGGTAGATGGGTTTACCAAGTCTCTTTTGAGAGAAAAGTTTGAAGCTTTCCTCAAAGCTTTAAACTTATTACCTCAACCAAGGTAGTCTGCTACACCCTCTACACGTTCACACCATTCACTTCAGGGGGGTTTGTTAGCCTCTCACCTTCGGGAGGTCATGGTGTTAACATTCTTACTCACGTGCACTTTTTACCCTAAATTGGTAGGGGTTTTTTTTCCTATGTGAACACACTCTAGTGTGTTGGGCATGTTAGCCCTAGGACTACAAGTATCTTGTACTCCATTCATTTCTAATCATTCTATCGAGTACTTCCAGCTATCACATCTCATCTCTCTCGCTCTCTAAGCTTGATACAACTGTGTGTGTGTGTGTGTGTGCAGAGTATCTACTCCCCCATCCAACAGAATCAACCCTCAAACCTCTTTAGACTCCCTCCTTAATCCAATACTCCAGATGACCCTTACTGCTATTGCTATAAGGGTGTGGGACCACAGTACCTCATAGTGTCCTCTTCCATGTTGTATGTATATGCAAGGGCCTCCTCGACTTCCTCTTGGCCTGAAACCCTTAGAACTTTATGCACCACTCCCTGCATTAGAAAAGCTAACCTCTTAATGATACAGTCTGTGGGCCAACCAACCCCCTAGACCAACTTGGACTACGCTAAAAAATCAAGTCCCATCAACAAAGATTGAAACCAACCAAGGGGAAGGAACCATTAGCAAAGCTACCATTACAGTGCTTCCACTATTGTGGACTACACATGATTATGAAGTGTCCAAATTGGAACCCTCCAAAGCCTCTGCTAACATTGCATATTCCCTTTGTGAACGAATGTGGATCCAAGCATCTACATAAAGACTGTTCATTGAGAATCACTATCAAATCCAAATAAAGACCTAGAACTCAACATCTTAATTGTATAGGATGGTTGACTTACAAGCACAAGCAAGAGGAGCAAACAAAAATGACACCTAAGAAGCAACTTCTCAGTGGGGGAAGGAGCATGCTATAAAGGCTAAATTGAATCAAACCCCAAAACCCTTGAAACCTAAGGAAAGCAAGGATATAAATTTTGAGGATGTAGTTAACAAGGGAAAACCAATGTAAACCATGAACCTACCAAGAAGGGCAAGAAGTGTTGTTCTAAGCATACAAGCAAGGGCGACAATCTGGTCAACCATCCATCGATGAAGTTAGGGTGACAATCTGGTCAACCGTCCCATCATCGATGAAGAAACCACTTCATCTTGATCATTGTGAATGTGATCCTATGGAACCCAAACCTAAATCTAGGGTTGACAAAGGATAAGCCCCAATGGACCAACCATGTGTAACAAAAGACAAAAAGGAGTAGGCACAAAGGAGTACCACAACTCACAGTTGGAAAAATCTCACCTTAAGGTGTGAGAGTTGGTCAAAGAGGTCTAGGTTGAATTAAACTATGTGCTTGAACAAGTAGTGGAATATGAACACTTGTAGACATCAATATTACCATTGAATCCCATCTTACTATCAACACATCCAACCACCATTGATTCACCAAACCCTTAAGTAGTAGAAGTTGCTATATGAGGCGTTAGGGCCGCACCGACAAAAACAAATGCATCATGGGTGGATAAATTTGCTTGATGCTATTGTTGAGGACTTCGATTTAGGACTTTTGAGGGAAAATCTTAGTTGATGCTCATGCGTTAATATTTGCTCAGTTCTTGTGTGATTGGCGATGAACTACTTGTTCCCTTAAACGAGGACTCACATGTAGAAAAGTCAGGAAGGATTCCTCAATTTTGGTGTGGCATCACAAGAACATGTATCCAAAAACAATGCAGTAACACAAGAACCCGTCTTGTGGGAGGGAAACAAATTGTCTTCATGAACAACGTCTTTCTTAAGTGTCTCCACAATCTCATCATTGCAAGCTACAACCTCTAAATTTCTCGTGTGGTTATTAAAGTACGTAAGGTACACATGAATTTACAATATAGCCTCTATATTGAAATCCTTCTTTTGGATGGGTAGGTCATGGTGGGTGAAAGCCTAGTCCATGGTACGACCCATTGCCTAGATTACTTGAACCAATAGGTTGTCCTTTTGACAACGACTCCTTAATGCCACCATCGAGCCACACTTTATTCAAATTTCCACTTGTACTACATTTTCTTATATCACAGACAAGATTGATAAGACGGGGAGTATGTTAACCACATTTGTTAACACTGCTCCAACTACCCAAATGTGGACACATTAACATGAAGAGCTATCGGGAGATAGACCATGGTTCCCACAACAACTAATGGATGGGTGCGGTGGGCACCCTTGATAGTCAAAAAGTATTACTTCTATAAATTGGTTACACAAGGTGGACACACCAACACCATGAGCTATAAGGAGATAGACTATGGTATCCACATCAACCAATGGATGGGTGCCCTTGATGGTCAAAGTGTTGCTTCTGTAATTCATGCTTTAAGAGCGTGTGGCAACAAGCTTGTAGAGATTCTTAGTGAATGTGCTTCACACATGTATTATGAGAACCACCATTATAATAATAGACGGGTGCCCTTGATGGTCAAAGTGTTGCTATTGCAATTTGTGCTTCAAGACCGTGTGGCAACAAGCTTGTAGAGATTCTTGGTGAATGTCCTTCACACATGTATTATGAGAACCAATGCGCCAACCTCTGTCATAGGTCTCCACAGTGGTGGACACACTTTGAGTGAGTGTGAACACTTATGACCTTGTATATATACCAAATTCTCTCTTAATGAAAAGGACCCTACCATTTAACAATTTAGATTTTATCTTGTTATCCCTCTTGCTAATCATTTTTAAATCTAGGCTAGTGTGTGTGTTCCATGCTAATGTGCTTGTGAAAGAGAGAGAGAGTGTGTGTTCCATGCTAATGTGCTTGTGTGTGAGAGAGTGTGTGTGTGAGGTGAGGAGAGGGCACTACCCATGCAGACGGAGCCGCTAGCAAGAAGGAGTGAAGCAAGAAGCTCTCCACAAGAGAAGATGGGATCCCTTGAGCTCATCGGCTCAATGAAAAAACCCCACACAACATTAAGGGATTTGAGGAGGAGAAGCCTCTTTTTGCTTCAATAGACCTTAACACCATTAACCCCTTTTCGAAAAAACCCAAACCTCATCATTGATGCTATTGAAACCCACTAAAACTATAAATGTATAGAGAGAGTGGCATCCCTTGAGCTTGTCAGCTTGACGACTAACACTACACAACATTGAAGGATTTGAGGAGGAGAAGCCTTTTTTTGCTTTAATAGACAACATCATCGGCAGCCCCTCTTCTAGAAACCCAAACCTCATCATCAATGCTACCCAAACCCACAAAACCATAGCTTCCTCACAAGCTAATTCTAAGAAGGGTACCAAACCTTAAGCTCCATCAAAGAAAGGTAATCCACCATGTCAATCACTTTCAAGGTATCTACAAAGTACTAAAAGATGGGTGGAAATGCAGTTGTTGGTAGTACATGAGAGTAGCAATCCAATTTGCCGACCCAACATAAATTTATTATTTGAGTAAAATTATAACTCGAAGAAGTAAGTGTTATTGTGGACTCCTCACAATAAAGAAACATTTCTTGCTAAGGTTGAGTTGAGGGATGTGAGCGCGAAAGGAGGCTTTCGTGAGCTTCTAGCGAGCCCGAAGCCACGAGTGCCAATGGAGCCTCTCGTGATTCCATGAGCGAGCCTCTAGACAGCTAGCCTAAGCAAGGAGAAGCCACCCACCTCACTTGACGAGTTAGTGCGCGCGCCAATGGAGCCTCTCGTGAAGCCACCTCATTTGCCAGTGCGATACGACGTGGCGCGTGGATACTGGCAAGGCAGGGACGCGCGCTACGTGAGAATCTTGCATCGAGTTAATTCGTTTTCACCTCCCTCCCTCCCCCCCCCCTCCCCCCTCTCTCTTTCTCTCTCCTTCTCTCGCTCGCGCGTCAACCCCCTGGATTCCTGATGCTCTTTGGACCAACCATTTAGTGCTGACAGCATGCCTTCTCTCGAAGGCTACAAGAGTGAGATGAATTTCTGCCAAGCAGTTTGATCGAGCTCACGTTGCCTTTCTGCATTACCCTCATAATGGGCTCCAATTTTACCATAGCTCAACTGGGCTCCCATGTTGCCGTGCCTCGCCTCTCCACCAACAATCTGGCCACGCCAATGCTGGGGTTCTTCAAGCTCTCTGACACCACTGATTACTCCCTGGTGGTGGCCATCACACTCATGGTCACTCTCCTCTGTGCTTGCATGGTCATTGGCCACCTCCTCGAGGAGAACCGATGGATGAACGAATCAATCACCGCCCTAGTCTTAGTGAGTAATCATCCACCTATGCAATTAATTCACATCTTCACATGTAGCTCGTTGCAAAATCACATCATTAGTTTTTACTGTATAATCTATGGCATGGCCTATGTGGCCACATCTTTTTTAACGCCAACCCACATATGATACAGTATGATAGACCATCTGGGGAATCGCCTATGGATCCAATGTTATTAGCTATTTATTTGCATCATGCATGGCCCGAGTATTGACTTGGATGAGCCATCCAATGGCATGGGTTATGTGAATCACGTCTTTTCAATGCTCGTTCATCAATGCTCGTTCAACATCAATATAATGTGTCATTGATGGCACCATCTACATTTTTACATGCCATGCTTTATTTGATGTCAAGATCTTGACTCTCTTGATCCTGCACAGGGGTTGTGTGCTGGAGTTGTGGTCTTGGTTTCCACCAAGGGGACCAATTCTCACATCCTACAGTTTGACGAAGAGCTCTTTTTCATCTATCTTTTGCCGCCCATCATATTCAATGCAGGGTAAGAAGTTCTCTTTTTAAAATTGCAGCTCTCATTAGCTTTGTTGGACGGTAACAGTTGATGGTGGATGTAGTGGTGTAAAACAAGTCTGATGCAAATTTTGCATGTTTGTAAGGTTTCCCTGCAGCTGAATGTGAATGCCAAGTACTATCACACCATGGCTGTATTTTACCCTATGCAAGCCCCCGGTGTTCTGTTACTGTGGATACTATCTATTAATCAATCTCATTTTTCATTTGTAGAGATATTTAGTCTCTCTTTTATACAACATAGAAGAAAAGCTGACCCATGCCATAATAATTTTCATTCTGTTATATGTATCAATAAAGCAAATTAGGGGGGTGTTGGGCGGCACGCGGAAGCGAATCTAGGAACCCACGTATCCTCAAAGGAGGTGCTAAGTTTGCAGGAAGATCCACCTGGTGCATGTTCCACCATGTGAGGGGTGCAGGCGAGGAGGAAATCCTTCCACGGTCTCCTCGTGGTTGGAGCTTTGCTGTGAACTGTCGGATCAATGATGTCAAATTCCCCTTGTAGAGGGGCTGGACAATAACTTCCTAGGCCACCTTGGCTCTGGTTGCGTGGCTATCATTGCCAGACCATACGAAGTCACAACAACGTGGCTTGCCAAGGACAAATGACCCAAACTCTAGTAAACCACGTCGAATGCTGGTTCCACCCAAAAACCACACAACTTGTGCTAGCTGATCTAAGTCCCAAAAGGGGAGGCATATTATCTCTTTAGCCTCGGCAAAGTGCTGTAGGTAGGCTGCAGTGTCATATGCAAACTCTGCATCTCAAAGCTTCTCGAAAGAGGATGGCGAGGTTAGGTCTTGGAGGCTTGTGTCCTGTGCTCGCAGGAAGCTGCTCATCGCCTTCGCCAATAAACAGGAAGACAAAAGGAGTCCAAGGGTAGCCTTGGTGCTCCTAGCAAGGGATAGGAAAATGCTCTCCACCCGCTCTCTACATGTGAGGGGTGGGGGGGGAAGGGGGGGGGGGGTCAGATTTACAATGGGGACAGCCTAGCTAACGAGAAATCACCCCTATCACCTACATGCTCATTTTTTTTTTCAACTGGACTTTGGCCCAAGATCCTCCCATAGTTACCAATTTTTCACCATTTGTAGGCCCTTATTTATCCACCTGTAGGCGATGCCGCCAAGGAAGCACAAGGGGGGTTTTGAACCCAAGACCTCTTGGTCTTAGGCAAACACCTTCACCACTTGAGCAAGACCTCTTGGTCTTAGGCAAACACCTTCATTTAAAAGGGGGAAAGCCTTACTCTATGGCCGATGGGAGCATTTTTAGATAAATCTTGCGGAGGGCAGCTTTCATTTGCATTTGAAGCCTGGCCCTTGCTCCAGGGAGGAAGGGGGGGGGGGGGGGGGGAGAGTATGGAAGCTAATTCAGGAACCCCCCCTTGCTGCAGGGAGGAAGGGGATGTTAGCACTTTCATCCCCAGTTTCTGCTCTGTATGGTGCCCATTTGGTCCCCTTTTGTATGGCCCTTGTTTGTGGGCTGGCCACCCCTTTTTTTTAGTATTTTTCTGGGATTTTTCCAAGCCATTCTGGCATTTTTCCAGTGAGCCATGTCCAACAGCTCCAGTCGGCCTGTTTCTGAGCTCCAGTCGGCCAGCTCTTCCCCACTATATATAGTGGGTGCTGGCCTCTCATTTTTCATTGAGTCTTGTACTTATTTGCTCCCTCACTTATGAGACTATCACTGTCTCTTGCTTGGGACTGTTTTGGTTCAGTATATTCAACATAGTTTGCTCCGTATCTCTCTCTCTCTTGCACTCTCTGTTCAGCACATTCTAGTGCCACTCTGCTTCCGCTCTGTGCACTCTTTCATGGTATCATCGCTCCAGGTTTAGCAACCTTTCTGCTGCCCCAGATTCAGCCCTGTTTTCAGCACCTTCTCCTCTGCGTTTTCTTCCAGATCCATAGCTTTTGCTACTGCGTTTTCTGGACAGCACTCTGCTGGTCGTTTTTTCTTCAGATTGGCTTCACCGATTCAGCCGTCTGGCTCTTGGAGATCAGCGTTTCATTGCCCACTTGGAGATTGGACTGCAGGCGGCCTGTTTTCTACAGGACAGCACTTCTTCATTGCTGCGTTTTCCTCTCCAGTGGTTCTTTCCCTTTGCAGAGGGGGCTTGTGGTGTTGCAGGCTTTGGTGGCACTCTTGGTACCTGTGGAGGACACCTTTTTTCTTCAGAGTTTGTGCATTTCTTGAGATTGAGCCCAAGCTCTTGTGATGGCTGCTCCCATTTCTTGAGATTGAGCCCAAGCTCTTGTGATGGCTGCTCCCACTTCTCTTCATATGTTTGCTGAGTCTGCCAAGTTGGATGGTTCCAACTACACCCTATGGAAGGTGAAGGTGAAATCGGCCTTGCGTGGCGTGGATCTCTGGGATTGGCTTGTTACACCAGCCAATGCCACCCCTCCCACCCTTGCTTCCGGTGGTGTGACTCAGGCACAGATTGATATTTGGCAGTCGAATGATCGACGTGTTTTCTCCTTCTTGATGTTGAACTGTCAGGATGCTGTTCTCTCTCATGTGCATACAGCAGATGCTGCACATGAAGTTTGGAAGGCTTTTGCAGATCTCTATGAGATTAAGTCTCCGGGTCGGATTTTGGCATTGGAAAAGCAACTTATGAACTTATCAGTTTCTGCGTTTCCATCTTTATCTGCTTTCATCTCAAAGATGAAAGATCTCCGGGACGAGCTTGCTGTTTGTGGCAAGGACATCTCCACAGAGGATATGGCTATTCGGCTGCTCTCCAAACTTCCAGAGAGGTTTGATGCATACTTTCAGTCTCTGGTTTCTTCTCCTTGTCTTGTTCCAGTTACTTGGGAGGAAGTTCTCCCCTCCATTATGCAGATAGAGTCTCGCTTTGAGGAGCGGATTGGCACCTCTGGTGGCCCTGATGGAGCTTTGGCAGCACGAGATAAAGGGAAGTCTCAACAAAAGAAAGGTAAAGGGGGTTCTGACAAGAACTCCAAGGATTCCGATAAGGATAAAGACAACAAATCTTCAAAGAATAAGGACATTGAATGTCATTATTGTGGCAAGAAGGGTCACAAGTCACCCCAATGTCACAAGAAGAAGCGTGATGAAGCAGAAAAGAACTCTTCCTCAACGGCGGTGTCTCAACCCAAGAAGGATGATGGAATTCTTCTCTTAGCAGGTACTCGGCATATACTTACTCTTGTGACTTCTCAGTCACGGTCTTGGATTGTTGATAGCGGTGCTACTGCTCATATGACACCCCATCGAGATTGGTTCGAGGACTTCACTTCCCGATCAGGCGAGATCACTCTGGGTGATTCTTCTTCTGTGCCAGTGCATGGTCATGGCACTATCCCCATCTTCTGTTCTGACGAGGACAAGAGGTACTTCTCTGACGTTCTGTATATTCTAGATTTGGCTTTTAACCTTTTGTCAGTGAGTGCTCTTACAGCTCAGGGTGCGGAGGTGATCTTTTCTCGTTATGAGATTACCATTCGTGATAAAGCGACTGGTAGCATCTTGGCTCAGGGAGTCCAAGATAGTGGCCTCTACAAACTGACCGCTCTGCTTTCTTCTGGTGCTTCTTCTGCTCTTTGGCATGCTCGGTTTGGCCATTTGAGCTATCAGCTTCTGCAGCGAGCTTCGAAGGATGGGTTGGTTGATGGATTACCAACCATCAAGGCTCCGTCTTCTGCTTGTTCCTCTTGTTTACAGGGGAAGCAGCACCGAGCCGCCTTTCCGAAGGAGGCGACACACAGATCTTCGACATCACTTGCTCTCATTCATGCAGACTTATGTGGTCCTATGAGTACCGCGTCTTTGAGTAAGGCGTTGTACATGCTCGTGATGGTGGATGATTTTACCAGATATACTTGGGTTTTCTTTCTGAAGACCAAGGATGAGACTTTTCATCACTTCTGTGATTGGAAAGCCGAGGTGGAAAAAGAGACCGGTCACTTGGTCAAGGCTCTCAGGACCGATGGAGGGGGTGAGTTTACATCCCAGGAGTTTCCGCAATATTGCAAGACTCATGGCAGTCGGAGACAGCTTACTGCAGCATATACTCCATCTCAGAATGGAGTTGCCGAGAGGAAGAATAGGACCATTATGGAGATGGCCCGTGCTATGCTTGAGCATTCTTCATTACCTCGACGTTTCTGGGCTGAGGCGGCTTCCACTGCTGTCTACATTCAGAATAGGTCTCCTACTGCTGCTCTTCCCGACAAAACTCCATATGAGGCTTTCCATGGTGAGAAGCCCTCCGTTGTTCATTTCCGGATATTTGGATGTACCGCGTATGTTCATGTGCCTAAGGAGCACCGTTCCAAGTTGGACTCGAAGTCTCAGCGCATGACTTTTCTCGGATACAGCACTGTGTCCAAGGCATATCGTCTTTATGATCCTCAAGCGGGTAAAGTTGTTGTGAGCCGTGATGTGGTGTTCGACGAGACTCCTACATCTTCAGAGGGGGGTGGTGAGCTTCTTCTTCCTGCACCTCCTTCTCCTCCTCGTACTCCTCCTCCTGCTCCTGCTGTTACTGTTACACCTCCAGCTGAGGATTCTCAGTCAGATGATGATGACCCTGCTCCTCCTCCGGCGAGTTCGAGCAGATCTGTACCTGGTTGGTATTATCAGACAGTTCGTGACTCTGGGTTACGTGAGCTTTCTTCTGCTCCTTCGCCTGGTTCTCTTCGGCGTTCTTCCAGAGTTACAGGGAAACAAATTCATGAGGGCAACATGTTTGTTAATTATGCTCTTATGTCTACCATCATTAATGGTCCTTCTGATCCCACTTCTGTAGACGAGGCTCTTTCACATGAGTCTTGGCGTCATGCTATGCAGACAGAGCTGGATGCTATCGAACGGAATGGCACTTGGATTTTGGTGCCTCGGCCTCTGCAGCGTAAGGTGATTGGTGTGCGTTGGATTTTCAAATCAAAGTTCCGAGCTGATGGCAGCTTGGACAAGCACAAGGCGAGGTTGGTTGCCAAGGGTTATGCTCAGCGCCCTGGTGTCGACTTCGATGAGACCTTCGCTCCAACGGCCCGGATGACTACCATTCGTACCGTTCTTGCACTTGCAGGACATCATAGATGGCCCGTTTTCCAGATGGACGTCAAGTCGGCTTTCTTGAATGGAGAGCTTACACAGGAGGTTTATATTGATCAGCCGCCAGGATTTGTTGTTCCGGGCAAACAGGATCATGTGTACCGGCTGAAGAAGGCTTTATATGGTCTAAAGCAGGCTCCGTGGGCTTGGTACCAGCGGATTGATGAGTTCTTTCAGAAGCTCGGCCTGCGCCGTTCTCATGCAGATTCGAACCTTTATATCCTCCTTGAGAGGGGGTTGATTGTTATCATTGTGGTCTATGTTGATGACCTCATCTTTACAGGTTCTTATTTTGTGCGGATCCGTTCTGTTATGGATGCTTTGGAGACAGAGTTTGAGATGACGGATCTGGGCCTCTTGCACTATTTTCTTGGCTTTGAGATTTGGCAGACCTCGAAGGGCATTTTCTTCTCTCAGCAGAAGTACACTCGGGAGATTCTCGACAGATTTCAGATGACTGGGTGCAAACCAATATCTTCTCCTTTGGATATTGGTGAGAAGCTTTCTTCACTTGATGCTTCTCCAGGGACTGATCAGGGACAGTATCGGGTTCTCGTCGGTTGTTTGGTATGGTTGACCTACTCCCGATTGGACATATGCTTCGCAGTTAGTTTATTGAGTTCCTTCTCATCCAAACCCCGTCAGCAGCATTGGCGGTGTGCTCTCAGAGTTCTTTGGTACTTACGTGGCACTCTGGATTTTGGCATCTTTTATGGCCAAGGACGCACTCTTGTTGGATGGTCTGACTTAGACTGGGCTGGAGATCCAGATACACGGCGTTCGACCACTGGTTGTGTTTTTTCACTTGGGTCTGGAGCCATTTCTTGGAGCAGTAAAAAGCAGCCTACTGTGGCGCTTTCCTCTACCGAGGCGAAGTACCGTGCAGTTTGTTATGCTGCATGTGAGGCGATATGGTTGCGGAGATTATTGGAGGAGCTTGGCTGTCCTCCTACCGGATCTACTCTTCTTTGGTGTGACAATCAGAGTTGCATCGCCATCGCCAAGAACCCTGTGTTTCATGCTCGTACGAAGCACATTGAGATTCAGTATCACTATGTTCGTGAACGGGTTCTTGCTGGAGATTTGGTTTGGAGTATTGTCCTTCCACGGAGAATGCTGCAGATTTGTTCACCAAGCCGGTTTCTCAAGCTTCCTTGGCTCCTCATCTTCGGATTCTCGGAGTTTGTTCAGCATCTGGTGCTGAGAGGGGGTGTTAGCACTTTCATCCCCAGTTTCTGCTCTGTATGGTGCCCATTTGGTCCCCTTTTGTATGGCCCTTGCTTGTGGGCTGGCCACCCCTTTTTTTTAGTATTTTTCTGGGATTTTTCCCAGCCATTCTGGCATTTTTCCAGTGAGCCATGTCCAACAGCTCCAGTCGGCCTGTTTCTGAGCTCCAGTCGGCCAGCTCTTCCCCACTATATATAGTGGGTGCTGGCCTCTCATTTTTCATTGAGTCTTGTACTTATTTGCTCCCTCACTTATGAGACTATCACTGTCTCTTGCTTGGGACTGTTTTGGTTCACTATATTCAACATAGTTTACTCCGTATCTCTCTCTCTCTCTTGCACTCTCTGTTCAGCACATTCTAGTGCCACTCTGCTTCCGCTCTGTGCACTCTTTCAGGGGACACAGTCCAACCACGACTAGGAAATCCTTCCACAGTTCTCCTTGTGGTTGGAACTCTGCTATGAACTTCAGGATCAATGATGTCAAATCCTCCTTGTAGAGGGGCTGGACAATAACTCTGGCCACCTACTGTCAGACCATAAGAAGTCACAACATGGCTTGTTGGGGACAACTGAGCCAAGCTTGAGTAAAGTAGCTTCCTTCAAGTGGTAATTCCACCCAAAAACCACACGACTTGTGCCAGTTGATCTAAGCTCCAAAGGGGAGGCATAATATCTCTTTAGCCTTTGCAAAGTGCTATAGATGTTCTGCCGAGCTGAAAAGGTAGGGCTGCAGTGTCATCTACAAACTCCGCCTTCTATAAAGCTTCTCCAAAGTGAGAATGGGGATGTTGGACCTTGGAGACTTGTGTCCGGTGGTTGCAGAAAGTTCCTCATCGCCTTCACAATGAAGAGGAAGAGAAAAGGAGTCAAGGGGTAGCCTTGGCGCTCCCAGCAAGAGATGGGAAAATGTTATCCGCCCGCTCCCTAACTGTGGACTTGACTATCTGCTGAATCAACTCGGTCGTAAGCCTGCTCAAAGTTGAGAAGGAGAAATGCCATATCCTTCTACCTCATTTGTGCCCAGGCGGTTGCTTCCCAAATAGCGAAGATGTCATCTAGGATGCTCCCATTCAGATGCCTTGGCTACTGTTACCCTTGGTCTTAGCTCTCAGTATACCTAGGTAGGGTGGTAAATGGACATGTGTTTCTACTGCAGCCGCCTGAAGGGCAAGTTTTGTAAAGCTAAGTATGTAATGTTTAAGCTCTTATAAGAGGACTCTTGTAAAAAGAGAAAGTAGTGTTTATTTTGGCTAGCTTTTAGGAAAGCTAAGTATAGCTTTAGCCTAAAGCTATGTAAGACCATTAACGTCTCGATGTAATCTGATTAATGTAAGAAAGAGAGTTGGAGTTGAATTGAAAAAGAGTGATTGTGACAGACTTATGGTGTTATGTGTGTGTGAGAGAGAGATGCTGTTTGGCGGGGGCCTTTGCGTACTCATCAGGGGTCCTTACATACATATGCTCATCGCCCTTTGGGTTCAGGTGCCCAGCAACAGACCAGGATCGAGAGGCCGGGAGGCCAACTTTCTCAGGGTACAGGGGCTCTTGGGGTGGATAGAGTAGAACGGTATCCTATTAGAAGTCGCCTAACAAAAGAAGCACAACAACAATTGCCTCTTGTGTTTGGTTCGAAGGGTGAGGTCATCTCGCCATGGGATGGTCATTACCCTTCGGCACGTGCTCGGGAACTCCAAGGGCAGTCTGAGATCACAAATACCATGTCTAAAAATGCAATGCTTCAAAAGGTTCGTGATTTGGCAGATTGTCCTGGGCCTAGTACACGGCCTTGTTGATTCCTTTTCTGGGAAGGCTTATGAAAATTGTACAATGGAATGTAAAGGGTATTTCTTCGCGCCAAAAGCAGTTCAGGCTTTGGCGTACAACTTTTTATCATGGTTGGGATGTTTTGTGTGCAGTTGAACATAAGCAGCAGAAGTTGGCTGGCAAAGCCTATGTATATAAGGGGTTTCATGTTTTCTACAGCGGACATCCTGCTTCGTAGTCAGGTGTTATGTTTGCTGTTCGTTCGCAGTTTCAGCCTTCTCTTGTGATTCAAGATGTTCATGGAAGATTTCTAGTGATACAGATTGTTTGGGATGATACGCCTTTATGGTTGTTAGGGGTATATGCTCCAAATAATGCTCGTGCACGCCGTTTGCTGTGGAATGACTTGTGTGCTCTTTCAATCTCTCATCCTGGCTTTGTGATGGGAGACTTTAATACGTGTGTCTCCAGGGAGCAAGCCACGTCGCCTCATTCTGTAATGGATGGCCCGGAGAGAATGGCGTGGGAAGCTTTTGCAGCAAGGTCGCTAAAACAAGACATGTGGTCTTGGCTGCATCCAGATGAAAGGGGTTACACTTATGCCTCACAACAGTTTCGGGGCACTTATGCTAGATTGGATAGGATGTATATTTTACATCAAGATCTCTTTTTGGCAGAGGTTCTTACTATGATGGTTATCAGCAACAACAGGTTTTGTCGGATCATTGGCCGCTTGTGTTTGAAATGGTCTATCACCCTGTGGATGCATATAAAGGCTTGTTGGGACGCTTGCCTTTGCGCTTAAATCACACTTTTTTGGAGCATGAAGTTTTTGATGTTTATATGCGTCAGTTGATACGACATTTCTCCACAAGAGTGTCCATGGCTGATTATCATGCTTGGCCAGTGTTCCTTACCAACACTCGGAAATTAGCGCGGCATTATGGTCTTGCTAATGCCTCTATACAAAAACAGCATGTGGCTCTTCTTGAGTCGCTTTTAAAGGGCTTGCAGGCGTTCATGTTTACTGACTCTATGAATGCTGAAGTTGTGGATGCCATAGAATGGCTGAAAAAGGAGCTATCTAGGGTGCAGGAAGCACAATATGTTCGCTTTAAACTACTTACACGTCTTGATGCTTTGCAGGATGCTAACTGTCAATCTCATCGCTTCTATGATAAGTTGCATCAAAAACATATGCGTGAGAATATTGTTAGGCTGATGGATGGATGTCCAAGGCAACCTTGTTACTCAACCTTTTGAGGTTATTCAGCATTTCATCAGGTTTTATGAAGATTTACTTGCCCCTCGAGAGGATGTCTCGCCGGCTGTCCTGGCTGCAAGGGAGTCATTGTTTGCTGAAGTAAGATATCAAGTTGACCCTGATGTCGCGGTTCAGCTTGATGCTCCTGTTACTCAAGGGGAAGTGGAAGCTGTTCTCTCCAAACTTCCCATGGGAAAGAGCCCTGGTTGGGATGGTTTGACAAATGAGTTTTTCCGAAAATATGCTGATTAGCTTGCAGAGCCTTTGACGCTTATTTGTCAAAGGGTTTGGGATGAGGGATATATGCCTGTCGATTGGAAGTTGGGAAAGTCCCTTCGCCTACTTCTTTGGCTCAATGGCGCCCGATCTCACTTATGGGTATTATGTATAAAATCTTTACAAAGATTTTTGCCAATCGCTTGTAGAAGGTGCTTCCTACTCTTATTCATCCATATCAATATGGATTTGTGCATGGCAGGAATATTTTGCATAATATTCTTAATGTTCAAATTGGAGTGGATTATGCCAAGGCAAAGAAGCAAGAGATTGTGATGGTGCAGCTAGATCTTGAAAAAGCTTTTGATCATGTCAGCTGGTCTTTCCTTTCTCAGTTAATGACAGCCATGGGCTTTGGTCCCAAAATGGCTAATTTGGTGCATTTACTTGGCTCTGGCTCTATCACGCGGATTATGCTCAATGGAGGACTTTCGGATGGTATTTCTCTCACCCGTTCTCTCCGGCAGGGCTGTCCTCTTAGCCCTCTTTTCTTTGCCATTGCCACTCATCCTATGTTATCTCGCCTAGATGCTATGGCATCGCATGGTGAAGTGGTTGGTTTGCATCTCCCTCATGGCAAGCAATTGGTTGCTCAAGCCCTTGCGGATGACACTTTTATGTTTCTCAGGGCCGAAAAAGCCAATATAGATCGAGCAATGAAAGCTTGGAATAATTTTGCATTGGCTTCTGGGCTGAAAATAAATTCAACAAAATCAGCCCTCATTGTATGTACGGAATTTGATGCTTATTTTCAGTCTCTTATTTCTTCTCCTCGTCCTGTTCCAGTTACTTGGGAGGAAGTTCTCCCCTCCATTTTGCAGATTGAGTCTCGCTTTGAGGAGCAGACTGGCACCTCTAGTGGTTTTGATGGAGTTTTGGCTGCATGAGATAAAGGGAAGAATCAAGAAGAAAGGGAAAGGGGGTTCTGACAAGAACTCCAAGGATAATGACAGGGATAAAGACAAAAGTAGATCTTCTAAAAACAAGGACATTGAGTGTCATTATTGTGGCAAGAAGGGTCATAAATCGCCCCAATGTCACAAGAAGAAGCGGGATGAAGAAGCAAAGAACTCTTCCTCTACAGTGGTGTCTCAGACCAAGAAGGATGATGGTATTCTTCTATTAGCAAGTACTCGTCGTGTACTTACTCTTGTGACTTCTCAGTTGTGGTCGTGGATTGTGGATAGCGGTGCTACTGCTCACATGACACCCCATTGAGATTGGTTCGAGGACTTCACTGCCAGGTTAGGCGAGATCACTTTGGGTGATTTTTCTTTTGTGCCAGTGCATGGACGTGGCACCGTCCCCATCTTCTGCTCTTCCGAGGACAAGAGGTACTTCTTTGACGTTCTGTACATTCCAGATTTGGCATTTAACCTTTTGTCAGTGAGTGCTCTTATAGCTCAGGGTGCGGAGGTGATCTTCTCTCCTTATGAGATTACCATTCGTGATAAGGAGACTGGTAGCATCTTGGCTCAGGGAGTCCAAGATAGTGGTCTGTACAAGTTGACCGCTTTGCTTTCTTCTGGTTCTTCTTCTGCTCATTGGCATGCTTGGTTTGGCCATTTGAGCTATCAACTTCTACAGCAAGCTTTGAAGGATGGGTTGGTTGAGGGTTTACCTACCATCAAGGCTCCATCTTCTGTTTGTTCCTCTTGTTTACAAGGGAAGCAACACCGAGCCGCCTTTCCGAAGGAGGCGACACACAGATCTTCGACATCACTTGCTCTTGTTCATGCAGACTTATGTGGTCCTATGAATACCGCGTCTTTGAGTAAGGCGTTGTACATGCTCATGATGGTGGATGACTTCTCCATATATACTTGGGTCTTCTTTCTGAAGTCCAAGGATGAGGCTTTTCTGCACTTTTGTAATTGGAGAGTTATGGTGGAAAAAGAGACCGGTTCCTTTGTCAAGGCTCTCAGGATCGACAGAAGGGGTGAGTTTACATTCCAGGAGTTCCAGCAATATTGTAGGACCCATGGCATTCGGAGATAGCTTACTACAGCATATACTCCATCACAGAATGGAGTTGCAGAGAGGAAGAATAGGACCATTATGGAGATGGTTGCTATGCTTGAGCACTCTTCATTACCTCGACGTTTCTGGGCTGAGGCGGCTTCCACTGCTGTCTACATTTAGAACAGGTCTCCTACTGCTACGCTTCGAGATAAAACTCCGTATGAGGCTTTCCATGGTGAGAAGCCCTCTGTTGTTCATTTCCGTGTATTTGGTTGTTTGGCGTATGTACATGTGCCTAAGGAGCATCGCTCCAAGTTGGACTCGAGGACTCAGCGCATCACTTTTCTCGGATACAGCACTGTGTCCAATCGTCTTTATGATCAGCAGGACGGCAAAGTTGTTGTGAGTTGTGATGTGGTGTTCGACAAGACTCCTACATCTTTAGAGTGGGGTGGTGAGCTTCTTCTTCCTCTGCCTCCTCCTCCTCCTCCTTCTCCCTTTGCTTCTGTTACACCTCCAGCTGTGGATTCTCAGTCAGATGATGACGACTTTGCTCCTCCTCCAGCGAGTTTGAGCAGATCTGTGCTTGGATGGTATTTTCAGATAGTTTGTGATTCTGGGTTACGTGAGCTTCCTTCTGCTCCTCCGCCTGGTTCTCTCAGGCGATCTTCCAGAGTTTCAGGGAAACAAATTCATGAGGGCAACATGTTTGTTAACTATGCTTTTATGTCCTCTATCATTCATGGTCCTTTTGATCTCTCTTCTGTGGACAAGGCTCTTTCACATGAGCCTTGGTGTCGTGCTATGCAGGTAGAGCTGGATGCTATTGAACAGAATGGCACTTGCATTTTGGTGCCTAGGCCACTGTAGCGTAAGGTGATTGGTGCCTAGGCCACTGCAGCATAAGGTGATTGGTGTGCGCTGGATCTTCAAATCGAAGTTCCGAGCTGATGGTAGCTTGGACAAGCACAAGGCAAGGTTGGTTGCCAAGGGTTATGCTCAGCGCCCTGGGGTTGACTTCAATGAGACCTTTGCTCCAACGGCCCGGATGACTACCGTTTGCACCGTTCTTGCTCTTGCAGGACATCATAGATGGTCCGTATTCCAGATGAACGTCAAGTCGGCTTTCCTGAATGCTTGCTTTCACAGGAGGTTTATGTTGATCAGCCGTCGGGATTTGTTGTTCCAGGCAAATAGGATTAGATGTAGCGGCTGAAGAAAGCTTTATATGGTCTGAAGCAGGCTCCGCGGGCTTGGTACCAGCAGATTGATGAGTTCTTTCAGAAGCTCGGCCTGCGTCGTTCTCATGCAGATTCGAATGCTCCGAGGTATTTTTGCCTCGCCATCGCCTATGTATCACATATTACACCCCCATTATGGTACTGGTTGGAGCTAGACGGATCTGCATTGCAGCATACTGAGCCTCTAGCAGTAGTGCTCCATCCATCACACCCCCCCACTAGTTTAGCACTTTCATAGTTTATTTCATGTTCATTTTGTCCTTTTTTTTTCTAGACATCGAGAGGACATTGACAGTTGTACATTGATTTGTCTCATAGGTCGAGTTCGGTCTCTAGTAGAGGTTAATACAGCTTTTTCTCTCTCTCTCTCTCTCTCTCTCTCTCTCTCTCTCTCTCTCTCGATGGGTGATACAATTTGAGGATCAAAGGTGCTTAAGCATGTACTTGATGGAGCTCAAACGACACAGGGATGTAGTGTCGAGGTAGCATGCTGAGAGACAACCCCGGCTGTGACACGACACCTCACAGAGAGCCATTACAAATTTCTCTATGGTACACACATCCACATCGGTATCCGCTGCCCACAACAGTTCCTCTACTACGACATCAGAGCCCACCACCTGTACCCATTGAATGAGTGCACAGAGCGGAAGCAACTAAGCACTAGAGTGTGCTGAGCAGAGAGTGCAAGAGAGAGAGAGAGATGAGCAACTATGCTGAATATAGTGAAGTGATACAGTCCCAAGCAAGAGACAAAATGTGTCATAAGTGAGGGAGCAAAAGAAAGACTAGGCAAGATGAAAAAGTGAGAGGCCAGCCCACCTATTTATAGGTAAGAGGGGCTGGGCGACTGGACATGATAAACTGGCTGACTGGATATAGTGTAGCTGGCCGACTGGGGAAAATACATCCAAGTTGGGAAAAATCCCAAAAAATATATAATAAAAGGGGTGGCCAGCCCACAATCAAGGGCCATGAAAAGGGACCAAAAAGGACACCAAATATGGGCAGAAACTAGGGATGAATGTGCTAACACCCCCTCTCAGCACCAGATGCTGAACATACTCCAAGAAGCCGAAGATGAGGAGCCAAGGAAGCTTGAGAAACTGGCTTGGTGAACAAATCTGCAGCATTCTCCGCTGAAGGACAATACTCCAAATGCAAATCTCTAGCAGCAAGAACCCGTTCACGAACATAGTGATACTGTATCTCAATGTGTTTCGTACGAGCATGAAACACAAGGTTCTTGGCGATGGCGATGCAACTTTGATTGTCACACCAAAGAAGAGTAGATCCGGTAGGAGGACAGCCAAGCTCCTCCAATAATCTCCGCAATCAAATCGCCTCACATGCAGCATAACAAACCGCAGGATACTCTGCCTCTGTAGAGGAAAGTGCCACAGTAGCCTGTTTTTTACTGCTCCATGAAATGGCACTAGACCCAAGTGAAAAAACACAACCAGTGGTCGAACGCCAAGTATCTGGATCTCCAGCCCAATCTGAATCAAACCATCCAAGAAGAGTGCATCCTTGGCCATAAAAGATGCCAAAGTCAGACACCACGCAAGTACCGAAGAACTCTGAGAGCACACCACCAATGCTGTTGACGAGGTTTGGATGAGAAGGAACTCAATAAGCTGATTGCGAAACACACGTCCAATCGGGAGTAGGTCAACCAAACCAAACAACCGACGAGAACCCGATATTGTCCCTGATCAATCCCTGGAGAAGCATCAAGAAGAGAAAGCTTCTCATTAGTATCCATAGGAGAAGATACAGGTTTGCATCCAGTCATCTGAAACCTATCAAGAATCTCCCGTGTGTACTTCTGCTCCTTCGGGGTCTGCCAAATCTCAAAGCCAAGAAAATAATGCAGAAGGCCAAGATCCGTCATCTCAAACTCTGTCTCCAAAGCATCCATGGACCATGACTGAAGTGAGTGTAAGTGAGCTAGCTGCTCTTGGATATGGTGGTGATGTCAAGCCGTATCTTTGTGATCTCCCTCTGATGTAGTCTGGGAGTCTGGTAGCCTGATGCTCTCAGTCTCCGTCTGGCTCGGAGGTCCGTAGCGCGCTGAAGTGTAACCCCCTCCTGTGTCATGGTGGGCACTGGGATAGATCTCTGGAAGAAATCAATGAGCTGGAGCTGTTGCCCACCTCTCCCTGACGTATGAGTTTGTAGCAGTGTCTCTCTAGCAAGAACTGGCCAAATCTGCGTTGATCTGCGGACTCCATGATCTGGCGGAGTGAGGGATGTCCAGTGAAGATGGTGGTGTATCTCTCTCTAATGACACTATATGGAAGGCCAGATTGGCCTATGAAATGAAATGAAATGATATATTAACGTCTCTAAGAGGCCATAATGGCCTATGAGACCAAAACTGAGAGTACATCTGAAGTTGGTGTCTCATCAAAGAGAACAACTAAATGAGACTAAAAAGTACAATAAACTGATTGTCTTACAGTTATAAGAACAGAATTGTAAGACTCTGAGATGATACTGAGTAGAAAATATTGGAAAATGTATATCAGGTAGATCCATGTATGCTGATCAGTTGAAGTGTTGCCCTCTCCTTAGATCAAATATCTCCGCCATGGGGCTGTCTAGAATGGAGAGGTCGTAGAAGCGAGCTAGGTGCCTCCGATGCCGAGCAATAATGGCTCTGATCTGGCCATGGTGAGGATGCCGTGGTCGGGATCCTTGTGGGCGTGACCGACGAGCACAACATAAGATGACTGCTCTATCAGTGGTGACTCCCTGGGAGCGTGGTTCGGTGCCCTGATGTCCCAATGGAGGAGGTATCAGGAGGGGTGTGGGCTGGGTTGCTGGTGCTGGTGCCGAATAAATGTGTCAGGGTCCTCTGTCTAGGTACATCATAGCTTGGTCTCCTGTCTGCCAAGAGGTCTCTCTGTGTCTCCTGAGCTCAAGTAGGAACAATCCCAGGCATCTCTGATCCTCAAACTCCATGACCTTGCGTAACGGCCCAAAACCCTCTCGGAAGAGGCAGTGATATCTCCCTCGGATCTCATAATAGACTGTACATCGGCAAATGTAATGCTCCTCTGTCTTTGCCTCCTGGTAGCATAGCTGACAAATGCGGTCATCCAAGATCTGATGCATATATCGCCTTGTCTCAATCCGCAGCTGGTGTGATGAGGTCCAGATCTGTCCAATGGCACAACATATCCCATGTGATAGGTGTACATCCATGTACGTCGGGCGGGTGATAAAATCATCTGGTGAGAGGTGTAGAAAATGGCTCTTGTAATGATCCATTTTCGTGCCTAAGGGCTCAAGGGAACTAGTCCATGTTGATAGAATGTGCAGCGGAAGAAGGGAAGGTGGAAACACAGGGGAGAGAGAGAGAGAGAGAGAGAGAGAGAGAGAGAGAGAGAGAGAGAGAGAGAGAGAGAGGAAACATAGGTGAGAACCTGCTCTCAATATCATCACCAAAAGGAATACATGTCCTGAGCAAGAGGGGAGAACCTCGTAAGTGAGGGACTGCAGCTAGACAAGCTAGGCAAGCAATGAAATATGAGGGAGGCATGCCGGCTATATATACCTCTACATGAAGGCAGCCGACTGGAGATAAATATCTCCACGACTGGGAAAAAATACCCAGGATCATAAATGGGTAATAAATATGGGTAAAATACATGTGAGGGGTGACCAATCTCTCAGACTAACATGGTCAGCCCTAGAGGCTAAAATAGGACACCAAATAGGAAGCCAGCAAGTAGGGGATGATATCTAACACCCCCTCTTAGCACCAGATGCTGATCAAACTCCAAGAAGCCAGAGACACCGTTCTCGATCAAAGATGAAAGACTGCAGAAAAATAGGTACCAAGAAAGCTCCACAAGCGATCTCCTCATCAACTCAGCTACAAAAGAACCAAATCCCAAGAATCAGCAACAAATAAAGGATCCATGTGAAAGGATCACACCGCAAAAGGGCAAAACACCCTCCTTGTTTTGCAAATACTGCAAAGAACACAAGCTTGGACAAAATAAACTCTGCTTAGGATCTCTGAAAAGATCACTGCTCTCCTCCAAATAACTGTAAACTCCTGTCAAAGAAGAAAGTCTCCACAGATACAACACAGCTCCCGAAACTGATCCTCAAGTGAAGTAGCTGGAGAAAGGCCCCCTCTGAGTGTAGAAAACTCCTGTGGGAAGCAAAACGCAGCCAAAACACTGCTATCCAGCAAAAAATAGCACTCCACCGCCAACAGAAGGCAAGGAACATGTAGAAACTGGGAAATTGTGTAGGCCAGGAACAAAACACAGGTATAGATGCTCCAAAATCAGCAAAACGCTGACTGAAAACTGAAATTCAGAATCCTCCTCAAGTACCAAACTGCCTCCAAAGCCACAATCCAATCAAGAAACCCCCTCTGCAAGTGATCTGTGTCCACTGGAGAAGAAAACGCAGCCAAACAAGGGCTACAAACCTGAAAATTCAGGCTAACCAGTGTCCACACCTCCTATGAGGAAAAATGTTGAAGAGAAGGTACCTTCGGGTCCAACAGATGAAGTCCAAGTGAACTCAGACCAAGAACTGCTGCAGAGAACAATTAGGGGTGGGAGGGATGGCACAAGATAACCAGGAAGGATAGGCAAAAGGGAGCCCAGAGAGCTCCAAGATCAGGGCTAGGAAAGCAAGCCCAAACAGGCAAAAAATGCAGCCTGTTTGGGACAGCTATGTTGCTGTCGAGACCTGAAAAAAATGCCTGAGAACCCTGGAAGGTGCCACCAAGAAGGACAGGTATGCTGTCCAGAAAAAACACCCTTGTCAGGCTGCCAAGAAGGCTGAAATCTGACACCCTGAAGAGAGGAAACTGCAGCCCACTGAATGGGTATCAATCAGCCCTTGAAGAAACGCAAGCTTCAATGCATGAACACAAAAATGCAGATCTGTCCATGGGCGGAAAAACGCAGATATGAAGAGGTATAGGAGGGAGCATCCAACGTTGAAAATCACTGGCGCTCTGATACCATGATAGAATGTGCAGCGGAAGAAGGGAAAGTGGAAACACAGGAGAGAGAGAGAGAGAGAGAGAGAGAGAGAGAGAGAGAGAGAGAGAGAGAAATGAAATGAACTGAAACTGAAACTGAAACAACAACTATGAGGAAAAGTAAGGTACTATGAGCTCCTAATGGATAACATCTGGGAAGGAAAACTCCAGCAACAAAGGTAAGCATCATATACATCACTATCCAAAGATGTCTCTCATCGGTCGATGGCGGATATCCTCAATGTCCTCCATGGTGATTACTCTGACTGGACGTCTCCCATGCTGTGCTAGTGTGGTCTTGATCCTCTGTTGTAGTCTCCGCCGGTGTCCGGATGGGCCTCTCATCTTGGGGCGCCTGGACTGCCCCAGTCCCAGCTCTATAGCCCGATCAATCAGTGTACCTCTGGTGCGGCTATACTCTGGGGCTAGCTGCAATGCCTGCTGGCCTGACTGCTCAATCTCTGGTCGAAAGAAGTCTGTAATCTGCCTTTGTAGGTGTCTCTCCCTCTCTGATCCCCTCCCTCTCAAGAGACCCTCTCTATGTCTACGCAGCTCCAGCAAGTATAATCCGAGGCATCTCTGATCCTGGTATCTCATGACTCTGGAAAGTGGTCCGAAACCCTCTCTGAACGGTAGTGAAAATGGCCTCGTATCTCATAATATACTAGACAGTGACATATGTAATGTAACTTTGTCTTTGGCTCCATCTGGCACAACTGACAAATCCTGGCCTCAGCTGGTACTCCTCTGAATCTGCCAGTCTCAATCTCTAGCTGGTGTGAGGATGTGCCGATCTGACCAATAGCACACCGTACCCCATCAGAAAGATGAGTATCCATGTAGGTAGGGGGGGGGGAGAGAGAGAAATGAAATGAAATGAAATGTTATATTAACGTCTTCAAAAGGCCATAATGACCTATGAGACCAAAAGTTACATCATGGTGGATCTGATACAATGTCTGGAGAGAGAGAGAGAGAGAGAGAGAGAGAGAGAGAGAGAGAGAGAGAGAGAAATGAAATGATATATTAACGTCTCTAAGAGGCCATAGTGGCCTATGCGACCAAAACTGAGAGTACATCTAAAGTTGGTGTCTCATCAAAGAGAACAACTAAATGAGACTAAAAAGTACAATAAACTGATTGTCCTACAGTTAAAAGAACAGAACTGTAAGACTCCGAGATGATACTGAGTAGAAAATACTGGAAAATACTGAAAAATGTATATCAGGTAGATCCATGTATGCTGATTAGTTGAAGTGTTTCCCTCTCTTTAGATCAAGTATCTCTGCCATGGGGCTGTCTAGAATGGAGAGGTCGTAGAAGCGAGGTAGGCGCCTCCGATGCCGAGCTGGTGATGGTAAGGATGCCGTGGTCGGGATCCTGGTGGGCGTGGCCGACGAGCACGACATAAGATAACTTCTCTATCAGTGGTGACTCCCTTGGAGTGTGGTCGGTGCCCTGATGGCCCAATGGAGGAGGTATTAGGAGGTGTGTGGGCTGGGTTGGTGGTGCTGGTGCCGAAGAAATCTATCAAGGTTCTCTGTCTAGGTACATCATGGCTTGGCCTCCTGTCTGCCAAGAGAGTCTCTTTGTTTCTCCTGAGCTCAAGTAGAAACAATCCCAGGCATCTCTGATCCTCAAACTCTATGACCTTGCGTAACGGCCCAAAACCCTTTCGGAAGAGGCAGTGATATCTCCCTCGGATCTCATAATAGACTGTACATTGGCAAATGTAGTGTTCCTCTGTCTCTACCTCCTGGTAGCATAGCTGACAAATGCGGTCATCCAAGATCTGATGCACATATTGCCCTGTCTCAATCGGCAGCTGGTGTGATGAGGTCCGGATCTGTCCAATGGCACAACGTATCCCATGTGATAGGTGTACATCCATGTACGTCGGGCGGGTGATAAAATCATCTGGTGAGAGGTGTAGAAAATGGCATTTGTAATGAGCCATTTTCGTGCCCAAGGGCTCTAGGGGACTAGTCCATGTCCTCTCTGTGTCCACTTTGATGATATCCATCCTGATCACGCGGTTTTGCTCTGAGCGGGTGAGATCCAAAAATGGACAATCCAGACTGTACTGAAAGGGTGGTAGTGCCTCTATCCGCAAACCATGTAGGTCAAACCATGATCTCATCTGAGCGTACCAACAATGAGTATCTCCATCCTCTGCCAACTGTATGGATGAGGTCAATGCCAATCGGGAGTACCTCTGCTGAGGGAGCTCCCATAGCCGCTGTAAAAAGGTAACTGCCTCGAATAGGGCCTCGGTTACTACTGGTGGGGCACCCAGCTCAACCCGAACAATCTCATGTGATACTGACGATTTGCTCCGAATCACGCAGGCAATCATCATAATCAGTGGTCTCTCCATTTGCCTCCATCCCTCATCTATCCCTCTCTGAGATCTGTGATGTATACTAGGTCCCCAAATTGGAGCTCCGTACAGGAGGGTCGGTGTGACAAGCGTATCAAATAGCCACAATTTGGTGCGTGGCTCCTGAAACTGTATGCGTGCACACTGCCTCTCAAGTGCCCCCAAGGCTATGCCCTCGAGCTAATCTAGCTGCTGCTGCCTCCTTCAGGGAGAAACGCGGTCTTGTGAAAGTAACTCCCAAGTAGACATATGACTCCCAAGAGAAACGCGGTCCTGTGAAAGTAACTCCCAACTTCCAAGAGAGAGAGAGAGAGAGAGAGAGAGAGAGAGAGAGAGAGAGAGAGAGAGAGAGAGAGAGATTTTATTAACGTCTTCCAAAAGACCAAACTCGGCCTATGAGACAAATCGGAGTACCTGTATGGGGTATCCTCTGTCATCCCAACAAAATGAAAAAGTACTGAATAAAAAAGCTGAATCTGGGTGTGCAAGGGATGGAGCTCTATTACTAGGAGAATGCAAAGCTATATGCATGGAGTATACAATCATGATATGCAACCTAGCTAGCTCCATCCTGTACCATACTGGGGGTATAAAATGGTATACATCACTGAAGGGGGTGTCCACAGCTCCCTGAAGAACATGCCTGGGTGTGCTCTGAAGCGAGCCAGTCGCTCCGCACCCTCTCTGTGAAACTGAGCTCTGATCTCTGTCATCTCTCTCTGGTATAGGCGTGGTGTCCGAAAGCCAGGTGTCCTCTGTCTCCTGCGGGCTCTAAGTGTCTCTGCTCTCTGGAGAGTAATTCCCTGCCGTGTAGGGGCTGGGAGGGGTATGGATCTCTGAAAAAATGTAGTAATCTGTGTCTGTCGCCCCCCCTCTGTGAGAGAGATGGAGAGGAAACACAAGTGAGAACCTGCTCTCAATATCATCACCAAAAGGAATACATGTCCCGAGCAAGAGGGGAGAACCTTGTAAGTGAGGGACTGTAGCAGACAAGCTAGGCAAGCAATGAAATATGAGGGAGGCATGCCAGCTATATATACCTCTACATGAAGGCAGCCGACTGGAGATAAATATCTCCACGACTGGGAAAAAATACCCAGGACCATAAATGGAGAATAAATATGGGTAAAATACATAACATGGTCATCCCTAGAGGCTAAAATAGGACACCAAATAGGAAGCCATCAAGTAGGGGATGATATCTAACACATGTCCTCTTTGTGTCCACTCTGATGATATCCATCCTGATCACGCGGTTTTGCTCTGAGTAGGTGAGACCAAAAATGGACAATCCAGACTGTACTGAAAGGGTGGTAGTGCCTCTATCCGCAAACCATGATCTCATCTGAGCGTACCAGCAATGAGTATCTCCATCCTCTGCCAATTGTATGGATGAGGTCAATGCCAATTGGGAGTACCTCTGCTGAGGGAGCTCCCATAGCCGCTGTAAAAAGGTAACTGCCTGGAATAGGGCCTCGGTCACTACTGGTGGGGCACCCAGCTCAGCCCGAACAATCTCATGTGGTACTGATGATTTGATCCGAATTATGCGGGCAATCATCATAATCAGTGGTCTCTCCATTTGCCTCCATCCCTCATCCGTCCCTCTCTGAGATCTGTGATGTATGTTGGGCCCCCAAATTGGAGTTCTGTACAGGAGGGTCGGTGTGACAATCATATCAAATAGCCACAATTTGGTGCACGGCTCCTAAAATTGTATGTGTGCACACTGCCTCTCAAGTGCCCCCAAGGCTGCATGCCCTCGAGCTAATCTAGCTGCTGTTGCCTCCTTTAGGGAGAAACACGGTCCTGTGAAAGTAACTCCCAAGTAGACATATGACCTGACGTACTCAACCGGCACCCTTCGGAAAGTGAACTGAGGCTCTGATCTCGTCACCCATGCCTGTGTGGTGTTAAACACCATAACCTTGGTATTCCCAAGGTTCACTGTCAGATCTCTATCCGCACAGAAAGCCTGTAATGCATCCAGGTGTCTCTGAGAGGGGCATAGAGCACAAGGACAGGCAGGGTTCAGGTGGACCTTTTCCACCCTGGATCACATATTCACACTGATGCTGTTGCTTTGTGGATTTCTGCAAAGCCTTTGAAATGGTGCCACGTGATCGCCTACTACAGTGCCTACAGATCCTTGGGGTTCTCCATCAGACGTGATTTGGGGCATTATTGCTTTATACGAGTCAGTGGTTGGGAGGGTGATATGCCCTGGAGGACTCTCAGAGGAGATATCGGGGTTAAACAAGGCTGCGTGCTATCCCCCACCCTCTTCGGGCTATGCATTGATGAGATCTCAGACTTTAGTAACAGAGTGGGAGGTGGAGGGGCATCCCTAACAGGCATACTTGTGTCTATTTTCTTATATGCTGATGATATAGTGCTTATTGTAGACTCAGAAGAGGGACTACAGAAGCACATGGATGCCCTACAAGACTCATGTTTGCAGAGGGGCTTGTTAGTTAACCTTGGGATGACCAAGGTCATGGTCTTCTATACGTTTCCTATTGTGAGGAAACATATAGAGATCACCTACATGGGCAGCCGGGTGGAGGTAGCAAACTCATGTGTCTACTTGAGGGTCACTTTCATGAGCTCTGGCAGACACTTCTCCATGAGATAGACATCAGAAGAGGGACTACAGAAGCACATGGATGCCCTACAAGACTCATGTTTGCAGAGGGGCTTGTTAGTTAACCTTGGGATGACCAAGGTCATGGTCTTCTATACTTTTCCTATTGTGAGGAAACATATAGAGATCACCTACATGGGCAGCCGGGTGGAGGTAGCAAACTCATGTGTCTACTTGAGGGTCACTTTCATGAGCTCTGGCAGACACTTCTCCATGAGATAGACATCACAGGACAGATTGACTAGGGGATATGCTGCACTTGCCCTCCAAGAGGTAGTGCCACCAAACACACTTCCAAGAGCCCAAGACGAATTTGAGGCTCTGGCGGCCTGGTCCTTTTCTCACCGATAGAGTTGGTGATCCCACTTGGCATTATAGACCACCTGTGTTGTTATTCCTCCCCCTCCCCTTATATGAGATAGCCTTCTCCTCATAGAGTGGCCAGCCAGAGGGAGTGTGCATCTATCTCCACCCTTTTGATTATTTCATCCCTGCCTCGTACACGGAGGCGAGTTTGTATCTAGCCCTTCATGGTTGTACTTAGCCCTTCGTGGCTGTTTTTCATTAACGAACATAAGGATCTTTTCCCAAAAAAAAGAGCCCAAGACGAAGGGTTGGCTTTTTGACACACTAGTGACTCCAGTGATGATGTATGCATCCCCATTCTGGGCACTAGGCTTACCAGCGTGGCAGATTGGCGGCACATAGGGCATCCACAGATTTTGATGTTATCTAGATTGATACGTAGCAAACCATCTGTCCGTCACCATATCATTCGAGCAGAGTTAACTACAGCACCTATGGTGGTAGAGGCCTTATTCCACATTGTCACGTATATACAAAGGATACTATCCATGGATTCGTCACGATTACCATACTTGGCACACTAGTCTTCTCTGACGATAGCGGAGAGAGGGGTGCATCCATCCTCGTATGCTTCTGTCCTCACATGGTTCACCACACACGGACTATAGATGAGCCGACTGCCCCAATTTCAGTATGACCAAGACTCCCCCTACACCAGGCTCAAACATGTGGACATGAACCGTGTAATTCAATATGACTTGCTGCAGTTACACATTCAAGATACATGGATTACCTCAGGGGAGCCCCTACCACCCAAGATGCAGCACACTAGTGACCATTTTTTGAGGCTTATAGAGGATGGATTCATACAGTGGCTAGGGTACATAGACGTTTTCATGTCACATGCCATGAGGATAGCACAGCTTAGGGTCTCATCTCATAGGCTCGAGAGTGAGGTTGGCAGAGCAACAGGGACCCCTAGAGATAGCACTCTGTAGATTGTGCCATGGAGGAGTAGAGTTTGAGGAGCATTATATTTGTCAGTGCTTGGTGTATTATGGGATCAAGGGGAGATTCCACTGCCTATTCAGAGAGGGATTTGGACCATTATCTCTGGTTATGGATTATCCAGATCAGCGTTGTCTCGGACAATTTCTGTTGGAGATCTGACGACAGAGTGAGTTTCACATCTAACATGTGTAGACCCCAATCTCCCACTAGCCGACCTCACCTCTCAGTTCACCACAATCTTAGACACCTTTGCCATAGCCGCATTTCCATCCATCAGTTGATCTATTGCCAGACACCCCACCAGCACCATGCCCCCAAAACGATTGGTATGACGAGGAATGCCGCACAACACGTGAGCGTCTCCTATGCTGGATTAACCAATACACAAGCAGATGTAAGAAATGAGCACATGTTAAGGGCCAATACAAGGACTTATACCAATCTCTCAAAGGTGTGAACTGTACTGAGGGCTGGAAGAAAATATGAGAGAAATGCCCACCCACACCCATCACATCTCCATCCATATGGCACACATATGCACGATCCTTTTACGAAGCACCAGATCAGCCCCCCATCCAACCACCATCACATCCACCTTCTTCACACCTGCCATGGTACCCCGAACCATCTGGAGACTCAATAACGGTAGATCACAGGACCACGAGGGCCTCTTGACTGAGCACATCTCCCATGCGGGGGAAACTCTGGCACCCCTCTTGGCCCATATGTTTAACCGGGCTCTTTCGGAAGGCTTTCCACCCACTTGGATAGCCCATATCATCACCCCCATCCATAAAGTCGGAGACCCCATGGACCCCAAAAATTATAGGACTATTATGATTGGCCACACATTGGCCAAAGGTTATGTGTCGGTACTTGAGATTGAGCTCAACACACTAGCAGAGAGACATGGGCACAGAGCATCAGGGCAAGCAGTCTTCTGCAGGTCATTCTCTACTTTGGATCACATCTTCACCCTTTGAGCTATCATAGAAGAGGCCATAGCACGACACCAACGGGTTTATTGTTGCTTTGTGGATTTTCGCAATATTTACTATTGAAGTGTTTCAATAGATGGCAAACCCCACAGTCGTATGCTCTTGTGAAAAGAGCTTCAATGGTTGATCCGGAACTGCTAAGATGGAGGCTATATGCTAGTAGAAGCTAGAGAATAAACCCACACTCCGATGAACTGTGTAGAGAAGATGTTGATCGTGTATTTATATAGGCATGTAGACACGAGGTGACCATGACATGACTGTGTAGGTCTGCAGTCATAGTCTGTGCCACCGTCCGTGGTGTAGACTCGGCCACTAGAAATTGTTCTGTAGTTATCCCACCTCCCATAGCCATCCAAGCTCATCTTGGGTCCGTTGGGGCCTCACAATGTCAAGAAAGGAATGTCTACCTATTCGAGGTGGGGACGAGTATGGGATAACGGTCCAACGTACCATGTGGCCTATTTGCTAGTGTGCCAAATCTAATCCAAGCTGTCTCTAAACCATTTGGTCTCCTAGGCCACCAAACCGTAAATACAGGGATCTTGATGCATTTGGGTTGCCCAACCATGGCTACTTCTCATAATGGGGGCCGTACAAACATGAGCTAGCTGGACAGTACAATATGTGGGTGGAGCATTGATATCCAACAAATATAAGGTAGAATTGGGAGAGAATTTGCAACACATGGAACAACATAGAAGCTAATGCACAACATTCAAGTGTTTAGATCTACTTTTGCTCTAAACAATCATTTTGTATAAATCATTTTTGGTTATTTACAATAAGAGTAGGTTAGGTAAACAATCTCTCTCCCACGTCTTTGTGTTATCATTGCACATGTGAGCAGCATTAAATCTCTTTTGCTTAGCATTAATTATCATTAATTATGCTTCCACGTAGTTAACATGTTACACTTTTGAGTTAATGGTTGCACTTTTGAGTCGAAGTCTTTTTTAAAGTTTAGCTTAATGTTTGGTTCTGGCTCTTAAGTGCTTTAGGTCTAGAGTTTACAGTTCTCTGTTTTGCTATTTTGTGTTGTTTAGTATCTCAGCTCAAAAGGTTTAAGTTCTTATTAAGAAGAAGTGTGTGTATGCTTTTGTGTGTGTGTGTTTTTTATTTTTTATTTTTAAAGCTTCTTTCATTCATGTAATTGTTTTGTTTTGTTTTCTTGTTTCTTGTTTTTTGTTTTTTTTGTTTGTTTTGTTTTGTTGGTTTGTTTGTTTGTTTTTGTTTGTTTGTTTGTTTGTTTTTTTGTCAATGTCTTAATTAAAAGTCTTCGTTTGATATTATCTTTTGATTTCCTCTCCTCAGTAGCTAGGTTTGTTAGTTTATTTATTTTTGATCTTTCAAATGCTTTGTTTTTGTCTTTGTCCTTCTTCACTATTATTTCTTCGTCAAATCTCTCAATTTGTAAGTTCAGATTTTTCTGACCTTACGAAGGTATATATAACATGTTACAGTTTGTAAATTCGTAATATACCATTCCATGAGTTTATGACTTTATGGGGTTGCTTGATCATATAACTTCATTGTGGTCCTTGTGATTGGGAGTGGATTGATGCCAACAATCCCATTGCTTTAGAGGACGACTACTCAGTCCACATTTGGAGAGTTAGGACATCACTCCAGTTGTTTGGAATAAATTTTGGCACTAATAGGAGTTATGTTTGCAATGTAAGATAGGGTACTAAAATTACAATGCCATCAGCTTCCTAGTGGGAGATGGGTAGATTTGAACCTGGTACCTCATAGTAAGGAGGCATGGGTGCTACGGTTGGCTTGGAGGCATTGTTTCTACATGGTGGTTTGCCTGTCGATAAGTGGAGAGCTATTTTTGCTGCGGACCCATTGATCACTTGATGCCCAACTGCTATTGAATTAGTACAACGTTGCATTTGGAGATGCAAAGACTCCGATATGGTTTGGTGTTATGTGGGCAAACCGATTGGCAGGCTCACAAGGGTCAGAGTTTTCATATTACATAGCTTGGGGCTCTATAGCATGCTTAGCCTAGTCTAGTCCACAGGTTTTCTATAAGGGTAGGGACCATGACTCTCTCCTCTTGGTGCTTAGAGGGTGGTTAGTAGAGCAATTTGCTAACTTGGAATTAATGCCATCCAGAGGCAGAGCGGACACTTACCGAGAGATTATTGCCGATATCTTGGCTTAGCAGATTTGGAGGGCTAGATGCGTAGAGGCTATAGATGGCACTCAAACCTATTATTTCAGTCCATATTCATCATTTGGCGAGATATTATATTCAGTCCATATGCATCATTTGTCAAGATATTATACATGCTCTTATATCTATTTGGGTTCGTATACAGGGACCTCCAGATTTGCGCTAGCTAAGCGCTCTGCTTTTATGAGGGAGTGGGACCATGAGGTCATCATCTCTTACTCTTGTTGTTCACGTGGATTTGCTGTGAGGGCAAAAGGACGAAAGGACCAAATGTATGAGAGATCAGAGCAAATCAACACAGCATGAAATGAGTGAGTGTATATATATGATGAAATCCAGTACAAGAGCTCAGTGTGAGACTCTGAAGGAGCAGAGATGGCTGCTGTCCCGTGATAATGCAGAGGGTGGAGAAGGCCACAATCCAAGGCAGATGGTAGGCTGCTGTCTCGAAGAAATGAGCAAAGAGGGCTGCCATCCCAATGTCGCTCTACTGTAGCAGAGAGGGCTGCTATCCCAGTGATGATGAATGAGGGCGGAGAGGGCCGTGATCCCGAGGTAGTAGATGCTGAAGTAAACCTGCTGGAAAGCTCTACTGTAAGCAGAGAGGGCTGCTGTCCCATGTGCTGTAGAAAAACTGTAGGCAAAAAGCTACTGCAGATTTGCTCCTGAGAAACGCTGCTGAAGTGCAGTAGACGAAGGGTGCTGCAGAACAATAGCTGTAGGAAAAAATGCAGATAAAAGAGGATGCTCAGCCTGTAGCAGCAGCAGGAGAGGATGCGCAGCCAAAAGATGTGAAAACACCGGCAGCAGCTAAAGGTAATGATGCACTGCCTGAAGATGAAGGAGCACCGGCTGCAGCAAGACTCGGGGTTATATTATTCTAATTGAAGTGAATAATGTTGAGTTTCTTATATATGCTGTAGGACTGCTGGTTGGTCAGGGTGAGCTGTCGGCCAGCAGCAAAGACAAATAAAATGCCAAAAAAATACCCTTTTGGGCTGGATAAAATGGCAGGTTAAGGCATGTTTTCACACACCCCCTCTCAGGCCAAAAGGGGACCATGGGAGAAGATGAAAAAGGGGTCGAAGAGGATCATGAAGAGGAATGTGGCTTTGGTTTGTCCACGGTGTAAAACATGTGCTCTTTGACAAGTGTAGAAGCTTTTGAGTTTGGGCGGTACTGGGTCAATGCCACAATGCAAGAGGTTTTCACATGCATGAATGCCCATTTTTTGGTTTTCATTCACACATGTGCCCCAAACACAAAAAACAAAATGATATGCACAGGGAATGCAAGGGTTTTCACATGAGCTGTGCCCTCATGGGGTTTTCACTGACTCATGTGCTTGATACAACAATGATAAAAAATCTGAAAGGAGAGGAAGATCCCCCTCTCAATATGCGGAGGGTGATGGAGGAGGACCGATGCCGTTCCGTTCGCGAAGACGCTCGAGGATGGGCCGGTTGACGAACTTTGTAAGGATGTCGGCATGGTTGCCTGCCATATGAATGTACTGTAGCGTGAGGGTACCAAGCTCAACTTGTTTCCTGGTAAAATGAAAATGGACACCCACATGCTTGGTACGGTTAGAAAAAATAGAATTGCTAGCAAGGGCAATCGCACTTTGACTGTTGACGAAGATGGTAGAAGCGGTGTCAATGGGAACATGCATCTTCGTAAGAAGTTAGCGAAGATACATAGCCTCAGTGGTGGCGTTATAGAGGGCCCGGTATTCGGCCTCAGCGGAAGAACTTGCAACGGTATCCTGCTTCTTGCTAGACCAAGAGAAGAAAGATGAGATGCCAAAGGTGTTCCCCTTCCCTTGTTGCACTTTTTGAGTAGAGGTGGTATTGGACACAAGGGCCCCTCTTGAGTAGCGGAGGAAGATTTCTTGGGATGAAACTAGGCATGCAACTGAGCGAAGCGCAAGAGTTGGCACTCACACTCATATAGGTTAGGCATAGGTTCTAGACTAATGGTCTATGTGACAAAAGTAAAGAAACTAGGAGGCAACTTGTTCAGTAAAGTGATAACCTAGTCTTGAGACTTGGCGGAGCCAATGGTGGCGTACTTCGTGTTAAGGCGTCGGTATTCAACAACCTTCACGGTCAGGTCATCACTCTCTTTTATAGAGAAAAGTTGGATTTGATGTTCGAGATCAATGCGACGCGTGCAATCACGTGCTGCATATCTCTCTGCAAGGTGTGTCCATCTATCAGAGACATAAGGGGAACTGTTGGAGTTGTGAATGAAACTTTGGCAAAAGGCCTTGCATAAGCTCCCCTATGGCAGTGGCATTCCTAGCCTCCCAATAGCGGATGACTTTAGGAGGTGCCAGTGAGGGGTGGGGTTTTGGTTCGAATACCTGGCTGAGGCACAAATCCTTGAGTGGGCACATAAGCAGGAAAAGCAGTAGTGCTAGAGATGGGTACCCTAGAATGCTAGGTGGCACCATAGTGTCAGAAGACATAGTGCTGATAGATACTTGTGTTGGGTAAAACCCATACGGAGGACTCAATGGGGGTGCAACCGGTAACGGCTGCACGCCAACACTAACAGGAAAAGACATGGGTTGGGTGGGAGGGTTTTGTGCTTGAGGTTGAGCAATATTCCAAAACACATTAGGAGCACGAACACAAGGTGAACCAGAAGAGAAAACAGTGTTACCTCTTTGAACACCAGAAATCTGGGAGTGAATTGTACTCCTAGACCCTCCTCTATTTGGGTTCACATAATTCCAGGGATCGAGGGTAGTTGATGGTACCATATGTTGAACCTGTGCTACAGAAGAAGACATCCAGGTAGAATTAGGAACATAAATACTCAAAGGCACATATGAACCTGATGCGGTCACCGGCAAGGTTGATAATGATGGATCTCCGAACGACCGAGGAGGTACCTTTCCTTCCTGAGAAAAAGTCCCGTACCGAAGTCCAGGCTGTCGGCTAGACTAAGCAGCAGGGCTGTCCAGATGAGGTTGGATACCTGGGTCCCGTACTTGTTGGAAACATGGATCCTCCCACTTCCCGGGAGGTCACCCATCCCAGTTGTGTTCCTACGCAAGCGCACTTAAGTGAGGTGTTCCACAAATGGGTCTAGCCATCCAGACCCCAAAACCTTAAGGTGTTAGGTGACCTTCGGTAATCCAATTTGTAGAAACCTCAACTTGCCAAGATTCAAACCCAGTCTCACCACGTGAATTGGTTCTCTCTAGAAGTGTGGATTGCATCTCCAACACCCCCCCTCAAGCCACACTTTGGTTGAGGTCTTAGCTTCCAACATCACAACCTGGGCTTTGATACCATGTTGGAAACATGGATCCTCCCACTTCCCGAGAGGTCACCCATCCCAATTGTGTTCCTGCGCAAGCGCGCTTAATTGAGGTGTTCCACAAAATGGTCTAGCCATCCAGACCGACACTTGCAAATGTGATGATCTCACTGGAAGGAGCATTAATTGGATACACCTGCTCTACTTCCCTGTGGTCGTACATGTCGGTCTTTCTTCTACGCCTTTTGGACTTTCATGGTGTCACCATGGCTGCGTACATGCACATTTTGGAATGATGTTTTCTTGTGGCCTTTGGCCATGTTGTTGTAAAAATGTATTCAATCTTAATAGAAGTTTCATTTTCTGTATGAAACTGAAACTGTGTAATCCTCTCCCAACCACTAGATTTTACTATTATAGGAAGCCTCAGACAATCTGCATTAATTGCTTCTGTTACTACTAAGGGTTGATCTTCTCTTCCTCGGCTGGCTGCCCCAAAAGATTTGTATAGGGCATGTTATGGGGGGAGAGGTTCTACTTATAGATTTAAAAAAGGGAGGTCTACTTGTGTGAGTTGTGTTGTTTTCTTAGATGCCAAAGCAGGCACAATTGAGGCATACTGCAGAATTGGTACAGGTATAGTGTTCACCTACAGGGCCACTGAAGTGTGGTATCCTCCAGCTTCCTAGTATGGTGGATTTTGGAGCCACCTTCTATTGGACTATCTTGCAATATGAAGGATGAAGGATGCTTCATTTTTTTCCTGGTTTTGCTTAATTTTTCATTGTTTACCCACTTTCTAGGAGTCCTCATGTTAGTTTTTTCATAGCTTTACTAGCTGTTTGGCCTTTTTGCAGGTTTCAAGTAAAGAAGAAACAATTTTTCCGTAATTTTGTAGTCATTGTACTTTTTGGAGTTACTGGTGTCTTTATATCCTTCGCAATAATTGCTTCTGGTAAATGCAATAATCTCATAAATGGCTTTATAGATGTGGATGGAAATTTGAAGTATGGCACATCAAACATAGTGTCTCTAAGCTCATCAGTAACCTTGCTGCAGGATGCAGGCTAATATTCCCACTTTTCAACTTGGAAGGTTTAGGAATTAGAGATTACATGGGTAGGCCATTGTGCACCCTATTTTAACATTTGATAGCTCAATCATTATTTGATATGATTTGAAAAGGATTCAGATAGGACATTTTTTAATCCTTTTAAATGTCTTCTCTCTGCCACAGCTCTTGGCGTTATATTTTCTGCAACAGACTCAGTTTGCACTCTGCAGGCAAGTGCTGCAGTATCTATTTTCTGCTGTGAGTTTTTTTTTTTCAAGAAAAAGATCCTTCTATTAGGTAACAAAGAACTAGCCACGAAGTGCTAAATACAACCACGAAGGGCTAGATACAAACTCGCCTCCATGTATGGGGCGGGGATCAAAAAATCAAAAGGTGGAGAAAGATGCATTTCTCCTCCGGCTGGCCGCTCTATGAGGAGAAGGCTATCTCATACAGGGGAGAGGGGGGAGGGGGGGGGGTGGTAAACACATAGCTGGTCTATAATGCCAAGTGGGATCATCACCTCCATCTGTGAGAAAAGGGCCAGGCCTCCAAAGCATCAAGAAAGCTTCCCGTCACTTCCGCATGTGGTCAAAGCCACCCTGCAATTTCCCCCACTGACCGCGGAGGGTATGAATGATGTCGAGCCAAATGCTCTTGATGGACTCCGTTGGTGGAGTGTGGGTACCCTCGATGGCTTCGTTGCATCTAGCTCTCCATATGTGCCAAGTTGCAATGCTACTGCAAATCACCCATCTCTGGCATGAGCTTGGACTCCAGCGATTAGTAGATGGGATTGGGATTGGTATTGCCGAAATGCAAAGGTGAGAGACTTGAAGAGCTAGCCCCCCACCTTCCTCATAAGCCATGACAACCTCAACCTTTGTGGCCCAAGCGACAGTGTCCCATGAAATGATACGGGTCGAAGTCCTCTTCATCATGAAGATGCGGCGAATCCGTTGCCAAACTTGTTGAGCCTTCGGGCAATCCCAAAGATACTGTCTCGTTGAGACACCTAAGGGTGGCCACACCTTGGACAAGCTGCTGGTTGATCACCAATGGCCAACCACGTGCCAACCGCCAAGCTACTCTGTGCCATCAGCCAAAGAAAGAGGGTGATCTTTTGAGGCTGAAAACTGTCCCAGAGCCTCTTCCAAAAATCTAAGAGAAATCACTCTGAGAGACCATGTGATTGCCAATATACTGCTGTCATCGGGGTGCCATCAACCTCTAGCATATGAATCTTGCGGCCTAGCCGTGTTGTGTATGTGAAAAAGGGTGTGTCCAGAGTCTCTTCCCGATCAGCTGGATCACGCCAAGTCCACTCCCTCGGGTCCCACTGGAGGCGTGTGAGGGGCCAGCTCTCCCAAATCCATAACCGCCAGAGTCTCTCTCTAGCCACCTTGGCCGCCGGGGGGGGGGGGGGGGGGGGGGGGGGGGGTCTATGTGGGGTCTATGTGCCACTCATGTGCTTGAAATCTAATCACGCTCACCCTGTGTAAGGTGCAACCATTGAAATCCTCCAGAGGGGACTCTGATCTCCCAAGTTTGCCATGGGACCAATAGAAAAAGTGAGCAAACCACAACCCGCTGTACCTGACCAATGCATGCTCAGGAGAAGGCCCAACAAGAAGTAATGTACCACATGGTGGCAAGAAGGACCTGGTTCACCACCACCACTTGGCTAATCGCAGAGCTCCAGTACAAAAGCTTCTTCCGAATGCTCAGAAGAAGAGGAACAAGCTGTTGCTCCGGAGAGATATTAATGCCTACTTGACATCCCAGATAGTGGACTGCTCGGGGTTCACTGGAAAGCCTCAATTGGGCGCCAAGTTGGAGCGGGTGTAGTGCCTACCCAGAAACCACACGACTTGTGCCAATTGATTTGCGCTCCTGATGCGCTACAAAAGATCTCGATCGCATCAGCGAATCTCTGGAGATTCCCCACATCTCCGGATAGGTATGCTGCTGTGTCATTTGCAAACTCTGAGTCCAACAGCTCCTGAGTACGGAGGGGGAGACGCAATCCCTGATGCTTTGTCTCCTGAGTTGAGAGGAAACTGCTCATGACCTCGGCGAAGCAGTCGCCTCCCAAAAGGTGAAGATGTTGTCTAGAATGCTCCGATCCTGAACAAAACCTGTCTAAGTGTCATGGATCAAGTCAGGGAGGAAAGTCTCTGGCTGATGTCCTTGGCCAAGATCTTGTAGGCGGTCCCAAGAAGGGTGATGGGTCTCCAATGTCGGATCTCCAATCTGTCACCACCCTCCTTAGGAATCAACTGTATTAAACCCTCTGAAAGCCTCTCTGGCATGGCACCTGTGTTCATAATCTCATTGAAGGCGAAGGCTGCCTTCCATGAGATCCCAGTGGCGAAGAAAGAAGGAAACAGGAAGCTCGTCCGCTCGCGGGCATTCGCTCCTAGGGAGAGCCATCAATACCTCTGCCAGCTCCTCTGCTATGAAGGGAGTTAATAAGAAGGATTGTAGAGCAAGGGGAACCACCTATCTCGTGTGTCGCCAGACCCTCTCGCTCGCGTCCATCACTTGTGGGGATAATGGGGAACCCGTGAGGAGGGATGGGAAAAAATCAGTGGCGATGGCTCTCACATGGTGGGGGGTCAGAAACAATAGCTCCATATGGGCAACGTAGCCTACGAATACCATCTCTCCGGAGTCCGTCTATGGGGGCTTACAATCTCAAAGAAGGCCCCCGTGACTCTATCTTCGGCTTGGGTCCAAAAGGAAGCTATGGCATGGTACCTGTACTCCACCCTCCTCTGAATGGATCTGATCTCCATATGGGCGGCATCAAGTTGACACTCAATCCACGGGCTATCGAGGGAACTCTCCTGAAGTCACTGGAGAGAAGCAAGACCCCTCCTCAGGCTCCTCTCCTGCTCACGAAATCCCTCCAATTTGCTCTGTGCTGCCTCTTGCAAAACACTGCTGATCTCCCCAAGGCCCACATGCAAGGTGTACGTGGCAGATCTTGAGATAAAATCTAGTCCCGCCCATATTTGCTCTATCCTCCTGCAGATCTCAGGGTCGTGTGTGAGGTTGTCCGGAATCCTAGCGCTTGCATGCCTGTCTTGCTTCCAGGGATCCTCTAAGGACATAATAATCGGAGCGTGATCAGTAAAAGTGATGCCCGCCAAGATGCCGATCGTGCCCCCGCAACCGCACACCCACTCATCCACATAGAACCTGTCAAGTCCAGAAAGGTTGGGGCCGGTGCTCCTCCTATCGGACCGCGAGAAGCACAGGCTCTCGAGACTACGCCCAAACTCTGCTAGATGCCATGGGTGATGTCCCCTGAGTGCCAGGATCAACTCCTCCCATGCAGAGTACTCTGCACTTGAGACTGTCTTCGAGTCTGTCCTCTGTTGGCTTGATCATGTTAAAGTCTCTGTCATGTGCATCACAGATGCCATGGACATTTCTAGGGCTAAATCCAGAAGGGGCAAACAGATAAATAGTATGAATCAGATAGAGTCAGAATGTGGAGCACAAGATACAGAAGTGGCCAGGTTGGACTTGGAGAAGCACCAGGGGGCAGTCGGCTGAGTACAGGAGCTGTCGGCAGTACCAGGAAACAAGGTGGCTGAAGGCGCATGATGACAAGGCTAAGATAACCAAGTCGGCTGAGTGAAAAGCCATTTAATGAATTCAGAACTGGCCGACCAGCAGTCGGCCAGCTCCTACCTTGTCCAAGAATTCTATAAAAGGCACCAAGTGCTCATAGCATTAATCATTCCACCCACTAGGGGTGAGAGTCATTAGGATCCTAGTCTAGGGCAGATTTTAGGTGTGTTATCACCTTTTCAAGAGGGCAGCCAAGGGCTGCAAAGATATGTACCTTTTTGTACCATAGTATATACTGAAATTCCAGCACTTCTCACTCTCTCTCTCTACTCTCTCTCTACCTACGTTTTTGCATCAGATGGTGCGTTTTTGCATCAGAAGGTTTTCAAGAGTGTTTAGGGCTGAAAGAAGACTCCCAGAGCTTCCGCACGTTACATTGGTATCAGAGCATTAGGCTCAGCAAAGCTAAACACTGATTCAGTCCCAGATGATGGTGTACAAGTCCAAGGTACAGGACAGTACACGGATTCGAAGCCCAAGGCGGGAACACAGATCGGGAAGAACTCCCAGGAGGTTTGTTGGTGGTGTTCCACAGTGCCAGATGGGGATGGCAGTTCCGTGAGCCAGATAGGTTCTAAGGGAACGGTCCCAAGGGAGGTTGATCCTCCAAGGGTGATGTGAGAGTGCCAGACTCAGTTCCAGGAACGAAGACCAAGACGGTGTTCAGAGTCAGGGCAGGAATGGATTGTGGACTAGAGGAAGACCAGATGCATAGATCTTCATCAGAGACAGAGTGGTTTGGAGAACAGATCGGATTTTCAGAGAAAAAGGTTTGCTAGGGATGGATGATGACAGAGGGACTTCGGAACAGGATTGGGATGATGACAGTCATCCAAGAGCAGGTTGGATTCCCGTCATCAAGTTTAGCAGAGGGGGATGTCATGTGCATCACAGATGCCATGGACATTTCTAGGGCTAAATCCAGAAGGGGCAAACAGATAAATAGTATGAATCAGATAGAGTCAGAATGTGGAGCACAAGATACAGAAGTGGCCAGGTTGGACTTGGAGAAGCACCAGGGGGCAGTCGGCTGAGTACAGGAGCTGTCGGCAGTACCAGGAAACAAGGTGGCTGAAGGCGCATGATGACAAGGCTAAGATAACCAAGTCGGCTGAGTGAAAAGCCATTTAATGAATTCAGAACTGGCCGACCAGCAGTCGGCCAGCTCCTACCTTGTCCAAGAATTCTATAAAAGGCACCAAGTGCTCATAGCATTAATCATTCCACCCACTAGGGGTGAGAGTCATTAGGATCCTAGTCTAGGGCAGATTTTAGGTGTGTTATCACCTTTTCAAGAGGGCAGCCAAGGGCTGCAAAGATATGTACCTTTTTGTACCATAGTATATACTGAAATTCCAGCACTTCTCACTCTCTCTCTCTACTCTCTCTCTACCTGCGTTTTTGCATCAGATGGTGCGTTTTTGCATCAGAAGGTTTTCAAGAGTGTTTAGGGCTGAAAGAAGACTCCCAGAGCTTCCGCACGTTACAGTCTCCACCCATGCACCAAAAGTCAGCTTGACGCAGGGGTTGACGGATTGTGCTCTAGAAGATGGCTCTACCTGCTGCGGCCTTCGGGGCATAAACATTGAGGAAGCCCACGGAGTCCTCTCCGATCATATTGGTAACCCACTGGGCACGCCCATAGACTAAGACACCTGAGCCCGTCACTGTCGGCAAGAGTTGCTTCACTGACAGCAATACAAACTCCTCCCTGCGTTCCTGAGGGGCCAAAAGAGGGAGAGTGTGGCTCCTGCTTGGTAAAATCTTCTCGTCGCGGTGGGTAAGCCCCTCGGAAAGATGGTGCTCCTAGAGGAAAAGAATGTCGATGGGTCTCCCAACTGTAGCTCTATGAAGCTCTCCTTTGAGGACGTCTCGCCTCTGAAAGCACTGAGGCCCTCCTGAACCTTGAATGTTCCATGCATATCAATTTCTATGGGAGCAGTTTCGATAGTTCCGCATATCAATTTCTATGGGAGGCGGGACTATCGAAACTGCTCTCCACTTGAAGAGTCTTGGGTGTGGGTTTTGATGGGAAATAATCGCAATCAGTCTTGGGGCAAAGGTGCGCCAAGTGGGCACGGATCGTGTCCTCTAGATGTCACCACTATATCGGAGCGTGAGAGTAGGCATACTCTGAGCTCCATTGATCACAATGGAGGTATCTGTAAGGGGGAGAGTTGTATTGCAATTGAGATGTGAAGGAAAACAAAGAGCAGCACCTCCAAGCTGGAGGACACCAGCTCCCCGTCTTGTCTCTATGGCTTGAGCCTCCTAGCTCCATCCTAGCCAGGGACCAGAGGTGGGTGAGCACGTTGGTGCGTAGATCATGAAGATGGTGTGAGAGCTCTACTGCCTGCCCTTGGATGGCGGCAGCCACCACCGACGTTGAATCCCACTCTATCCCTAGGGCTGCACTCAAGGGAAAGGAGAAGATCATCGTGCCACTCTCTGGCATAGAAGGTCTGGAATGATGAAACACCACACAGATCTGAATGGGAGTCGCTGTCTCCTCAAAAATATGAGTTCCTTCCACCAAAAGACATCTGAAGAAATTGTAATCCACTGGCATCCCCAAGATCTTGGGAGGCCCTCCTGGGGGCTGTGTTGGGAGAGCCCTCACCGGGGAAGTGGCGATGGTAATCTCTATCGGCTCCGAGAATCGAATGAATCAAGCAGTGGACGGGGCTCGCCGGTTGTCTCCACTCCGGGTCGGGCACTGTAGGAGGGCGACGGGAGTGCTTTGGAGAGGCAGAGGGAGTGTGGGCTCAGAGGAAGAGGACGAGGTAGGAGGGACTGTTGTGGGAAGAGTTGGAGGCGAGGATGAGGAGGAGGGGGGGGGTAGGTGGGGTGGGGAGGGGAGGGGGGAGGGTGAGAAGAGGGAGATGCGAGCGGCTGGGAGTGATCCATCGGAGAGGGAGGGTGCTGGGAGGGGCTCGTCGGGGGTTCAGTGGGGCCAGCTGGCCTCATTGGAAACTGAGAACCGGAGGAGGAATCTCGGCGGGGTAATGGTTGCCAAACCGAAGGGGCCAGAGGGACCCTTGCAGTGATTGGAGGGGGCCCATCGCCGACGATGGGTGGGTGCTGCGATAAATGCTCGAAACAGTTCTTTGACAGAACTAAATCCTCCTGTACTTTGCCAGCCTGGCGTGCGCAGCGGCGCACTTACCTCTGGTAGTCAGCTGATGGCCTTGGCGTGGGCCAACGGTCTGCCACTCTGCGGTAGCAGAGTTGTCCACGGTTGGGACTCGGTGCTCAGTTGCTCGAGAGCTTGCCTCTCTCTCTACCCCTTGGTAAAGATTTGAACTGAGGGCAAGCTTTGGTGAGGTGTCCCATCTCTACCTGCAAATGAAATATTGGCCGAGAAGGGTTGAGTACTCCACCCACTGAATGATGGGGTCTCCCCGAAGGCAAGGAATGGATCTGACATGAGGCACTATCTCTGGCGAGGCAATACAGACGCGAAGGGATGGAATCCCGGCCACCCATGCGAGGGATGAAGCGAACCGGGGGGGGGTGGGGGTGGGAGGGGCTATAGAGAAAGAAAAGAGGGAACTGAAGGAGGGAGGAGAGGCGGGGGCGAGGAGCTGGGCGCAGGCAGGGAGGCCAGTGAGTGAGCGGGTGGGCAGTGCAGGAGACGGGGGGGTGGGGTGGGGGGGGCGCTGGCGCTTTCAGTTCCAAGCTCAACAACTTTTTTCTGCTGTGAGTTCTGGCATTATCTTCATGACTCATGCCCATATTGAACCTTTTTGATGTGATTCCAGGTTCTTAATCAAGATGAAACACCTCTTCTTTACAGTTTGGTCTTTGGTGAAGGTGTTGTGAATGATGCTACCTCTGTGGTACTCTTCAGAGCTGTGGAAAATATTGATCTGACTGAAGTTGATGCTTTAGCCATCCTAAAGGTGCTGGGGGAGTTTGTCTATCTCTACCTTACAAGTACACTTTTGGGTGTTGTTGTAAGTCCTAACTTCTGATTTTATAAGTTTCTTCTCCTTTAGGGTTCTATGAGTGGAACGACTCGTTTCAAGGAATACTGCAACGTGGATTGTTTGGATTTATCTATGAATGGCATCTAAGGCTGATTCTCAAAATTCACTGCCCTTGTCTGCAGGTAGGGCTCTTGAGTGCATATGTCATCAAGAAGCTGTACTTTGGAAGGTAGGCACGTTTGAAATCCTTTTTTGTGTTTTCAATTCTAAGAAAACATGTGTTCCTTTCTGTTCTAGATCTGATCCGTGGATTAAAGTAAAGTTCCCTTAATGTGCGCCTTCAACGAATTGTGATTCTAGAGTAGTTGCATCAATTCATGTAAGGGGGAAAACAGAAGCTTGTGCACACATAAGGGGAACAAAATTCTACATGATTATGGTAGATATATTGTAAAGATGCCTTCTATCTTATCCCTGTATGCATACTTCAATTACGTTGTCAGCTTTATATTGGAGGACCTTTCTTTTGGCCTTAATAAGCCTTGCTCTAGGGCTTTGTCTTGCTCCCTGCCATAAAGCACCAAATTTGTAGCCTCGGGCAGTCTTATCCCCAAGATTTGGAAGACATGCTATCGGGCATTCAAATCCATAATTGGCTTTTGCTGGAAGCCCATACCACCAACTGGACGATTGCGGGCTGCCACCAAGTGTCCTCCAGGGAAAGAATAACCAATGCATGATCGGAGAAGGTAGTGCTTGCCAAAATACCAATCATGCCACCACGACCGCAAGCCCACTTATCTACATAGACGGATCTATACTCAAGCCAGCTTAGTATATATAGTAACCACGAAAGAAACCGGTCTTCCCAGCAAATTTATGTTGTTTATGTTCTTAAAAAACATGATGTTAGGATGAACCTTATGTATGTATTCCCAAACAAGTCTCCATTTGTCAGAGGAACACAAACCTTGTACATTGTATGATATACATTCATCATGAATAGGAAAAAATAGTTGGTTAAGTAACCATCATATCTTTATCACCCTGCAAAGCCCGAATGCCACCTTTCACCACATTAGACCAGAGCATACCAGCATCTATCTCTGCAGAGGTAGATGCAATACCAGAAGATGAAGCACAAGCACGAGTCTATGGAGAGGAAGGATCAGACTAGTGACGGAGTTGTAGTTGAAGTGGCCATATAATCTTTTTGGCATTAGGGGTTTGCCATCTGTCCTTATCAAAACAAGTCTTTGCACATCTAGAGCAGCTTTGTCCTTAGAAGGTATGTTTTTTTGCACTGCTACTTGTTGTGCTTGTTGGGGTGCTAATTGGGGCTGCACAACTGATTTTCCTCTTGTATACCAATCATAGGTCCTGTTTGACTCATCTTAGATGGAGGGGCATTATCATTAACCAAAGCTGCCGGCGTCAAAGAATCAGTAGGTGGGTGTAATTTGAGGGTAGGACAGTCATATGCAAAGTGTCCAAATTTGTGATAGTGAAAATAAGCTCTTGCAAATGCTCCCCATTTAAGCTCAAAACATCTTTTCCATATAAGCACATCATGCACTTTCATACTAATCAATTCAAGGGTTGGTTTATCCATGTCCCACAAAACACAGAATTTATTACACTGACCCATGACATTGGGGGGGCAGATAACTGTGCCAAGACTTTGGTTGGCCAGGTACGGAAGAGCATCACAGACACCCAAACTAGACAACGATGCCGCACAAGCGCCTGATATTCAATAGTAGGGGTCCAAGAGGTAGCACATGGACCATCTGCTGTTGACTATAAAACAAAGGAGACTTTTGAAATAATTGCTGCATGAAATCAAGCTACTTGAGCACCACTTCATAAAAGCCATGGGTGCATAGTAGACACCTTCTACATGTAAACCTGCAGGCACTATGTTTAATCACTGTCCAACATCCTCTGCAGAGGGCACCCCGCCTGGAAAGAAGAGAATCACATAACTTTTTTACTTTGGGGAGAATTACATTCTTTGGGAAAGTGCACTTCAGTGTGGGTTTGGCTTCTCCGTCTCTAAGCGAGCAAGCCTTTCAACTGTTACCGAATTTTGGGAATTCGAAGCACCATTGGTGCTGTTACCTGCGTGCATTCATTCGCGGGAGAACCAGATACTGTGACTTCCAATGTGCTGATCGATTGGTTACTGATTGGTAATGGATCGATTCCTGTAGCAGTCCAGACTTCGCACCTTGAAAATCCTGATGCAGCACATCATAAAGAAATTGCGAAGCAGGTTCCTCATGTCTCTTGGCTTCTTGGAATTTGTGACGTCAACTTTTCATGTCTTCTTTCATAGTGGATTACCTCTCATGGTGTCAAGAGAGAAACCAGCTGCATCCATAGCTGATGGAGAGCGCTTGGAGAAGTTGCTCGCAGCAAAAAGAGTTGAAGCTGAAGTTCTGTGAACCAATACTTCACAGAAAACAGAAGTACAGCTAAATACTTTCGCCGATATCACACACACACACACACACACACACACACACACACACACACACAAGGCCATAAGTCTACCAACAATATGCATCAAGCCTATGGGACGCTTGCACAGCTTGTTAAGATCATTGATGTGCCTTAGCCACCCTTTTCTATACATTTAGAAAAGGGTCAAGTAATTTGTGAGAGTTGAATTGTCATCATATGATCCTATCAGAATATAGGTATGTGTTTTTGCTTGTCTTCATTGCTTGGGATTGGTATGAACATACTCTAATCAAAGCTTCTATATATATACTTCGTCTACTCAGGCATTCAACAGACCATGAGATTGCAGTCATGATACTTATGGCTTATCTTTCTTACATGCTTGCGGAGGTGATTGCGAAGCTTAGCTTCGGTCAAGATTTTAAAGTCAAGCTTGAGAAAAATAAAATATTTTATTTTCAATTGCTAATATAGGCTAACACAGACTTGTGTGTTCTTGCAGCTGCTTTATCTGAGTGGGATTCTCACTGTCTTCTTTTGTGGGATTGTTATGTCCCACTATACATGGCACAATGTGACAGAGAGCTCAAGAATAACAACAAGGTGAGGTATATAATCGGCACAAGTGGATTACTTTTAATGCCAATGGACCATGCAGAATCAGATGGCCACACACATAATTCTTCAGATGCATGAGGATATACTTCGAGATGGCCACACACATAATTCTTCAGATGCATGAGGATATACTTCGAGATGTTTCCAGGAGGGAGTCTGATTGTCATGTTATCTGAGCTCCCACTGCTTTTTGTTCTGGTTCCAGGCATACTTTTGCAACACTTTCATTCATTGCCGAAACCTTCATATTTCTCTATGTTGGTATGGATGCACTGGATAAAGACAAATGGAATATGACAGATGTAAGGTATGCAAACCAAGATACTTCACTAACTCTGTGTAGACAAAAAGTCTTCATGCTCTTCCCTGTTAGAATTGCCCTCTTGGTTTTAATCCTTCTGCATTTGTGTTTTTGCCCCATGCAGTCCTGCAACCTCACTTGGACTGTCTGCAACTTTGGTTTTGGTAGTCCTTGTTGGTAGAGCAGCATTTGTGTTCCCTTTATCTGCCGTGTCCAACATGATAAGGCGAGCTATTGGCACAGAAATTAGTGCTCGTCAGCAGGTAATTATCGTTCTGGTGTTTATGTGTATATGACGACATAAATGTGTAATTATGTATATCCATGTTTGTGTGTTTATGCATGCATGTATGTATGCATACACATGCATGCTTACATACATACATCCACATATGTCAATACATATACATCCACACATACGTCAATACATATATACATGCATGCATGCATCCATACATCCGTCCATACATGCATGCATACATCCATACACATATATGTATGTAATTATGTATCCATGTTTGTGTGTATGTATGCATACACATGCATGTTTACATGCATACATCCGGATACATCAATACACATATACATGCGTGCATGTATATATGCAAAGTGGATATGTATGCATACACATGTACATACATCCACACAATCACCTGCATGCATGCATCCATACATCTATCCATACAAGCATGCATACATCCATACATAAAAACATGCATTAAATACACATGTGCCATACACATACATAACATTATAATCGCATGAAACAGAAACACAAATGGAAATGGCTTGACACTAGAAAATGGAATTGTCTAGGAAACGCCGAGTCTTTTACATTATATAGTCTATATGAAAGCTTAAATTGTAAAATTTAGTAGAAGTGAAAGAAAAAGTTTAGAGAAATAGTGGAGAATAACTTAGAGGAAAAATCGAGACTTGGAAGAAAAAAATTTCAAGAGAAACCTTCAATGGAGAGGTGATTAGGAAATGGGAAGCAAAAACGGAAATGGCGATCGAAGAGAGAAAATGTTTCCACATTTTTGGCTAGAAAATGGCCATTTATTGTTACTATGACTTACATACATGCATGCATACATACGACGTGTGTATACATACGTACATGTAAGTGTACATACATATATACATGCATGCACATGGCCCATGCATGTATGTATGTATGCATGTGTGTATATACATGTACATACATACGTATTACATACATATATATGCTGGGTACAGACACATGTGTGCATGTGCCACACACATGCACACACTTGTTTATATGTACTTGAACTGAGCAATGTGATCTTGTGAATGTGGTAGGTCATCATTTGGTGGGCTGGCCTTATGCGAGGAGCTGTTTCTATTGCCTTGGCTTATAATAAAGTAAGTTAACAAGGCTGCATTAAGTGACAGAAGACCGCAATTTCTACTGAGTTTTGAGATTATATGCACTTGAAAGCTGAAGTAAATGGACAGTAGTCAAGCTCTTAAAGACACTTTTATCTAGTGTGGAGAATCTTGTGGTCTTTTGCACACAGTTTACGGCAAACAGTTCGATAAATGCAACCATGATTACAAGCACTATCATTGTGGTACTTTTCAGCACAGTGGTAAGTTGGATGCCATGGTTTCATATTGTTATTTAGATCAGTAAGGACATGCTCTCAGTGTTAATATGATGTTTGCACAGGTTTTCGGGCTTATGACAAAGCCATTGTTGCGATGGCTACTACCCCCACACCTTAGACATAATGGGGATCTTTCAGAACCAGCTACCCCCAAAAATCCCAGCTTCAGTTTAGGAATCCAAGTCCCTCTTCTAGAAGAGAGCGAGTCACTGCAGCAGCCCAGTAACATAGACAGAGATACCAGTGCTCGAATGCTGCTGCGCACCCCATCTTCTTCGACTGTGCACCATATGTGGAGGAAGTTTGATGACTCCTATATGCGCCCTATGTTTGGAGGTAGAGGTTTTGTACTACCCCATCCCAGATCACATAACAAAGAGATGGAAGACTCTAGATTATCTGATCACATGAGCAACCAAAGCTAGCAAATCATTTCATGTACATCGTGTATTAGTATCCCTCGAGGAGATATGTTTTGACAGCGTCTTTTGATGGGCATAAGTATGAGATTTGTAAGCTTGTTTATGAGTGTTGCATGGGTAGGTTCGTTACATCAAAACACTCTTCATCATGTCACAAGATAAAGGCAACATGTAGCGTAAATCATGTACATAAATCTGGACATGAAGCCTTGTTTTGCTCAAATAAACACGTTCCTCCTTGCTTGGACTCTTGAAGTCCTCGATAAATATTAAATATGCAATTGAGCTTTTGAATGTAGGAATTAAAGTAATATACTTTTGACTTCAAGTTGTTCCAATGAGCAAATCCAAGAGATATTACTGAGTAACATGTTAGGGTATCTTTGTTGTTCATTAATTAAAGTCTCAAAAAAGAACAGTTGGACAACTATTTTCATGTTTTGTTGTCATGCTTGCACTAAAGCCCTTCACTTGCTTATCCACCAAGGTCAACGGAAAACGAGCTCGCTGAGCAGCTCCGTGACCACGTCCTCCGTATTGCTGTTGTCAACTAGGGCGACGACTCTTTGGCCACCTATGTAGCCAAATGGCTTGAGCGATTCATTTTACTCATACTCTTGGCCATGGTTGCCTTTTTCCTTATCTTCAAGCTCTCGTAGTTGACAATGGCGCCAGCTGTAAGATTGGGAGCTGGAGGACTAGTGCCAACCTGAGGGGTTGGTGTGGGAGATTGGCTCGCCCACTGAAGTTGTTGAGGCGGGGGTTGGTGGTATGTGCAGGGGTCTTGTTAGGACTTGTCCTATTGTATGACAAAATAAAGAGCTCCCGATTGACAGTGTTGTTGATTGTATAAGTAGATGAATGCTATTGTGGCTGTTTAAATAGGAAAAGGTGGCTTAAAATGCCTTCCCTTCTAACCCTCCCAATCCCCCCTCCCCCCCAAAATAGGTGGCCCTAGGCTTGTCCAACAATTTCATGCGCCACGTTGTTGATCTCTTGACTTCAAAAAGAAGCTTATGAGGTGTTGGGTATGCTCTTTGGTGCACACAGAAAGAACTCTAAAGTCTCTGCACAAATAGTGTTCTATGGTGTGATGGTGCAACCACATGAGAGCTTCTCATGTGAACAAGATGAAGTCTTTGATGAACCAGCTTTGCTGCACTCAGCCAAAGTTGAGGAAGATGATGTGGCCATAGCTGTGCGAATGAAGTTTGTCAGATGAACTTTATGAAACTCTCATCATTACCTACCTAGTCTCACCTTGGAAGGGATCAAGGAAGAGGAGAAGACAGAGAACAAAGAAGTAGGGGGAACAATCGTACAAAAAATGATTGCTATTCAAAGAAGCCGTGCAAACATTGTGGGAAAAACAACCACAATGAAAAGTATTGCTATCATTTAAAAAGTAAATGCCAATATCATTAAGGAGAAAGAGCTTCATGGAGGAAGCAAATTACTACCATGATGAGTGGGCCTCTTAAATTCCAAATTTGTGTTGTGATCAGTTGTGTGTTCAATTGTGTTTTATGAGTCACCTGATCTCGTGTGTACTCTACTCTTGGGATCCTGTAGTTGGCACTGCTCATGCACACAGAAGAAGCAAGTCTCCAAATTCCAACGCAGTTATTGGCAAAAGATTGTGTGTGTGGACAGAGAATGTTGTCACACATAAACCAAAGAAGACCAAGTTGCAAGAAGAGAGAACATCAGAAAATTCAAATGGCGGGCATTGGCAAAACCGTTCTACATAAGGCCCTCAACCCTAAAAAGCAACAAGATAAAGATGAGCAAGTGGTGAATCCGCCACCGACCTACATAAAGTGCATCACGCTCAAGGATGCATGCAAATACAACATTAGCACCTCAAGTGTGCAGGCCCATTACCCTGATAAATCCAACTACCCGTAAACACTCCAATGAAGGGGTGCAACAAATCCTCGAGAACCCTGGGGAGGCATCTCAAGCTGTGTTGTAGGTTCTCACATCATGGAACACTCGGGAATCACACAAATCTTAGCTCAAGTCTAGAACTTGGAGAAGCAAGTACAACTGCTTAGAAGAAATGTGGAAGAAGCAAAATCCAAGGCTGCTGAGCAGAGGTAATAGCTCAAAAGAAAGGACTTTCTATAGCTGATGTAGAGAGAGTAAAAGTGCTTGAAAAAGAGTAGCAGACCATTTCAGCAAAGGAGGATGAGCTAGAGGTTGTAGTGTATGAACTGAAAGATTCAAGTAATGAGCTCCACCAAAAGCTAAGAGAAGCCGAAACGCAGATGGCAACATAAGCAGACAGAACAACAAAAATAAATTGACCATGTCACAAAAATAATCCAAAATGGGGAGCCAGCTACAGAAGTAGACAGAAGAGAGTTGTTCCCACGAAGGCTAAGCTTTAGATCCAGGAGTCAAAAATGAAGATAAAGATATCGGCGTAGTACACAACTGCCCTTAGAAATAAATGATGCAGGTATGGGAATAAGAGATTACAAAGACACAAAGAGCATGCTAGGAGGAAAACAGGAAAAGCTAATCTAGGACTTCATGATTCTCCCATATGCAAGCCATTGCTCATGCCCCCACAAGACAAAGTAAAACATTGTGGAAGATTCGGAGAGCACAAGAAATTAGTTGAATAGCCATCGAGCAGTCAGTACAGAATTTACACCCAAAAAAAGAAGAAAGAAAAAAGAAAAAAAGCCTTGAGGCTGAAAAAGAGAAAGCCAAAAGAGAAATTGAAAATCTATAATTCAACAAGAGGAAGACTAAGGCAAAAAGATAGTGCAAACAATACTGACTCCAACAACACGATGCGGGTCATACAAGAAATGAGATCAGCTGAACTCGAGAGCCTTAAGCAAAGAATATAGAGACAATCACAAGACATCATTGAAAATCACTCAAAGGAGGAGAGCAATGCAATTGGCATGAAAATGCATTTGAAATTAGAAAAGCAGTCGGATGTGAAAATGCAAATGCATGAAGATCTGCTTGACGCCAACGAATCCGCATTAGCCGCTGATACGAAAACTTTGTTTCCGTAACCTATATGTGCCAGTGGATGCACAAGTAAAAGAATTCTACAGGTGCAGGTAGAAATATATAATGAAAAAGCAAATAAATACAAGCTCAAGGCTAATGTTACACAAATAACTTAAGAGTATGTAACACATTGTCTGCCAATTTTGATCAACGATTATACATGCTTTTTTTTCCTTGTACCCAACTAGGAGGAGATTGCAAACTACTTTGTTTGCTTCCAAGTGAGGAGTGACACCACCTCCACCTCTATACCAGTCCTTTCCTTTCTTTGGTAAAGTTAGAAGGCTACAAAAGCAGAACTAGCGGGTGTGCCAAGTGTTGATTAGTGGGATCCACCTTAGCTGAAGTGTCATGAGGTGGTCAGATTGTCTCCCACTCCTTAATAAACTCCAACAGTGCCCGTCTAGCCCAATGGCTCTACTTGTTTAGCCATCATTACTAGTAGTAGCAGCTACCCACCCATGAGTCCACTACTTATACAATACTTGAGAAGCAACTTCTACGTTTTTGTAGAATGAACTTCTTTGTCCACTCCAACCTCCACTCACAAAATGTTGTCATTGTGTGACTAATGAATGGTTGACACATGGAAATAAGAATATTGCTCTATGAAGAAGTTCACAACATCTTTGTTGCGTAGAGGTAACATCCTCACTCTATTGTATAGCATAGTTCCATGTTTTATTTAACGTCTTTGAAAAGAGAAGTCACACTTCTGGGCGTAGAGCTCACAAGATTCTTACAAGGACGGGGAGCTTCTTGCATATAATAGCGGCTTCATCTCCCTTCAGCTCTCAATGCGGGGCTCCAAACACACACAAGCTATAACTCGAACATAGTAGGCTGATAATAGCTTATATAGACATGAGAGAGAGAGAGAGAGAGAGAGAGAGAGAGTGAGAGTGTGTTGGATCGATGAGGGAAAAACAAGTGTTACTGCTTTTTTGCACCTCTTGTAATCCCCACCCTAGCTTTGGTGTTTCACATTGTACATGGCCAAAGACCTACAATTGTAACAAAAACCGGCCCATATAAGGCTTGAGTTTGTAATGAGAACATGTTTTGGTCACCCCATAATTGTGGGCAGAGGGCTGGGAAAAGCCCACCCGCATATAAGTAACTTATGGGAGTGTGTAAAGGTACTTTTCATAATACAATCTATATTTGAGCTCAAGTATGCGAGCTCCTTCATTCTTGCGTATCTTAATCTCTTTTTAATTACTGCATGCTTTCATGTTTGTCGTTAGCTATGGAGTCTTAAGGAGTTGCTTGCTTGCATGTGTGAGTGCTTGAGTGTGTGTGTGCGTGTGCACGCGCGCTTAAAGTAAGTTTGCTTGATTCTTACTTGTTATGATTAACTAGGTGTGGAGGGTGATTAACTAGGTCATTAACTATGTGTGGAGGTGATTGAGAGAGAGAGAGAGAGAGAGAGAGAGAGAGAGAGTGAGTGAGAAGAGAGGAAGCTTGCTAGCTTCTCCCTCATTGTTCATTTTGGTGAACATCGTTCATACACTCTGCCAACCCTATGAGGGTTAACTCTTCGATGTGAAGCTGTTAGGGGCTCATTCCACCACCGCTTGTACCACTAGCTAGGTAGAGAGAAAAGAGGGAAGGAGCTATGGAAAGCTTAACCTCTACCTCAATACCTTCATGTGTGCAAGGAGGATGAGAGAGAGAGATAGAGAAGAAGGGAATGGAGAGGAGATGGAGAGTATAACCTATAAGCACACACACAATCGAGCAAGCAAGCATGCATAAGTAAACAAGCTCGCAATCATTACCACACAAGAGAGCAAGAAAGAAGAAGAAGACTCAAATGTGATAATGGGATTGTATCTCCTTTCATATTTATTTTAAGGTGCTTATATACAAGAGCTCACTTTTACACTTTTTACGACTATTGGGGACCCGAAACTAGTTATCTAGCTCTATGTATATTTAAGCTTCTAGCTCATGGCCGACATTACATATGTCGTAATCTCGGTCATCCCATATCTTTTTACATGAATCACTTAGTGCGGTTTTACATAAAAGCTTACTGGCTATAGTAGAGGGAGTAGGTGTAGACGAAATTGTACCATGATCTGGGGTATTGGGGGGAGTGGTGGAAAGATTTGTAGCTTGTCTAGAAGCCTGTCTCCATCATGTCTACAAAGGTTTAAAGTTGCGAGGCTGGCATCCACTGAATGCGCTCGTAGTACCCGACGAGTTTCTTGAGGTGGGGCCCTTGTTGATGTCAAATGTAATTCCTTGGTCGCCTTCATCATAGTGATGCCATGTTGGAAACTCGGCTAATAGGGTGATGATGAGATTAAAGAATCGGATGGTGGTGATGATGGCCGGATTAGGCACTTGCTTGTATTTAACATTGAAGGCTTTCATCTGAGCGATCATGATGTCTTCTGTGTAAGGGTGGCTGGAAGGGGGGGGACTAAACCATGGGAAGATTAATTGGATCTTTGGGTTCTACTGTTCTTAGCGCGAAACAGGTCCCATGCTCATCATCGGGTAGATTGGGAGGTATGTTGGGTTGCTGTTAATATGCCGTGGGGCTTTGCAATACTCCAAAGAGATGTGGGGCTTCAAAAGGGGCGTCGCTAGATAAGTTGTTCGAACATGAGAGAAAAAGTGATGGCCGTGTGTCTGGGTTGGGTCATGTGTATCCCCCTTGCTACCTTCACGGGTGTTGCTTCTTCCATGCATCCTCCTTGGCGTCGATGTAGAATCGTAGGACATTATGTCCATACAATCTGCGACTTTGGTAAGGGAGTTGGCGACCACGCTGGCTTGTTTGAACTCAGTGTGATCCAGAGGGTCGGTGTGACCAAGAAGAGGTGGGGTATCCACCTCTTCTTGGTCTTGTGGTGGCTGTGGGGGGGATTTCGCCTTCCTCGAGGGGACTATTGATAGGGATTTGTTGGGGTTGGGGTTCCTAGTGGGGAGGGGTTGTCAAGGTAGAGGGTTGGGTACAGAGCCATGCATCAAGCAGGGTGGGTGGGCACGTTGATGATGAAAGTTTATCATAAAAGAGCATCGGCGGGCCCAACCCGATGTAAAGAGGGGGTGAGGGTGGCATCAAGAGAACGAGGTGGCGAGGATAAGTGAGGAGGGGTGGTGTGTGGAGGAAAGAGAGGGAAGGGCGGTCAGGGATGAGGCTTGGGGTGGAAAGTTGATGCATGAAGTTCGTTTGGCATGGAGGGTGGGGGTGTCAAGCAGACGTAACTGATGATGATTATGGATTGATATTTTTTACGACGATGATAGTAGCTATTTAAGGTATTAGAGGCGTAACACGTTTGCGAGTAAAATAGGTAATATTTTCTTAAAAAAGAAACATTTGGCATTTTTCAAAGATTCCTTCCAAAAAAGAACCTTTTAAAGGGTTTTTTGAAAACATTGTACTCATGAGAGTAAAGCATGTCTGAAAAATGATAAAATTTTGGGCACTATGTACAAATGTGACATGATACAAAATGACAAATAAACTCAAAATTTTGAGATTTTTTTTTTAACAAAATGTTGCTTGAAAAGTTGACAACTTCTTGAATAAAACTACAAATTCATGCCATAATTTGGAGTCTTATATTAACGACTGGAATGTCAATAAAAAATCATACTTTGCTCAGTGTAGCTCTCACACTACTATTGAGTCCTCCGCTATCACTAGTGGTAGTATCATCCCCCCGAGGAATTGGATGATGCGTACTCCTCTTCACTATCCACAAGTACATTTCTCTCTCTTGGAGGAAGAACTCCACTACTTCGTTGGCATGCAAGTGGTACATTTGGTGATGAAGTGTTTGCATGCTCCTTCTTAAACTGCTAGAACACATGCCTTGAGGAGCTAGAACTTCCAACATATCTTACTGAAAATATCCCTACTACGATGCTGGTTGGATTGGAACTTTCCAATAAAATCACCACAGCTCAAGCACAACTTTATCCAACATGAGAACACAATATCATGACCCTCAAGTTATGGGATTTGTTAGGTCAACCAACACTCACAGCTCATCGTCGTCGTCCACAAAAGCCTATGCGAGTTCTTCAAAGAGCTCCACCAAGTCCACAAGTGTGGGTACCAAAAAGATTACTACCAGCACATGGGTACTACCAAGATAATACCAAAGCTTGGATTCCCAAGCACATCAAAAAGTCTCCTCAACATGTTCAAAGAAACAAACCTCAGCACCAAAGGCATCAGCCACAAGTTTATAATGTACATCAAAGATAGGTGCCTGTGCATGTGCTTCAACAACAAAGATACTATGATGGTAATCCCATCATATGGTTGCCAAAATCAAAAAATATGAAGAAAGCCTCACCACTTCAACCCCAATAGATTCACCTAAAGTTCGACAAAATGGAGGCCCAAGAAACACCAAGCAAGTCACTCAACCACTTTTGTGCATTCAGTACCTACACAAGAGCTTGTGTGTTTTAGCAACCCCGATGGTAACCAACCAGCAGTCTTACCTACTACCTTGACAACAATTTGAGCCAAAAATTCAAGAATCAATTCCCACGTTTGCAAAAATAACAGAGACTTATGAGTGTATCAAAGACAAACTCACAATGCTCTTTTCACCCTTCTGGGGATGTGAAGTGTAAGTGCAAAAGCTACACGGTAGACAAAAGAATCCATTCTCTCAAAAAGCAGAGTAGCCATAAGAACCTGTTGCTCATAAGGTGGTAGCTTTTAAAAAAAACACAAACTCAAGGCAGTCACACATATGGCCTACCTAGAAGTCACAAGTAACTCTAAAGGATCTTCAATAGCCATTATATCTTGTTAAGCTTATAGCTTACTATTCTTTTGGGTAAGTTAATGTAGCAGCTACTCCATGAGTACATATCCATACTCATGCACTGGAGGACATTTGCACCAAAGCCTCACCATCAACAACTTCTAGGTATATCTCTGGATGGGGGGGCCATGGTGGGCGAAAGCCAGGTCAATGGTACAACCCATCGCCTGGAATTTTCCTTCTAATTACAAACCTCTCCAAATGACGCTACCATCTTCACAAATCAATGATACAACCCATCGCCTGGAATTTTCCTTCAAATTACAAACCTCTCCAAATGACGCTACCATCTTCACAAATGACGCTACCATCCTTAGTGAAGATATCTATATTAGCCTTGCAAGTCGACGTAATTCTTTCAATCCTCACCAACCAGTGGCTACTTCAACACAGAGCACTTCAATAAGAGCCTATTTGACTCAAATCTTGTACTTAATGTATATCTGCTTCATAATAGCACTTAAATATATATAAAAACATAAAAAGCACATGGGAAGAAGTATGTAGGAATATATCCTACTTAACAACATTTGACAAGAATCCTGCCACACAAAGGGACATCATCAAAGGCCAATTTCTTCAAATGATAAATGTCGCTTCAATGAATCAAATGAGGAACTGAGAATCACCATCTCATTTTGATGATTATGTCTACATTCCTTCGGATCCTCCCCTCTCTTCTCTCCCATTATTAATATCTCTTAGCATCCCCACTAACACAAATCACATGGAACCTTGCTTATGATTGCTAAAAACAAAGTGAACAAAAAAAAGAGCTTGCAAAAAATATAAAAATGTAATCACTCGCAAAAAACCCCACCCCCCTACCCCGTTAGGAATTCCCAATAAACCACTAACCTTTTCATTCACTAACTAACGTTTCTCATTCCTTTCAAAAAAGGGACAAAGACCATTGTGAACATCACTTAACATCAAAACCATCGACAAAGCTTGTCCATTCTCCCCACAAAAGGTCTTCAACGCGATCACGAGGACGCGATTGCCATCAGGAAGGGGGGGATGTTAACCCATTCCTAGGGTTAACAAGAGCTACCACCATTATCTTACATCAAGGAGTCAAGGTAGATACACCAAAGAGTCATACATTTAAGATATGAAGCAATGGTGTCCAAATCTACAATTTGCATGTGCAAGAGCTACCACCATTATCTTACATCAAGGAGTCAAGGTAGATACACCAAAGGATCATACATTCAAGATATACAGCAATGGTGTCCGCATCTACAATTTGGACGTGCGCCCATAATGGTGACAGAGTATTTATGAAAATTCTCGCTTTTTCAAGAGCATGTGGTAGTATGTAGGATAAAGTCCCAAGTGATTTACTTCATGGATATATTATGAGAGTAGTCATGGTAATAGCATTAGGCCTCTTATGAGCCTAAAGTGCCCAGCCAGCCACACAGTTTAAGTGAGTGTGAACACTTATTGCCATGTATATAAGTGAATTTCTGTCATAATACAATAAACTCTCCCATTGTGCTATTAAGTCTCGCTCTTGTTAATCCTCTTGCTAATCTCTCTCCCTAATACATGCTAGTGAGTGTGTGTGAGTGATGTGAGGTGACAGGAGGGACGAGTACCCATAGTGCAACGTGATGGTGTGATAACGCTCGCAGGAGGCATGGTGGAATTGCTTCTCATCAACAAGTTGTAGAGATTGAATACCTCAAGGGTTACGAGCTCAGCCATTGGAAAGATCCTCACAATAGTTGCGGTTCACCAGGTAATCTCTTGTTGGTGTGAGTATGTGTGAGTGATGTGAGGTGAGAGGAGGGACGAGTACCCGTAGTGCAACGCGATGGTGTGACAATGCTTGCGGGAGGCAATTGCTTCTCAACAAGTTGTAAAGCTTAGAGACCTCAAGGGTTACGAGCTCGGCCATTGGAAAGATCCTCACACGATAGTTGCGGTTCATCAGGTAATCTCTTATTGGATGTGTTTCAAGAGGGGTTAGGGTGAGCCATAACAAAGAGGCCAAGTGCTTTCTACTACTTTTAGGTGCTTTAGATGACTTTAATTGCTTTTATCACTAAGGAGGCAAAGTTCTCTCCTCAATACACTGCTTTTAGGTGCTTTTATTGCTTGAGAGACAAAGTGGGTTGGTCAAGGCACGGCTTTTGGTGCTTTTAAGTGCTTTTTTGTGCTTTTAAGTGCTCTCTACTACTTTTAGGTGGTTTGAAGTGCTTTTGAGTGCTAGGGAGGTAAAGTGCCCTCCTCAAGACATTTCTTTTAGGTGCTTTTGAGTGGTTTTAACAACTATTAGGTGCTTTTAGGTGGTGACAAGCACTAAAAAGTAGTTTAAAGTAGTAGAAAGCAGTCTTGCAAAGTAGTTCAAAGTACCAAAAAGCTGTTAAAAGCACCAAAAAGCACATAAAAGTAGCCAATTGCTTTAAAGCAGTGACAAGAACCGCAAAGCAGTTAAAAGAACATGAAAAACATTTGAAAACAACGAAATACTTTAAAGCAGTGTTGAGCACTGCAAAACAGTTAAAAGCACTTGAAAGTAGCCAAGTGGTTTAAAGTAGTGGGCAAGTACGGCATAGCTTATCAAGCCTAGAGTTTAGCTTTGAATTAAGAGACTATCATATTGAGAAGCATCCTTTTTCAGATGCTGTTGACAAAGTAGTCGGCAAAGGAGTAAGGCACAACAATCTCTACAAGCTGAGTGCCCTTACAGTGTCTACTGATAAAAGCACAAGCAAGCTTTGGCATGAGCGATTTGTCACATTGGATTTGTAGTGCTAAAGGGGATGTAGAAAAAGGGTATGGTAGCTAAATTTCCCTACATTTTTAGAATTGCAAGAACCATGTGAAGCTTGCATGATGGGCAAGCAACTACACAAGGCATTTCCACAGAAAAGCAGTAATCAAGCAAAGACTCCTCTAGAGGAGCTGGTACAGGCTGATCTTTGTGGTAAAATGTCTACTACTGCATTAGGGGGATCTTCTTACTTTATGATGTTAGTCGCCGATTATAGTAGGAAGATGTGGGTTTATTTCCTTCGAGATAAGACTTGGCAAGTTCAAATAGTGGCATAAGCTTGTGGAAAATGAGATAGGAAAGAAGGTGAAGAAGTTTCGTACAGATCGAGGATGAGAATTCCTTTCAACGGAATTTGACAACTACTGCAAGGAGAATGGCATCAAGCGCCAACTCACCATTGCTCACACACCTCAACAAAATGGTGTTGTAGAACATTGCAATCGAACTGTCATGGAGATGGCTCGATGCATGTTGAAGGCAAAGGGCTTGCCTAATACTTTTTTGGGCTGAAGTAGTCAACAGAGCAGTTTATGTCCTCAATCAGAGCTACACAAAGGCACTCAAGGATGTTACACCACCTCAAGAGGCCTACTCTGGTAAGAAACCTTCAGTTTCACATTTCAGAACATTTGGTTGTGAATGCTATGTGCATATTCCATATGCATCCAAGACCAAGCTAGATGGCAAAAGCAAGAAGTGTATCTTTCTTGTATATAGTCAAGAGTTGAAGTCATATAAGCTCTATGATACAAAGGCAAAGAAGATTCTGGCCAGTCAAGATGTGGTATTTGCTAATAAATAGCCACACTCAGTGGAGGAAGGAGGTCTGTCAACTCTATTATCAGCCAGAGAAATAGTCCACCATGAACCCAACCCACCAGTAAGATTTCCTCTCAAGAGGAGGAGTTTTCAGAGGATGAAGACTCTCACACATCACAATAGCCTATTGCTGCTGCACCACAAGGAAAGCCACTTCCAAAGTGGGCACAATAGCTCTTTGATAAGCGTAATCCAGTACCTCTTCAGCAGATGGACCACACAGATAATAAAGGAGCATAGAGGAGCATAAAAGAGCATCTGATCTCATTGTTGTCAATATGGCCTTGATGGCTGGGAGAATGGGAAAGGTGAAGGAGAAAGACACCTTGGATGAAGCCTTAGCAAATCCAAAGTGGAAAGCCACGATGTAGTCTGAGTATGACAGCATCATAAAGAACAACACCTGGGAGCTAGTTGACTGCTGACCACCAAACAGAAAGGTAATTGGTACCAAATGGGTTTGGAAAGCTAAGTATAAGGCTGATGACTCACTTGAAAAATACAAAGCTAGGTTGGTTGCACAGGTTTTTGCACAGGTAGAGGGTTTTGACTTTGATGAAGCCTTTTCTCGCACATCTCGTATGACAACTATCAAAGCGGTACTTGCCTTGGCTGCTCATAAAAAGTGGCCAGTCTTTCATATGGATGTCAAATCAGCATTTTGAACGGCCATCTCAAGGAGGAGGTATATGTAGCTCAGCCACACCAGGTTTTGAGATGCCCGGATCAGAAAACAAAGTTTATAGAACACCATATTAGTGAATTTGGGAATTTCCCAATTCCCATTTTTGAATACTTAAAAAAGGGGACATGGATAACATGTTTGTAAGTTTCTCAAAACCCTATCATATGACCTATCGTTGGAAAGTGCTTGAAAAATGGAATCTAAAGAGCTATAAAGCGCTCATTTTCGATTAGTGGTGTTCAAGTTATGGTTAATCCAAACTTTTGACCACGTGTCCCAAACTTGTGGAAAATTCCCATATTCCCCAATATGGTGTTATAGGCTAAAGAAGGCATTGTACAGGCTGAAACAAGCCCCAAGGGCATGGTATCACATGATAGACCAATTTTTCAAAAAGATTGGGTTTATAAGAAGTGCTTGTGATGCTAACTTATATGTTCTAAAAAGGTATGGCAAGATTGTTTTGGCTGTCTTGTATGTAGATGACTTAAACACATTTCAAGTGACAATGAAGAGATGATCCAAAAGACAATGGATATGCTAAGCCATCAGTTTGAGATGACAGACTTGGGTCTTATGCATTTTTGTTTGGGGATTGAGGTTTGGCAAGCGTCAAGTAAAATCTTCATTTCGTAGCAAAAGTATGGTTGGGAGATTCTCAAAACATTTGGGATGATAAACTGCAAGCTTGTGTCTATGCCAATGGAAGTGAGTGTGAAGCTTTCTGTAGAGGATTCTTCATCACTTGTTGATATGAGGAAGTACAAGAAGTTGGTGGGGAGTTTGATTTTTCTCACTAACACTAGACCTGATATTAGCTTCACAATTGGTGTGGAGCAAGTTTTCCAAAACAAGCTTACGAGAGAACCATTGAAAGGAAGGGATGAGGGCAATTAGGCACATCAAAGGTACTCTTGAGTAGTATGGCATCACTTACAACATGGGTGCCACTCTGACAGGTTATTGTGGCTCAGATTGGGCAGGAGATTGTGATTTTAGAAAATCAGTTTCTGGATATTGTTTTTCGCTCGGTTCTCATGCTTTCTCTTGGACTAGCAACAAGCAATCTACAATGGCACTTTCTTCCACAGAGGCTGAGTATAAGGCAACTCGATTTGCTACATGTGAGGCAGTATGGCTGAGGAGAATCTTGGTTGACATGGGAGTTCATATCAGGGAGGCTACATTCTTGTGGTGCGACAATCAGAGTTGCATAGCTATCTCCAAGAACCCTGTGTTTCATGCTCACACACGAAGCACATTGAGATTCAGTATCATTATGTATGGGAGTTGATAGAGATGAGATATTGGAGCTGGAGTATTGCTCTACAGAGAAAAATTGCACTGACATCTTCACCAATGCTCTTGGGAAGGACCAGCTCACTTGGCATCTTCATAGACTTGGTGTTGGGCCAAAAACCTAGTTCATCTTCAGGTGGACATTGAGGGGGGGGGGGTGTTAGTATACACTCAATGCTTGCCTCTCAGTATGTATCTCACTTAGATGTATAATGCACATTTGTTAGGCCCCCATTATGAGGAGTATCCATGGTGCATATGTCTTTAGTGGGAACCCCGGCTTAGACGCCGATGGGATCATTATTGTGACCATTAATGATGGTTAGGAGATAGTCAGGGGTACGAGTGTTATAGTTGGGGCCCAGGGCATCGTGTCAGCTAAGGAGTCCCAGGGGGGCTAGCAGCCCCTTGGTGGGGGTTTGGTATGAGGAATATTCCATCAAATACTAGGTCCATCATTAGTGGGCGGTGGTCGGTGGTTGGTGGGCCATGTTCTTGATGCGCGGGCCGTGACCATGTCTATGTAGTGTAACCTCCCTCATTGTATACGTGTCTACCACACTGCTTACAACATTGTATATGGACATGGTTGCCATAAGCTAAGGCATCCAATACTTGTGAGTATCCACCCCCTTTTACACTTAGTCAATCCTCCATCTAGAGTCTGCCTAGATTACCATCTAAGCTCTACTTGAGAGTGCACAGGTGGACAACACCATCACTTGTACCTCTTTGGTATAATCAAAATTTTTAATTCTCTCCATTGTGTATCTATCGCATTGTCTATTGTGCTTTATCTTGCTATCTCTCTTTTCGTTGTGCCATATTCTTATAGTTAAAAGCATACGAAAGTAGGCAATCACTTTAAAGTGGTTTAAAGCACTTCAAAGCAATTAAAAGCATATGAGAAGCACTTGAAAGCAACCAACTGATTTGAAGTAGTGATGATAAGTATTGCAAAGCAGTTAAAAGCACTTAACAGTAACAATCTGCTTTAAAGCAGTTAAAAGCACTTGAAAGTGGCTAATTGATTTAAATCAGTTAAAAGCACATGAAAGTAGGTAATTGATTTAAATCAGTCAAAAGCACATGAAAGTGGCTAATTGATTTAAAGCAGTTAAAAGCAGTTAAAAGCACATGAAAGTGGCTAATTGATTTAAAGCAGTTAAAAGCACATGAAAGTAGGTAGCAGCACTTCAAAGTAGTTAAAAGTACATGAAAAGCACTTGAAAGCAGCAGCCAACTACTTTAAAGCAGTGATGATAAGCATTATAAAGAAGTTAAAAGCACATGAAAGTAGCCAACTGCTGGCTTTAAAGCAGTTTAAAGTACTCAAAGCAATTAAAAGCACATGAAAGTAGCCAAATTTTTAAGCGATAAGCGATGGGAAGCAGTTAAAAGCACTAAAAAGCACATGAAAGAATCAAACTGCATTAAAGTAATGAAAAAATACTGCAAAGCACATGAAACCAGTAAATTGCTTTAAAGCAATAACAAGCATTGTAAAGTAGTTAAAAGCACTAAAAAGCACAAGAAAGAAGAGCATTGCTTTAATATGGTAATAACCATTTTTTGAACCAACTAAATGCATGTAAAAGGAGTAAAAGTCTATGTAAAGTAGTAAAAAGCACTATTAAGATGTATTCAAATGCTTTAAAGCAGTTCAAAACAATAATTAACTTGAGACTCATCAAGAAGATGAATTGGATACTTCATGACAAATCTTTTTTCAATGGCAAACATCTTTCTTATTTTTGGAGAGACCCGGGTCGTTGATTCCCAAAATTTAAAAATAAGATCCTTAACCATAGGTTGATTCCACTGGTATGTGGCTATTTTTAACATGTGGATAAGGATAGCACTCCATCCTCTTCATTTGATAAATGCACTTTTGCTGAATACAAGTTTTTTCTATAAACCCCACATGCATTTTCGGCTTTTGCAACTTCCAATCTAGTATCATCAGAATTAACTGACATCATGAGAGATAATCTCTTGAAGAAAAGATCTTCTGATGATCATGGAATCTTCACTTGATTTAAAGTATTGCAGATATCTGAAGCCAATACTGTTTCAATGGTGGTTAGTTGTGGAGGTTGTAAATCCTTGGAGGATGAGTTGTTTGGAAGATCGTTTTTTGAGTATTTAAGTCCATCACCATAGTCTGTAGTTCAAAACATTTTGAAATCTTTCTATAAATATGGGCTCTTCTCTTGTCATTCACATTAATGATTGGCTCATGGATGAGCACACTTTTAAGTGTCCTATTTCCTTGTCTTGGCTCTATGGCTCTATTTTTTTGGCAACCCAATACTCTCTTACGTTGGACTTTGCATTAGCGTAAGGCTCACCATCTGCATGTTCATCCACATCGTAAAAAAGGAGATTAATCAATGATATGAAAGTTTAGTAACAAAAAATAATTATAATATGTAAGAAGAATTAAAGGAGCTATGGATAAACTTACTAGCATAATTTTCATCCATTTCTATGTTGTAGTCTAGATTCCCATACAAAATTGTAAAAGCCACCTACATTTTTAATAGAAAAGCATGTGTGTGTGTGTGTGTGTGTGTGTGTGTGTGAGAGAGAGAGAGAGAGAGAGAGAGAGAGAGAGAGAGAGGGAGAGGGAGAGGGAGAGAGAGAGAGAGAGAGAGAGAGAGAGAGAGAGAGAGCATATTTAAAATCTGCTCATGGATTAGACATCCAAGATTCTATGGAATTAGAATTAATGATATACCTCTTCTTAGAGAATATAGAGAGTTGATCATCCCAATACCCATTGTGCATACAAGACACCTATCTTTGCATATATTGTAAATCCTTTGGTCATGATACTACAAAGTGTTCCAATTCATCAACAATTGACTCAAAACCTCCATCTCCCGTGCACCCAACCAGAAATAGTCGAAAGGGTAGAAACTGCTCAGGAAGCAATTAAGCAAACACTTCAGTGTTTTTATTGTCGTGGACCTCACAAAGTGGCAGACTGCACAGTTTGGAATACTTCCATGCCAATAGTCACTGACACTTTGCAACCCATGAGTGAACGATGTGGCATTGATCACATGTTCCAAGATTGCCCGACGTGTTGCTTCAATGTAACTTGTCTTACAAAATACAACTCCTAACATCTTAAGTGTACAAAATGAGCAATTGTCCACGGTACCCTTGAATGTGCTTACACGCAGACAAGGCACGAGAGACAGCAAAAGAGAATGCAAAAGATAACACTTCAAAATGGGCAAAAGAACATGCCTTAAAGCAGAAACCGAAAACAAAACAAAACCTTCTAAACCCAAGAAGAACAAGGGACAACAAACTATTGAAACCAAGGTTGAATTAAAGGACGCAGAAAAGGAGCCCATGGAGCACATAAACCCAAAATGGAAAATAAATCCAAAAGAGCCAAAAGCTACACATGATGCAGAAGCCTCCACCTCAAAGGCCACCACACAAACCACAACACCCACATGTGCGACACTGGATACAAAAACCAAAATTCGATCTCGTCCAAAATGGGAAGGCATAAACAAAACTTAACGATCCAAAGAAAGTTAGAAGATGAAACAAGTTCTAGTACGTCACTTAGTGAGGATGAAACAAAATCTGATTTGGCACTAGATGTACCTCACAGACCAATTAAGAAACTAGAACCCGCCCAACCACCCCACATTGAAAATCATGATCACATGACATATGCAAAATGAAAAAAGCAAGCTCAGGGAGAGCATGCTTAGCATGGTTAAGTGCCTTACAAGATCACCGATTGTGATTGAGCCTCATAATACCAATCTTAAAAAAGCAACCAAAATACAAAACCTGGAGGAGTACCGCTTCCCCTTTTAAGGGGAAGACATACTCTCTACAGAAGAGTCATTAGAGACATATTGCACAAATTATGTGGTTGAGAAAGCACGTGAGGAATTCAATAATTCCCTTACAAAATTAAAGCAGTTTCTCAAAACCTCATTTGGAGGAATGCTCTTCTCTCATGGTGAAGCCAGCATAGCATCAGCACTTGCACCTTTAAGGGCTCAACAACATGAGTTATACCAAGACATAAAAATCTCCATAGAACAGGACTGTGAGGATTTGCAAGTTTCCAAAAAGACCTCATTTAGAATTGTCAGAGGGCCGAGTGTACTTATGAGCGCATCAAAGATAAACTCACAATGCTCTTTTCACCCCTTTGATGTGAAGGTAAGTGCAGAAGCTACATGGTAGACATAAGAACCTATTCTCTCAAAAAGGAGAATAGCCACAAGAACTTATTGCTCGCAAGGTGGTAACAAAAAAAAAAAACAAAAACAAAAACACAAGGGAGTCACACATATGGCCTACCTAGAAGTGGTAGAATATCACAAGCAACTCCCAAGGATCTTCAACAGCCATTATATCTTGTTAAGCTTATCGCTCGCTTACTATTCTTTTGGATATGTTAATGTAGCAGTTGCTCCATGATGAGTACATACCCATATGCACTCGAGAACATTTGCACCAAAGGCTCACCATCAACAACTTCTAGGTACATCTCTGGATGGGGGGGCCATGGTGGGCAAAAGCCTGGTTAATGGTACAACCCATCGCCTAGAATTTTCCTTCAAATTACAAACCTCTCCAAACGACGCTACCATCTTCACAAATCATCCTTAGTGATGAAGATATCTTAGCCTCTCAAGTCGACCTAATTTTTTCAATCCTCAGCAATAACAAGTGGCTACTTCGACAAAAAGTAACAGCTTAATAAGAGTCTATTTTTCCTCCGGATCCTTCCCTCTCTTCTCTCCCATTATTAACATCTCTTAGTGTCCCCACTAACACAAATCACATGTAACCTTGCTTATGATTGCCATGAAAACAAAGAGAGCAAAAAACCCAAAAAATGCTTACATAAATATAAAAATGCAATCATTCTCGCAAAAAACCCCACCCGCCCACCTCGTTAGGAATTTCCAATAAACCACTAAGCTTTTCATTTCCTAACTAGACCTTCTTATTCCTTCTGAAGGAACAAAATACCATTGAACATCAATCAACATTAAAGCCATCTACAAGCATGTCAATTCTCCCCATACAAAGGTCTTTAGCGCGTGATCAAAAGGACGTGATCGCCATCAGGAAGGGGGGAATGTTAGCCCATTCCTAGGGTTAACAAGAACTACCACCATTATCTTGTATATCAAGAAATCAAGGTAGATACACCAAAGGGTCATACATTCAAGATATGAAGCAATGGTGTCCAAATCTACAATTTGGATGGGTGCCCGTAATAGTGTGATGAAGTATTTAAGGTGATTCCCACTTCAAGAGCATGTGGGTAGCATGTAGGATGAAGTCCTAAGTGATGTACTTCATGGATGTATTATGAGAGTAGTCATTGTAATAGCATTAGGCCTCTTATGAGCCTAAAGTGCCCGGTCGGCCACAGTTTAAGTGAGTGTGAACACTTATGGCCATGTATATAGTGAATTTCTGTCATAATACAATAGACTCTCCCATTGTGTAATTGAGTCTTGCTCTTGCTAATCCTCTTGTTGCTAATCTATCTCCCTAATGCATTCTAGTGAGTGTGTGTGAGTGAAGTGAGGTGAGAGAAGGGACGAGTACAATGTGACGGCGTGACAACGCTCATAGGAGGCGCAGTGGAATTGCTTCTCAAGGAGTTGTAGAGCTTGGAGACTTCAAGGGTTACGAGCTCGGCCATTGGAAAGATCCTCTCATGAGAGTTGTGGTTCACCAGGTAATCTCTTGTTGGGGGGTTAGAGTGAACTTGGTGAAAGATTAGGAGGGCCATGATTTCTTACCATGTTTTCAAAATTTTCTTACCCTAGGAGAGGCCTCCTTTCACGAGCTTGTACAAGTTCAAAGCTGACTAATCCATCCTTATCGTGAGTTGAGACACCACCACAAGTACATCAGAGATGGCCAGACTTTGTTGTTGTTCATTAAAGATGAACAATTTAAGAGCTTAAAAAGAATATGTAACCATTGGTGTAGGCAAATGCAACAATGAGGCAACAATACTTGAGGCTTTGGTTGATTTGCATCTTCCTCCTCAAGACTTGATTCTTGATGTAGGGCTATCTTCAAGGTCCTAGCTAAGTCTTCACCTTCATACGTGGCCATTTTCCATATCCTATACTTCAACCTAGAGATAAATTGTTGCAAGATCAACCCATCAATTCCTACCATGACTGATGAGGCTTCCTTGACCCCAACTTTGTGCATCGATGTGCTCCCTCAACTTGCTGGTTCATTCACTATAACCTTTCACAAAATCATTGCTTTGAGAAAGATGTGAGACCTCAATTAGTAGTTGATCATATTTCTCATGAGGTAAGAATTCATCCAACAAGGCTGCACTTAGCTTATCCTAGACACAGAGCACTTCTTCCTCTTTTCTCTTCTACCCACTTAAGAGCCCTTGTTGAAATATACAAGTGAATACGGTGTGTGCGGAAACAAGCCCTTGGTTAGAGGCTGTAAAAGAGGATGTGTAAATGTGATGAAAAGGTGATAAGAATCTACTCAGAGAGAATAAAGGGTAGCATGAGAAGATTTAGGATGTGTGGAGATATTCTGGGAGAGGTGGAGTGAATCAAGGAGAAATCAGTGGGATTAGATGCTTTGATGTAAACTCTATAAATTGAGGCATTGGCCTAATGAGAATTTGCTGGTTTTTGATTATCCATGCCTACATTAAGCTATTTGTCACTAATTACATCTTAAATATTTACTAATTACTCACTAATTATGTCTTAAATATTTACTAATTACTCACTAATTACGTCTTAAATATTTGCTAATCACTTTGTTAATGATGTTGATTCTAGTATTTGATCCACCATAACTCATCACATTGCTCTAATTTTAACATGGTATCAAAGCCATGCCTAGAATCTATCAGGTTTATGAGCCCATTATCTAATTAATTAGGATTAGTAGATAATTAAAAATTAATCAAAATTTCAGTTAGTTTTCAACTAGCCTCTGTACCCCCAACCAATGGAGGAGCTCCCTCTCTTTGCACACTCATAATTAGCTCGAACCCTTCTAGCCATAGGTAGTCAACATCCTTGAGCTCTAGCCAAGCTAATCAAAAGCGCAAACCACCAAGAAACGTAGGAGAAATCGCGATTTTTACTGACGCCATTTTTCTGAGAAGGTTTTGACATCCAATCAAATTGGTCTAATTCCTCATAGCTCCGAGGGTTTTCAAGCATGCTCTACAAGCTGGTGAAGACAGAATTCAATTTGATCAAGTCTACAGTGAGATCCAAGCTCTTCATCAAATCTGCAAGTGACTTTGGAAAAACAGAGATTAATCTTTCAATATTTGGTCAAATCTTGTGTTTCTTGGCTTAATCCTCTACTAGACTCATTGCTATTGATGGCTTTGAAAGCATTTGAGCTCATTTGAAGTCTAAGGCACCAAATCTGGACTCCCCGCATACTCTATTTTTTGCACACAAAAAAGAGGATTAATTTGCTAATCAGTGATTAATCAATGCTAATCACTATATTTTGGTGTGATTGAAGGTTCAAATTAACCATTAGGTATCTAATACAGATCCCTATAACTTCAGATTGCAATTCGGAGTTGGTTTGATACTCCAACCATTCCGTACAAATTGGTTACCCTTGATTTAATGTAATTTTTGGGAAAATTATACTGATAAAATTGTGATAATCATCATTTTACATTTAACCCTTGGTTAATGCCTATAAATCCCACTCAAATTCAAGATTATTCATAGCCAGAGTTGCATTTGGGAATGTGCATGAGAATGAATTCTATACGCATTATGTATTGGGCACATTGCATCAGTGTAAATATGGGATCAGACACTGCCCTTGTCCAGAATAAGGCAAGGGGTAAGACCTCCCGCATAAATTTGGGTTTGCATTGCATAATGACACAAGATAAACATCAAAAACCCAAAGGAACTGTCAGCAAAACATTTAAACATGTTGCTCACATGGAGCAAAAAGACTTGACGGACAAGCTCATGGCCCCAGCCATGAAAGGAGAAGAAGATCTCCTTCCAAGAGGAAGATCCACACCAAGAAGATCTAAAGGAAGCATTGAAGGAAGACATGGACACGAGAAGAGAAGCTTCCCTAAGAAGACTGAAGGAAAAGGTAGACATGGACACGAGAAGAGAAGCTGCCCCAAGAAGACTGAAAGAAGAGACGAACGCGTGAAGAGAAGCTACCATGAGAAGAAGATTGAAGACAAGAGAAGATGTGAGGCTCCAAAGAGTGATGAGCCATGTGAAAATCTCAGAGAGAGAGAGAGAGAGAGAGAGAGAGAGAGAGAGAGAGAGAGACCCCACAACCCAATGTAACCTGCCCCAACAAAGTAAACCCACCTCTGAGCCACCGATTATGTAGGCCATGTGGTAGATAGATGTATGTGTGAGCACTTTAGTCAAGGTCGCAGGCACTTATAGTAGCCTTGGACACATAGAGAGAGAGAGTGTCAAGGACTATGAGATTAGGGACTCGAGGCACTAGTCGTAGGGCTATCAAGTAAGAGAGAAACTTGGTATAGGGTCCAGGTGTGCTAAGATAACTTGAGGGGAGGTGTGTTAGACACTAGTCGATCATCACAGACTATCAAGTAAGGAGGGAAACTTGGTATAGGGTCCAGGTGTGCTAAGATAACTTGAGGGGAGGTGTGCTAGACACTAGTCGATCACAGACTATCAAGTAAGGAGGGAAACTTGGTATAGGGTCTAGGTGTTCTAGGAGTATTCACTTAAGGGGAGGTGTTGAAATATACCAGTGAATACGGTGTGTGCGGGAACAAGCCCTTGGTTAGAGGCTGTAAAAGAGGATGTGTAAATGTGAAAGAACCTATGAAAAGGTTAGAAGAATCTACTAGGAGAGAATAAAGGGTAGCATGAGAAGATTTAGGATGTGTGGAGATATTCTGGGAGAGGTGGAGTGAATCCAGGAGAAGTCAGTGGGATTAGATGCTTTGATGTAAACTCTATAAATTGAGGCATTGGCCTAATGAGAATTTGCTGGTTTTTTATTATCCATGCCTACATTAAGCTATTTGCTAATTACTCACTAATTACATCTTAAATATTTACTAATTACTCACTAATTATGTCTTAAATATTTGCTAAGTACTCAATAATTACCTCTTAATTATTTGCTAATAAATTTGTTATAATGATGTTGATTCTAGCATTTGATCCACCATAACTCATCACATTGCTCTAATTTCAACATAACTCATCATAACTCATCACATTGCTCTAATTTCACCATAACTCACCATAACTCATCACATTGCTCTAATTTCAACATGGTATCAAATCCATGCCTAGAATCTATCAGGTTTATGAGCCCATTATCTAATTAATTAAGATTAGTAGATAATTAGAAATTAATCAAAATTTTAGTTAGTTTTCAACTAGCCTCTGTACCCCCAACCAGTGGAGGAGCTCCCTCTCTTTGCACATTCATAATTAGCCCGAACCCTTCTAGCCATAGGTAGTCAACATCCTTGAGCTCTAGCCAAGCTAATCAAAAGCGCAAACCACAAAGAAACGTAGGAGAAATCGTGATTTTTACTGACGCCATTTTTCTGAGGAGGTTTTGACATCCAATCAAATTGGTCTAATTCCTCATAGCTCCAAGGGTTTTCAAGCATGCTCTACAAGCTGGTGAAGACAGAATTCAATTTGATCAAGTCTATAGTGAGATCCAAGCTCTTCATCAAATCTGCAAGTGACTTTGGAAAAACAGAGATTAATCTTTCAATATTTGGTCAAATCTTGTGTTTCTTGGCTTAATCCTCTACTAGACTCATTGCTATTGATGGCTTTGAAAGCATTTGAGCTCATTTGAAGTCTAAGGCACCAAATCTGGACTCCCCGCATACTCTATTTTTTGCACACAAAAAAGAGGATTAATTTACTAATCAGTGATTAATCAATGCTAATCACTATATTTTGGTGTGATTGAAGGTTCAAATTAACCATTAGGTATCTGATACAGATCCCTATAACTTCAGATTGCAATTCGGAGTTGGTTTGATACTCCAACCATTCCGTACAAATTGGTTATCCTTGATTTAATGTAATTTCTGGGAACATTATACTGATAAAATTGTGATAATCATCATTTTGCATTTAACCCTTGGTTAATGCCTATAAATCCCACTCAAATTCAAGATTATTCATAGCCAGAGTTGCATTTGGGAATGTGCATGAGAATGAATGCTATACGCATTATGTATTGGGCACATTGCATCAGTGTAAATATGGGATCAGACACTGCCCTTGTCCAGAATAAGGCAAGAGGTAAGACCTCCCGCATAAATTTGGGTTTGCATTGCATAATGACACAAGATAAACATCAAAAACCCAAAGGAACTGTCAGCAAAACATTTAAACATGTTGCTCACATGGAGCAAAAAGACTTGACGGACAAGCTCATGGCCCCAGCCATGAAAGGAGAAGAAGATCTCCTTCCAAGAGGAAGATCCACACCAAGAAGATCTAAAGGAAGCATTGAAGGAAGACATGGACACGAGAAGAGAAGCTGCCCTAAGAAGACTGAAGGAAAAGGTAGACATGGACACGAGAAGAGAAGCTGCCCCAAGAAGACTGAAAGAAGAGACGGACACGTGAAGAGAAGCTACCACGAGAAGAAGATTGAAGACAAGAGAAGATGTGAGGCTCCAAAGAGTGATGAGCCATGTGAAAATCTCTGAGAGAGAGAGAGAGAGAGAGAGAGAGAGAGAGAGAGAGAGAGAGAGAGAGAGAGAGAGACCCCACAACCCAATGTAACCTGCCCCAACAAAGTAAAACCACCTCTGAGCCACCGATTATGTAGGCCATGTGGTATATAGATGTATGTGTGAGCACTTTAGTCAAGGTCGCGGGCACTTATAGTAGCCTTGGACACATAGAGAGAGAGAGTGTCAAGGACTATGAGATTAGGGACTCGAGGCACTAGTCGTAGGGCTATCAAGTAAGAGAGAAACTTGGTATAGGGTCCAGGTGTGCTAAGATAACTTGAGGGGAGGTGTGCTAGACACTAGTCGATCGTCGCAGACTATCAAGTAAGGAGAGAAACTTGGTATAGGGTCCAGGTGTGCTAAGATAACTTGAGGGGAGGTGTGCTAGACACTAGTCGATCGCAGACTATCAAGTAAGGAGGGAAACTTGGTATAGGGTCTAGGTGTTCTAGGAGTATTCACTTGAGGGGAGGTGTTGAAATATACAAGTGAATACGGTGTGTGCGGGAACAAGCCCTTGGTTAGAGGCTGTAAAAGAGGATGTGTAAATGTGAAAGAACCTATGAAAAGGTTAGAAGAATCTACTAGGAGAGAATAAAGGGTAGCATGAGAAGATTTAGGATGTGTGGAGATATTCTGGGAGAGGTGGAGTGAATCCAGGAGAAATCAGTGGGATTAGATGCTTTGATGTAAACTCTATAAATTGAGGCATTGGCCTAATGAGAATTTGCTGGTTTTTTATTATCCATGCCTACATTAAGCTATTTGCTAATTACTCACTAATTACATCTTAAATATTTATTAATTACTCACTAATTATGTCTTAAATATTTACTAATTACTCAATAATTACGTCTTAATTATTTGCTAATCACTGTTATAATGATGTTGATTCTAGTATTTGATCCACCATAACTCATCACATTGCTCTAATTTCAACATGGTATCAAAGCCATGCCTAGAATCTATCAGGTTTATGAGCCCATTATCCAATTAATTAGGATTAGTAGATAATTAGAAATTAATCAAAATTTTAGTTAGTTTTCAACTCTACCCCCAACCAGTGGAGGAGCTCCCTTTCTTTGCACACTCATAATTAGCCCAAACCCTTCTAGCCATAGGTAGTCAACATCCTTGAGCTCTAGCCAATAGAGCTCTAGCCAAGCTAATCAAAAGCCAAACCACCAAGAAACGCAGGAGAAATCGCGATTTTTACTGACGCCATTTTTCTGAGGAGGTTTTGACATTCTTGCTTCATCCAATCAAATTGGTCTAATTCCTCATAGCTCCGAGGGTTTTCAAGCATGCTCTACAAGCTGGTGAAGACATAATTCAATTTGATCAAGTCTACAGTGAGATCCAAGCTCTTCATTAAATCTGCAGGTGACTTTGGAAAAACAGAGATTAAGCTTTCAATATTTGGTCAAATCTTGTATTTCTTGGCTTAATCCTATACTAGACTCATTGCTATTGATGGCTTTGAAAGCATTTGAGCTCATTTGAAGTCTAAGGCACCAAATCTAGACTCCCTGCATACTCTGTTTTTTGCACACAAAAAAGAGGATTAATTTGCTAATCAGTGATTAATCAATGCTAATCACTATATTTACCATTCTGTACAAATTGGTTACCCTTGATTTAATGTAATTTCTGGAAAAATTATACTGATAAAATTGTGATAATCATCATTTTGCATTTAACCCTTGGTTAATGCCTATAAATCCCACTCAAATTCAAGATTATTCATAGCCAGAGTTGCATTTGGGAATGTGCATGAGAATGAATGCTATACACATTATGTATTGGGCACATTGCATCAGTGTAAATATGGGATCAGACACTGCCCTTGTCCAGAATAAGGCAAGAGGTAAGACCTCCTGCATAAATTTGGGTTTGCATTCCATAATGACACAAGCTAAACATCAAAAACCCAAAGGAACTGTCAGCAAAACATTTAAACATGTTGCTCACATGGAGCAAAAAGACTTGACGGACAAGCTCATGGCCCCATCCATGAAAGGAGAAGAAGATCTCCTTCCAAGAGGAAGATCCACACCAAGAAGATCTAAAGGAAGCATTGAAGGAAGACATGGACACGAGAAGAGAAGATGCCCTAAGAAGACTGAAGGAAAAGGTAGACATGGACACGAGAAGAGAAGCTGCCCCAAGAAGACTGAAAGAAGAGACGGACGCGTGAAGAGAAGCTACCATGAGAAGAAGATTGAAGACAAGAGAAGATGTGAGGCTCCAAAGAGTGATGAGCCATGTGAAAATCTCTGAGAGAGAGAGAGAGAGAGAGAGAGAGAGACAGAGAGAGAGAGAGAGAGAGAGAGAGAGAGAGAGAGAGAGAGAGAGAGACCCCACAACCCAATGTAACCTGCCCCAACAAAGTAAACCCACCTCTGAGCCACCGATTATGTAGGCCATGTGGTAGATAGATGTATGTGTGAGCACTTTAGTCAAGGTCGCGGGCACTTATAGTAGCCTTGGACACATAGAGAGAGAGAGTGTCAAGGACTATGAGATTAGGGACTCGAGGCACTAGTCGTAGGGCTATCAAGTAAGAGAGAAACCTGGTATAGGGTCCAGGTGTGCTAAGATAACTTGAGGGGAGGTGTGCTAGACACTAGTCGATCGCAGACTATCAAGTAAGGAGGGAAACTTGGTATAGGGTCCAGGTGTGCTAAGATAACTTGAGGGGAGGTGTGCTAGACACTAGTCAATCGCAAACTATCAAGTAAGGAGGGAAACTTGGTATAGGGTCTAGGTGTTCTAGGAGTATTCACTTGAGGGGAGGTGTTGAAATATACAAGTGAATACGGTGTGTGCGGGAACAAGCCCTTGGTTAGAGGCTGTAAAAGAGGATGTGTAAATGTGAAAGAACCTGTGAAAAGGTTAGAAGAATCTACTGGGAGAGAATAAAGGGTAGCATGAGAAGATTTAGGATGTGTGGAGATATTCTGGGAGAGGTGGAGTGAATCAAGGAGAAATCAATGGGATTAGATGTTTTGATGTAAACTCTATAAATTGAGGCATTGGCCTAATGAGAATTTGCTGGTTTTTTATTATCCATGCCTACATTAAGCTATTTGCTAATTACTCACTAATTACATCTTAAATATTTACTAATTACTTACTAATTATGTCTTAAATATTTACTAATTACTCACTAATTACGTCTTAAATATTTGCTAATCACTTTGTTATAATGATGTTGATTCTAGTATTTGATCCACCATAACTCATCACATTGCTCTAATTTCAACATGGTATCAAAGCCATGCCTAGAATCTATCAGGTTTATGAGCCCATTATCTAATTAATTAGAATTAGTAGATAATTAAAAATTAATCAAAATTTTAGTTAGTTTTCAACTAGCCTCTGTACCCCCAACCAGTGGAGGAGCTCCCTCTCTTTGGACACTCATAATTAGCCCAAACCCTTCTAGCCATAGGTAGTCAACATCCTTGAGCTCTAGCCAAGCTAATCAAAAGCAAAACCACCAATTCCTCATAGCTCCGAGGGTTTTCAAGCATGCTCTACAAGCTGGTGAAGACAGAATTCAATTTGATCAAGTCTACAGTGAGATCCAAGCTCTTCATTAAATCTGCAGGTGACTTTGGAAAAACAAAGATTAAGCTTTCAATATTTGGTCAAATCTTGTATTTTCTTGGCTTAATCCTCTACTAGACTCATTGCTATTGATGGCTTTGAAAGCATTTGAGCTCATTTGAAGTCTAAGGCACCAAATCTAGACTCCCTGCATACTCTGTTTTTTGCACACAAAAAAGAGGATTAATTTGCTAATCAGTGATTAATCAATACTAATCACTATATTTTGGTGTGATTGAGGGTTCAAATTAACCATTAGGTATCTGATACAGATCCCTATAACTTCAGATTGCAATTCGGAGTTGGTTTGATGCTCCAACCATTCCGTACAAATTGGTTACCCTTGATTTAAAATTATGTAATTTTTGGGAAAATTATACTGATAAAATTGTGATAATCATCATTTTGTATTTAACCCTTGGTTAATGCCTATAAATCCCACTCAAATTCAAGATTATTCATAGCCAGAGTTGCATTTGGGAATGTGCATGAGAATGAATGCTATACACATTATGTATTGGGCACATTGCATCAGTATAAATATGGGATCAGACACTGCCCTTGTCCAGAATAAGGCAAGAGGTAAGACCTCCCGCATAAATTTGGGTTTGCATTGCATAATGACACAAGATAAACATCAAAAACCCAAAGGAACTGTCAGCAAAACATTTAAACATGTTGCTCACATGGAGCAAAAAGACTTGACGGACAAGCTCATGGCCCCAGCCATGAAAGGAGAAGAAGATCTCCTTCCAAGAGGAAGATCCACACCAAGAAGATCTAAAGGAAGCATTGAAGGAAGACATGGACACGAGAAGAGAAGCTGCCCTAAGAAGACTGAAGGAAAAGGTAGACATGGACACGAGAAGAGAAGCTGCCCCAAGAAGACTGAAAGAAGAGACGGACACGTGAAGAGAAGCTACCACGAGAAGAAGATTGAAAACAAGAGAAGATGTGAGGCTCCAAAGAGTGATGAGCCATGTGAAAATCTCAGAGAGAGAGAGAGAGAGAGAGAGAGAGAGAGAGAGAGAGAGAGCCCACAACCCAATGTAACCTGCCCCAACAAAGTAAACCCACCTCTGAGCCACCGATTATGTAGGCCATGTGGTAGATAGATGTATGTGTGAGCACTTTAGTCAAGGTCGCGGGCACTTATAGTAGCCTTGGACACATAGAGAGAGAGAGTGTCAAGGACTATGAGATTAGGGACTCGAGGCACTAGTCGTAGGGCTATCAAGTAAGAGAGAAACTTGGTATAGGGTCCAGGTGTGCTAAGATAACTTGAGGGGAGGTGTGCTAGACACTAGTCGATCGCAGACTATCAAGTAAGGAGGGAAACTTGGTATAGGGTCCAGGTGTTCTAGGAATATTCACTTGAGGGGAGGTGTTGAAATATACAAGTGAATACGGTGTGTGCGAGAACAAGCCCTTGGTTAGAGGCTGTAAAAGAGGATGTGTAAATGTGAAAGAACCTGTGAAAAGGTTAGAAGAATCTACTGGGAGAGAATAAAGGGTAGCATGAGAAGATTTAGGATGTGTGGAGATATTCTGGGAGAGGTGGAGTGAATCAAGGAGAAATCAATGGGATTAGATGTTTTGATGTAAACTCTATAAATTGAGGCATTGGCCTAATGAGAATTTGCTGGTTTTTTATTATCCATGCCTACATTAAGCTATTTGCTAATTACTCACTAATTACATCTTAAATATTTACTAATTACTTACTAATTATGTCTTAAACATTTACTAATTACTCACTAATTACGTCTTAAATATTTGCTAATCACTTTGTTATAATGATGTTGATTCTAGTATTTGATCCACCATAACTCATCACATTGCTCTAATTTCAACATGGTATCAAAGCCATGCCTAGAATCTATCAGGTTTATGAGCCCATTATCTAATTAATTAGAATTAGTAGATAATTAAAAATTAATCAAAATTTTAGTTAGTTTTCAACTAGCCTCTGTACCCCCAACCAGTGGAGGAGCTCCCTCTCTTTGCACACTCATAATTAGCCCAAACCCTTCTAGCCATAGGTAGTCAACATCCTTGAGCTCTAGCCAAGCTAATCAAAAGCAAAACCACCAATTCCTCATAGCTCCGAGGGTTTTCAAGCATGCTCTACAAGCTGGTGAAGACAGAATTCAATTTGATCAAGTCTACAGTGAGATCCAAGCTCTTCATTAAATCTGCAGGTGACTTTGGAAAAACAAAGATTAAGCTTTCAATATTTGGTCAAATCTTGTATTTTCTTGGCTTAATCCTCTACTAGACTCATTGCTATTGATGGCTTTGAAAGCATTTGAGCTCATTTGAAGTCTAAGGCACCAAATCTAGACTCCCTGCATACTCTGTTTTTTGCACACAAAAAAGAGGATTAATTTGCTAATCAGTGATTAATCAATACTAATCACTGTATTTTGGTGTGATTGAGGGTTCAAATTAACCATTAGGTATCTGATACAGATCCCTATAACTTCAGATTGCAATTCGGAGTTGGTTTGATGCTCCAACCATTCCGTACAAATTGGTTACCCTTGATTTAAAATTATGTAATTTTTGGGAAAATTATACTGATAAAATTGTGATAATCATCATTTTGTATTTAACCCTTGGTTAATGCCTATAAATCCCACTCAAATTCAAGATTATTCATAGCCAGAGTTGCATTTGGGAATGTGCATGAGAATGAATGCTATACACATTATGTATTGGGCACATTGCATCAGTATAAATATGGGATCAGACACTGCCCTTGTCCAGAATAAGGCAAGAGGTAAGACCTCCCGCATAAATTTGGGTTTGCATTGCATAATGACACAAGATAAACATCAAAAACCCAAAGGAACTGTCAGCAAAACATTTAAACATGTTGCTCACATGGAGCAAAAAGACTTGACGGACAAGCTCATGGCCCCAGCCATGAAAGGAGAAGAAGATCTCCTTCCAAGAGGAAGATCCACACCAAGAAGATCTAAAGGAAGCATTGAAGGAAGACATGGACACGAGAAGAGAAGCTGCCCTAAGAAGACTGAAGGAAAAGGTAGACATGGACACGAGAAGAGAAGCTGCCCCAAGAAGACTGAAAGAAGAGACGGATGCGTGAAGAGAAGCTACCACGAGAAGAAGATTGAAGACAAGAGAAGATGTGAGGCTCCAAAGAGTGATGAGCCATGTGAAAATCTCAGAGAGAGAGAGAGAGAGAGAGAGAGAGAGAGAGAGAGAGAGAGACCCCACAACCCAATGTAACCTGCCCCAACAAAGTAAACCCACCTCTGAGCCACCGATTATGTAGGCCATGTGGTAGATAGATGTATGTGTGAGCACTTTAGTCAAGGTCGCGGGCACTTATAGTAGCCTTGGACACATAGAGAGAGAGAGTGTCAAGGACTATGAGATTAGGGACTCGAGGCACTAGTCGTAGGGCTATCAAGTAAGAGAGAAACTTGGTATAGGGTCCAGGTGTGCTAAGATAACTTGAGGGGAGGTGTGCTAGACACTAGTCGTCTCGCAGACTATCAAGTAAGGAGGGAAACTTGGTATAGGGTCCAGGTGTTCTAGGAGTATTCACTTGAGGGGAGGTGTTGAAATATACAAGTGAATACGATGTGTGCGAGAACAAGCCCTTGGTTAGAGGCTGTAAAAGAGGATGTGTAAATGTGAAAGAACCTGTGAAAAGGTTAGAAGAATCTACTGGGAGAGAATAAAGGGTAGCATGAGAAGATTTAGGATGTGTGGAGATATTCTGGGAGAGGTGGAGTGAATCAAGGAGAAATCAGTGGGATTAGATGCTTTGATGTAATCTCTATAAATTGAGGCATTGGCCTAATGAGAATTTGCTGGTTTTTTATTATCCATGCCTACATTAAGCTATTTGCTAATTACTTGCTAATTACATCTTAATTATTTACTAATTACTTGCTTATTACATCTTAATTATTTATTAATTACTTGCTAGTTACGTCTTAATTATTTGCTAATCACTTTAATGATGTTGATTCTAGTATTTGATCCACCATAGCTCATCACATTGCTCTAATTTCAACAGCCCTTCCCTCTAAAGATAATCTTTTGGATCCATGAAAGATGGGTATTTTTTCCATTATGACTTGGATGGTGTAGAATTAGTCAAATGAAGGTAAGAATTAGGCCCATTCTATAGACTTCCTCTTCACATTACCAATGCAAGATATTTTAAACTCACAAAGATAATCTTTTGGATCCTCCCCATTATTTCCATGAAGGATGGGTATTTTTTCCATTATGACGGATTGTGTAGAATAATAAAAAATAAAAGGAAAAAAGAAGCAACAAGGTCCCCAAAATTAATTATATCCTTCTATATATATATATGGGAAGGACATAACACACCTCTTCCTTGTAAGTTTGTTTGGCATATACTAGGCATACTATTTGTTATATCCATGAGTCACACCCACAAGGAAGAATCCTCACTTCTCTCAAGCAAAGGGTTGGTATGCATATTTGGCATAAGAGGTAATTCATAGAGGATAATAACACATATTTTCCTTCCTTCTTGGTGGTTAAGATTCACAACAAAATCAATACATGCACATCCTATGTTACTTCATATTCAAGTATAGGAAGGAGGTGATTGCACAAATTTTCTTAATCTCTCAGCACCAAAAAGAAAGACAATGTGTTGTTAATGGATTTTTTTAAATCACTATAAAATTCATAGACAAAGGCAAGGAAGGGTTGGAAGGGTGGATTGGGTTGAATGAGAAGATTTGGGAAAAACATTGAGACATGAAATGGGTTTTTACCTCCCTTGTGGATAAGATTGACCTCCCTTCAATCATCAATACTCTTGAGCCAAATAATACACATGTTAAAGACTTCCATTAGCTTATCTTCCACAAATCAGCCCCACATATCTCATATTTGAATGAAGCATAATACCAAGCAAGGCAATTTGTACTCCTTCTACACAATCTATCTCAGAGGTAAATATCTACTATATAGGAACTCAAAACATGGTTCCCAATAGCTCATTACAAACTTCTTAAAGAGTGATATAACTTTTCTTTTTGAAGGACTCAAAAATTCCTTCATTTGCTAAAGTTATAACAGAAATAGTGAAGCTAGGTGCCCAAAAACAACAATTTTGAGAAGCCCTTCCACATGAATCATGCATGTCCACTTCTACCTCTAAATCTTGATCTTACCCCAAAACAATACAAGATAAAGAAATTAGTTAGCACTTTCAATTGCATCTTTCAATTTGAAAATACTTCCTTTGGTGGTGCTCAATTACATAGCTCAAAAAGTGACATTTTGAGACATCTTCAACCCTCTCCACACACAACAATTTGACTTAGAGCTCAATAAACTCTGCATATACACTCAAAAATTGGCCTCAATAGGCTGTAACTTTACTTTTTTCAGCACCTTAAAATTCTTCATAATTAGAGAGATATGATCAAAACCGTTAAGCTAGGTACCAAAATAAACAAGTGAAGTAACCACTTTTTCCTTCCAAATGTGAAGAAGATTACTCACATCATACCCCCTTGTTGAGAATAATATTGGTTGTTGTGTGATTTAGAATTTTTAGTTCTTCAAATCCCTCATGCCAATTTGGTATAACTCCACTTCAATCAGTAGCAATGAAGAACCCAAAATCAATGACTTTGAGGTAAAGCTCCTCTCCTTCTTCCTTGAATTTGATGAGTCCTAACAGCGGAACCAAAATAAGTACACTCTCACCAATCTAAATGCTAGGGCTCCTCATTTGTGACCTTGTTGTTGGGTGAACAATTATTGAAGTACAATGAGATTTGAGGAACAAGACTCAATTAGACACATGCTCTAGAAGAGGTAATGAGGAGACACAACAAGAGAGAACACAAATATAAACATGAGTACAATGAGATTTGAGGAACAAGACTTAATTGGACACATGTTAGAAGAGATAATGAGGAGAGATAATGAGGAGACACAATAAGACAGAAAACAAACGCAAACATGACTCACTTCACATATATATGTAAACGAGCTTACTAAATTAGAATATCACCATCACGACCCAAGGAGCCTAGAATTCCATCACTAACACACATCAAGTAAAAAAGTAATAACCTGCAAGAGTGAGAGTAGCTCTAACATCTAGGGAAACTCTATGCTTGATATGCTAATATGCCTCAATATATCTTACAAGTGAGAAAGAGGGCTCCTTTTATAAGTGATAGAAGAAGCATTCAACTTTGGATTGCCTATGCATGGATGTCACTATCACAAGTCCTTCTTGCCTACCTTTGGCATAATGCTTAATGAGGTGCAAATGTTATATTATAAGCCTAGATTATAAGCCTAGATTAACCTATGTGGATACTATAAGCCTAGATTAACCTATGTGCAAATGTTATATTATAAGCCTAGATTAACCTATGTGGATACTACATATAACATTACAACCTATCTACAAACAAAACAAAAACAAGAAATTAAGCTAAACCACATTCTTTGCAAAACAAAAAAGAGAGCAAAATTACCACAAATCTCCATCAAACTAGCTCTTTTTAAAGAAATCCACTACTAGAGAGTTTGGACAATGGGCTATACATAAGTTTAGAGACAAAAAAATTGGCAAAAGCCAAGGGATTGGCACAACACTACCAAAAGAGGTTATGGTCCGTTTCGGTCACTCATAGAAACACATTCACAAGAGCTTATATGTCTCCATCACAAAAGAGCAAATTTGTAATGCAAACGAAATGCTTGCAAACACACATGATAAATCTCTCCATCTTTGAGAGAATGAACACCTATTCTAGGGTATGATTTACACTTTTCACTTTTAGCATGGCATCACGTTTAATCACTGAGAGGTCAACATAGGTTCACTCCAAGCAAGGATTTGGATTAGAACTATGACTCTATGACTATACTGTCTCAACCAAGATAGTATAGTCAACAGCCTTACCTGTTGCCAAGATTGACACAATTCTTTGGAAGAGCAGCACCCCTTGAATCTTTAGGGATGTAAACCCTTTGTTTACATCTGATATAGTTTTTCTCTTGTTGGTGGAACCCATTGTGTGTCACTACAAACAAACACGTTGGGCTTGGGATCTATCCATACATTGACCTATCTATCTATGGATAGATCCCAAGCCCCCCCGTGTTGTGTCTTGCACACAACATTTATCCCAAGTCCTCCCCCATTGTCTCGACTCTTTAGTGACATGCAACGACCCCCACATAGTCAATCAATGTAGTAGATCCAACGAGAAAAAGACAAGCACAATTTATATTGTATACATACATTGAAAAAGAAATTTATATTGTATACATATACTAAAAAAGAGGTATTGCAATAACAAATAATGAGATATATATATATATATATATATAAGTCCATAAGAGTGTAAGGGCATAAGACCTAAAACTGTACCCCAACAAAATTTCTCAATCTCAAAAAAAAGGTCTTTGATTGTAAGTCCCTAAGAGTATACCCCCAACAAAATTAACTTCGGGGCTTGGGACAATCCAAAGGCCATAGGTGCATATTGCAATTCGAATATTGGCATAAAAAATGCATGATTTCCTTCTTCTAATAAAGTATTTATGATGCTTTAGCATCCATAAATCCACCACAAGGAAGCTCCAACCTATCTCACAAGAAGGTGGTTAAAAAAAGGTAAGCCACAACAGACGACTCAAACAGCGAGCAAAGATAATGTGAAGGGACAAGACACCCCCCCACCCCCACCGCCCCCATTTATATAAATTTAATAAGTTTACATGCAAAATGTGCATAGCTGTTTTGTGCCAGAAATGAGATACACATTTAGAGCCCAACCAGAGAGAATAAAAAAATCATTCCTGGCCTAACAGAGAGAAAGATATACTGCACTGTCACCTTGTAAGCTGCCCCAAGGGGCATCCCCATTACTCTTCAGAAATGAACCTTGTGTAACCACTGCAAAGCATGAGTACAAATTGAAGCAGAGGAGTCAAAACAGACAGCTTACAAAATTCTTGGTGATTCTTTTGGACATTGAGGCCAGATTGATGGTGTCTTTTTAAGGGAGTGACAATGAGGGAATCTGGCGCAAATAGACCTGTTTAGGGGTAAGGGACGACCATGCTTCCCTGATAACCAAGGCACTGCCCCACCAGCCAAGATAACCATGCACCTCACAACTGCCAAAAAGGTTTAGGCTTGTGCTAAGCATGGTAAAATTTGGTGTGTAAGCAAACTTATAGGGCAAGCAGACCTCCACAACCAGCCTGCTTCTAAGAAATTTTGCTACACCTTCCCTGTCAGCTTGTCAAAGAAGGCCACCACATTTGGGTGTACCTTGACACGGGTAGGATCAAATCCAATGAGCTGTAGTCCATCTAAGTCTTTCACACGAGAGAGAGCCACGTACACCATGCCATACTCAAAAGCTTTAGAAAGGTCAGTCTCAACCTTGCTAATTGTCATACCCTGACACTTGTGAACACTTAATGCCCACGCGAGGATTAAAGGGACTTGAATCCTACTCACAATTTCCACACCCCTATCTTCTGCAGTCTCCTTCTGAGGCCCTATCGTTCTTCTCCCACAATCAAACCTTACAACTGGCCAGATTTTGATTGGACTAATCAAGTCAGCCGCATCTCTAAGGGCTTTACTCTCTTTATCTTTCTTCTCATCATGACTTAGTGGTTCAAAACCAACGACGACACCCTTCGCACCATTCACCAAACCCACAGAAGTATTGAGGTTTTTTATCAGCATTACCTGTGCTCCGACACATAGTTGTAGCTCCTTTTCGGCCCTCATATTATCAAGCATGTACCTATGAAGACGGTTTGGGGCTGAGTCTACAGATGTGAAGCTAATGGTGGTTGTTGCTAAAGCCTTCAACTCTTGCATGTTTTCATGCTTCACGTCCACCTTCAAGGGATATAGTCTTGTTGGAGTGATCCCGGAGCCATCATCCAGTAAAACCCTGTGGCACATTCTTAGATTTTCGAGTGTTTGCGGAGTTTGCACTCCTTTCCTTATCTCATTCAACATCTTAACAAAGACTCCATCAGATTGTCTAAACACATGCTCCAGTTCAACTTGCAAATCAAAGCATTTGCTCCAACAGTCTGCTTCGAAAGCAAAAAACTTCCGAGGATTTGGTGGGTTGACAGGTGGAAGCTGGAAAAAATCTCCTGTGACAATCAATTGTATGCCTCCAAAACATCTATGATTGTTCCTTAGCCTCTTTGCCACATAATCCAGCTTGTCAAAAAGCTCCCCATCTATCATACTTATCTCATCGATGATGAGAACCTTGGCTGTCTCCCATCGCTTTCTCGATTCTTTTTTACGAAGAACTCTACAAGCGAGGTTGTTGGGGCTATCTGTTCCCAAGCCTACTCCTGCAAATGAATGCAAAGTGGTGCCATTAAGGGCACAAGCTGCAAGACCTGTAGATGCAGTAACATATACATATTCTTTACCAAGCAACCTCCTAAGTATTCTGATGATGTACTTAAGTATAAAACTCTTGCCAGTGCCAGCAGAACCGGTTATGAAGACAGATTTACCATGTGCCACAGCTTCCAAGACTTGCATTTGCTGCTGGGAAAACTTCAGAGGGCTGTCATGACGGTAAGGTAACCCTTCTTCTTCACTAAGATCTTCCTTTTCTTCCTTTTCTTCTTTTTCTTCTTCTTCTTCTTCTTCTTCTTCTTCTTCTTCTACTTCCTCTTCTAAATGGCTCTCCCATGAACTGTAATGGGTTCCAGGGCCTTCTTCAACATATGAGGATGGTAAAGGAGAATGCTGACCTGACCCTAATTCTTTATCAGAAATAGGAGGAAGACCTACCTTTGATGCCTGGATGGTAGTGAGGTGCCATGAGCGGTTTTCTGGTTGAGATGGTGCTTCATCCAAGGCTCCATCTCTGCTTCTCCCGATTGCTGCAGGATCAAGTCTCGTGTCGGGTATGCCAGTGCCCTCCTGCCTTTCCTCCTGAAGGGGGTGGTGGATGCTGCTGCACTTTGCAAGGGCCCAATCAGAACTAGTACATACGCTGAAGCTCGGGTGGATTTGACGCTGCTGCCTCTTGGCAAGTGCGATTTGCTTCTGGCGAGCCGCACGAGCTCGTTGTTCGGAGGTGAGATCCATCGCGAGCGATAAATTCTAGCTTTAACGAAATAAGTAAATGTTATATGCCCTTGGCTTTTTTTTAAGGGACCCTATTAATTTTCTACGGATATTCATTTTTAAAAGGAGTTTTATAAGGTTCAATCTACGATAAAAATCTTTCAAAATATGCATGATTTTGCAACTTCACCAAGTGTCACTTTCTCTCCCTCTACCTCTCTCCATCTTTCCATCATCTTCTACTACGTGCAAAAGGACCCACCTCCCTCTCTTTCTTTCTCCAGTTGCTTCTTTATATATGTTGGTGACAATCCATGTGGCAGAGACCGTTGCACCATCTCCCTCTCTCTCTTTGTCTCGTTGTTCAACGAAGTTGTAGGTTCACAACAAGCATTGTCTTCACCAAGGAGTACAACCCGTCTAAAGCATGAAAGCACATTGAATGTGGGAATGGGTGGTCAAGCTCTACCAATCCAATGCTTGGACCTTCGCAACCTAATCACTCGTGAGGGAAAAGCTAGCAAGCTTCCTCTCTTTTCACTCAATCTCTCTCTCTCTCTCTCCCCCCCTCTCAATCACCATCCACACCTAGTTAATCACAAGCAAGAATCAAGCAAGCTTACCTCAATCACACACACTCAAGCACTCACACATACAAGCAAGCAACTCCTCGAAACTCCATAGCTAATGACAACTTAAACATGAAAGCATGTAAGAAGAAGTGATAAGACAAGAAAGAATGAAGGATCTCCCATGCTTGAGCTCAAATTTAGATTATATTATCAAAAGTGCCTTTACATACTCCTATAAGCTACTTATATACAGGTGGGCTGCCCAACTGCCCACACTTATAGGGTACCCAAAACATGTTCTCATTACAAACTCAAGCCTTACATAGGTGGGTTTTTTTACAATAGTAGGCCTTTGGCCATGAATATGAAGCACCAAAGCAAGGGCAGGGATTACAAGAGGTACAAAAAAGAAGCAACAAACCCTCCCTGCCTAGGCAAGGAGACTAGGCAGGGATAACAAGAGATACAAAAAAGGAGTAATAACCCCTCCTTGCCTAGGCAGGGATTACAAGAGGTACAAAACAGGAGTAACAACCCCTCCCTGCCTAAGCTAGCTTCTATCCTCAACAACGTTATTGCACAATGAGGGCGACATGAGCGAGAAGTTACAGATGGCATCATGTCAAAGAAGAGGATTAATAGAAAAAGATTAGTAGAGTTGTCCTCATTATCAAATCTATGCTACAGTCATGTTTGGCTATCTATCCCCTTCTAAGGATGACCTCTTCCAGCATCGTACCTGCAGTCATAACATAAAAACTACCTTCTGTGGAACTAAAGCTTTGCCATCACCTTACATTCATTAGATAAGCCTGAGATAGTTTTTACAAGAGCTTACGTAGCATGAAGGGCAAGTTTTCCTAAAGAGACCCAAGTCTCATATGACATTAACCTCTTCCTCCTTGTCATCGTTACGCATTTTAGTCATGTGGATAGGTATAATACCTTTCCTTTTCTTTTCTTCACACGGGCTTTAGCTTCTTGTTGGGCTCGTCTTTTCATCTCAGCCTCCTATTTTCTCCTTTCTTTAGCCTCGTGAATGGCTTCAAGTTGTTCATATAGGACAACGACCCATAATACTTTCTAAGTTTGCCCCCATTGAGGAATCCTTCCATCTGAACTCCATCAAGGGTCTCTAGGCATGCTACCCCTCTAGTTACGAGTTTGTAGATCCTAAAAGAACCCATCCCTATCGACTTCAATTTCCTTTTTTTTTTCCTTGAGGACCCCTTCCCCTTGAACCTCTTAGTTTTGATGTTGGCATTGAACCACCTTTTTCTTCTTTTTTTCTTGGCGTACATGCTACCACAAAGTGTAGCCTTACTTCGACAAGTTTCTCGGGCTCTATGAGTCGTTTAGAAAACTTGTTGCCTGGCCATCACATTTGCTTTGCTACCCTCAAAGTTAGGATCATGAATTCTACTAGGAGTATAACATCAAGTCCGAAGACTAGGTTATATGGAGTAGTCCCAGTCAAAGTTTGTAGACCGTTCTATAAGCCCATAACGTGGATGAGAACTTATGCTCCCAATCTGTCCTCGATGCTTTGACTGTCTTTGTAAGCACAATGCATAGGATCTTGTTAGTGCTCTTAGCCTATCTGTTTGTTTGTGGATAGTACGAGGAAGACTTGCGGTGCATTACCATCAGTTCGTTTAAGAGAAACTCTGGGTGTATGTGTAGAAAGGAATAGGAGAACACTTTTTTCAAATTTGAATGGTTTGTATACCATAAAAAAATCAAATGTATTGAACCTTACTTTACTTTTTGAGAAATAAAAAAATCAAGAAGAGGAGCTGGTTGAGGAAGTTGAAGGGAGGGAGTTGCACGACTATGTGCCTTCTCTTTCCACTTTTTTTTTCTCTTGAGTTCTTACAAAATAAGTTTTCTCTCTTGTGCATTTCTTGTCCTTACTTCAATGGAGGAAGAGAGTGAGGATAATAGTGATAAAGATGACAATTTCCTTATTCTCTCTTAATTATTGAGTGTGTGTGGGTTTGTGTCTTCTTGGTGTTGAGAGCATTGTTATTACTAGTTTTATGGCCATGGCAAGCTTACTTGCCAATCCCCATCCGTGGTTTTGTGAAAGTTTTGGTATAGTGGGCAAGGGGCTATTCATTGGTGCAATGTCCGGAAGGGTTGGTTTACAAAACCTGCAAGAAGAAGAAGAGAAAAAAGATGATGGTAGAGGTCTCAGTATAAGTCTCCAAAAATGTGCAAGTATGCGGGCATCACCAAAGCCGTGTGTTATGGCTCACCCTAACCTCCTTGAAACACATCCAAAAAGAGATTACCTGGTGAATCGCAACTATCGTGAGGATCTTTCCAATGGTCGAGCTCGTAACCCTTGAGGTCTCCAAGCTCCACAACTCCTTGAGAAGCAATTCCACCGCATCTCCGCGAGCGTTGTCACACCACCCCGTTGCACTACGGGTCCTCGTCCCTCCTCTCAGCTCACTTCACTCACACACACTCACTAGCATGCATTAGGGAGAGAAATTAGCAAGAGGATTAGCAAGAGCAAGACTCAATTGCACAATGGGAGAGTATGTTGTATTATGAGAGAAATTCACTTATATACATGGCCATAAGTGTTCACACTCACTTAAACTATGGTCGACCGGGCACTTTAGGCTCATAAGAGGCCTAATGCTATTACAATGACTACTCTCATTATATATCCATGAGGTACATCACTTAGGACTTCATCCTAACTTGCTACCACACGCTCTTAAAGCGGGAATTGCCATAAATACTCCGTCACACCATTACGAGCGCCTGTCCAAGTGCCTATCCAAGTTGTAGCTTTGGACAATATTGCTTCATATATTGAATGTATGACCCTTTGGTGTATCTACCATGACTCCTTGATGTAAGATAATGGCGGTAGCTCTTGTTAATCCTAGAATTGGATTAACATTCCCTCCTTCCTGATGGCGATCGCGTCCACGTGATCGCATTGAAGACCTTTGTGTGCGGAGAATGAACAAGCTTTGGCGATGGCTTTGATGTTGAATGATGCTCAATGGTCTTTGTTCCTCTGAAAGGAATAAGAAAAGCTAGTTAATGAATGAAGAGATTAGTGGTGTATTAGGAATTCCTAACAGGTGGGTTTTTTTGGGAATGATTGTAATTTTATAATTGTGTGAGCCCCCTTTTTTTTGGGGCTCACTTTGTTTTTGACAATCATCGGCAAGGTTACATGTGATATTTGTTAGTGGGGACCCTAAGAGATTTTAATAATGGGAGAGAAGAGAGAGAAGGATCCGGAGGAATGTAGACTTACTCATCAGAACAAGATGGTGATTCTCAGTTCCTCATTTGATTCATTGAAGCGACATTCATCATTTGAAGTAATTGGCTTGTGATGATGTCCCTTTGTGTGGCAAGATTCTTGTCAAATGTTGTTGAGCAGGACCTGATCTTGTCTTCTTTTGTCCATGTGCTTTTTATGTTTTTATGTATATTTAAGTGCTCTTAGAAGTAGATTTTCATGAAGTACAAGAATTGAGTCATATAGACTCTTATTGAATTGCTCTGTGTTAAAGTAGCCACTTGTTGGCGAGAGGATTGAAAGAATTACGTGCTTGCAAGGCTAATATAGAGATCTTCACTAGGGATTGAAGATCATTGATTTGTGAAGATGGTGGCATCGTTTGGAGAGGTTTGTAATTTGAAGGAAAGTTCCAGGCGATGGGTTGTACCATTGACCAAGCTTTTGCCCACCATGGCCCCCCCATCCAAAGATGTACCTGGAAGTTGTCGATGGTGAGGCTTTGGTGCAAATGTTCTCCAGTGCATGAGTATGGATATGTACTTATGGAGCAGCTGCTACATTAATTTAGCCAAACGAGTAGTAAGCAATAAGCTTAACAAATATATAGTGGCTATTGCGTGATATGGCTTAAATCGTGATGGGGCTTAAATCGTGAAAGTGCAAGTTTTTAAGCCATGAGATGGAACTCCGTGAATTGTAATTCCATGAGATGGAATTCCGTGAATTTGTAGATTTTGACCCTTTTTTTTAAATTTGATTTTATGGGTTATCTATGTCATGATTTGCAAACAACGGCTTCTTGTACGCTCATTTCTTACTTCCAGAGGGGTGACAAGAGCATTGTTATTCTATTATTGATGTGCTCCTAAGTCTCCATATTTCTTCTTAAATTTGTTGCTGAAATGATGTCGAGGCAATAGGGAAGACTGCTAATTGTTTGCTTGAACAAACAAGATCTTGTGTTGGTGCTGAATGCACGAGAGTGGTTGAGTGATTTGCTTGCTATTTTTGGGCCTCCATTCTTGTCGAATTATGGGTAAAGTTCTTGGGGTTTAAGTCGGTGGTGAGGTTTTCTTCACATTGTTCGATTCTGGCAACCATATAATGGAATTACCATCATAGTATCCTTGTTGTTTAAGTACATGCACATGCACATGCACCCATCTTTGATGAACACTGTACTTTGGTGGTCGATGTGCTTGGTGTTGAGGCTTTCTTCTTTGCACAAGCTTAGGGGACTTTGTGATGTGCTTGGGGGCCCAAGATTTGGTATTTCTTTGGTAGTACCCTTGTGCTTGCAGCATTGTTTTTGGTACCCACACTTGTTGCATTGGTGGAGTTCTTTGAGGAACTCGCATAGGCTTTTGTAAACGGTGTTGTGGAGTACTCTTCTTCTTCCTTGGCTTTCGAGTGCTACATTGAGGAAGAGGTTTTGACTGTCGACGCACCCAAATTTGATTGGCACCTTCATAGTAGCCTTGAGCTACAAGTAGTTGCTTCTCCACCCACATTTTGATACTATTAAGACATCGTGATTGTGGGAGTCTTGGTGGGGTTTTCTTTAGGGTTGATGTGGAAGGTTTGGGGCCCTCCTTGACTTTGGTTGGCGCGCTGAGGCTACAGGTTTGAGACTCATGGGCATTGTTGATGATGATGAGGTTAGAGTCTTTTGTGGAGTGGCTGTCAATGACGAGGCCTTTGAGCATGTGGTTGTCTCCTTTGTTGAGGTTTGTCGATGAAAATGCATAGGCTTCGGGGTCTTTCCTTTGAGTTTCCTATTAGAGATAGATGGTTTGGATGTGGGAACTTCTTTAGGAATAGATGTTGATTTTTGCAAGGTCTTGGCATCGAACTTCGTAGGTGAGGATGGGGTTGAAGGAGTAGAGGCTTTATCGGAGTTGGTTGTTGATGTAGATTGTAGGTCATTGTGTAGAGGGGCTTTTGTGGAAGAGGCTTGTATCCTTTTGCGTTCAGCATCATAGATATCCAGTAAAGTTGGATCCTCTTCCTGGTAGTATGGTATTGTTAACTTTTTATCGTTGAACATCATAATGACTCTATCGCACGCAAAGCACAGTGGTGCCTGGGAAGCAACAATTCATTTATGCCCCAAGATTAAATCTGCTTCCAACACATACTCAACCACAAAAAACTTGCAAGTGAGGGGGTTAGTTTCAATATACATTGTATGTTCAAAGTACCCCAGACATGGCATGTTCAAGTCTTGTGTAAAGGTAATTTTTTCAAGATGTGCCATGAGTGTTGGTTGACCTAACAATCCCCATAGCTCGAGGGTCATGAGATTGTGTTCTCGTGTTAGATAAAGCTGTGCTTGAGCTGTGGTGATTTTATGTGCAATTTCCAATCCAACCAAAATCCTAGGGATCTTTTCAGTAAGATATGTTGAAAGTTCTAGCTCGTGCAAGGTTTCTTCCTCCCATACTAGCAATTGTACATTGCCTGCTGCTGCAGGAGTGTTCAAGGTGACTGTTTGCATGGATTCATCTAGGGAATACAACGATTCACTTATCCAAGGTCCACCAAAGACGACATCATTTAAGGGATTCTAGGGTAGCATGGAATGTAAATTCCATATTGTCTCATCAATTGTTCGAGTAGTGTATTTAAAGGAACCTGGAACTTCAATGTTTTGTCCATTGGCTCCTCTTGCAAGACTATTGCTTGTAGGGATGAGTTTAGGTTGTCCCAATGACACCCAAGTGTCTATTGTCACATGATGTTATGACTTACTCGAGGGCTAATCAACCGCGTTTGCGCTGAACATCATTTCATGTAGGAAAATCCAACCATACAATGATAGAATCTTCCAAAGGAACCATGGGTGTTTCGGTTATTGTTTCAGCTCTTCAAATCATGTTTCTCTTTCATATTCCCATTCACTTTCATCCTCTGTTTGGGTCTCAGCTTTTTCAAGAGTACCCAATGCGTACACTGGCACACTTGGCCCTCTGACGATTCTTAATGAGGGCTGTTTGGAAACTTGTGAATCCTCACAGTCTTGTTTTATGTAGTTCATTATATCCTTGTATAACTCAGGTTGAGCCATTAAAGGTGCAAGTGCCGATGTGATGTTGGCTTTATTTGCGAGAAGAGCATTCCTCCGAATGACGTTTTGAGAGATTATTTTAATCTTGTAAGGGAATTATCGAATTCCTCACATGCTTTCTCAAGCCTATAGTTCGTACAATCTATCTCAAATGACTCTTCTGTGTAGAGAGTATGTCTTACTCTTGAAAGGGAAAGCGGTACTCTTCTAGGCTTTGAATCTTGGCATTATGAGGCTCAATCACAACCGGTGACCCTGTAAGATATTCAACCAAGCTAAGCATGCTTTCTTGAGCTTGCTTTTTGCGTTTTACATATATCATGTGATCATTATTATCCATTTGGGGTGGTTGGGTGGGTTCTAGTTTCTTGATTGGTCTATGTGGTACACTGAGCGAAGAGTAAGAACTTGTTTCATACTCACTTAGTGATGTACTAGAACTTGTTTCATTCTCTAACTTTCTTTGGTTTGTTATGTTTACGCATGCGACGAGATCAAATTTTCTTTCGGGTTTTTGTATCCTGTGTCGCACGTATGGGTGTTGAGGTTTGTGTGGTGGTCTTTGAGGTGGATGCTTCTACATCATGTATAGATTTTGGCTCTTTTGTGTTTATGTCCCCTTTTGGGTTTATGTCCTCTATAGACTCCTTTTCCCTGTCTTTTAATTCGACTTTGGTTTCGACACTTTATTTTTCTTGGTTATTTTAGAAGGTTTTGTTTTTTCTTTTGGGTTCTGTTTTAAAGCATGTTCTTCTATCCATGTTGAGGTATTGTCTTTTACGTTCTTTTTGACTATTTGTCATGTCTTGGCTTGTAAGCATGTAAGCACATTCAAGGGCACCATGGATAATTGCACGTTTTATACACTTAAGATGTTAAGAGTTGTATTTTGTGAGACATGTTGCATTGAAGCAACTCGTCTTGGGAAATCTTGGAACATGTGATCAATGCCACATCGTTCACACATTGGTCGCAAGGTGTCAGTGACTACGGGCATGGAAGTATTCCCAATTGTGCAATCTGCCACCTTGTGAGGTCCATGTCAATAGAAACACTGAAGTGTCCGATTAACTATTTCCTGAGCAGTTTCTACCCTTTGGACTGTTTCTGTTTGGTGCATGGGAGATGGAGGTTTTGAGTCCATTGTGGATGAAGCGGGACACTTTTTACTATCATGGTCAAATGTTTTACAATATATGCAGTACAGAAGAACAGGTGACTTGTATGCACAATGAGGATTGGGATGGTCGTAGTGATTGCATTCAACACAAGGCATTTTGCTCCTCACTTTTAGAGGCATTAAGGATGTCTGGTTTTGAAGGTTTTCATCCTGTCTTAGGAATGTTTGCTGTAAGGTTTTAAGCAAGGCTGCATAAAATTCGAGGAATGTTAATTCCGAGATTGATCTTTCTTTTGCCACCCATGTTTGACTTGGTTTAGTTGAGGAACACCTCGTAGCATAATCATCTTCTAGCATGTTGTCATCTAATCATATTGCTTCTTTGCAATATTGACCGAATGTTTCCAGATTGGATACAATGATCAAGTTGTGTAAGCTGTTATTCTTCAAGCCCATCATGAAACATCTCCTCCATTGAACATCATTTAATGTTTCCCATGACTCACAATGTGAGTCCAAGAGTTTTATTCGAAGTATAGAATCTCTAATGGATTCATTGGGTTGACACTCAATTGAATAGAGTTCTGTTACTGAACTCCATTGATCACCTTGTCTGGAAAAGCCATGTATAAAGGCTGATTTCAAGGTTTTGAAGTTGATCTCTTGATCGTCGGTATCAATGCGATGAACCATCGACTAGATTTTCCCTCTAAGCATAAGTTCAATGCATGTACCTTAGCTTGGGATTTCCAAAGGCTTCACATCTCTGTTCAAACATTTGAATAACTTGAGCAGGGTCTGTTGTTCCATCATATTTGCCCATAATTTTAGAAATTTGTACAGCCGTATTTCTGTATGAATCACTGACGCCGTAGGTGAGTGCTCTTGTTGTTAGAAGAGACTCAATGAGTCCTTGGGCCACCCCCCTTCCTAGACTTTTCAATATGTCCAAGGTGTGGGCATCCAGGAAAGGGTTGGTACTTATAGGACTTGCAGGAATGTTAGGCAAGGGACCAAAGCCCCGGTGGGATCGAAGTCATAGGGGGTGTAAAACCCAATGACACGCTGGTTATAGGCATGGCCAATGGCATGGGGAGGTGAATTGGCGGCATAGATCTCAATGGCTTGAAGATGACAGCCATTGCGTTTAGTCCTTGTGTGATCCCTGGCACTCCCTCTATCGTAGCCATGTCAGAGTGCCTAAATGCTCCTTAATGAGCAATTACAAATTTTTTTTTTTTTGCTTTTTATACTTTCCTACAACCCGTTATAGCCTCAAGAGGGTTGGCGTACTCTTCGTTGGATCAAACGGGTGTCTGGTTGCCCTAATTAGCTTAGGCGCTATATACACGTGAACCTGAGATATTTTTTCTGAAAAAAGCGTATGCAAGGAACTTCCCATATGGAAGAGGAGATCCTAAAACCTATTTTCCATCATTGTCTCAAGACGAAAAAAAAATTTGAGAATTTTTTTCCTGTTTTGCAGCACGTTTTTTAGGGTGTTCCAAAAGGAATTTTGAAAAACTCTGTATCAGGGAGTTGTAGTATTTTTGGAGTACTACAACTTATTTCCCTAAGTCGTCTGTGATTTTGTTGTTTAGGCTCTCAAAAAGTAGTCCGATATGACTCGTTGTCATTTTCATGCTATTTTTTGCATTTTTCGTGGTTTTTGGGATGTTTTTTTGCCTCAATTTTTGGGTCGAATTTTGAGACTGGTCGGAGGCCAAAATGGTCGATTTTGACTTCAGACAACCGAGTCCAAAGTCAAAGAGCTCGATGTCAGCTTTTCGATGAGCCCTAGAGAGCCTTCATCGGATATACGGTTTAAGAGATACGGGCCTCTAAACAGGGGTGTTTTCCAGAGTCTTTTTTTAAATATTTAAAAAAATATTAAAAGCTTTTTTTAAGACCTTTTCACGTCCCAACCATTTACGCCCCACCCGTTCACGTCCCAGTCGTTCATGTCCCAACCATTCACGCCCGAGCTGTTCACGTCCGCCCAGCGTTCACGCCCCAGTCGTTCACGCCAGACCTTTTCACACGGCCTGGTCTTTCACATTTTTTTTTTAGAGTCTAGTGGGAAATATGAATTTTCATTTTTGGGGGAGAATACTTTTGAATTTAAAATGAAAAGAGTATGGGCATTTTTCCAAAAAGGTAAGTGGGAATCAAAAAAGTTAACCTTTTATGGCACACCTTACACCCTTCATAAATGACCGCCAAAATGGACAATTTTGACAACTCATGAGCATCTACTCATTGAATTCTCATTAGTCTTAATGAGTTACTTTAAAAAAAGTGATTAAAGATTAATCTAAGATTAATTTTTTCACTAATCTTCCTCTCTTTTACACTAATCAAGGACTCTAATTAACCATTAATCTCTAATTAATTCACACAATTGAGCACATCATTGGATAGAGCAAGGAAAAACTAATCTTTGTGCATTAACAATTGTGTAAATTAATCTAAATTAGGAGATTAATTAGACTCTTAATTATATTCTAATTAGGAGATTAATTAGACTCTTAATTATAGTCTCCTCTTTAAGGCAAAATTAAGCAAAGAGAGTCAAATTTCTCCAATTGATCAAAAAATTGATGTGATGAGGTGTTTTGATGCATCTAGATGCTCTCAAAATACTCAAAAACCTCAATTTCGACTACTCATATATCAATTTAGACCCCAATTAACACATTTTCTAATTTTTGGCAACAAGATTAATTACCCTTAATGATAAAAACCAGTCCATTAAGAGAAATTAGTCAAATTCAAGGGTTTTTTTATGGTTTTAAGAATTTTTTTGAAAGATTAAGCTACTTCTAATGCTTGCTAACACTCTAATCCAAAAAATTTCAACAAAAACACACACAATTAAACTATAATTAATGATCTTAGTTCTATGTTTAAACTAAAGAGAGCTAACATTCACTAAAAATTACATTCTATTGCATTGTAATGGATGCAAACTAAGCCTAATACAAACTGTGTAAAACCACAAAAACAACAACAAAAACACAAATTAATCTAAAAATTAAGCAAAAAGCATTCTTTTCAGCAACAAAAAAAGAGAGCTATTTCTATACCAAATCTCACACAAATCATCATCAAATCCATATCTTTTTCATGGAAAACCATTAATCAAGATAATGGGCAATGGGTTATGCGTAGATTAGAGGCAAAACGATGGAAAAAGCCAAGGGATGGCTCACCCTAACCCTCCTTGAAACACATCCAAAAAGAGATTACCTGGTGAACTGTAACTGTCGTCGTGAGGATCTTTCTAATGGCCGAGCTCGTAACCCTTGCGGTCTCCTAGCTCCACAACTCCTTGAGAAGCAATTCCATCGCATCTCCCACAGCAAGCGTTTTCATATTGCCACGGGTCTTGGTCCCTCCTCTCACCTCACTTCACTCACACACCATGCATTAGGGAGAGAAATTAGCAAGAGGATTAGCAAGAGCAAGATTCAATTGCACAATGGGAGGGTATGTTGTATTATAAGAGAAATTCAATTATATGCATGGCCATAAGTGTTCACACTCACTTAAACTATGGCCGGCCGGGCACTTTAGGCTCATAAGAGGCCTAATGCTATTACAATGACTACTCTCATAATATATCCATGAGGTACATCACTTAGGACTTCATCCTAGCTTGCTACCACACGCTCTTGAAGCAAGAATTGCCATAAATACTCCGTCACACCATTACAGGTGCCTGTCCAAGTTGTAGCTTTGGACACTATTGCTTCATATCTTGAATGTATAACCCTTTGGTGTATCTACCATGACTCCTTGAAGTAAGATAATGGCGGTAGCTCTTGTTAATCCTAGAATTGGATTAACACCATGAGAGGAGGAAACAAAGCGACTGCATGGAGGGGGGGGCACAATGATGTGCTTGTTTGGTGAATGTGAACAGAGGAGATAGTAGGCTCTTCACTCATCACAAGCATGCTACCACCAAGAGCTGCTCAAGCTAAGCCTTTACCATAAGCCTTACCACTTAATCCTAGGCAACTATAGGCTTTATTAGCACCTGCACTTCTTAATGCACCTCAAACTAGCCATGAAGGGAACTACTGAGGTATTCTCGGGGTACCTGATGTACCCTTGCCATCACTAGTCCTTTCACCACAACCTCCCTTACTCGAGTGACCCTAGCACAATATCATTTTTAAGCCACCTGAACCAAGTAGCCCAACCCCACAAATCCTAAGTCATTATGTGATGGAGGGTGAGCACATGTACCCTGTACACCTAACATAGGCAACACCACAAGGGTAGGACTTAAACAGTGTGTCCAAATGACTACCTATGCAATGCTATCACTACGTTGGACCCCGTCAAATAGCTGAGTTTCCAATCAAGAAGGGGATGGTAAGTACTCCTATAAGTACCCTTGCCTTGACTCCCTTATACACAGGTTATGGGATAGACCACATGTATAAGGATTTCCCATTGAGAATTGGTACACTTAGAAAAGGAAATGAAGTTAAACCAAGGCAAGCACTAGCATTAACTTGTTGAGTGTGTGGGACAGCTTCATCCACACAGAGCCTCTCAAAGCCATCACACGAATGCAAAGCAGGAGGAGAGCTACTGCTCATGCTGCCCCCCACAGAAGCATCTACTTCACAAAAACAAGGAACCCCAGGACAAGCAAGGGTCTTACCTTCTAGAGAGATTCCCGAGCAAGCATGAGTGACTACCCACACTCAAAAGAAAAGGGCCACAAAGATTGGCAAGGGAGATAGCCATGTCACTATACAAAGTGGATCCGATGAGGGGAAAACTAAAAAATGTGTCATCTTCCTCATCCGATGAGGAGAAGACCTTGTTACCATCCTCCCCTTAGAAAATAGAGCTAATGAATCTTGATCATCTGCCTAGAAGATTGGCTGAATACTCAAACCTAATCAAGGAGAAGAGCAAGCTAAAGGCTGCTCATCAAGATCTAGTTAAGAAATGCCAAGCTCAATTGGAGGAGGAACCTCAAGTAATTCATGCTCTACAAGAAGTCCATGAAACCGATTGATGACATCCGTGAGCCAAATAGAGGACTTAACCATCAGGTACTCTTCAGGGATCTCCCTCAAGATGTTGAACCAGAGCCAGTCACACAGTCCCACATCAAGTGGATCCAGTTATTACTGCTTATCTTTAGAATTTGAGGGATGACCACCCAAGGAAATTTGACACTGATGTTCATGTCCCTATACCATACACATTTAGACTTCTTCCAAGTCTGGCATTCCAAGTCTGGCAAAAGGAGCTTGTGGAGTTCCCCATTTTAGTTAACAAGGTAGCCACTAAAGGGGAAGAGTCACCAAACTCACAATTAGAACTCCAAAGAGTCTCTTGCTCTGCTCAAAGAACACGGAACAAAAATTTGGCACAAGTTAAGCGAGAAGCAAAAAATAGAATGGATGAGGAAATCACTAAAGTTGAAGAGACCAAAGAGGTTCCTAAACACTTCAAAGCCTACAAGGTGGATAAACGATTCCATGACGAAAAGCCTAGAACATCTTATGATGGTCTGGCCAAGGTTAAGGAGATCAACCTGGCAAGCCTAGGTGAGGATCCAAAACCCATCTATATCGAGAAAGACCTCTCCAGAGAAGAAGAGAGCGACCTTATTGACCTACTCATTGAATTCCAAGAGTGCTTTTCTTGGAGGTACACTGATATGAAAGGTGTACCTCTTGAGGTGGTCAGACATACCATCCCCATGGGGGAAGGGGCAAGGCCAGTAAAGCAAAGAGCATATCCTATGAATCCTAAGTACTCAACGATGGTCCGTAAAGAGATTGATTGACTCATAGATGCCAGATTCATCTACAAAATAGAGCACACCGAATGGGTCTCACCCATCATGATAGTACCCAAGAAGGACCTCAAAAAGGTCAATGTAGCCACGATACAGGATCACTATCTGTTACCCTTCACAATGCATGTAGTAGGAAAGGAGGCCTACAGTTTCCTTGATGGATTTTTATGCTATAACGAAGTACTAGAGTTGACCCAAAGGATTAGCTTAAAATGATTTTTGCCACTGAATGGGGAACATATGCATATCGTGTCATGCCATTTGGTTTAACCAATGCCCCAAGAACTTTCCAACGCCTACTGTGCATGGCCTACAAAGAGTATCTAGGGAAATTCCTTAAGTCTTTATAGATGACCTTTGTGCATAGCCTACAAAGAGTATCTATGAAAATTCCTTAAGTCTTTATAGATGACCTTTGTGTCAACTCTATGTGAAAAGGACATCTATGATGTTTGAGGAAAATGCTAGAGAGATGCAAACTCTACCAAATCTCTCTTAACCCTTTTTGAAATGCGAGTTTTGGGTTCAACATGGAGTGATCTTGGGACACATTGTCTCAAAACATGGCATTTCCACATATGTGAGCAAGGTGAGACTCATTCTCGAGTTGCCATCCCCTACCAACATCAAAGGAGTCCAACGATTTGTGGGGCATGTCGGTTATTACGGACCTTTCATTTTCATGTATGTCGACATAGCTCGCCCTCTTTATGGACTCTTGGTTGTGTTTGAATGGACAAAGGAATGCCAACAACAAGTATATGATACTCTTAAGAGAGCATTGGCAAGTGCTCCCATTTTGAGATCCCCCAATTGGGAAATAATATTTTATGTCTATATAGATGCTTCAACTATTGTAATTGGTTGTGTACCGGATCAACCTGGAGAACATAACAAGGATTTTCCTAATAGCTTTTCTAGTTTCCAATTGAACAAAACAGAATGAAACTACCTAACCATCAAAAGAGAAGGGTTGGCTATGGTCTATACAGTCAAAAAGTTTTGCCACCATTATCGTCTGGAAACTAAATTTGTTTTCTTTGTAGACTACCAATCTCTTCTTTACCTTATGAATAAGCCTTGCACCACAAGAAACATCATAAGATGGCTTTTAATCTTACTGGAGTTTGATTTTACTGTAAGAGGCTGACCGGGCACTTTAGGCTCATAAGAGGCCTAATGCTATTACAATGACTACTGTCATAATATATCCATGAAGTACATCACTTAGGACGTCATCCTACATTCTACCACATGCTCTTGAAGCCGGAATTGCCATAAATACTCTGTCACACCATTACGAGCGCCCGTCCAAGTTGTAGCTTTGGACACCATTGCTTCATATCTTGAATGTATGATCCTTTGGTGTATCTACCTTGACTCCTTGATGTAAGTTAATGTGGTAGCTCTTGTTAACCCTAGGAATGGATTAACATCCCCCCCTTCCTGATAGCGAGCACGTCCTCATGATCGCGTTGAAGACCTTTATGTGGGGAGAATGTACAAGCTTTGTCGATGGCTTTGATGTTGATTGACGTTCAATGGTATTTGTCCCTCCGGAAAGAATAAGAAAAGCTAGTTAGTGAATGAAAAGGTTAGTGGTTTATTAGGGATTCCTAACTGGGTGGGGAGTGGGGTTTTTTTGCGATTGATTGCATTTTTATATTTGTGTGAGCATTTGTTTTTGCGGTTTTTTGCTCACTTTGTTTTTTGCAATCATAAGCAAGGGTACATGTGATTTGTATTAGTGGGGATGCTAAGAGATGTTAATAATGGGAGAGAGGAGAGGGAAGGATCCAGAGGAACATAGACATAATCATCAGAATAATGAGATGGTGATTCTTAGTTCCTCATTTGATTCATTGAAGTGACATTCATCATTTGAAGAAATTGGCCGCCGTTAATGATGTCCCTTTATGTGTGGCAGGATTCTTGTCAGATGTTGTTAAGTAGGACTTGTTCCTGCATGCTTCTTCCCATGTGCTTTTTATGTTTTTATGTATATTTAAGTGCTATTATGAAGCAGATATACATTAAGTACAAGATTTGAGTCAAATAGACTCTTATTAAGCTGTCGCTTTTTGTTGAAGTAGCCACTTGTTCGCGAGAGGATTGAAAGAATTACGTCGACTTGTGAGGCTAATATAGATATCTTCACCAAGGATTAAAGATCATGGATTTGTGAAGATGGTAGCATTGTTTGGAGAGGTTTGTAATTTGAAGGAAACTTCTAGGCGATGGGTTGTACCATTGACCAGGCTTTCACCCACCATGGCCCCCCCATCCAGAGATGTACCTGGAAGTTATCGATGATGAGGCTTTGGTACAAATGTCCTCTAGTGCATGAGTATGGATATGTACTCATGCAGCTGCTACTACATTAACATAGCCAAAAGAATAGTAAGCGATAAGCTTAACAAGATATAATGGCTATTGAAGATCCTTGGGAGTTGCTTATGATATTTATCACTTCTAGGTAGGCCATATATGTGACTCCCTTGTGTTTTTTTTTTTGGTTACCACCTTGCGAGCAACATGTTCTTGTGGCTACTCTCCTTTTTGAGAGAATAGGTTCTTATGTCTCCCGTGTAGCTTTTGCACTTATGCTTCACATCCAGAGGGGTGAAAAGAGCATTGTGAGTTTGTCTTTGATGCGCTCATAAGTCTCCGTTTGTAGACGTGGAAATTGATTCTTGAATTTTTGGGTCAAATGTTGTCGAGGAGGTAGGTAAGACTGTTGGTTGGTTACCATTGGGGTTGCTTGAACACACAAGCTCTTCTGTAGTAGGTGCTGAATGCACGAGAGTGTTTGAGTGACTTGTTTAGTGTTACTTGGGCCTCCATTCTTGTCGAACTTTAGGTGAAGCTATTGGGGTTGAAGTCAGTGGTGGTGAGGCTTTCTTCACGTTGTTTGATTTTGGCAACCATATGATGGGATTACCATCATAGTATCCTTGTTTTTGAAGCACATCCACAAGCACCCATCTTTGATGAACATTATAATGTCGTGGGGGCTGATGCTTCTGGTGTTGAGGTTTTATTTTTGAACAAGTTGAGGGTGCTTTTTGATGCACTTGGGAATCTAAGCTTTAGTATTATCTTGGTAGTACCCTTATGCTTGTAGTAATCTTTTTGGTACCCACACTTGTTAATGTGGTGGAGTTCTTTGAGGAACTTACATAGGCTTTTGTGGATGGTGTTGTGGAGTACTTTTCTTTTTCCTTGGCCTCTGAGTGCGGCATTGAGGAAGAGACTTTGACTGTCGAGGCTCCCAAATTTGATTGGCACCGTCATAGTAGCCTTGAGCAACAAGTAGCTGCTTCTCCACCCACATTTTGATACCATTAAGATATCTTGATTTTTTTTTGGTCCTGGTAGAGTTTTCTTTTTGGTGGAAGTGGAAGGTTTTGGGACCTTCTTCACATTGGTTGGCCCTGAGGCTGCAAGTTTGAGATTCATGGGTATTTTTTATAATGATGAGGCTAGAGTCTCTTGTGGAGTGGTTGTTGATGATGAGGCTTTCAAGCATGCGGTTGTCCCCTTTGGTGAGGTTTGTGTTGATGAGATGAAGAGGCTCTGGGGATTTTTCTTTGAGTTTCTTTGTTAGAGATAGATGGTTGCACGAGGGGGAATTCTTCAGGAATATCTATTGATTGCAAGGTTTTGGCATCGAAATTCATTGGTGAGGATGGGGTTGAAGGACTAGATGCTTTATCGGAGTCGGTCGTTTGACGCAGATGGTAGGTCATTGTGTAGAGGGGCTTTCATGGAAGAGTCTTGTAACTTTTTGCGTTTAGCATCGTAGAAATCCATTAGAATTGGATCCTCTTCCTTGTAGTATGGTATTGTCAACTTTGTGTTGTTGACCATCATGACCCTATCGCTGGCAAAGCACAATGCTGCTTGGGCAACAACAATCCATTCAGGATGAGTTGGTTGACCTAACAAATCTATAACTCGAGGGTCATGAGATTGTGTTCTCGTGTTGGATAAAGCTGTGCTTGAGCTATGGTAATTTTATTGGAAAGTTCCAATCCAACAAGAATCCGAGGGATCATTTCAATAAGATATGTTGGAAGTTCCAGCTCCTCCAAGGTCTCTTCCTCCCGTTAATAGCAATTGTACAATGCCTGCAGGAGTGTTCAAGGTGACTGTTTGCATGGATTCATCTATTGAATACAACGAGTCACTTATCTAAGTTCCACTAAGGATGACATCATACTCTAGGGAATCTAGGGTAACATGGAATGTAAATTCCACATCTCCAACGATTGTTTGAGTAGCATAGCTAAAGTAACCGAGAACTTCAATGTTTTGTCCATTGGCTCCTCTTGTAAGACCATTGTTTGTAAGGATGTGTTTAGGTTGTCCCAATGACACCCAAGTGTCTATTGTCATGATATTATGACTAGCTTGAGGGCTATTCAATGCGCGTTTGCGCTTAACATCATTGCTTGTATGGAAATCCAACCATATCATGGTAGAACCTTCAAGAGGAACCATGGATGTTTCAGTTTGTGTTTGAGCTTCAGATCCCATTTATGTTTCATACTCCTATTCACTTTCATCCTCTTTTTGGCTCTTAGATTTTTCAAGAGTACCCAATGTGTACAATGACACACTTCGTCCTCTGACAATTCTAAACGAGGTTTGTTTGGAAACTTGTGAATCCTCATAGTCTCGTTCTATGGAGCTCTTTATGTATTGGTAGTATAATTTATGTTGAGCCCTTAAAGGTGCAAGTGCTGATGTTATGTTGGCTTCACCCCCATGAGAGAAGAGCATTCCTCCAAATGAGGTTTTGAGAGACTGCTTTAATTTCGTAAGAGATTCATCAAATTTTTCATGTGCTTTCTCAATCGCATAATTCATGCAATCTATCTCTAATGACTCTTCTGTAGAGAGTATGTCTTCCTCTTAAAAGGGAAAACGGTACTCCTCTGGATTTTGTATTTTGGTTACTTTTTTTGGATTGGCATTATTAGGTTCAATCACAACCGGTGATCCTGTAAGACACTCAACCATGCTAAGCATGCTCTCCTGAGCTTGCTTTTTATGTTCCACATATGTCATATGATCATGATTTTTAATTTGGGGTGGTTGGGTGGGTTCTAGTTTCTTGATTGGTCTGTGAGGTGCAGTGAGTGAAGAATCAGAACTTGGTTCATCCTCACTTAGCAACATACTAGAACTTGTTTCATCTTCTGACTTTCTTTGAATTGTTAGGTTTTCATTACGTTTGCCAAGTGAGACAAGATCGAATTTTATTTTGGGCTTTTGTATCATGTGTATGGGTTTTGTGGTTTAAGTGGTGGCCTTTGAGGTTGATGTGTCTACATCATGTGTAGCTTTTGGCTCTTTTGGGTTTATGTCCTCCACAGGCTCCTTTTCTCTGTCCTCCTTTTCAACCTTGGTTTTGATAGTTTGTTGTCCCTTGTTTGTCTTGGGCTTAGAAGGTTTTGTTTTCTCTTTTGGTTCCTGCTTTAAGGCATGTTCTTCTACCCATTTAAGGCATGTTCTTCTACCCATTTAGAAGTGTTATCCTTTGCGTTCTTTTTTACTGTTTCTCATGCCTTAGCTTGTAAGCATATAAGTACATTCAAGGGTACCGTGGGACAATTGCCTGTTTTGTACACTTAAGATGTTGAGTTGTATTTTGTGAGACAAGTTGCATTGAAGCAACTCGTCTTGGTGGTCAATGCCACATCATTCACACATAGGTTGCAAAGTGTCAGTGTGACTATGGGCATGGAAGTATTCCAAACTATGCAGTTTGCCACTTTGTAAGGTCCACGACAATAGAAACACTAAAGTGTTTGATTAACGGTTTCCTGAGCAATTTCTACCATTTGGACTATTTCTGTTTGGTGCATGGGAGAAGAGGGTTTTAAGTCAATTGGTGATGAATTGGGACACTTTGTAGTATCATGATCAAAGAATTTACAACATATGCAGTACAAAAAAACAGGTGCCTTGTATGCACAATGGGGATTGGGATGGTCATAGTGATTGCACTGAACACAAGGCATTTCGCTCCTCACTTGTAGAGGCATTAAGAATGTTCGGCTTTGAAGGATTTCATCCTCTCTTAGAGATGTCAATTGAAAGCTTGCTGCATAGAATTTAGGAAATGATAATTTTGAGATCGATCGTTCTTTTGCCATTGCTTCACTTGGTTGAGATGAGGAACATCTCATAGCATGATCATCTTTAAGAATGTTGTCATCTAAATGCACTGCTTCTTTACAACATTGATCGAATGTTTCTGAGTTGGATATAATGATGAAGTTATGTAAGCTATTTTTCTTTAAGCCCATCATGAAACATCTCTTCAATTGAGAATCGTTTAATTTTTCCCATGACTCACATCGTGAGTCCAAGAGTTTTATCCGTAGGATAAAGTCTCTAATGGTTTCATTTAGTTTACGCTCAATTGAATAGAGTTCTTTTGTTGCACTCGACCAATATTTTTTTCTTGAAAAACTGTGGATAAAGGCTATTTTCAAGGTGCTGAAGTTGGTCTTGATTGCCGGCATCAATGTGATGAACCATCAACTAGCTTTTCCCTCTAAGCATAGGTTCAAAGCATGTACCTTAGTGGGGCGGTTTGGATTTCCAAAGGCCTCGCATCATTGTTTAAACATTTATATAAATTGAACAGGATCTGTTGTTCTGTCGTATTTGCCCATGATTGTGAAAATTTATACTGCCGTATTTTTGTATGTCACTGAGGCCGTATGTGAGTGCTCTTGTTGTTGGTAGGACTCACTAAGTCCTTGGGCAATCCCCCTTCCTAGACTAGTCAGTATGTCCAAGGTGTGGGCATCGAGGGGTTGGAAAGGATTGGTACCTATAGGATTTGTGGGAATGTTAGGTAAGAGACCAAAGCCTAGTGGGATTGAAGTGACAAGGGGGTGTGTAACCCGAGACATGCTTGTTGTAGGCATGGCCAATGGTATTGGGAGGTGCATTTGGGGCATAGATCTCAATGGCTCGAAGATGTTAGCCATTGGGTTCAGTGAGGGTGTCGGCGCCCTACGTATTGTTGCCATGTCCGATTGCCTAATTGCTTTTTAATGAGCAAGCACACATGTTTTTTTTTTTTGCTTTTTATATAGTTGTGGTGCAAGAAAGGCTCATCAGGAATGTCTTAAGTGATCGACTCTGAGAGCTTGAGAAACTAGATGAAACGTGTCTAAGAGCTATGTACGACATGATTGTAGAAAAACTAAGGCGTAAACTATGGTTTGATGACCAGCTTAAAGACAAGGAGATGAGTGAGGGAGATATGGTCCTTCTTTACAGCACAAAAAATCACAAACAAAAGCCTAAATATAGAGGATTATGACCCTTCATAGTAACTAAAATAACTCCATAGGGCATTATACGCATTCAAACACTCGATGGCAATGGTGGCAACTTATGACACTACTACGGGCCACTCACGCAAAATGCCTTAAAGGCAATTCACCTCAAAAAGGAGGAAAAATGAAAACAAAACGAGATAAAAAGCGTAGCATAAAAAGAAGCCAAGGAAAGGCAAGAGAAACTTAGACGAAAGCAAATCTCTATGAACATGGCTCAAGTAGTTGACCTTGAAAAAGAGGACTAGGAAGTCAAACCTACCCGTTTATGGTTAGGAATGACTACACTGATGAGGCTTACCCAAAAGTTAGCACTTGTAGACACCAGTGCTAATCATAATCTAATGTCCTACTACACGTGGGACTCTCTAGGCCAACATACTTTACTCCACACCCAGGCCACAGTCACACAGTCGCTTCCAATTTTGTTAAATGCCTAGGTGTTATTATAGTTCTGTTTTACATTGGGAATAATCCCTTGGAAGGGAAGTTCTATGTCATGCTTGCACGGACAATGCAAGAAGAAATCCTCCTTGGAGGAGGATAGATGGGCCACAACAGGTGTCACCTAGACTAGGAAGCAAGGACAACCACACTATAACTTGCCTCGGGATAGGTTACCGTCCTTATGATAAACGAAGAGCCAAAACCTATACTTGACCCTGAACCTTGCAATGCCAAGCCCCTTTCCAATAAAGCCTCATCACAACGACTAACTCTACTGAACATCAAGCCTTGCCGATGTCGCCAGCCGCGCTAACCAAACTAACTCTACAGACACTACTAACTAGTTGCAGGTAGGTACCGCCCCATAACATTCTAGCAAGGACCCCACAATCGAAGCCATACGTCCACCAACACAATACCCAGTGGTGGGTATCAAAGGAGATCCTTGTAGCACAGGGATACTACAAGGGTGCTAATACATTGTGGATCCCCAAAAGATCCCAACCCACCTCTCAAGCCTCAACAACACCAAAGGCCAAGACACATAGATTTGCCAACCAAACCAACCAGTGCCCACCACCAAGGCAACCACAAACCCAGGGGGTTAGGAAGAACAAAGGAAGATGACAAATGCCAGAAAAACTTCATCAAAAAAGCCCAATTGGTCCTCAAGCCACAACCATTCAATGGCATGGGTACCTTAAAAACTCTTGAAGGCCAAGAAGTTCTATGAGGGCAACACGTAGATATGGCTACCAAAGCTCCAAATGGTGCGACACCACAAGCCCAATACATCACACAAATTACAATGGAGACAAAAGATGACAACATGCATCACCACTCAGAGTCTACCATATAAGGGCAAAGGGAAAGTGCAATACAAAGCCCAGGAGATGCATAACATAACCAATGATTTCATAGGTTCTTCCATAGGGAAGGAAAGCTGGTGACAACAGGGCTGGGTTTCATGTTCTCATCATAAGGTTGCCGGTGTTTGTGATGGAGTCCCCAACGCAAACACGACTGAGGGGCACCTATTATACCCTCAACCTCGACAACCCCAGTTGCACTTGTAACGTGACTACCAAGATCCACCTTTACCAAACAACCTATCCCCGCAACACTTAACTATCTAGCCACCCCCAACAAAGTTGCGGCACAATCCGAGGAAGAGTTACAAACAAAACCACAGCCCAATTGGGCCCTACTTGCAGCGAATTCGGTACAAAACCTATAACAGGGTGTTGACCACCTAGTGTAGTGACACAATACCTATAAATAAGGTGCCCAAAAAAAAAGCGAAGGAATGGTCGTTCACTCTTAACCACCACCATTCATTCTTTCTTATCCACGGCCGATCACTCAGCCCAGCCATGGCTATTTATTCTTTCTTATCCACGGCCATTCACTCAACCCAGCCAACCGTTCATCCTTGCTTATCCACGACAATCCCACTGTAAAGCCATGGCCATTCCTTCTGCCTTCTACGCAGCCATGGCCATACCACTTCCAAGCCACGATCATACCACTTCCAAGCCATGATCATACCACTTCTAAGCCATGGGACGTACCTCCCCAAGAAATCTATATAAGGGCCCACCCCCTCTCATTTTTCTCACTTTCCTTCTTGCTCTCTAGCCAAACTATTGCCATTTTTTTCTTGAATCTTAGCAACATCTCACCCTCCCCTCATCTCCTACTCACCCGTTAGCCATGGCCAGTGCAAAGCACTCTAACTCTTCTCTCGAGGTGGTCACCCAAACCCCTTAGAAGAAGAAAAGATAGGCAAGCCACCATCTCTTCACAGAATATGGCATCCACCCCACCCAGCTCTCCCATCTAGGCGAACCCTCATGAAGCAAGTCAATGACTATGCAATCCACAACCTAATGAAGAACACCCACAAGGTAGAGTATAAGGTCCTATAATACACAGAGTAGTGCTATTGTGCCATAGTCGAACTAGTAATGGTAGCATGCCTGGAGCAGATTGGGCTCGGCCACACGATGGAGCCTTGGAGACCTGACCTCCTCAACTACCTATACTTTATTAAGACATATAATGCAAGCCAGGAAATAGGGCAAATCATCAATTCAAAAGAAGAATCCCTCACTGTACACCTCAAATTGGATGCGACCTGAGAAGCTCTCCGACTCCCTAGGATTGAGCAACCTTATGTCAACCATAGCCATGTCATGCGGCATGTGCACTGCGACACATTTTAGGGATCCACGACCAAGGATGGCATGCAGTGGCACAACATTAGGCGACAGAAGCTGGTCATGCTAGCAAGGGCGCTTTCTGTCCTCCTCACACCAAAAGTTGGGCAGACCCCCACTGCAACCTCTCCACTCTTGCCCAAGTACATCAGGAAGTCGTAGTAAATTAGGCTGAATATCCACTCTATCTGCACTAACCCTCAAGGCAAGCTGGCAACCTCCTCTCTTCTTACCAAAGTGTTGTATCATGCTACAGGGTAGGACACATTGCCCAACCCCATCCGTTTATAGATGGAGGCCACCGTCCCTCGCCACCCAACACTCTCCCCTCCAAGTGCCAGCATATCAAAACATAAGAAGAAGAAAACTAGTGTAAGGTTGCAAAGGAGGAGGAGCTCTACAAGACCTCCTAGTTCTTGGAGGAAACCCTTTTACCCTCCTCACGCAGCACCCCTGGGCTAGCCACTGCCCTTACCAGACTTCCCGATGAAGGTCCTTATGCATTGCCCTATGCCACCAAAGCATGCCATGGACACAATATGCTGGGTCTAAGCTAAGTACTTTCGATCCTAATAAGCTTACTCAAAAGGCATCCGTACATCACAAGGAACAATCCTCGATTTTGCAGCATGTTTCTCCAATTTAGCAAGGGAGTTGATGATTTCTATGACTAAATACATGTAGAAGCAACATGAGTAGGTCACGACTTCTCAGTCGGCCATGCTCTTAGCCCGATCTCACCTTATCCAGTATCAATAGGACCTCCATGCTTCTCTAAACACTAAAAACAAGCTACATGCCTCACTCGCAAACTGAGAGACAAGCCCTAAAGGCCGTGGATCACCTGTAAGCTCAATTATGCAAATCTAAGGAGGAATGTAGGTCTGCTTAAGGTAGACTTCTTGCTTGGCTACTCGGAGGGAAGAAAATGAAATGAAATGCATTGTTCAAGTCACCCAAGAAAGTCCGGCGCCACATTCCAAGCCTTATAGAAGAAACGCTGATGCAGAAGGAAGAGCATCGCTGTGAGAAGAGAGAGCATCGGCAACAAGAGCAGTGAACTGCTCCAGGGTAGGCATCAACCATCAGTGAACAAAAAGTAGATACCTTGATGGATGCTACCACTGAACTTCTTACCCTCACTTACCCACCCAGAACCCTACCTCCATCTTCAAACTCCACTACCGTGCCCTCCAACTTACATAACATCTTTTTAGAGGAGCCCCTCACCACCTCTCCCTCTCCTACCTTATCACCAAAATCTCTCTGCACTCCATCAATTTGCTTGTCACCCTCTTCTTTCAAAGCCAAATCTCTTTTGACACGCCCACTAACATCTTCATTCTCCTAATCCATCCTCTTATAGCCAACCTCCTTACTTGGGCCCACATCCTAGAACATCGACATGCCACAGAATCCAACGCCTCGATCGAGCTAATCATGCCCCATGGCCTTTGTCATTTTCCTTATGCTTCCTCAAATTCTCTTACTTTCCTCGCTTGGATGGAAGGGGAGGGGTGGCAGGTACTCTACATGGCCTACAAGGCACTTCATCAGGCACCCAATCATACCCCCCCCATGGCCTCTTAGTTTTGTACAGCTCGGTCTACCACCAGGTAGAGATCCTTGATGCCACCACCATCATGTAGATCAATGAATCTCATGTGGGCTTTCCCTAGGACTTCACAGAAGAAGAGGCCCACCAAGCACAAACCTTTTTCTTCTCCAAAAAGCCCGTTGTTGCCCACAGATGGCGAGGACGATGACAATGATGAAGATGATGAAGATCCCTCCCCAAGTGGTGATACCCAACCCTAGGAACCTTACCTCTGAAACCCTGCCCTAGCTCCTCGCTCGCACGACCACTAAGGCTCCACTGCATGACCATCATCGAACCCACCACCATCTGGCACCTGTAATGAAACTAAAATGTGTGAAACTAGAACTGAAACTGAAATGAAAATAAAAAAGCTATGTAGCATGCTATAAGTGTACATCATGAGAAGCATGTCATGCCATATAGGTACTCATGAGGGCTGGGCCCCCTCATCAGGTACACATAATAGTAGAAGAAGTCGTGCCCTCCACCTCTCCTCCCTGGATCAAGTGGATGATCTAGTCCCTCGAGAGCCCGCGATCCGTAGGCGACAATGGAGGGTCCCCCCCGAGGTGTCTCTATCTGAATGCCCGTAATGTCCTCTGGCGGCGTCATGAGACTAGTCTCCTGTAGTGGCCTCTATGTAGGTGCTCTATGCGTCTCTGCTTAATCATCTCATATGTGCATCCTCGTGGGTGCAACAGTGGTCTCTGCAGCCATGTCGAGTCTGGAATCTGTGGATCCTCCCTGTGAGTCTCAGTGTGGTCTGGTGGGCTGTCTGGCTCCTGGGTCTCTCGCGCATCATGAGTCTGGTGGCCTTGCATCTGTCTAAGTCTCCTGTCTCTGAAAGTTGAAGCCTCTCTGACAAATAGAGCTAGGCATCTCTAATCCTCATAGTCAATGACCCTGGAAATAGGGCCAAAGCCATCTCTAAAGAGGCAGTGAAACATCCCCCGAATCTCATAGTACGCTGGTGGGCATTTGCATAAGAAGTGCTCGTCTGTCTCAACCTCGCCCATGTCACATATGGAGCATGTCTGGTCCTGTCTGCTGACTCTCCTGCCTCTCCTTGTCTATCTCATCCTGCCTGCCTCAATCTCCAATCTGTGGGATGAAACTCTAAGCTGTCCAAGAGAGATCCTAAGTGCATGCGAGAGATGTATCCCCGTGTACCTTGGAGGCTCAATGAAACCCTCGTCTGAGATCCTGAGAAAATGACTACGGTATACAGCCATCTTCACAGGCAAACGTGTGGGGAGGATCCATGTACGGAATGTGTAGAGCTGGAGCAGGTCTGCGCACAAATGACCTGACTGATCTGGTGTCGTGATAAGTATAAGTGAGGAGCGTTGAGACTGTATCTGGATGGCGGAAGCTTGTCTAGGCCTAGGCCAAGTGAGTGAAACCATGCATGGAGTCTATGGAACCAGCATCTCTGAGTACCTGCATCTGCCAGAGCCTGGGATGAAGTCAAAGCAAGCCATGGAAGCCGGGTGTGACCCTCTACTGTGTCCAAATCTGAGGATCCGTTGGAGGTATATGATAGTCTGGAAGGCTGCATCAAGGACCCCAATGGTGAGGCTCCAAACTCTGCTAGTAAAATGTGGTGGGGTATCGAAGGCTTGGCTCTGATAAGCCTGGAAAATAGTAGAACCTGTACCCTCTCAATCGCTCTTTAGTCGTCCAATCCGAGGTCACAGGCCCAAAAGGACTCCCATACATGGTGGCACGTCGCACTAATGTGTTGAACAAGAGGGACTTCGCGTCTGGGTGCTGGAAATGAGACTGATGACACTGTCTCTCGAGATGCGCCAGTGAAGCATATCCTCTCCGCATCCTGTCTCGAGCCGCTGGTATCATAATGAAGAAAGGCCCTGTGAAGACCACCCCTAAGTACATGTAACATTTGACTAGCTCCACCTTCTCTCCTCCAAACATGAATCCCTCATGTCTCTGGGATGCTGAATAAGAGGTGTTGAAGATCATTACCTTGGTCTTCCCAAGGTTCACATTCAACTCCCTCTCCTGGCAGAACCTATGAAGAGCATTCAGCTGCATCTGAAGTCCTTGTGTAGTGGATGAGGTCAAGACCACATCATCGGCATAAAGAAGAATTGGAATAAGAGCTCCTGCCAACAATGATCCCTCCCCCCCAAGGTCTACATGAAAGTCTGTAGCTCGTCGATGTATAACCGAATAGTGTAGGTGAAAAAGGACAGCCCTGTTTCACCCCTATTGTGCTATGGATTTCATCAGAGAGCCCGGTCCTAGTCCTGACTCTACCTGTGACATGCTCATATAGTGCTACTATAGCCCACTGAATCTGCGTGCTGTATCCCAACTGCTAGATTCGGTGCAAGAGACGATGTCTGGGAACATTCAAATGCTCTCTTGAAGTCTACGAAGCAGCAGTAGAGACGCTGGCTCCGTGATCTCACCTCCTCCACCATGGCCCTGAGAGTAAAAATGTGATCCAGTGTGCAGTAGTCCCTGCAAAATCCTGCCTGTCCCCGTGCTCTAAGTTCTGTCTCTTCTGCCTGCTCATTGATCTGGATCTCTAGAACGGATGCAAAAATCTTGGCCATGAAGTGGCCAATCATAATGGTCCTGTAGTTTGCTGCATCCATGGGGTCCCCCGACTTATGTATGGGTACTATAGTGTTAGTGAGCCATGTGGATGGGAGGCCTGTATAAACTGACTCGTTAAAGAGGCAGGGGGCTAAGTCCCATGTCATAGAGTGCAGAGGTGTAGGCAGACCAAACCCGGGGATCTATGAGCGGAGAGTGGGACTTGAGGCGAAGGAACCTTTTCTAGAAGTCCTTGGAGTCACAGCTAAAGAGTAAACTCCTTAGCTCCTCCTCATTCCGGATCAGGAACTGACGTTTCTTGCATCTCGTCAATCGCTTGTAGTCCCACCTGGTCTGTGCTAGGCAAGGTGCAAAGGTCTTCTCCTCGAAACATAGGTGCCAACGCATGGCCCTACATTCGTCGTCGTACCAACCGTTGCATGGGACCTTGCCTGTAGGCGGGGGACAGGAAGAGTGGATGGTGCCAATGTGGAATTTGTAGGTTTATTTTAATGTGTAGAGGTTGTTTTTTTAGATGCATTTTTTTGTTGACACGTGATGATGGTACTTGCATGGACTAGCAGGCATGTATACTTGAAAATGTAAATTGTAACATGGATAGTACTATGGATGCCATGATAGATTATGCCTTGGAGGGTGACGGTGTTTTGTTTGAAGAATTTATGATAATAGGTGATGTAGAGCAGGTTGATTCTTGTGTGGACACTTTTGTATATATTGATGAAGATAAGGTTTTAGATGCAATAAGTAGGTTATGGGGTGAGGATGCCAAGGAGCTGAAGAGGAAGAGCAACAGGATGCTTTTTTGGGCACTCTAGATGTCAATGTTTAGGTAGTGCCGGGAGTTTGGATTGATGGTGTGAAGGGGATAGAAATGCCTTTGTGAAGGCTTAATGAAGATGCAAAGAGTGGCAAAGCATTTGAAGTTGTGTGGAGGGAACAAAACTAATGAAAATGAAGGAAATGGAAAGAGAGCTAGCAAAGATGGGAAGCTAGGGAAGGGGCTAGATAGTAAGGCTACATGGGTGATATAGTCATTTGGTAAAGGTGAGTCTAAGAGGTTGTTTGCAGATAGTGCTAGTTTTAGATGTGGGTGACTGGCTTGGTAAAGCTGGTTAGCTTTGGAGAAGGATTATATTTCCCTTGGATCAAGGGGGGTAATGAGAGCTGGATCATGTTGTTTATGCTGTATATAAAGGTGTATAGAGTACGTATGGAAGACAGCAGTCTCGAGCAAGAAGAAAGCAGTGAATGTGTTTCACTTTGGGGGGTTGGCTATATAAGAGGAGAAAAATGAGCCTCTCACTTGTAAACAAAATGCAAAGGTAAATACGATGTGTACATGATGGCGTGCGGTAAGTCCAAACGTGGAAAGAGATGCAAGGCAGCCAAAGATGAAAAGCATAGGTGTGCAAATTGAAATAGAAAGATTATGGAAGGCCGTGGAGGCCTGAGCGGTGTAAGTTTTTGGAAGGATCATTGGTGGCGATGCGGCTTGTAAGTTTTTGGAAGGATCATTGGTGGCGATGCGGCTTGAGGAAGAAGAATTTATTTTGTTTTAGTAGCGGACTCTCCAAAGAGGTGATTGGTGTTATCACCAGAGTGAGGAGGGCTAGAAATTGACTACAATTGAGTGGTCTCCGCCGCGAGTGGATTTTTGTTTCATTGAAGGTTGCTTGCAAGAGACCTGTTGTGTTTCCAATTTTCAAAGAAGGATAATACAGTATGAGAGGTTGAAGGGATCAAAGCAAAGGGAGAGCACCCCCATTTTAGAGACTTGATCTTTTTATAATCTGTTCGACTATAGCTGCTCTTCTATTAGTCGTGCGCTATTTCAATGTGAGAAGGTATGTTATGTGTCTCACAGAAGAATCAAGTTTTGGAGCTATGTTGCTCTGCTAGATCAACTTGAGGAGGACTTCTATGTTTTATGTTATCTTTTAATATTTGCATGCCCTGGTCTTAGGGCTGTTGAGATCCGTGTGTTTTCTATCTATTTGAATCCAGTCCGAGTTCAAAGTGTTTATGTTTTGATGTTTCAGTTTGTGAGATAAGTGTGGTTTTGTTTGGTTTATGAAGATAAAGCTTCTATGGGTGTGAGTCTGATGACTAAAGAGGTGATTCTGAGTCAGTCTTGTCTGTTCGAATCAATCGAGTGAGTACAGTCTCAGTTGAGAGTCAATGTCAGCTGCTATCGATGTAAAGGGCTTGCCCTCACTTGTTTGTGCTTGAGAGAAATAAGTGTGGGTCTCAGCTGTGATAGTCAGACGTTAGCAATCAGTAATTAGGTGGGTTTATGATCTGTGAGTTCTTCTTAGGCAGTCGAGAGTCATTTGTAGTAAGCGAAGTGATTTCAAGGTTAGATCTATGTCTGGTTTAAGTGTCCTAAGGGTTTAGAGGTGTCAACTAACACAAAAGAGGGTAAATCTACTTCAGCTAAGTCAATTTGGTCAAGGTTAGATCTATGTCTGGTTTAAGTGTCCTAAGGGTTTAGAGGTGTCAACTAACACAAAAGAGGGTAAATCTACTTCAGCTAAGTCAATTTGGTCATCCTTAAGAGAACAATCTTTCAGAGGTAGCTGTGGGTTAGGTGCAATCAGTAGAGGGATAGTAATGTGAAATCTTGATTGGTGTGGAGGTGCCTGAAGGCGTGAGAGAGACTGTGGATGCAGAGGAGAAGTTTTATTTCTGTTCGAATCCAAAAGTTAGTGAGGTTCAGTCAAAAGGGGCATCAGAGGAGAGCCAACAAAGGATCTAGGAAGGTCCTAGGGATTGGTATATATGGTCAGCTGACACATGAGGACATCATAATGATCCTAGAGGATTTTTTTTGTGTGGAGTCTGAAGAAGGATTTTGGAAGCAAAAAACAAGGCGTTCTGAGTCAGCTGAGAGTTGTTTTGGTCAGCAGGTGGTCAAAAGGGGCTCTGAGGAGACTAACCAAAGGTGCTAGAGGTGTGTGTTGACTGAAGAGGAAGTTGGAGCTGTTGATTGAGCCAGAAAGGGAGGTTGGGAGGGATTTGAAGGGTCAAGTGAGTCTAAAGGAGCTAAGAGGATAGAAGCAGGTCTGATCGAAGCCCTTGGGGTAGGGATTTTGGAGCCTCTCAGTTCTAATCCCACTATGTTTCTCTCTTGCGTTCCTGGTGGTGTATAGAGGCCATCACTTGGAGACCACACAACGGTGAGGATCTCTCTCATGCTATCCTCATTAAATTCAATTAGGATAGCATTAACACATGGATGTATCGATTGTACATTTTTGAATGCTACATTCATTATGAACCAAATAAGTCCATTATTATTTTAAAAAACTTAACACCACATTCAAATAGTTAGCATGTTAAGGTGACTCACATTTGCTTATCTCCTCCATCTATGACACAATGTGATGATTGTCGTCCCACACATAAAAAATCTTCTTTGACAAGAATGCCACCTCTGTGTCCTTGATCTGATCCTCAAACTTCTCAATTTTCATTCGCGATATATCATCCCATCTAGTAATATCATCTTGTGATACTTCTCTAATAGAATTATGGGATGAGGAGATGGAGATGAATTTGTACCTATTGGGCGGCAACGTAGCCATTTGTTAGAATTCCCATGTAAGCTTCTTGTACCTAAGTTGCACTCTCCTTATGGAGGGGTTAGGTAGCACTAGTCTACAACAGGGAATAGGTGGTGAAGGAGTGGATCTTTTCACTTACAATTTACATAAAGAGTTTGTGCTTATTACTAGAAACAAGACCTTTTGCAAGATTAATTTTAATGTGGATAACACCTACCTTTAATATATTTAGGCTATCTTGTAGAAGTTCAAGCCAAAGACGAGTTGCATGTGTAACCATATTAAGTACTCTTCATTCTCGCCTTCTTTCTCAATACCCTCTTTTACCTCTTCTACTTCCTTTTTTTTCATAGATTTCAAAGATGCACTTTTTTTTTATAGATTTGGATGTTCATTTTTGGATTTTTCTGAGGAAGTACCCAATCATCACCTTCCTTTTGCATTATTTTCCTCCTCTTCTTGGTAATTGTAACTTCCTAGTTTGCTTGTCATGTAGCAACAGACTTTAATCGCTGTGTCCATGCTTTGGAGATTTATTTACCTATTGTGTTTCCTTTGTGTGTGCATCAATCTAAACACAATGACATATATAAGATAAATTAATTTCAATAAAATAAATAAATAAACATAATTAACAAGAAAAGAACATATATAAAAATACTTGCGCAATCTCTTGCGGGCCATAAAATAATGTACTCTTTAGTTTGATTTAATGTGGATATATCACCATCTTTTAGGAAAAGGACGAGGCACTTCTCCTACTTAGACATCTTCAATTGATACTCCAACATATCTTGATGGTAATGGAGCTCCATGCACGACATCAACATTGGAGTTTACATATAACATGATGCCAACAGCTACTTTCATATCATTCAACGTTAGAAAACCCTGTGTCCCTCTTTTGAGTTAAGAGGATGCCATATAGAAAATAAGAGGGATAGGAGAAGAGAAATGGAAAAAATCAAGAAAGAGAGGAGTAAAGAGAACATGAAAGAGAAAGAGAGAAGAAAATAAGAAAGAAAAGAAACAAGAAGGAGATGAGAAAAGAAAGAGGGGGCAAAAGAGGAGGGAAGAAAGGGAGAGAAATAAAGATAAGGGAAAAAAAAGAGAGTTAGGGAGAGAGGAGAGGGAGAGATAGGGCAAAGGCAAGGGAGTGAAAGAGAGAGTAGGAGAGAGATAAAGAGAAGGAAAGGGAGGGAGAGTTAAAGAAAAAGAAGAGAGGATATATATATATATATATATATATATATATATATATATATATATATATATAGAGAGAGAGAGAGAGAGAGAGAGAGAGAGAGAGAGAGAGAAAGGAGAGGCAAGGGAGTGGAAGAGAGAATGGGAAATAAGGAGAAGGAAAAGGAAAAGAGGACAAAGACAAGGGGGAGAAAAAGGGGAGAGTTATAAAGGGAGAGAAAGAGAGGAGGGAGGGAGGCAAAGGCAACTGGCAAAGAGGGTTGAGGGAAAGAGAGGGAGAGAGAGGGGAGAGAGAGAGGGGAGAGAGAGGGGAGAAAGAGGCAAACAATTGTTAGGGTAAAGAAGGTGGAAGGAAAGAGAGGGGAGAGAACCCTTAGTAAAGAGAGGGCAAAGAGGAGATGGCAAACGATTGTTAGGGTAAAGAGGGTGGAAGGAAAGAGAGGGGAGAGTGCCCTTAGTAAAGAGAGGGGAGGCAAGCATTGTTTGGCTAAAGAGAGGGGAGACAAAGGGGAGGCAAGGGGAGACAAAGGGGAGGCAAGGCAAGTGTTGTTTTTAGTAAAGAGAGAGGGGCGTTATTTTCTTTAACGAAAAAATTATAATACCCTGCTCTCTTTACAGAAAACAACACTTGCCTTACCTCCCCTCTCTTTAGCCAAACAAATCTTACACACAAAGATCTTCTATTTTTCATTGTGCACTTGTGCATTTGTAAGTCACATGTCCTTACAAACAAATATCTCTTTACAAACACATTTTCTTTTCCTCTTTTTTTGATTTGTGTTTTTGTTTATTAGGTCGTATAGTACCTTACAAACATAGATCTCTTTCTCTCTCTTTTTTTGCATTCTTATTTATTGAGATGGAGAAGATAACATTTCATATTTTTATAGGGAGTTTAGAGTGTGATCCTATTGTTAGGATTGTTTTTATATTTTTAAACCTGACATTTATGTTAAAATGTTATCTACTCAATCTAGGTTAAAGGTATTTGCAATCAAACCAAAAGAGGATGGTGTAGATTATCTTATTCCAATACAATCACCAAGACTCGTTAGAGAAGAACCGTATTATATCTTTGATAAATATATAACAAAATAATACCTTGTGGTTCCATTAATAGGGGAGTCAAGCAACAATACAATAAGCACACCAAAGCAACCAAGTATTGATCTCACAATAGAAGAATATCCTACATTCTCTAAAACATATATAGACACACTCTATCATAAGAGTGTGGTGAAATACTTACTATCTATGAAATCTCATGCAGGTGTTCTTCACAAAATAATATTAGCATGCATTCATATTGAAAAAATGGAAGAGATTCCACAAATTTACAATGGCAATGTGGCTTTTGAGTGACCTAAGGTACTTGATCCTTCATCCTCCAATGCAAGGAGAATGGAGAAAGCACATGATGGGCATTGTTGGGTGAAACATATGTGGAGAGTCATGTAAAGTTTCTCAGAATAGTCCAAAAGAGTTGTTGTGTGGAGATTTGTTTGAGTGCAATTATGCCTTTTGTGTAGAAGTAAAACTATGAACGACACATCGAATATAATATTATGAATTGGTAAGCTTTATATATCTTAGTTCAATTTTAATAATTATTGATTGATAAGAGTATTTATTGTGACTTTATATTTTTTAAAATAATAAGAAATATCTCACAAAATCTTCCATCGCTTGTCTTAACATCGGATGGATATGGCTCTCTAGCTTGTTTCTACTGTAATACTAGACCTGTATATGTAGAAGCATGTGACCCGCATATGAGTAGACTAATGATGATACATCAAGAGAAACATTTTCATGAGCTGAAAAGAGGCACATCAAGGCAAGCATTCCAAAAGATAAGAATACTTATGCAAGAGGCAGTGTGAGAGGTTGCTACAAGTGGTCCAAGGAAGATTCAAATAAATATAACACAACAACTAGTATTGGATACAATTGTTAGAAAGCATATGAGGGATAGATCAAATATTAGCAACATGGAGTTGTCACAATTATTGAAACACATGCATCCCTTGTTCTTAAGTTGTCCTATTCTCTTGTAGATTTAGAAGGATGGTACGTGCTTCTAGACTCAACAGTACAATGCAAAGTGTAGAGTCTAGTATTCAAGATTTGAAGAGACAATGCGCTTTTGAGTTCTTCCATGGTAGTCATTTTCCTGGCCAAGCTTTGGATGAGTCGAAGAGGTGCTATGTATTTAAAATGTCAACCACATCGCCCACATCAGGTTTAGACTTAGTAAACCGTATGCGTCAAATGGGAGAATGTGATTTTAAAAAGGCTTGGGTTCGCTTTGATCACGTCAGGCATGTGTAAGGATGGACAACAATTTCTATATATGTGTATGATCTAAGGTACACTATGGTCTTATAGAACTCCTAAAATTTGTTAACTTCTTTACACAACTATTACAAAACTGCTATATAATGGCATGCAGTAGTTTGCAAGATCTTTTGACAATTTCTTCTTGGTGAAATGAAAGAAGAAGACACAATTGCACAAGTTCTATTCTGGGGGAGATGATCAATGATGTTGTGGTGCACAGGCATTCCCAAACCAAATTTTTAGGAGCCAATGAGGTAAGAACTAATTGAAGGATAGTAAGGACAATCGATAACAATGGAACAAAAAATAAATTGGAAGGTCGTGAGTGGTCATGTATTTTTAATTAGAAACAAAGCTTAAATATCCATACAGTTCAATATGTCAAGAATTTTCAAGACGAGCACAAATGACTTTATTGTCAGTGGCATTGTGCATTGATGATTAAACTTTTGAAGTACAGACACATTAGATCATGGTGGGTGAATGGTGAAGTTATTAATGGAAACTTACCAACCATGGATTACTGGCTTAATTGGTGGCATATAAGATACCCCCATTGGTGGATGAAGCACCTCTTGTAGGGGTAAGTATTACTTTCTGAGTTTTCAAAACATAGAGATTGCACTTTGGATTCTCATATGTTAATTTAATCTTTTGTTATAGGATGTAGATGGAGCTTACACTTTGGATCCTCATATGTTAACTTAATCTTTTGTTATAGGATGTGGATGATGCCACTTTGTCACACATGCCAACCACTAATCTAGCTGAAACAAACATGTTGGTTGGTAGGAGAGAGTTTCAAGGGAACCATCAATTTATATGATGCTGTTGTTTTGGATCTCGCTACTAATGCCCTCTTGCAATCCACAAAGAAGCATCCCTTCATCCAAGTTAAATATCATGGAACAGGCTCTACGATAACAAAGTTAATGGAGAAGGCTAGATCATCAAAAGCTCCAAGCCTGACCGTCTCAACAGACTGGTGTGGGAGAAGTATTTGATGATTGGCACACTAATGCATGTGCAGTCAAACTATATTGGTGATAACATTACAGTTACTCGACATTAATAGCCAATAATTTTAAACCATGAGGATGACAACTCATCACATCGTCTAGAGTATGTCGTTGAAAACCAATCACACAAGAAAAAGGGTAGGAGGTTAAACTTTTCATCCCCTATTACTACAGCTATATAAGGTGGTCAGCATAATGAAGAAGGATTTACAACTAAAGATGAGGTGCAAGAATGACATATACAACTTAGTGTGGGTTGTATGTTAAACACCTCTAAGCAACAAGGTCACTAGCCAAGTATGATTAGGTGGCCAAGAGAGCAAGTGTAAGAAGAACATTAAAAATGATGGGTTAAGTATTCCAGCTCCATCTTTTTATGGTATGAGAGAGTGGTTCAAGAGGTCAGAGGCTTTGGTTCACGTGGTTTTGCATAATAGCATGGATCACACAAGGAGAGTATGTAATACCATTTGTCAATCACTTGCAAGACCCCTTAGTTATATGGATAGTTGGAAGAGGTACAAACCTTACTGTGGATGAGATCCGAGCATTGGAGGCTAGAGGATTTGTGTTGTAAAAGGGATTAGACCAAGAAGCAAATGACATAGCCCTTCGATCAACAAGCTATAATATTGGCATATTGGATATGGCGACTAAGAGGATAGATTTAGCAATTTCGAATACAGCTACTATCTTTAAGAATTGGGTCATTAAGGCCAAAAAGATGCAAGTGTTTGTATGGTCGTAGTGATTGCACTTAACTCAAGGCATATCTCTTCTCACTTGTAGAGGCATTAAGGATGTTTGGCTTTGAAGGATTTCATTCTCTCTTAGAGATGTCAATTGAAAGCTTCTAAGCAAGGCTCCATAGAATTTGGGGAATGACAATTCTGAGATCGGCCCTTTTTTTGCCATTGCTTCACTTAGTTTAAGTGAGGAATATCTCATAGTATGATTATCTTCCAGCATGTTGTTATCTAAATGTACTGCTTCTTTACAACATTGATTGTTTCCGGATTGGATACAATGATCAAGTTGTGTAAGCTGTTTTTGTTTAAGCCCATCATGAAACATCTCTTCAATTGAGAATCGTTTAATTTTTCCCATGACTCACATCATGAGTCCAAGAGTTTTATCTGCAGGATAAAGTCTCTAATGATTTTGTTTGGTTTCCGCTCAATTGAATAGAGTTCTTTTGCCACACTCCACTGATCACCTTATCTTGAAAAAACATGGATAACGGTTGTTTTCAAGGTTCTAAAGTTGGTCTTGATTATCGGCATCAATGTTTGGTTTCCGCTCAATTGAATAGAGTTCTTTTGCCACACTCCACTGATCACCTTATCTTGAAAAAACATGGATAACGGTTGTTTTCAAGGTTCTAAAGTTGGTCTTGATTATCGGCATCAATGTGATGAACCATCGATTAGCTTTTCCCTCTAAGCGTAAGTTCAACGCATGTACCTTGGTGGGACTGTTTGGATTTCCAAAGGCCTCACATCGTTGCTCAAACATTTGTATGAATTAAACAAGATTAGTTGTTCCGTCGTATTTGTCCATGATTTTGGAGATCTCTATGGCCGTATTTTTGTATGTCACCGAGGCCGTATGTGAGTGCTCTTGTGGGTAGGGACTCACTCAGTCCTTGGGCAACCCCCCTTCCTAAACTAGTCAGTATATCTAAGGTGTGGGCATCCAGGGGTTGAAAAGGGTTGGTACCTATAAGATTGGTGGAAATGTTTAGTAAAGGACCAAAGCCCGGTGGGATTGAAGTGACAGGGGGTATAAAACCAGATGACATGCTTGTTGTAGGGATGGCCAATGGTATTGGGAGGTGGATTTGGGGCATGGATCTCAATGGCTTGAAGATGTCAACTATTGGGTTCAGTGAGGGTGTCAGCCCATGTAGTACCTCTATCATTGCCATGTCTGATTGCTTAATTGCTCCTTAATGAGCAAGCACACGTGTGTGTGTGTGTGTGTGTGTGTGTGTGTGTGTGTGTGTTTTGCTTTTTATATTTTCTCACAGTCCATTACAACCTCAAGTGGCTACACGCACATAAACCTCCTAGGGATGTTTTTCTAGAAAAAGTGTATGCTAGTAACTTCCCAGATGGAAGAGGAGGTCCTAAAACCTATTTTCCATCACTGTCTCAAGATGAATAAAAAATTCAAGAATTTTTTCCCTGTTTTTTGCAGCATGTTCTTAAGGGTGTTCCAAAAGGAATTTGGAGAAATTCTGTAAGAGAGAGTTGTAGTATTTTTGGAGTACTACATCTTTGTTTCTTTGAGTCGTTCGTGATTTTGTCGTTTAGACTCTCAAAAAGTAGCCCGAATGTCGTTCAAAAAAAAAATTGTGCAGTTTTTTACGATTTTTCGTGCTTTTCGGGCTGTTTTTGCCTCAATTTTCGAGTTGAATTTTGAGGCTGCTGGGGTCGGAGGCGAAAATAATCAATTGACTTCGGACGGCCAAGACCAAATTTCAAGAGCTCGATGTCGGCTTTTCGATGAGCACTAGAGCGCCTTTATCGGATTCACGATTTAGGAGATACGAACCTCTAAAACAGGGGTGTTTTCCAGAGGTTTTTTTGGCCGACGGACCCCCTTTCACGTCGTGAACTAGCAGAGTGTAGTTTGCGGCGTGAAGCAGACTTCAAGGAGTTTATCAATTTATTTATTTTTTTACTGTTTCACGTCGTGAGATGCCTAGTGCTTTATGCCATGAAATGCTTAGTGTTTCATGCCATGAACCGGACTTCACAAAAAAAATTAAATTTGATTTTTTTTTTGTTTCATGTCGTGAGATGCCTAGTGCTTCACACCGTGAAATGCTTAGTGTTTCACGTTGTGAATCAGACTTCACGTAAAAATTAAATTTGATTTTTTTTTTGTGCGAGCGGGGACTGTTTCACAACGTGAAACACTTATTGGTTCACGCCGTAAGCCACTTAGGATGTGAACCGATTTTATTTTTTTTTTTGCGTGAACCTTTAGGCCATGAGACCTTAAGGCATGAAAGTGCAGAAAATGGTTTACGCGTGAACCATTTTTTTCGAATTTTTTTTAGTCTAGTGGGAAATATGAATTTCCTTGTTTGGGGGGAATATTTTTTGAATTTAAAAGTAAGGAGATATGGGCATTTTCCTTGTTTGGGAGGAATATTTTTTGAATTTAAAAGCAAGGAGATATGGGCATTTTCCCAAAAAGATAAGTGGGAATCAAAAAGTCAACCTTTTTATAACACCCCCTTACACCCTTCATAAATGACTCCCAAAATGGACAATTTGACAACTCGTGAGCATCTACTCATTCAATGCTCATTAGCTTAATGAGTTATGTAAAAAAGTGATTAAGAATTAATCAAAAATTAATCCTCTCACTAATCTTTTCCTCTTTTACACTAATCAAGGCCTCTAATTAATCCCTAATCACTAATTAATTAATTCACACAATTGAGCACATCATTGGATAGTATTTCTAAGCTATGTGCATCAACTAATGTGTAAATTAATGTATAATTAGAGATTAATTAGGCTCTTAATTTTGATCTTTTCTTTTAAGACAAAATTAAGCAAAAGCGAGTCAAACTCCTCCAATTGATAAAGAAATTGATGCATGTAGATGCTCTCAAAACACTCAAAAACACTAATTTTGACTGCTCACATGATCAATTTAGACTCCAATTAAAACATTTTCTAATTTTTTACCCCTTGAACAAGATTAATCACCCTTAATGATAAAAATCAGTCCATTAAGAGAAATTAGTCGAATTCAAGGGATTTTTTATAGTTTTAAGAAATTTTTAAAAGATTAAGCTACTTCTAATGCTTGCTAACACTCTAATGCAAAAAATTTCAACAAAAAACACAAATTAAGCTAAAATTAATGATTTTAGTTCTATGTTTAATACTAAAGAGAGCTAACATTCACTAAAAATTGCATTCTCTTGCATTGTTTGATGCAATGGATGCAAACTAAGCCTAGTACAAACTATGTGCAAGCCCTAAGAACATTAAAAATTACATTAACGACAACAAAAACAATAAATTTTGCTAAAAAGTAAGCAAAAAACATTCTTTACAAGAACAAAAAGAGAGCTATTCTACACCAAATCACACACAAATCACCATCAAATCCACATCTTTTTCATGGAAAACAATTAACCAAGACAGTGGGCAATGTGTAGATTAGAGAAAAAACGATGCAAAAAGCCAAGGGATGGCTCCCCGATAACGGTGCCAAAAATGTTATGGCTCACCCTAGCCCCCCTTGAAACACATCTAACAAGAGATTACCTGATGAACCGCAACTATCGTGAGGATCTTTCTAATGGTCGAGCTCGTAACCCTTGAGGTCTCCAAGCTCTACAACTCCTTGAGAAATAATTCCACCGGGCCTCCCGTGAGCATTGTCACACCACCGCCACGTTGCACTATGGGTACTCATCCCTCCTCTCACCTCACATCACTCACACACACACACTAGCATGCATTAGGGAGAGAGATTAGCAAGAGGATTAGCAAGAGCAAGACTCAATTGCACAATGGGAGAGTATGTTGTATTATGAGAGAAATTCACTTATATACATGGCCATAAGTGTTCACACTCACTTAAATTATGGCCGACCGGGCACTTTAAGCTCATAAGAGGCCTAATGCTATTACCATCTGTTGCATGACAAATGAAGATCAATGCAAGGATGCAACAAAAAAGACACTTAGGGCTCTTGAAAAGAGTTCCAAGTTGTAGATGAATATGGGAGTGGGCTTGACAATAATCCCACATGGGAACTTTTGGGAGTTCTAGAGTTTTTATATAAAAAGTGGCCCATTTGAGAGCTAAAGGACTCTTTGGTCATTTGGTTGAGAGGCTCATAGAGAGAGCTTGCTCCATAGCTCCTTCTCATGTGCTCTCCCAAGGCTCTCCATCTCCATTCTTGCTTCAATCTTGTACTCTCTATTCTCTACATTTTCAATGATATGAGGTTATGGTCTACACACTTGCTAATCTAGATTTCTTAATGATGTTTTGATGCTAAAATCTGATTTGTGAATTGTAGAGTGCATGTGATGAAGCTTGTGCATGAAATGATGTGTAGTTGAGGCTTGTGTGATAGCTCTTTGCATGTTAGATTCTTTGCATAAGTTGCATTTTTATGCTTAAGTGTAGCCTAATCTTGATGCTTTGATTATGTTAGATTGATTGCTTGAGTGTTGAAGAAGGATTGAGTAGGACTAGAAGTCATTAGTGTGTGGTTAATTAATCTTCTCCCATTCGGGATAGCCTCTATGCGCTAACCGGGTTGCATTCACGGATTGACAAAGTGTGTGGGTTGGAGTGTAGCCTCCGCTATGCTATGATGAACCAAACAATGGCGCCGCTGTCGGGAACGCACACCTAAGTTAGTGAAGGGTGTTAACCATTACTAAGTGCTCCATTGATTGCAAAATCGTGGATTAGGGTAGATTAGAGTAGAGTTTGCAAGGGCATTGAGTGTGTGATCTCAAGGGCGCCTTGTGTGTTTTTTGTTTTTTGATTAGAAGCAAAAAAAAAAATTAAAACCCCATTGCGGTAGAGAAATCCCGCCATTAATTAGGTTTAAGTGCTTTCTGTTTTTGTATTTTTTGGCATACCTTTTGTGTTGCGGTTGGGAGGGCGTAAGAAGAGCGTGGAGAGGTAGCTGGGAAGTGTTGAGATATATATATATATACGCTGAAAACCAAGGCTTTGGAGGTGGAAGAGGTGGAGAAGCCGACGTGGAGACTGTGTAGAGCGGCCGAAAGAGAAGGGCGGCCGTTGGTGTGGGGAGGCACAGCAGTTGTGAAGGCGGCTGCTCAGGCAGTGTAGGCGGGCCGCACGTCAGGCAAGGCGGCTGAAAAATTAAAAAAAAATAATACATATACACTGAAAGGCGTGGAAGAAGGTCTGCGTGGAGGTGGCGGTTGTAGGGCCGTTGGCCGTAAGCAGATGTAGGCGTTGCAGAAGGCCGAGCGTCGGTTGGCAAGAGAGGCTGAGCGAGGGGTGGTGGAGTTGATGGGCAGCTGTGGGGCCGACGTCAGGCTCAAGGCTACATCGAAAGAACCTAAGGCGGCAGCTGCAGCTCTCAGGAGGTGAGCGCAGGCGGTGGCGCAAGAAGGCCAGTGAAGCGAGTGAAGGCCGGTGGCCCGGTAGGCAGCTGCGCTGAAGGCCACGAAAGAAGCTGGCGGTACAGAAGGCCGCGTGGAGAACAGCTGCAGAGCAGGCTGGTGAAGGGAGCAGAGACGGTGAAGGGCTGGCTGCTGCTGCAGAGCAGCTATGGAGACGAGCAACGAAGGCGGAGGCCATGTAGACGGTGAAGGGCTGGCTGCTGCAGAGCAGATGAGGAGAGGTTGAAGGCGGAGAAGTTGCAACAGATACCGGTGCAGCGGGTGGCACAGTCGAGGCGAAAGCGGTGGAGTGCTGCAGCTGGCAAGGCGTCGAAGCCGGCGTGGAAGAAGACGAAGAATCCGGCGAGGCGCACAGAGATTCGAGCTGATAAGGTTGGCTCATTTTTATTTTTTTTTATTTTTTTATTTTTTTATTAATTTTATTAATTTTTCATGTTTTTGTATTTTTTAAATTAAAAAATAATAATAATAATAAAACAACAAAATAATAAAAAATATAATTTTTTTTAAAAAGAAAAAAAAGAGAAGAAAAAGGAGAAGAAAACAAAAGAAAAGAAAGAAAAAAAAGAAAAAAAACATAAAACAATAAATTTAAAGAAAAAAAAGAGAGAGAAAAAAAACAATTTTTTGTATTTTGAATCCATTGTTTATTTTTTAAATTTCTGTAAAATTTTGCATAATTAAAGTAGCTTGCACTTTAATTTAGAATTTTGGTAATTGTGTGCATAATTAGTATTTTTTTAGCGTAATTCATTTTTTTTGTAATTAGGAAAAGAGAAAAAAAACATAAAATCATTTAAAAAAATCATTAAAAAAATATAATAAAAAAATAGGATAGATAGTTACACCTCACATACTCATTTTAGTTGCCTTTAGTGGTTAGGTAGGGTAAAATATATATATATATATATATATATATATATACATATATATATATATATAAACAAAAAAAAAACAAAAAAACAAAAACAAAGACAAAACAAAAAAACAAAAACACATAAAAAACCAAAAAAAAAAATTTGACCTTATGCACTTGCGGTCGGGACGTCTTATAGATTCTGCCATAGGGCCTAGGGCACCTTCTAGAGTACCTACGCAGGAAAGTGGGACCCAATCGGTAGGAAATTTGGCAGATATTGCTGAAACCCTTTCTGAATCCAAATCCGATACCCTTTCCTCCAGAACAACTAGCTCATTGTCCATGGACAATCTAGGGCCGTCAAATAGTCATCCCTTACCCCAAAATAGGACACCCGCAAGATCTTTTAATCCATTTGAAGCCGACACCATGGGGTTTGTTTGGGGCATCATAGCATAGCGGAGGCTACACTCCAACCCACACACTTTGTCAATCCGTGAATGCAACCCGGTTAGCGCATAGAGGCTATCCCGAATGGGAGAAGATTAGTTAACCACACACTAATGACTTCTAGTCCTACTCAATCCTTCTTCAACACTCAAGCAATCGATCTAACATAATCAAAGCATCAAGATTAGGCTACACTTAAGCACAAAAATGCAACTTATGCAAAGAATCTAACATGCAAAGAGCTATCACACAAGCCTCAACTACACATCATTTCATGCACAAGCTTCATCACATGCACTCTACAAATCAGATTTTAGCATCAAAACATCATTAAGAAATCTAGATTAGCAAGTGTGTAGACCATAACCTCATATCATTGAAAATGTAGAGAATAGAGAGTACAAGATTGAAGCATGAATGGAGATGGAGAGCCTTGGGAGAGCACATGAGAAGGAGCTATGGAGCAAGCTCTCTCTATGAGCCTCTCAACCAAATGACCAAAAAGTCCTCTCTAGCTCTCAAATGGGCCACTTTTTATACAAAAACTCTAGAACTCCCAAAAGTTCCCATGTGGGATTATTGTCAAGGCCACTCCCACATTCATCTATAACTTGGAATTCTTTACAAGAGCCCTAAGTGTCTTTTTTGTTGCATCCTTGTATTGATCTTCATTCGTGCAACACTCCCCCCTTCCTATTTTGCGCACGTCCTCGAGCGCGGTAGTAGCAAGAGCTGCAAAAAAACAATAGATACAAGTAAAGTCTTTTAAAAAAAAGAAAAGAAAAGAAAAGAAAAACCAGCAATGATAATTTCACATGTGAGCATACAAGTGCAAGGCTGATTAAAGTTTTAATGAGTACTAAAATAGGTGAGTAAAGACTAGTCAAAGTGAGACTTAAGTGGTAGATAGTGCTATGCAAAGGCAAGTGTGCTTGTACACCGCCGGTTATGACCGCAGTCTCAATGTCCTACAAGTATTTAAGTTATTCCTAAGTGGCAAACCTACTTCTAAATATGAGCAAAGGTGATTGGAACTCTCTTTTTTTTTTTTTTTGGATGTGTGTGTAGAAGGTGATAAAGATTAAGGTTCCATCCCAAAGAGACCCAAGCAATGGCCAAGAGACCTCCGCCAAGAGAATCTAAAGACCGCTAAGTATCTCAAGGGCGACAGACCCTTTTTCTTTCTTTTATGACATAAGGAGTACCCCTTGAAGATGAGGGCATCGGTCTCGAGGGCCCATAGTGTACCCCAGAGTCCTACCAACAGCTATCAAGGGCATCGGTCTCGAGGGCCCATAGTGTACCCCAGAGTCCTACCAACAGCTATCAAGGCGATAGATTCCTTGAAGGTCTTCTTCTGAAGTTTTTTAGACGTCTGTGTTCACCCCAGAGAAACCAAGGCATCGGCCCCAAGGTGCTAAGACAACCCCAGGTCCTACCAAGCATTCCTCATGGCTGTAGACACGTCATGTCTCAATTCACTTTGTATATATATATATATATATATATTTTTTGGGTATATTTTCATAAATTTTTATTACTCCTAGCACCTAGCGCATACCTAAGAGGTAGCTACCACTAGGGATAACTAATATACCTTGAAAGCATAAGAACTTGGCATATTCCATTGGTATATATCTTACACTGTCTTTAGATAGAAATATCTTTTACTAAGTCTTCTAAGAATCTAGAATTCACTCACCATATTTTAACAACTAATCAAAAACTTAAACCAGCCAACATTGTGTGAACATGCAAACCATATATCCAAAAGATAAAAGCACATAAAGAACAAAAGATTAAGATTTGAATACACCTGTTGTAGTGCCCGTTGATGTTGTTCGTTTGCATTGATGCATTGCTGATTTTGTGCAGATTGCTCCTCCTCGGACTTTGTAGGCGTAGCATGTCTCCCCCCTTCCTAATTTGTGTGCACGATAGGTGGACTATTGGGGCGTGTTTGATGCTCTTTTTTTAGTGGAGATCTCTACAAAATTTTTATTAACAAACAAGAAAAGAAAAGAAAAGAATAAAATTTGCTATTGGTGCCAATCACCGAATATAGCCGAGGGAAAAAACCCAGTGGGAGAAAAGTGCCCTGGCTTGTCGATCTTGTGCTTACCCTTGCGCTGGTGGTGGATCCGTGTCCACGTCTGCTGGAAAGATGGTATCAATTTCCTCAGGATGCAGGGACAATCCCTCACAAAAACCGGCCTCTGGAGAAGGTGGTAGAGGAAAGAGTGCTTCCTCACTAAAATATGGCATTGGTTCTATGGGAAGGTTAAGCAGACAATTTCGATTTTGAAACTGTGCAATATAGGTACTCATATTGATCCAATATTGACATGTTGAGGCTTGGGGAAGGAGGGCTTGCAAGATCGGTGGTTGCAAGTCATTTAAGCTTGTATCCCTCCATTGTTGTGCTTGAACCTCCTCAGGTAATCTACGTTGATTTGGTCCTCTCTCTGGTATTCTCACATTAAGAAGATTATGGCGTTGGGGTGTAATTCCCACAATTTGCTTCATTAAGCCCGTGCCATATCGTCTAAAGTAAGAGCGGCATATCCAACAAATATGTGAAGCTTCTCCTAATACGAACCGTGCACACTCTTGACAATGTAGAAATGGGTGATGCTATTGATAGAATAACGTGACAAAGTGATGCCCACAGCAATTTTCACCTAAGGGAGCATAGAAGTACCTAGAATGTGTTTGAAACGGAGGAGCACTATAACCCCCGCGATGATCAGGTCGAGTACTATCAGGGTCAATGCATGGTGGACATGTATCTCGCCAAATATCCATCAAGAGTTATCTGGACGTAGAACAATGAAATTTAGAACACTCATATCCATCATTACAATTCCAATCAAAAACAAGATTATCTCAAAAAGAACACATCTTCTAAAGGCATAAGGAACTACATTGTTCAAACATTGATCTACCAAAGAGCTTCAATTGCAGTGTTAATGCCTTATCTTTGGTTTTAGGTATATCCTTTTTAAGAGGTGGGAATTTTAGCAATTGTCTTGGAATTTGAGCAAGATAAGAGGATTTAGGCATTGAAATGCTAGAATCTATGCTCAAATGAGACTCATTTGGACTTGTCTTAGGTACACAAGTTGATGGTGGAATGGTGTAACAAGGAGAAATTGGGACAACCGGTGTTTCAATACATGTTTTAGGAAGATCAACACAAGTAGATTTGTAGGTGCTATCACAGCCACCTTTCCTTTCTTGAAGAGTTTGTGTTGATTTCTTTTGCACCCACTGATATGGAAAATCAAGGGTGGCTTTTGGAATCTTTCTGAAACACTCTTTTACCCCTAGCAAAGCATGGCATTTTGGAAGCCAAATTGCTGTTGCCCCCTCATAATAGCCTTGTGCTTTAAGAACATGTTTTGGGACCCATCGAGTAACAATCCGAGGTTTAGGCTTGGAAATGATGTGCTTTTTAGGAGGTTTAGCAACTGGACTAGATGGTACAAGTTTGTACGCATCTTTGGGTAGCCAAATTGATAATTCCTTCTTGCCTGGCCTTCTTTGAGCAGCAACTAGAGTAGTTGGAACATGCCAGCCATGGCCCTCACTTGAGTACTCATCAATTATCCACATCATTTGTTTTGGAGCTTCAAGAGCAGATTTTGAGAGTTGGTTGTGTAAGGTAGAAACATTACCCTTTTGACACGATAAAGCTCGTGGAGTAGCAGATCCCAAGATGCAATCAGAATCAATTTGCAACTTGTATTGTCTATTCTTCCAATCTAATGAGCAATTGGTAGCACTTAACCACGATCTACCGAGAACAACCTCTACTACTGCCTTGGACTTACGTGCCACATAAAAGGGCACTAACATCTGGTGATCCTGAATGGTCATCATAATGACACATTTTCCCTCTATAGGGTTATCTTCTCCTGAGAAGCTTCGTAGGTCCACAGGAATTTGCACAAGTGGTGGTTGACCCAAGGCTATCCAGGTGTCAAACGAGAGAACATTATAATCTGCACCACCAGAGTCAATTAAGGCAGAGACAAAGTAGGTATTCTCATGAAGATGGAGGCACACTTGAATATTGAATGGATCGACATATGGTTCATCAGTAGCCAACTGTATGGCCAACATAGAAGCTTTGCGACGCTCCTTGGCTTTTGCAACTCTAGCTTTAGCCTCCTCTTGAGCCTGACGTTTAAGTAGGTCAAGTGCTTCTTTCCGTGTTTGTGCAGCATGCATCTGTTGAAGCATGGCTTCAGTTAATGGTTCATTGTATTTCTTGAGATGACTTCCATTAATGAAGTTTGCTCACCTTCTAGTGTCTCTAAACGCACTGCACCACTTGGAGTAAGCTCATTAATCACAAACGGTCCTAGGCCACGTTTCTTGAGCTTTCTCTTATGCTTCTTAAGTGTGTACAAGAGCACCAGGTCTCCTTTTTTGAATCGGCCAGTTGTTACATTTCTATCATACCATTACTTCTGTCTCCTTTTCTCAGCATACATCCCCATTACCGCCAATAAGCGGGTCTCATCAAGCTTTTCCAATTCGTCAACACGTTGTGAAAGCTCATGTGACCAGTCCAATCCAATTGTTTAGCTACTCGTAGAGTAGGTACAAGAAATTCAATGGGAAGAATTGCGTCTAATCCAAAAGCAAGCTCAAATGGGGTTGCGCCCACCACAGATGTTTTATAGGCTGTCCTATATGCCCAAAGAATTAAGTGCAACTTTTGCTCCCAATCAGTCCTATGTCCCTCAACAATCTTTGTGAGTGCTGTGCAGAGAATCTTGTTAGTACTCTCAGCTTGTCCATTGGTCTGGGGATGATAAGGTGCAGAACGCTTGTAAATTACCATAAATTCTTGAAGCAAAAATTCTATGACTTCATTTATAAAGTGTACACCTTGATCACTAACGATCTCAATAGGTAAGCCATAGCGTGTAAACACGTACTCATACAAGAACTTGGCTGCGGTTCTGGCATCATTTTTGACTGTTGCCTTTGCCTCAACCCATTTGGTCAAATAGTCTGTTGCGACTATAATATATTCCGCATGCGTGTGACGAGCTGGAGGTTTAATAGGACCGACAAAATCAATACCCCATTTTGCAAAAGCACGTGTGCTTAACGTAGGCCGCAATGGCATATTGTCCTTTGTGAGATGGGAGGTTTGGTCCTTTGACAATCGTCACAACGTTTCACATATTCTTCGACATCCATTTGTAAGGTTGGCCACCAAAGCCCAGACCACCTAATCAACTTAGCTGTGGTATTGCCCGAAAAGTGTCCACCCCCAACACCTGCATGTGCATGAGTTAAGATTTTCAGATAGTCAGCTTCACATACACACATGCGTAAGTTGCCATCCTTGCCCCAAAATTTTTCCTTGTCTTACCATGAATTTGCACTTGTCAGGATTCAAGCATATACGGTAAAGTTGACACTTTTGAAACACAAGTCTGAGGTGTTCTATATGATCATCACGCTCTTGGGAGTGAACACATAAATCATCCATGAAAATCTCAAGGAATTGCCTAAGGTACTCCTTGAATACATGACTCATTAACCGTTGAAAGGTTGCTGGTGCATTTGTTAGACCAAATGGCATAACACGATAGGCAAAGATGCCATCTTCAGTAGCAAAGGCTGTCTTGTGTTGATCCTTTGGATCAATTGATACTTGATTGTAACCGGAGAATCCATCCAAGAAACTATATGGCTTTTTCCCTGCAACTCATTCCAGAACATGATCCGTGATTGGAAGTGGGTAATGATCACGCACAGTAGCTACATTTACCTTCTTGAGGTTTACACATACTCGAAGTTTTCCATTTTTCTTGGGCACCACTACAATAGGGGAGACCCATTGAGTGTGTTCAATCTCATAGATAAATTCTGCCTCTAAGAGCTTGTCTATTTCTTCCTTTATCTTCCGTGCGAAGTTTTCATTGTAAGTATAAGGATGTTGCTTGGAGGGCTTTGCATCCTCTCGCAATGGAATTGTATGCTGACATATGCTTGGATCAACTCCTTTGAGGTCTTTATAACTCCAAGCAAAAACATCGCGATACTCCTTTATTGTTTGTATTAATAACTTCTCCTCATCTAAGGACAAGTCTGTGGCAATCCACACATAGCGAGGCTCTTCTCCTGGCTTAGCAATATCAATCTTTTTTGCATCTTCTGGACCATCGTATGAAACCCCTGGCACGCTTGGTTTTTGTCGCATGGGCTGTTGAAGAACAATCTTCCGATCTTGAAGAGTGTACTGTGTGAAATTGGGAGGAACATTGAGACCTTGTTCTTGTCCACTTGAGTCTTCACTCATTGAAGACCATGCGGTTTTGAGCTCTCCTTTGCCATCTTGCATCGGATTTTTTTGTTCAACCGTTGTCTTTGCACTTCCCACACTATTTTTTGAATCGGTTTTAGACTTGAGTTTTGGTTTTTGTTTCTTCATTTTTTACGATTTTTGCTAACATTTTTTAGCTTTTCTCCTGCTTGGAATCCATCTGATCGTTTTACTTGATCTTTGATACTATTTTGTGCTTGGACATAGTATAGATATCCGTTCTTTCCTGAGAAGTGAGGTGGTGGTCGAGAGTTTTCACTCTTAGACTCCTCCTTTTCTTTTTGTAGTCTCCCACGTTGTTCCCGCTCATCTTGTCTACTGATTCTCTTATGGCTCTTACAACATTTACGTTTAGGTCGGCTTCGAGGTATCTCTACTTGAACCTCCCTTCCTCTCAAGAGTAGGCATGCCTTTCCTAACTCTTCCTCAGGGATTGTCACATCATTATTAAAATCAGAGTCCCAGCCATCTTCCTTACCAGCATCATTAGCAGATTCGAGTGTCAAATCCCCCACTGAGACTTCCTCGACATGCATAGCTGTTGTGGATGTATCCCTATAGTACAAATCATCTAGAAGGGCACGTGGTTGTACCATTCGTATAGGAATAATATCATATCCATCTGAGTCACAAAATTGAATTGGCTTCGGTAAAGCACATGTCGATAATGTTGCAAGGACATGACTCCATTCTAGTGGATCAATTAAATGCTCAGGGAAGGGTTGTGGAATGTATGCCTCATCTGATACACTTCGATTACCCTTAAGTCTCTCAGTGTTGAAATCCCTACATGAGGCTCCACACATCCACAGATCTTCTCGCCCATCTGACAATGTAACTCTTGAGCCCTCAGTTGAAGCAGAATCAAACTCATCTATTGGAGACCTTGTTACATCACGATATGAGTGATTCCTTAGGTTGACCCTTGTGATGACAGAATCATGTCGGAGGTACAAATAATTGTATCCCCAATCTTGAATCATTTGAAATTGTCACATGAATGGTCTACCCAATATCACTTCATAGTTTGGATGTTTTCCAAAATCCACTACTGCAAAGGTGTGCTCATATTCAATCCCACATGTGGTGACCAATATGTTCTCAAGTAGCCCAAGGGGATGTTCTAAGCTCCCATCTGCTAGCTGCAAGCGCATCCTGGTACTCCTAATAGCTGGTTTGCCCCACTTTTCCCAAATGGACCTTGTCACAATGCCCATTCCTGCACCACTATCAAGTATTGCAGTTGAAGCTACTTTTCGCACTTCTAATGGGAGGGTAGCATTTCCCTAATCATCCTCACAAAATTTTCCTACTTTGTTGATAGGAACTAGCATAACATGCTTTGTCTCGGGGTGTATAGTACACTCATGGTGACCCTTTTGTAGCAATACCTGCTCTGACAAACATGTGGCAATATCATTCCACAACTCAGGTCGAATTTTTATCAAATCAAGCAAAGGTAAGGTACAAGCCACTGGTGCTGACAAAATAGCTTGCACGATACTCATATCCTTCTCCTTTGTCAACCTTTTATGCATGGAGGGTATCCTCAAGGTTTGAGAACATCTCTCATATTCTCCCAGATATGATGGTAAGGTTTTCATTGTATGCTTACTTCTAGGAGAAACAATTGTTTGAACTTCCTCCTGGATGCTTGGGCGTCCAAAGTTGTTTTCCGTGTCCCTGGTAAAATCCGCCTCAGAGAATGGAGGCGAACTAATAGAAGACATGTTCTCATTAACTTTCTCATGAACTGTGGCCCACATCTCATTTGCCATGTCCTCAGTAGCATCAATAACTTCATCATTGCATGGGAAGACAAGGCTAGGTGGTGGCAGATTACCTCCTTTCAATTGGGTGTCAATTGGTGCAGACCTTTCGCTATGAGCTTGTGAAATGAGCTCACTTTTCATTTCCCGACTTGATGACACTTCTGGTATGGTTTCTAATGTTGGCTTGAGAGAGGTCGGGCCCCGAGGAATAGGTGGTGGTGGTCCCTCAAGTATTGACTGAGCTTCCCTAATGAGTTGCTGATGTACAGCTAGATTGATCTTCTCCTCACAAGGGTTTGGGTATTCTTGAAGCTTCTTGGGTAGCTCAGATAAAGTTGCAATGCGACTTCTATGAGCATCAATGATGGCATCTAGAGTCTCATTCACTTTATCCACAAAAACAGAACCCCCAGAACTATCCTCAGTCGTACTAGCCTCATTTTGTTTAGCACTAGGCCCAGGTTGAGGTTGATGTTCCTCATGCACTTCTTGGGATGTAAAAGTTTTATCCCTCATGTTTTGTTTAGAGGCATCTTGAGAACCCGTGGATGCACTTTTAGTTTGCTTGTTTCGGTTCTTCTTCCTCCGAGTGGTTTTTTTTCTATTGGGCTGTAGGGTCTTATCCACTAGATTTGTCTTTGCATCCCTAGTTCGAGGTGTCTCATCAATCTGTATTTCGGCATTTCGTGTCTGTGATCATCCTCATTCTCAGATAAAGGTGGTGATGGAACTGCCCCTACAAGGTTGAGTGAGACCTTTGGTTAAGAGGTGCCTTCCTCATGTGGTTTCAGCAGACAATCTTTTGGGAAGTGTTCTACACAACACCCTAGATAATATCTTTCAATTGGTGGAAACTATTGTACTGTTGTATTGGATCAAGATGCTTGCCTTGAGCGATGTGGACAATCACGAGCCCAATGGGGTTCTCCGCGCACTCATAACAGGGGCCCATTGGTTTGGCTTCTACTTTCCTTTGCTACCATTGACCTGAGGGGCCTGGAGTCCTAGGTTGGTAGCCGCATAGCAACATTAAAGAGTTTTGTTCCCCTGAGTGGTTGAGCCTCCAGTGCTGGGCTTGGGTATGCGAGACTTTCAAAGAGATTTTCCTTGGATGAATATGATACATATTCCTCCTCCACATAGCCTGGGTTTACCAAGTCTCTACACATATTTGAATTGTCGTAGTCGACAACCCTCACAGGAGGAGTCCTTGGAGCAGGAGGTTGAGCACCAAGAACAGGTCGTGCTTGCTCTTGTGCCATCAGTGGCTTACGTTCAAAATTAGTATACTGTTGATACATTTGTGGAGCCACTCCACCCCTTGGCTGCTCACGCTCCTATCTCATTCTTGCAATGCGAGTACATTCCTGTGTGGTATGGGTAAAGTTCCAAGCACAGGCTTGGCACCACTTCTTTGTGGGTTGGTTTGTGACTAGAGGAGAAAAGCTATTACATTCCTCTGTTTTATGGTTACCGCCACATGCTCCACAAAGATGAGGACCTGTAGGAAGTACAATCCTCATTCTCTGCTGCTATTGTTGTGGCTGCATGGGTGGATGATAGGTCTGTCCCAATCTCCTTAGTACTAAGTTAGCTATCTGGTCTGGATTTACTAGCATGCTAGACCCTGAACTTTGGTCATCACCCCACTGATCTCTAGGTTTCACCTCTGGGCCAGAACCATCTTGGAATTTGAAGTTATCGATGAAATCCATAGCATCATGGCAACACTCATTGAAATTTGTATGCTTCTTTGCATAGAGATGTGTATGCAGTGTTGAATTTTTGAGTCCTTTTAAGAAGAGAGAAATTAATCGACTTTGGGCGGGCTTCTCATCTTCTGGGCAACGATTAATGTACTGCTTCATTCTATTTACACAGTCTCTAACACTCTCATTCTCGCCTTGCTTGAAAGAGTAGATGTGTGCTACCGTGTCATGTTGAATTCCCATCAAGGAAAAAGCAGCAATGAATCTCTCTTCCAAAACTCGTAAAGAAGATTTGTCTGAAGTCTCTAATGCCTGAAACCAAGCAAGGGCCTTTCCCTCAAGAGTGAGTCCAAATCCTTCAATTTGAGTATGCTTATCAGCCACTTGCTCAGCTCGAACTGCTTGCCTAAATGCTGCTACATGGTCGTATGGATCTCCCGACCCTTCATACTTCTTTCCAGTTTCTGAAGAGTTGATGGCCTTACTTGTCTTGAATACTCATCATAGGGCCTACGGCCTCTCACTCTCAGTGGGAATTGTTCCTCTCTTTGGTAAGATGGTCCACATGCTTCAAAAATTGGTGTGGGTACCCTATTACCAGCCTCACCAAACCCCTCTAAGGATCTTGTCACCCGCATTCCAGGAGGTGCATTAATGGGAGGCCGAGTTGGCTCCCCTACCCTCCGATTATCATAGTGAGAAAGATGTTGTTGTGGTGTGATCGGTGGTCGCACATCTGGTGTAGGACGATATCTTGGTGCTAGAGTTGGGCTACTAGTAGTGGTCCACTTAGATGATGAAGGTCCCTTTCTAGTGAACTCTCGTAGGGGAGGAGCAACAGTTTCTCCAAGAAAGGCTGTCTCTCCTGGTTTGGCTGTATTTGTTGAGAACACTTCCATGAATAGTGGTTGTCCTTTCCACGTGAGTTCCCAAATCTCTTTCCAATCTAAGGTTCGGTATTCATTGGCCCATTTATCAATTATTCTGTTCATGTGTCCTGCAAGCTTCTCAACTACCACCACCAGTGCTAGAGGAAGATCTAGCTCCGGCAATTTAGTTGTGGCATAATATCCCTCTAACGAGTCCTTATAGACCTCTTGAAGTGGGTCATCCTGTAAGACCTTTGTCACTGGAATTTGTCGTACAAACTCCCATTGGTTCTCAGCCCCCTGATCCATTTTGCTCTTGCCTTTCCTATCCCTTTCCAAATTTAGATCTACAAGAAGTAAATCATCTATGGATGGTTTTGAGGACTGGGCATTGGATGGTCCATGCATGTCCGGCTCAATGAGCCAATCATCTCTAGACTCCCTTGCTCTGGAAAGTTTTGATAAGTCAAAGTACTCGGTTTTAGAGAGCTCCCCTAATTTGTCTACATTTTCTGGATGGTAGGTGACTTTGTAGCGAACACCATCTCCACCCATGTACATGTTACCCTGGTCATTGACTAGAGGTGCTCTATCAAGTTCTGAGAAAATGTCTGCGATCTTAACAAGATACCGTTGTTGTGGATCCCTAAAGATCTCAGCTCCTTGAGCATTTGTGTAGACATATTGGAGTCTCACATTAAGTGTTAACCCCATGGTGTCGGCTTCAAATGGATTAAAAGATCTTGCGGGTGTCCTATTTGGGGCTACGGGATGACTATTTGTCGACCCAAGATTGTCCATGGATAATGAACTAGTTGTTCTGGAGGAAAGGGTATCGGAATGGGATTCAGAAAGGGTTTCAGCAATATCTGCCAAATTTCCTACGATTGGGTCCCACTTTCCTGCGTAGGTACTCTAGAAGGTGCCCTAGGCCCTATGGCAGAATCTATAAGACGTCCCGACCGCAAGTGCATAAGGTCAATTTTTTTTGGTTTTTTATGTGTTTTTGTTTTGTTTTGTTTTTTTTTGTTTGTTTTTTTTAAAGAAATATATATATATATATATATATATATGTATATATATATATATATATGTATATATATATTTATATATATATTTTACCCTACCTAATCACTAAATGCAACTAAAATGAGTATGTGTGGTGTAACTATCTATCTTATTTTTTATTATTATTTTTTTTAAATGATTTTTTTTATATGATTTTATGTTTTTACTTTTTTTTAATTACAAAAATTATGAATCACGCTAAAAAAATACTAATTATGCACAAAGTTACAAAAATTAAAAAAAATGCAAGTTACACTAATTATGCAAAAAATTAAAAAAAATAAAGAATTACAAAATATGCAAAAAAGCAGACTCCTAAAAAACACTTAATTTATAGAAATTTTTTTTTATTTTTTTTATTTCTATTTCTTTTCTTTTGTTTTCTTTTGTTTTCTTCTCCTTTTGTTGTTTTTTTTGTTTGTTTGTTTGTTTTTTTTTTAAACTAATAAATTTCGTGCCAATTACAAAAAATATGAATCTACTAATTATGCACGCAATTACAAAAATTCTAAAAAAAATGCAAGCTACTCTAATTATGCAAAAAAATTTACAAAAATTTAAAAAAAATGAAAATTATGCAAAGAATGTGGACTCAAAATAAAAACAAAAAAAAAATTAAATTTCTTTCTTTTCTCTCTCTTTTTTTTCTTTTATTTTTTTTAAAAAAATTTATTTTTCTTGTTTTATATTTCTTTTTCTTTTTATTTTTATTATTATTTTTTTATTTTTTTAAAAAACAAATACAAAAAAACATGAAAATTAACAAAAATAAAAAATAAAAAATAGAATTAAAAATTTTAAAAAAACACTCACCTTATAATCCTTATCGGCCCGGATTGTACACCGCTGCAGCCGCCTTCACGTGCTTCGTCAGGCGCCCTTCTCGCTCGTCTCACCACCGCCTCTGCTTTGCTTAGCTGCCAGCCAACCTTCACAACTGCAACACTGGCCGCCCAACACCTTCACCTCCACTTCGACGCCTTCCCACTGCTAGCCGCCTCCTCTGCGTTTTTTTCCACTTCGACGCCTTCCCCCGCTGGTGCTTGGTCGCCTACAAACACCCTCGCCTTCTGCTACGCTGGCCAACCTTCACAACTGCAACGCTGGCCGCCCAACACCTTCACCTCCACTTTCAGCCGGCCGCCCGCAGCAGCTACAAGGTATAAGCCGGCCACCCACAGCTACAGCGCTTCTGCGAATAAATATATATTTATATATATATATTTTTATTTCTTTGCTGTTGTTCCAGAGTGTAAATAAATAAATAAATATATATATATATATATATAAAGTCGCCTCCAACAGCTGTTGTTAGATGATGGAAGGAAATTTTCGCGTCACAAGGCCCTCCCAACCGCAACACAAAAACACAAATGTTAGTGTTTTAGTTGATTAGTGACACAAGGTATGCCAAAAAATACAAAAACAGAAAGCACTTAAACCTAATTAATGGCGGGATTTCTCTACCGCAATGGGGTTTTAATTTTTTTTGCTTCTAATCAAAAAATAGAAAACACACAAGGCGCCCTTGAGATCACACACTCAATGCCCTTGCAAACTCTACTCTAATCTACCCTAATCCACGATTTTGCAATCAAATCAATGGAGCACTTAGTAAGAAGTAATGGTTAACACCCTTCACTAACTTAGGTGTGCATTCCCCGGCAGCGGCGCCATTGTTTGGGGCATCATAGCATAGCGGAGGCTACACTCCAACCCACATACTTTGTCAATCCGTGAATGCAACCCGGTTAGCGCATAGAGGCTATCCCGAATGGGAGAAGATTAGTTAACCACACACTAATGACTTCTAGTCCTACTCAATCCTTCTTCAACACTCAAGCAATCGATCTAACATAATCAAAGCATCAAGATTAGGCTACACTTAAGCACAAAAATGCAACTTATGCAAAGAATCTAACATGCAAAGAGCTATCACACAAGCCTCAACTACACATCATTTCATGCACAAGCTTCATCACATGCACTCTACAAATCAGATTTTAGCATCAAAACATCATTAAGAAATCTAGATTAGCAAGTGTGTAGACCATAACCTCATATCATTGAAAATGTAGAGAATAGAGAGTACAAGATTGAAGCATGAATGGAGATGGAGAGCCTTGGGAGAGCACATGAGAAGGAGCTATGGAGCAAGCTCTCTCTATGAGCCTCTCAACCAAATGACCAAAAAGTCCTCTCTAGCTCTCAAATGGGCCACTTTTTATACAAAAACTCTAGAACTCCCAAAAGTTCCCATGTGGGATTATTGTCAAGGCCACTCCCACATTCATCTACAACTTGGAATTCTTTACAAGAGCCCTAAGTGTCTTTTTTGTTGCATCCTTGTATTGATCTATTCGTCGTGCAACAGGGTTAACACTCAATGTGAGACTCCAATATGTCTACACGAATGCTCAAGGAGCTGAGATCTTTAGGGATCCACAACAACGGTATCTTGTTAAGATCGCAGACATTTTCTCAGAACTTGATAGAGCACCTCTAGTCAATGACCAGGGTAACATGTACATGGGTGGAGATGGTGTTCGCTACGAAGTAACCTACCATCTAGAAAATGTAGACAAATTAGGGGAGCTCACTAAAACCGAGTTCGTAGACTTATCAAAACTTTCCAGAGCAAGGGAGTCTAGAGATGATTGGCTCATTGAGCCGGACATGCCTGGACCATCCAATGCCCAGTCCTCACAAAACCATCCAATGCCCAGTCCTCAAAACCATCCATAGATGATTTACTTCTTGTAGATCTAAATTTGGAAAGGGATAGGAAAGGCAAGAGCAAAATGGATCAGGGGGCTGAGAACCAATGGGAGTTTGTACGACAAATTCCAGTGACAAAGGTCTTACAGGATGACCCACTTCAAGAGGTCTATAAGGACTCGTTAGAGGGATATTATGCCACAACTAGATTGCCACAGCTAGACCTTCCTCTAGCTCTTGTGGTTGTAGTTGAGAAGCTTGCAGGACACATGAACCGAAGAATTGATAAATGGGCCAATGAATACCAAACCTTAGATTGGAAAGAGATTCGGGAGCTCACGTGGAAAGGACAACCATTATTCATGGAAGTGTTCTCAACAAATACAGCCAAACCAGGAGAGACAGCCTTTCTTGGAGAAACTGTTGCTCCACCCCTACGAGAGTTCACTAGAGAGGGACCTTCAACATCCAAGTGGACCACTGCTAGTAGCCCAACTCTAGCACCAAGATATAGTCCTACACCAAATGTGCGACCACAGGTCACACCACAACAACATTTTTCTCACTATGACAATCGGAGGGTAGGGGAGCTAACTCGGCCTCCCATAAATGCACCTCCTGAAATGCGGGTGACAAGATCTTTGGAGGGGTTTGGTGAGGCTGGTAATAGGGGCCCTACACCAATTTGGGATGCATGTGGACCATCTTACCAAAGAGAGGAACAATTCCCACTGAGAGTGAGAGGCCGTAGACCCTATGATGAGTATTCACGACAAGTAAGGCCATCAACTCTTCAGAAACTGGTAAAGAAGTATGAAGGGTCGGGAGATCCATATGACCATGTAGCAGCATTTAGGCAAGCAGTTCGAGCTTACAAGCATACTCAAATTGAAGGATTTGGACTCACTCTTGAGGGAAAGGCCCTTGCTTGGTTTCAGGCACTAGAGGCTTTAGACAAATCTTCTTTACAAGTTTTGGAAGAGAGATTCATTGCTGCATTTTCCTTGATGGGAATTCAACATGACACGGTAGCACACATCTACTCTTTCAAGCAAGGCGAGAATGAGAGTGTTAGAGACTGTGTAAATAGAATGAAGCAGTACATTAATCGTTGCCCAGAAGATGAGAAGCCTGCCCAAAGTCGATTAATTTCTCTCTTCTTAAAAGGACTCAAAAATTCAACACTGCATACACATCTCTATGCGAAGAAGCATACAAATTTCAATGAGTGTTGCCATGATGCTATGGATTTCACCGATAACTTCAAATTCCAAGATGGTTCTGGCCCAGAGGTGAAAACTAGAGATCAGTGGGGTGATGACCAAAGTTCAGGGTCTAGCGCGCTAGTAAATCCAGACCAAATAGCTAACCTAGTACTAAGGAGATTGGGACAGACCTATCGTCCACCCATGCAGCCACAACAACAGCAGCAGAGAATGAGGAGTGTACTTCCTACAGGTCCTCATCTTTGTGGAGCATGTGGCGGTAACCATAAAACAGAGGAATGTAATACCTTTTCTCCTCTAGTCTCAAACCAACCCACAAAGAAGTGGTGCCAAGCCTGTGCTTGGAACTTTACCCATACCACACAGGAATGTACTCGCATTGCGAGAATGAGACAGGAACGTGAGCAGCCAAGGGGTGGAGTGGCTCCACAAATGTATCAACAGTATACTAATTTTGAACGTAAGCCACCGATGGCACAAGAGCAAGCACGACCTGTTCTTGGTGCTCAACCTCCTGCTCCTGGGACTGCTCCTGTGAGGGTTGTTGACTATGACAATTCAAATATGTGTAGAGACTTGGTAAACCCAGGCTATGTGGAGGAGGAATACGCATCATATTCATCCAAAGAAAATCTCTTTGAAAGTCCCGCATACCCAAGCCAAGCACTGGAGGCTCAACCAGGGGAAAAAAACTCTTTGATGTTGCTAGGCGGCTACCAACCTAGGACTCCAGGCCCCTCAGGTCAATGGCAGCAAAGGAAAGTAGAAGCCAAACTAATGGGCCCCTGTTATGAGTGCAGAGAACCCCATTGGGCTCGTGATTGTCCACATCGCTCAAGGCAAGCATCTCGATCCAATACAACAGTACAACAGTTTCCACCAATTGAAAGATATTGTCTAGGGTGTTGTGTAGAACACTTCCCAAAGGATTGTCTGCTGAAACCACATGAGGAAGGCACCTCTCAACCAAAGGTCTCACTCAACCTTGTAGGGGCAGTTCCATCACCACCTTCATCTGAGAATGAGGATGTTGTGCCACTTAGAGTCATGACTCGATCACAGACACAAAATGCTGAAATATAGACTGATGAGACACCTCGAACTAGGGATGCAAAGACAAATCTAGTGGACAAGACCCTACAGTCCAATAGAAAAAAGACCACTAGGAGGAAGAAGAACCGAAACAAGCAAACTAAAAGTGCATCCACTAGTTCTCAAGATGCCTCTAAACAAAACATGAGGGATCAAACTTTTACATCCCAAGAAGTGCATGAGGAACATCAACCTCAACCTGGGCCTAGTGCTAAACAAGATGAGGCTAGTACGACTGAGGATAGTTCTGGGGGTTCTGTTTTTGTGGATAAAGTGAATGAGACTCTAGATGCCATCATTGATGCTCATAGAAGTCGCATTGCAGCTTTATCTGAGCTACCCAAGAAGCTTCAAGAATACCCAAACCCTCGTGAGGAGAAGATCAATCTAGCTGTACATCAGCAACTCATTAGGGAAGCTCAGTCAATACTTGAGGGACCACCACCACCTATTCCTCGGGGCCCAACCTCTCTTAAGCCAACATTAGAAACCATACCAGAAGTGTCATCAAGTCGGGAAATGAAAAGTGAGCTCATTTCACAAGCTCATAGCGAGAGGTCTGCACCAATTGACACCCCATTGAAAGAAGGAATTCTGCCACCACCTAGCCTTGTCTTCCCATGCAATGATGAAGTTATTGATGCTAATGAGGACATGGCAATTGAGATGTGGGCCACAGTTCATGAGAAAGTTAATGAGAACATGTCCTCTATTAGTTCGCCTCCATTCTCTGAGGTGGATTTTACCAGGGGCACGGAAAACAACTTTAGACGCCCAAGCATCCAGGAGGAAGTTCAAACAATTGTTTCTCCTAGAAGTAAGCATAAAATGAAAACCTTACCATCATATCTGGGAGAATATGAGAACTGTTCTCAAACCTTGAAGATACCCTCCATGCATAAAAGGTTGACAAAGGAGAAGGATATGAATACCGTGCAAGCTATTTTGTCAGCACCAGTGGCTTGTACCTTACCATTGCTTGATTTGATAAAAATTCGACCTAAATTGTGGAATGATATTGCCACATGTTTGTCAGAGCAGGTATTGCTACAAAAGGGTCACCATGAGTGTACTATACACCTTGAGACAAAGCATGTTATGCCAGTTCCTATCAACAAGATTTCAAGATTCAAGGGCAGTGTCTACCCTTTTACAACTCAATCTGGTGTTTAATAGATGATTACAACAAATTTATTAGCATAAAATCACCAGAAATTACATTAAATCAAGGGTAACCAATTTGTACGGGATGGTTGGAGTATCAAACCAACTCCGAATTGCAATATGAAGTTATAGGGATCTGTATCATATACCTAATGGTTAATTTGAACCCTCAATTGTACCAAAATATAGTGATTAGTACTGATTAATCACTGATTAGCAAATTAATCCACTGTTTTGTGTGCAAAAAACAGAGTATGCGGGGAGTCCAGATCTGGTGCCTTAGACTTCAAATGAGCTCAAATGCTTTCAAAGGCATCAATAGCAGTGAGTCTAGTAGAGTATTAAGCCAAGAAACACAAGATTTGACCGAATATTGAAAGCTTAATCTCTGTTTTAGCAAAGTCACTTGTAAATTTGATGAAGAGCTTGGATCTCACTGTAGACTTGATGAAATTGAATTCTGTCTTCACCAGCTTGTAGAGCATGCTTGAAAACATCTTGGGCTAAGAGGAATTAGAGCCATTTGAACTAAGCAAGCAAAAATCTTAAAACCCCTTCAGAAAAACGGCGCCTGCTAAATCGTCGATTTCTTCCTCATGCGTCGGCGGTTTGCTGCGTGGATTCAACTGGCTGGAGCTCCTTTGGGTTAGCTACCTTGGGCTAGAAGGGTTTGGCCAATGATTGAGTATGCAAGGAGCTAGAGCTCCTCCACCAGCTGGGGGTACAGAGGTGAGTTGAAAAAAGAGGGAAAATTATAATTTTCTACTAATCCTAATTAGCAAAATAATTAGCAAGATAATGGGCTCACAAATTAGCATGGCTCTGATACCATGTTGAAATTAGGGCTTTGTGATGAGCTATGATGGATCAAACACTAGAATCAACATCATTAAGCAAATAATTAAGACGTAATTAGTGGGTAATTAACAAATAGATTAATGTAGGCATCATTAACAAAGTGATTAGTAAATAATTAAGATATAATTAGTGGGTAATTAACAAATAGATTAATGTAGGCATGGATACTCAAAAACCAGCAAATTCTCATTAGGGCAATGCCTCAATTTATAGAGTTTACATCAAGCATCTAATCCCACTGATTTCTCCTTGATTCACTCTACCTCTTTTCCCTGATTCTCTCCACCTCTTCACTTTTCCCAGAATATCTCCCAGAATATCTCCACACTTCCCAGAATATCTCCACACTTCCTAAATCTTCTCATGCTACCCTTTATTCTCTCCCAGTAGATTCTTCTCACCTTTTCACAGGTTCTTTCACATTTACACATCCTCTTTTACAGCCTCTAACCAAGGGCTTGTTCCCGCACACACCCTATTCACTTGTATTTTCAACATATTTTAGCTTTCACATCCAATAAAGCAAGATATTTTTGAAGAAGTCGACATATTTATAAAAGGACACTATTTTGAGCCCCACAAGTAGATTAGCTTACACGTCTATTTTTTAAGAAGTCGACATATTTATAAAAGGACACTATTTTGAGCTCCACAAGCAGATTAGCTTACATGTCAATAAAACAAGCTATTTTTGAAGAAGTCGACATAGTTATGAAAGGACACTATTTTGAACCCCACAAGTAGATTAGCTTACACGTCAATAAAATAAGCTATTTTTTAAGAAGTCAAAATATTTATAAAAGGACACTATTTAGAGCCCCACAAGTTATTTCACGTAATATATTTAAATACACCAAGAGGAAGCATGGGCTCACTCTTCTGTGGGGACAAATTGGACCCAATCTTATGTCTTGAACATTTGTTTATTCTATTTTATGCTTGGTATTTAACATTTTGAAATCAATTCATGGGGCATGTCAACCTCCCACAATAAAAACCAAGAATTAGGAAGCTCTAATGTTACAAAGGAAAACAAAGAAAGGAATAAACTCAAACACTAAAGGGAAATAATGGTGAGGATGTCTCCCCCCTATTATCTTGCATTGGCTCAAGGCTATCTTACACACTCATGAGGTCATTTTGTACTCACATGGTTACCATTGTATTATTGGTAGCTAGTCTTTTTCTTTTCCATGGCTCAATATTCTCGCAGATTCATTGTACTATTTTTGGTCTCATAGACCCATCAAGCCTTTGAATCATGTTTCATGTTCGTGGTATTCCATGATGAGATTTCCATGTACAGTTTTATATTACTCCAATGAGATAGCTTTGTTCTATTTCTATTTTATTTTCCATTCCATGATGCGATATGCCATGGACATTATTGTATCACTCTGGTCTCATAGGCCCATTGGGTCTTTAGTAGATGTTTAATATATTTATCTATCTTTCTTTCTCTCTTGTTTGCAGGCTTTCAAGTGCCAAAGTCATGGGTGTTGCGCACCACTTCATTTCTGCTCAGCTATGGCTAATTTGCTTCTAGCCTCTAATGACTTTATCTCAAGCATCAAATTGCTACCTTGCACCAATAAAATGTATCACTCAAGGACTGCATCTCTGCGAGCTTGAGAATCACTTTGTAGCATTGGAATCCAAGATAGAAATTCTAACAAAATTCAAGACAACATGCAAGACAAAACATGAAATCCTCTCCAATGCCAAAGAAGCCGAATATACCTTGTAAGAGATGATTGAGAGACTCAAGAAGATTTGCAAACAAGTCATATTTGAAGTTGAGAAACTGGAAAGAATCAAGGCTCAACTCCTCTAGTTTTGTGTCGCACGGGGGGGGTGCAGGGGGGGCTCTCCAATTGATACAAGGAGAAAGCAATACATAGATCTCATTGAATCGGACACCATCATCGTCAAGCTACTTCCACGATCATATGGAATATTGAGACCATATGAAACATCAAACCAAAAAGCAAAGGCCACATCACACTCCCTATCAAAGAAAACCATCTCGACACATCCTCAAGTAGTCAAACAAATTAAAGGGTACATCGCTATGGGTGGTTGAGGAACTCACACTAGCACAACTCAAGCAAAAGGGAAAAGAGCTAGAGAAAGTACAAGTAGCCTCTACTTGTGGTGGTTGAGGAACTCACACTAGCACAAGTCAAGCAAAAGGGAAAAGAGTTAGAGAAAGTACAAGTAGCCTCTACTTGCATGCAAGTAGGCTATCTACCAAGGGAGAAGGGCTATCATCCATGAATTTCACACCCGCAAGCTAGGGACGCGGACTTTGTCTAGTCTCTTACATGAGACCCCAACCCTCTCACAATGTCAATTTATATGTTGCATATTTTGAGGCCACTATTGTCTACCTTTGTATTTTGGTACCATAGGTCATATTTGGCCTAGTGGCTATTAATTAAATCTCTCTCTCTCTCTCTCTCTCTCTCTCTCTCTCTCTCTCTCTCTCTCTCTCTCTCTCTCTCTCTCTCTCTCACACACACACACACACACACGCACGTACATACGCATGCACACACACACACACACACACACTCATGTGAGGATAAAATTATCTTTTCTCTCTTATGCTTCTAGGTCTTTGTGCTAACAGTCGATTGGGTCTCTATGCTGGTGATGGTGGGCTAAAAATGGATGGACAATTGTTGGGGCTGGACTGAAGAAGCATATATATCATGTTATACACTCAAATCATATTAACATTCAATTAATATCAACTTAAGTCCTCCTTTGAGGAGAAAGGAGAATAATGGTTAGATTGACAATGGAATGAAGGAGGGCCAAACGACTAGCATTCTATCATACTGATGGATTGGATGTAAAAGAGGTGGCTCTCATGTGGAGCATGTTGCAAATATCGCATGCATTAAAGAGAACACTATCTTTTTAGATTTCACATAAATATAAAATTATAAAAGATATTAGAATGGCAACAAGTGCTAAAGCTAATGACTTATACATTAATTAATTTTTAATGAGGGTGCTCATATATATTCTTAAAACATAAAACCTTAGGTAAGCTAAGGCTACGAAGGTTGCTACTAAGGTCGTTTCTTTAAAAATATTATGATTTTAAATTAAACATGAATGAATTACCAATAATAAATTACAAGATAGTAAGAATGGTAAAATTTAATAGCAGATGAAATTATCCATGGGTGAAATCATGAAGTACATAACCAATACCATTAGGAAAGGAGTCATGTGCATTTATAAAAAGAGTAAAAAGCAAGATAAGATGTAATCGTATACATACACACAAAGCCAAAAGCTAGAAACCCAATCCAATACATAAAGTAAACATGACTACTAGAGAAATCTAAAGGAAACAAGCTTCTTCCTCGGTTAAGCCCACAAATTTACAAACTTCTGGTGACAGCAGTATGAACTCATCTCCATCCACAATTGCTTTTTTGAAACTTGTGTACTCTTTCCCAGATAGAACGATATGATGTGGAATAGTTCTCTTGTGATTAAGTGTCTTACTCGTTCGTAAATGACAATGGGATTGCCATGACTTCCTAGCTCTACAGTGTGGTTGCCATGCACACCTTCGTTATTGTGTCCTCCATCAGCATCTTCACCTTTGTCATCTTCATGTTCTTCTTTGTCGTATTGTGTATGTACATGATTGAAATATCTATAACTAGGAGTATTTACAAAGAAGATTTCATCAATGTCTATGCATTGGGTCAAATGAGGAAGCTTCATCACTTTCCAAATGGCAGCGGATCTTGTCCTGCTCATGCCGGATCCAGTCTTTGGAATTACCCATGATGTTGCTGGGTAGTATTTCCCTATGCAAACCATTTTGAGGAGAGTGCTTTGCAGTGAAGCACCCGGCTTATATTGTCAATATACACATATGTTCGTTCAAACAAATTAATGGGTGATAAGCATACTTTGTTTTTCAAGTCTGCTTGTCCTCAAAGAGCATAGAGTTGACATCCTCTTGTTATCTCCTCATCACTGGAGATATTATGCGAGAAGAACTTGAAATGGGTCTTATGTAAGTCTTTCATACAGTATCGCCTTCGAATGTATGCATTTTAATTTGTCTTAGACCTCTACACGACTATAGCACCCTCTGATTTGAAGAAATCCCAGCCTAAATATCTTTTGATGGGTTTGCCTATACTTATGAGCAATGGAGCTATGAGACTTACGACCATTTGAAAATGTAAGTGGTTTAAAGTACCACCTTTTTCTAGTGCAAACATTCCTTTTAAACAATCCATCCTTATAAACTACTCCGGTGGCTTCTAGCATGAGAGATGTATGTCTTTATTTCTTATAGCCACGTTCACTGATACTTCGAAGTTTGTCTTCTTCTTTGGCAAAAATTGAGGTATCTTGTGGACATAGGGCTATGGGTCTGCATTTTTTTCATTTGTCATGGGCTGTTTGCCTTTTGAGTCACGATGTGTAGATATGGAGGTTCAGGCGTATGAGTCGTAACATCTCAAAGGTTGCATGTGAAACCAAAACTAAACAAGGCAAATAGAAAACTTTTTCATGGTTCGAGTTGAATATTACTTTATTTTTTTATGAAAAGGATGTGGGGGCTTATCTTATTAACATTGTGCTTACTGCTTTATTCTAAACGTTTTTTATTATTAATATCCATGCTCTTCATGGTGCTTTTATTAAAGTGCTGATGATGGCACATCATATGAAACCTATAAATGTGAAAAATAATACACGCGACTGTACTTCTCAACACAGAACCAAAAAAAGTTATCGATGTGTACAACATTTAATATTTGCATAAACAATATAGACAAAGGGAAAAAAAGGAGACAAAAACAGAAATGCAGAATCACCTTTTTATTATGACAAAACAGAAATGCAGATTCACATTTTCATAAAATGTTGAGGATTATGTGCATGCATTCATTTTCCATGAAGTCACCAAACGGTTTACAGTAACTCTAGTAGTAAATGAGCCTTATAACCTTAGAGTAAGACACTCTAAGGTACCACTAAGGATCTCACACTAAGAATGGATGCTAGATTACATATTTTCTAACACCCTTCCTTGATCAAGCATCCATATCACGCAGGGTATGCTTGGATCAATTCTACCACTAAGATAAAGATCATTGAGACATCACTAAGATTAAAAAATGCCCAATGGGCTATAAAATGTCATACATAACAACTACTAGAATAATGTGTTAGAGAAGTTTGTCTCCTCCTTCTCTGGTTGCTTTGTCTTTCCTTTCTCTTTCTCCTCTTCTTCCTTCTTCATTTTGAAGATGTCGCCCTTATTTTTACAATAATAGTAGGTTTGAGGAGCCTTGGTCTTCTTTTCCTTGACTGTAGAGCGGAATAGGCATGCTCCACTGGAATTGGTGTTGAAGAAGCTGAAGCTTTTGAACCCTCCATACGGGTTTCCTCCAAAAGAAGGGAAGAAGGCACTAAGGTAAGATTATGATTGGTTTGATTGGCTATCACTGAGACACATTACTCATATAACAATGAGAGGCATGCTAGAGAGCAACACATAGATGGCCCCCTCTTCATCATCAATGGTAACACCTACACCAGTGAGTTGATCAATCATACATCTAATGTCATTGACATGAGAGGCAACACTAGTTTTTTCATCCTTTTCCATCTTGTAAATTTTCATCCTTAAGAAGAACCTAGTAGTTGCATTGGTTTTCTCAAAGATGGACTTGAGCCGATACCAGAAGACTATGCTCTATCCTTCACTGCATAGAGGCTATGAACAGTGTAGGTGACTTCTGGAGGTGTGACAATTCGAGGAAAGGGATGGCATTCAACCCTAGGAATAGTTGATGTAGAAGGTTGGGCTTTATCATGCTGAAGAAAACGTGCCAGAATGTCCGTCTCACGGCAAAGCAACAACGATGAAGATGGGTGACGATCCAACTTCATGATGTTATTGTTAATCCAATTCTAATATTAACAAGAGCTACCGCCATTATCTTACATCAAGGAGTCATAGTAGATACACCAAAGGGTCATACATTCAAGATATAAAGCAATAGTGTCCAAAGCTACAACTTGGACGGGTGCCCATAATGGTGTGACAGAGTATTTATTGGCGATTCTCACTTCAAGAGTGTGTGGTAGCAAGTTAGGATAAAGTCCTAAGTGATGTACCTCATGGATATATTATGGGAATAGTCATTGTAATAGCATTAAGCCTCTTATGAGCCTAAAGTGCCCGGCCGACCATAGTTTAAGTGAGTGTGAACACTTATGGCCATGTATATAAGTGAATTTCTCTCATAATACAACATACTCTCCCATTGTGCAATTGAGTCTTGCTCTTGTGCTAATCCTCTTGCTAATCTCTCTCCCTAATGCATGCTAGTGAGTGTGTGTGAGTGAAGTGAGGTGAGAGGAGGGACGAGGACCCATAGTGTAATGCGGCGGTGTAACAATGCTCGCGGGAGAAGCGGTGGAATTGCTTCTCAAGGAGTTGTAGAGCTTGGAGACCTCAAGGGTTACGAGTTCAGCCATTGGAAAGATCCTCATGACATTTTGGATGTGTTTCAAAGAGGGTTAGGGTGAGCAATAACATTTTTGGCGTCGCCTGTCGAGGAGTCATCCCTTGGATTTTTCCATCGTTTTACCTCTAATCTATGCATAACCCATTGTCCATTATCCTGATTAATGGTTTTCCATGAAAAAGATGTGGATTTGTATGAGATTTGGTGTAGAATAGCTCTCTTTTTTGTTTTTGAAAAGAATGCTTTTTGCTTAATTTTTAGATTAATTTGTTGATTTTGTTGTTGTTTTTATGGTTTTCCATGTTCTTATGGCTTGCAAATAGTTTGTACTAGGCTTAGTTTGCATCCATTACATCAAACAATGCAAGAGAATGTATTTCTTAGTGAATGTTAGCTCTCTTTATTTAAACATAGATCTAAGATCATTGATTTTAGTTTAATTGTGTGTTTTTTATTGAAATTGTTTGGATTAGGGTGTTAGCAAGCATTAGGAGTAGCTTAATCTTTCAAAAAATTTCTTAAAACCGTAAAAAAACCCTTAAATTTGACTAATTTCTCTTAATAGACTACTTTTTATCATTAAGGGTGTTAATCTTATTCAAGAGGCTAAAAATTTAGAAAATGTGTTAATTGGGGTCTAAATTGATCATATGAGTAGTTGAAATTGGGGTTTTTAAGTGTTTTGAGAGAATCTAAATGCATCAAAACACCTAATCACATCAATTTTTTGATCAAATCGGAGAAATTTGACTCTCTTTGCTTAATTTTGCCTTTAATTTAGATTAATTTACCCAATTGTTGATGCACAAAGATTAGTTTTTCCTTGCTCTATCCAATGGTGTGCTCAATTGTGTGAATTAATTAGGGATTAGTAGTTAATTAGAGTCCTTGATTAGTGTAAAAGAGGGAAAGATTAGTAAAAGGATTAATTTTAGATTAATTCTTAATCACTTTTTTACATAACTCATTAAGGCTAATGAGCATTCAATGAGAAGATGCTCATGAGTTGTCAATTTGTTTATTTTGGGGGTCATTTTGAAGGGTGTAAGGAGTGTCATTAAAAGGTTGACCTTTTTGACTCCACTTACCTTTTTTGGTCCCTTTCATTTTAAATTCAAAAAATATTCCTCCCAACCAAAAAGGGAAATTCATATTTCCAACTAGACTCATTTTTTTTAAATTTTCACGTGAAGTTCGGTTCACGCGTGAAAACCGTTTCACGGCGTGAAACACCAGTTCACGTGGCAAAAAATAATAATAAATAAATAAACAAACAAACAAAAAGTAAAATTTAATTTCTATGTGAAATCCGGTTTACGCATGAAAACCGTTTCACGATGTGAAACACTAGTTCACACAGTAAAAATAAATAAATAAAATTAAAATTTAATTTTCATGTGAAGCCTGGTTCACGCGTGGACCGTTTCATGGCGTAAAACACCAATTCATGCGGCCAAAAAAAATGACATGAATGGAAAAATGATGTGACATGAACGGAAAAATGATGTGAATGGAAATCCGATGTGAACGAAAAAATGACGTGAACGAAAAAATGACGTGAATGGAAATCCGACGTGAACGGAAATCCGGCGTGAAATAATAATAATAATAATAAATCAAAATTTAATTTCCACGTGAAGTCCGGTTCACGTGTGAAAACCGTCACGGCGTGAAACACCAGTTCACGCGATAAAAATAAATAAATAAAACAAAATAAAATTTAATTTTTCGTCGTAAAGTCCGGCGTGAAAACCATTTCACGGCGTGAACACCATAGTTTCACGTGGGGGGAGGAAACACAAAGACTCTAGAAAACACCTCTGTTTGGAGGCCCGTATCTCCTAAACCGTATATTCGATGAAGGCACTCAGAAAGCAGACATCGAGCTCTTCAACTTTGGACTGTCGTCCGAAGTCAAAATCGACCATTTTGGCCTCCGACTAGCAGCCTCAAAATTCGACCCGAAAATCGAGACAAAAAACAGTCTAAAAATCACGAAAAATCATAAAAAACAGCGTGAAAACGACGACGAGCCGAGCTACTCTTTGAGGGTCTAAACGACAAAATCACGGATGACTCAGGGAAACAAAGTTGTAGTACTCCAAAAATACTACAACTCCCTCATACAGAGTTTTTCAAAATTCCTTTTAGAGCACCCTCAAAAACATGCTGCGAAACATGGAAAAATTTCTCGAAATTTTTTTCGCCTTGAGACAATGATGGAGGATAGGTTTTAGGACCTTCTCTTCCATCTGAGAAGTTCCTAGCATATGTTTTTTCCGAAAAAATATCTCTAAGAGGTCATTCACGTGCGTATAGTGCCTAAGCTAATTAGGGCAAACGGACACCCGTTTGATCCAACGAAGAGTACGCTAAGCCTCTTGAGACTATAAACGGGCCAAGGGAAAGTATAAAAAGTTAAATTAAAAAAAACTATAATTGCTCATTTTTAAGGAGCATTTAGGCACTCTGACATGGCCATGATGGAGGGATTGCCAGGGGGTCACACAAGGACTGAACCCAATGGCTGACATCTTCGAGCCATTGAGATCTATGCTACAAATTAACCTCCCAATGCCATTGGCCATGCTTATAATAAGCATGCCATCATGTTTTACACCCCCTATAACTTCGATTCCACTAGGCTTTGGTCCCTTGCCTAACATTCCCGCAAGTCCTATAAGTACCAACCCTTTCCTGGATGCCGGACATACTGACTAGTCTAGGAAGGGGGTGGCCCAAGGACTCACTAAGTCTCTTCCAAACAAGAGCACTCACATACGGCCTCAATGATTCATACAGAAATACGGCCGTTCAAATTTCTAAAATTATGGGCAAATATGACAAAACAACAGACCCTGTTCAATTCATTCAAATGTTTGAACAGAGATATGAAGCCTTTGGAAATCCCAACTGCCCCACTAAGGTACATGCGTTAAACTTATGCTTAGAGGGAAAAGCTAGTCGATGGTTCATCGCATATTGATGCCGGCGATCAACACCAACTTCAAAACCTTGAAATCATCCTTTATACATGGCTTTTCCAGACAAGGTGATTGATGGAGTGCAGTAACAGAACTTTATTCAATTGAACATCAACCCACTGAATCCATTAGAGATTTTATCCTTAGAATTAAACTCTTGGACTCACGTTGTGAGTCATGGGAAAAATTAAACAATGTTCAATTGAGGAGATGTTCATGATGGGCTTAAAGAATAACAGCTTACACAACTTGATCATTGTATCCAATCTGGAAACATTCGATCAATGTTGTAAAGAAGCAATACGTTTAGATGACAACATGCTAGAAGATGATCATGCTACGAGATGTTCCTCATTTAAACCAAGTGAAGAAATGGCAACAGAAAGATCGATCTCGGAATTGTCATTCCTAGAATTTTATGCAGCTTTGTTTAAAACCTTACAGCAAACATGTGTAAGAGAGGATGTAAACCTTCAAAACCAAACATTCTTAATGCCTCTAATAGTGAGGAGCGAAATGCCTTGTGTTGAATGCAATCAATACGACCATCCCAATCCTCATTGTGCATACAAGGCACCTGTTCTTTTATTCTACATATATTGTAAAACTTTTGACCATGATAGTAAAAAGTGTCCCGCTTCATCCATAATGGACTCAAAACCTCCATCTCCCGTGCACCAAACAGAAACAGTCCAAAGGGTAGAAACTGCTCAAGAAGCAGTTAATCGGACACTTCAATGTTTCTATTGTCGTGGACCTCACAAGGTGGCAAACTGCACAGTTTGGAATACTTCCATGCCCATAGTCACACTGACACCTTGCGAGACTGATGTGTGAATGAAGTGGCATTGATCACATGTTCCAAGATTGCCCAAGACGAGTTGCTTCAATGCAACTTGTCTCACAGAATACAACTCTTAACATCTTAAGTGTACAAAACGTGCAATTGTCCACGGTACCCTTGAATGTGCTTACACGCTGTCGTGCCATGGCACGTCTATGGTGTGAAACCATGCATGTGAGGCCATTAAATACAAATTCAGATGCATGGGATTAAGTGCCATGTCTTGAGTCATTATATGATGCCCATGTACATATGTTCATATTGTAAATGAGGTTCAATAAGACGAGCTGAAGCTGAGCCAGGTCTCGAAGCCTCAGTACATGAGTGTGGTGTGAATCGTGGAGTTTTTATGCTTATGGTGAACCTTGGGGCTAGCAGAAGTCCCTGTGCCTTTGTACATAGGTTTGGATTTTGCTTGAGTATTTAACATCTTTTCTTAGGCCCCACGAGATGGTAAAATGCTCAGAAATCATGCTTGAGATGATAGTGACATTTGATTAAGGTTCAAAATGGCATGGATATGGCCATGGTCATGACTACATGGTGATGGAGACATGTGAAAGAGGATGTCAAGAATCTTTGGTCAATGCGTGGGAATTACCCCTTGTGAGTCTTGGTGTAAATAAGCCCAAAAAAAAATGTTGATGCTTATCAACCTTAAGAAATGGAGAAAATGGAGGGGTCTTTTAGCATTAGTTGTGGCCATTAGTGTGGCTTTTGGAAGAAATTAAAAATATATATACACTAAATAAAGGTGGCCAGCTTGAGGGGAGACGTGGAGGGTTTATACATTGGCCAGCGCACCATCGAGAAGGCTGGCGAAGATGCAACTGTCGGCTGCGTTCCCTTTGGATCGATGGGCTCTTCGTGTTTCAGCGTTAGGATCTCTGCTAATCTGAAAGCTGGGAAATATGCGGAGCGCGTTGGTGCTGGTGCTACTTGTGATTGTCTGTGCTGAGGCTTTTGGTGTGATCGTGGGGTGTGAAGAAGCTGTCATAGCCTGAGAAAGATGGTGGAATGCTAGTGGTGGCCGCCTCTGGACAAGAGAGAGCTGGCTGGAGAGACTGCCTTGGAGAGGTGCCTGGATAATCGTGAGGAAGCAGAGGCTGCTGTTCGTGAGGAAGTAGAGGCTGCTGTTCGTGAGGGAGCTGAGGCTGCTGGGACTGGGCATAAGGCACACAGAAGTGCAGCATAAGGGGTCGACGAGTTGAAGGAGTGGGCCGCCTTGTAACTCTAGAGTGATGCTGTGGTGACCCTCCGACCAGCGCGACAGAGATGAGAGAGGGAGAGAGATTCGTTTGTCCCCATCACTCCTACTACTGAGGGCTACTGCCAGACTCTTCCCTGGAGATAGGCGACCATGTTCTTGGCGACAGATTTGCTGAATTTTACTGTTTTGGATAGCTTTGCTGCATTCTCCTACAATCGCCTTCTCTTTGGAGCTGCCTTGGATCTTGGGCCCTTGCCCCCAATTGCTGGAGTATACTGGAGGAAAATTCCGCCCTGTTTCTGGAGTTAAATGGTGCTTGGAGGTATTTTATCTATTATCTATCAGTTCTGTGGCTACTGGAGGCTACCCGAGTATTTATTTCTTGTTCTAAAGGTGATCTTGAAGGTGATTTCAGAGCAGGCTGGGCGTGTTTATGGTTCATGTTGCCCCCAGATTGCTGGTTAACCTGGTTTGACCACTCCTAACTGGTGTTTATTACAAGTTGGTTGCTGCATGAAGGAGTTCTCTCTAATTATGATATATCTAGTGGGAATGGTTTTATTGAATTCAGCAAGTATGTGGTGAAATTCTTACACTACTGAGTGGCCATTGAGAGGACAAGTACACTGGTAGGTGATCTTTCTCATTTGGATAGCTGTGTAAGGTTGGTTTGGCTGAATCTAGCAAGGATGCTGTGGATTCTTACACTGTTGAGTGGCCAGTGAGAGGATAGAGCACCTGCAGGATTAGAATCGACTCTCACAGTCAGAAGTCTCGCACTTTCCCAGCGACACCGCCCACGTCACGACAGCTTTGGTGAACCCGACGTGAAACTGCTGGGGTGAGAGTTAGTGGTGAAATACACAGTGCAAGTTATGGCTGAGAATCCTGAGGGACAGGGGGTTTATTTTGACCCCGGGGTTATGCAAATGTTTCAGATGTTTACTATGTATATGCAACAACAGCAAGCGGCTGAGAGGGGGCAAATTTCCACGACTAAAGCACTGCAGTCAATCGTGAAGAAGGTGGATCAATTTGATGGTAAAGATATCACAAAGTACCTGCGCAATTATACAAAGGAAATGGAGCTAAACAGGGTGACTGAGGAGGATATGGTTCGAAGCTTTGAGCTGGTATGTGTTCCCGAAATAAGAGAGCGCATAAGAGGATTATAGGCAGCACATGGTGGCAGAAATTGGGAGGAGTTCAAGCTTGCTTTGAAGGATGATTATTTCATGGAGGATTCCGAGCGGGTGACCAAACGGACTTTCTTGGAGTGGGTTACAAAACCCAAAATCGGAATTTCTGCCACAGAGTTGCTAAGAGAGTTTGAGAAGCGCTATGCCCAGCTGTCAAGGATTGAGCGCACAACCTTAGACAGGGAAAAAACAGAGCTCTTCTTACAAGCAGCTGGGAAAGATCTCCAAGAAAAACTGGAAATTCTCCTTGAGGATAAGGATAGAGAGCAGGGGCTAAAGAATGATTGGAATGATGTCGAGGATGCAGTCACCATGCTAGCAAAGCGGCAGCGAAGGAGGGATAAAATGGTGATGAGCTCGGCAACTCCTATAACTGCTGTTACCCCTGAGAATCTACCAAAACCAGCTGCTGCAATCCCAAAGGTAGAAGGGCCAATGGATGAGCTTATTAAGGGCATGCGAGACCTAAAACTGAAGATGTCCAGAATTGAGGAAAAAGGGCTACCATTAGGGCAGGCTTCTATGCAAAGGCCTCAAAGCAAAGAAGGGTTTACATTCAGATGTATATGGTGTGATGACCCAGAACATGCAAAGAAAGACTGTGTTAGCTATAAGGAAGCCCTCAGAAATCAACTTGTGTTTTTCAAAGATGGAAAAATCCACCTTACAGAGACTGGTCTTCCATTAAGCACAAACTTTGGAAAAGGAGGGATGAAAAAGCTGGTTGAAGACATGGTTGCTGGACATGCCATCTCTATGGTTGAGGCAGCAACCTATGGATTAAAGGTTGGTTAATCGAAGCAGGAATCTGAGAATGATGAAGATTATGAGAATGAAGATTTTTGGCCATCAACAATGGAGCTAATTGCTTCAAAGAAGGTGTCTAAACAGGCTTTGCATGAGGCAGGTGACTGTATACGTCTTGAGACTGGTTGGGAAGAGCCTGTGGATTCTTTATCTGTTCATGCTTACATTGCAAAATGACAGAATAATGAGGCACAGGTAGAGGAAAAGCGTAAGAGGGAAAATGAGGAAGGAGGGCCATCAAAAAGGGTCACCCGTGGTAGTGAAAAGAAGGGTCCTGGGCCATCACATATGCCTCCGCCGCATAGCAAACCTCCACAGGAAGTATCAATGGAAGAAGTGCCAGTAAAAATGAAGCATTAGAAGGAGAAGAGTAAAGGGAAAAGTCCACTCTACAAGCTTCAATCTGATATTGAAGCTGCAATAGACCTCAAAAAGGTGCTTGAAGAGAGGATTCTAAACAGTAGGGTGGAATTTACACTAGGGGAAGTCTTGGGGATTGCAAAGAAATAATTCCATGATGAGATAATTGATATTATACAAAGGAAAAGGCAGTCCATAATTGAATCTATTCCATCACAAGGGGAGACAAGCACTTCCAAGACTCATGGAGTACAGGTACAGCAAAAGGAAGAGAGAGAGAATGTGGTGGAATGTAATCACTCTGCTGAAGGGGCACAACAAGTGCGCTTTGTGGATGAGGATGATGAGGATGATGAAAAAGAAGTTCTTACAAAGAGTCATTACTCTAGGAGCCATTGGGCAAGGGCCACCACTGAAACCCTTTGTGGATGAGGATGATGAGAAAGAAGTTCTTACAAAGAGTCATTACTCCAGGAGCCATTGGGCAAGGGCCACCACTGAAACCCTTGTCAAGATAGGTGACTTGGAAGAGCCGTATGTCGCTCTAATCGACCATGGGTCTGAAATAAATCTTATGGCTAAAAATCTCTACAACAAATGTAAGTGGCCAATGGATGTAGATCATGGGTGGATGATTAAAGCGGCTAATAACTCATCTGGAGAGCTCTATGCAGCCTGTCCAAATGTAAGGGTAACTATAGGGGATGTGAAAGATGATCAGAACTTCTTTGTCCAGGAGATGTCATCGTATCCCCTCATCCTTGGGCAACCCTACATTACAGCTGTGAGGATGGAAACAAAAGTTTTGGATGATGGCTCGGCATATGCAAGAATAAGGAGTAAAGATGGCAAGAAAGCTGTTCAGTTCTTGATAGTTTGCATTAACCATGAAAGGAACCGTGAGTCTCTTCGAGCACAGTCACTCCCAAAGATAAACAGAGAATTCATGAACTACAGGGAGATGAGGGATTTTGGCCAGGTGCCATTGTAAAGCGGGATTCCAATGGTACAAGGGAAAATGAGTTCTCGCAGGACTCAATCAATGTAAATAACTTTTCAGCAAACTTTCAGAGATTCTCTAGTTATGGGTCAATAGTCTTTGTAAAAAGCAAGGATTTGAAGCGTGGTATACGTCGATATGTACAAAATGTACAAAAAAGTCTTGAGCAGTGTGGTCTTTTGGAGAAAAATGAGTTTATTTCAGGTGTGCTTGACGAGGTGTCATTTGTGGATACTATGGGTGAGCTTTTTGCCATGGAAAGCGCATGCTTACAGGGTGGGAATGAGGTGGTAAAAGTGTCATCTGTGGAGATGTATGATATAATCCGGGAATTTGAGGAAATGGAATGTAAAAACAGGTATTGTGAGATGGATGCTCGTGTTGATACAAAGTATAAAACGGTTGCAAAGAAGGTGAAACCAATTGCCTTGCCCCTTTCAAGGAGAAGATAGATGAAGCCTCTATGCAACCGAATCTCAGAGATCCGAAGAAAATTGGGCATAAGTTTACACAAGAAACCCTAAGGTAAGGATGTGTACCTTACCACAGGGAGCCACCAACTCAGTGGCGCATATGATGAATGGAATGAATAAAGTCTTGCGAGACTTCATACCACAAATAACTATGCCTTTTTTGGATGATGTGCCAATAAAAGGCTGTGATGAGAAAGATAAAGATGGGGATTTGGATTCAAAGGGGTGCCGCAAGTTTGTAGCAAATCATATAAAAGATTGTGATATGATTCTATCCAGGCTTGAAGAGGTGAATCTTACTTTATCTGGATTGAAATCAGTGTTTGGGGTTGGTGAAGTGCTACTTGTGGGGCATCTTTGTAGTACTAATGGACGCCGACCTTGTCCAGCCAAGATAGATGCAATACAAAGAATGAAAGAGATATGCATTAATGTTACAGAGGTGAGGAGATTTCTTGGTGCATGTGTCTTTTATGTTATATGGATCCCACATTATGCACATGTAGCAGATCCTCTTTATCAACTTTTGAGGAAAAATCAAAAATTTTTGTGGAGTGCAGCACATATTAAAGCTATGCGGAAGCTGAAATGTCTGCTCCAATCATCACCTACTCTAAGGAAGGCAGATTATGAGTGTGACAGGCCTGTGATTGTTACAGTTGATACTAGTCCTACTGGAATAGGATGGGCAGTAGGGCAAGATGATGAGGATGATCACAGGTATGTAATCAGATTTGGAGCAAAAGTATTAAGCATTCGTCAACGAAATTATCCGCAGATCAAGAGGGAGTTATGGGGAATAGTCACGCTCTAAAATGTGAAAAAGAATATCTTATTGGGGCATCTGTACTTGTGGAAACTGATTGCTTGCCACTCCTTGGGATGATCGCAAGCCACTCCTTGGGATGATCGCAAGCTGATTGCTTGCCACTCCTTGGGATGATCGCAAGCTGCACCACTCCAGATATCGCTATGCTTAGGTGGATTGCCTATATCAAGTCACTAAATCCTGAGTTTGAGCATATTGCAGGAAAAGATAACCCAATTGCAGATATGCTATCAAGAGCCAGGTATGAAGATGAAGAAGGGATGATTAGTGACATTGATGATGTAGGTACAAAGTTCTATACTACTGCATATGCAAAAGGGGACTATACTTGCTTATCAAATGCACTTGAGTCTTTTACTGAGGAAATGTATGAAGGAGATTGGTTGCTTATTGGTCGATACTTGAGTACCTTGACAAGGCAGGAAAATTGGTATGACTTAGAATTCAAGAGGATCCGTAGAAAGGCATATGGGTATTTTCTAAAGAATGGGTACCTGTGGAAGCATCCTAAGCAGAGGAATGCTATGCCACAGAGAGTTATATGTGATAAAGAGACTCAAGGGAAGCTCATGAAAGAATTCCATGAGAGTCTCTGGGCTGGACATCGAAGTGTGTGGGCCACCTTTACCAAAATAAAGGAAAGATATTGGTGGAAAGGAATGTACAAGGATGTATCCCAATATGTGAAAACATGCATGGTATGTCAAATGTACTCGAATGTGCGACATCGTGATGGCCTGCAACCAACCTACCCACCTGCCATGCACTACAAATGGGTAGTGGATCTAGTTACAATGCCCTTGGGAATCTGGTAGATGCGGTACGTAGTACTTGCAAGAGAAGATTTGACAAATCAGGTGGAAGGGCATGCTCTTAGAATAAAGAGTACGGAAACAGTATGCAAATTTCTCTTGGAAGTTGTGATTTGCCGGTATGGTTGTGTTGGGAAAATATCAGCTGACAGGGGTGAGCTAGATGTTGAAGAAGCAAGGGAATTCTTCTCTAGAATTGGCATCAAATTGGCCCTAACATGTGCTTACAACCCTGAGGGCAATGGTAAAAGTGAGCGAGGACATCCTCCAATCATTAAAGCTTTGGCTAAGGCATGCAGAGGAAGAATGCGAGAGTGGCCAAGGCTGCTACCATATGCTTTGTGGGCTGACCGTACAACTCATAGCTCAGTGACAGGATACATGCCTGCAGAATTAATGTATGGTCAGAAGCCAGTAATGCCAGTTGAAGAAGTAGTTCCAACTTGGAATGTATTACCCTAGGTGGAAGAATTGAACAGGGAAGACCTCCTTGCATTGCGAATGAGGCAGCTAGAGAGGAGGCCTGAAGATGTAGGGCTTGCTTGAAAGATGCAAGGTTAAAAAATAAAGAAAGATTTGATAGAAGACACAGACTCCGACCAAAACCCATTGAAGAAGGTGATTGGGTCCTAATGTATGATAGTAGTCTTCACAACCAGTTCACTGTGCAAAGGAAGTTTGCGAAAAGATGGTTTGGCCCTTACATTGTCAAGCATGTGCATGGAAATGCCACGTATACCCTGTGTGAGCTTGACGGAACAGAGATAAAGAATCCTATAGCAGGCAAAAGGATCAAGATGTTTAAAAGAAGGCATGACAGTGATCCTTTTGATTCATAGGAAACTCAAGATGAGAGGCTTGATAGTGATAGCATGGATATGGTTGAAGAGGAAGAGATTGATCTTCCTGGTAATGTAGAAGATGAAGACAATATCCAGATTTATGTGGATCTTAATGATGACTTGGCACATACCGGAGGATGTGCAGGTTTAGAGGGGGTGGATGTCGTGCCATGGCACGTCTATGGTGTGAAACCATGCATGTGAGGCCATTAAATACAAATTCAGATGCATGGGATTAAGTGCCATGACTTGAGTCATTATATGATGCCCATGTACATATGTTATTGTAAATGAGGTTCAATAAGACGAGCTGAAGCTGAGCCAGGTCTCGAAGCCTCAGTACATGAGTGTGGTGTGAATCGTGGAGTTTTTATGCTTATGGTGAACCTTGGGGCTAGCAGAAGTCCCTGTGCCTTTGTACATAGGTTTGGATTTTGCTTGAGTATTTAACAGCTTTTCTTGGCCCCACGAGATGGTAAAATGCTCAGAAATCATGCTTGAGATGATAGTGGCATTTGATTGAGGTTCAAAATGGCATGGATATGGCCATGGTCATGACTACATGGTGACGGAGACATGTGAAAGGGGATGTCAAGAATCTTTGGTCAATGCATGGGAATTACCCCTTGTGAGTCTTGGTGTAAATAAGCCCAAAAAAAATGTTGATGCTTATCAACCTTAAGAAATGGAGAAAATGGAGGGGGTCTTTTAGCATTAGTTGTGGCCATTAGTGTGGCTTTTGGAAGAAATTAAAAATATATATACACTAAATAAAGGTGGCCAGCTTGAGGGGAGACATGGAGGGTTTATACGTTGGCCAGCGCATCATCGAGAAGGCTGGCGAAGATGCAACTGTCGGCTGCGTTCCCTTTGGATCGATGGGCTCTTCGTGTTTCAGCGTTAGGATCTCTGCTAATTTTAACCATGAGTTCTGGAGGTCGCGGCAAGAAGCCTTCCACGAAGTCTGTGTTCCGATCAAATAAGGTTGGCCTTTAATTCCCTGTGGGCCGGATCGCTAGGTTTCTGAAAGCTGGGAAATATGCGGAGCGCATTGGTGCTGGTGCTACTTGTGATTGTCTGTGCTGAGGCTTTGGTGTGATCGTGGGGTGTGAAGAAGCTGTCATAGCCTGAGAAAGATGGTGGAATGCTAGTGGTGGCCGCCTCTGGACAAGAGAGAGCTGGCTGGAGAGACTGCCTTGGAGAGGTGCCTGGGTAATCGTGAGGAAGCAGAGGCTGCTGTTCGTGAGGAAGTAGAGGCTGCTGTTTGTGAGGGAGCTGAGGCTGCTGGGGCTGGGCATAAGGCGCACAGAAGCGCAGCATAAGGGGTCGACGAGTTGAAGGAGTGAGCTGCCTTGTAACTCTAGAGTGATGCTGTGGTGACCCTCCGACCAGCGACAGAGATGAGAGAGGGAGAGAGATTCGTTTGTCCCCATCACTCCTACTACTAAGGGCTACTGCCAGACTCTTCCCTGGAGATAGGCGACCATCTTCTTGGCGACAGATTTGCTGAATTTTACTGTTTTGGATAGCTTTGCTGCATTCTCCTACAGTCGCCTTCTCTTTGGAGCTGCCTTGGATCTTGGGCCCTTGCCCCCTATTGCTGGAGTATACTGGAGGAAAATTTCGCCCTGTTTCTAGAGTTAAATGGTGCTTGGAGGTATTTTGTCTATTATCTATCAGTTCTGTGGCTGCTGGAGGCTGCCCGAGTATTTATTTCTTGTTCTAAAGGTGATCCTGAAGGTGATTTCAGAGCAGGCTGGGCGTGTTTATGGTTCATGTTGCCCCCAGATTGCTGGTTAACCTGGTTTGACCACTCCTAACTGGTGTTTATTGCAAGTTGGTTGCTGCATGAAGGAGTTCTCCCTAATTATGATATATCTGGTGGCTGGTTTTATTGAATTCAGTAAGTATGTGGTGATATTCTTACACTACTGAGTGGCCATTGAGAGGACAGGTACACCGGTAGGTGGTCTTTCTCATTTGGATAGCTGTGTAAGGTTGGTTTGGCTGAATCTAGCAAGGATGCTGTGGATTCTTACACTGTTGAGTGGCCAGTGAGAGGATAGAGCACCTGCTGGCAGGATTAGAATCGACTCTCATAGTCAGAAGTCCCGCACTTTCCCAGCGACACCGCCCACGTCACGACAACACTTACAAGCTAAAGCACGACAAACAATAAAAAAAGAACGTAAAAGACAATACCTCAACATGGGTAGAAGAACATGCTTTAAAACAGAACCCAAAAGAAGGAGCAAAACCTTCTAAAACCAAGAAAAACAAGGGACAAAAAATTATCGAAACCAAGGTCGAGTTAAAAGACAGGGAAAAAGAGTCTGTAGAGGACATAAACCCAAAAGGGGACATATACACGAAAGAGCCAAAAGCTATACAGGATGCAGAAGTATCCACATCAAAGACCACCACACAAACCTCAACACCCATATGTATGACACACGATACAAAAACCCAAAAGAAAAGTCGATCTCGTCGCATGGGTAAACATAGTGAAAAACTGACAAACCAAAGAAAGTCAGAGAATGAAACAAGTTCTAGTATATCATTAAGTGAGGATGAAACAAGTTCTTACTCTTCACTCAGTGCAATACATAGACCAAGCAAGAAACTAGAACCCACCCAACCACCCCAAGTGGATAATAATGATCACATGACATATGCGGAACGCAAAAAGCAAGCTCAGGAGAGCATGGTTAGCTTGGTTGAATGTCTTACAGGGTCACCGGTTGTGATTGAACCTCATAATGCCAAACCTAAAACAGCAACCAAAATACAAATCCTAGAGGAGTATCGCTTCCTCTTTCAAGAGGAAGACATAATCTCTACATAAGAGTCATTTGAAACAGACTGTACGAACTATAGGCTTGAGAAAGCATGTAAGGAATTCGATAATTCCCTTACAAGATTAAAATAATCTCTCAAAACCTCATTCGGAGGAATGCTCTTCTCTCATAATAAAGCCAGCATCACATCAACACTTGCACCTTTAACGGCTCAACCTAAGTTATACAAGGACATAACGAACTACATAAAATAGGAATGTCAGGATTCGCAAGTTTCCAAACAGCCCTCATTAAGAATTGTCAGAGGGCCAAGTGTGCCATTGTATGCATTGACTACTCTTGAAAAAGCTGAGAACTAAACAAAGGATGAAAGTGAATGGAAATATGAAATAGACACAGGATCTGAAGCTGAAAAAATAACCGAAACACCCATGGTTCCTTTGGAAGATTCTATCATGGTATGGTTGGATTTCCCTACTACAAGCAATGATGTTCAGCGCAAACGCGCATTGATTAGTTCTCAAGCAAGTCATAACATCATAACAATAGACACTTGGGTGTCATTGGGACAACCTAAACTCACCCGATAAGCAATAGTCTTGTAAAAGGAACCAATGAACAAAACATTGAAGTTTCAGGTTACTTTAGATACACTACTCGAACAATCGATGACGATATGGAATTTACATTCCATGTTACCCTAGATTCCCTTGAGTATGATGTCATCTTTGGTGGACCTTGGATAAGTGAATTGTTGTATTCACTAGATGAATCCATGCAAATAGTTACCTTGAGCACTCCTGTCTCGGCAATGTACAGTTGTTATTTATGGGAGGAAGAAACCTTGTAGGAGATGGAACTTCCAATATATCTTACTGAAAAGACCCCTAGGATTTTGGTTGGATTGGAAATTGCAAATAAAATCACCATAGCTCAAGCACAACTTTATCCCACACGAGAACACAATCTCATGACCTTCGAGCTATGGGATTTGTTAGGTCAACCAACACTCACGGCATATCGTGAAAGGATTACCTTTACACAAGACTTGAACATGCCATGTTTGGGGTACTTTGAACATATAATGTATATTGAAACTAACCCCCTCACTTGTAAGTTTTTTGTGGTTGAGTATGTGTTGGAAGCAGATTTGATCTTGGGGCATAAATGGACTGTTGTTGCCCAAGCACCACTATGCTTTGCTAGTGATAGAGTCATCATGATGGTCGACAAAAAGTTGACAATACCATACTGCCAGGAAGAGGATCCAACTTTAATGGATATCTATGATGTTGAACACAAAAGGATACAAGCCTCTTCCACAAAAGCCCCTCTACACAATGACCTACAATCTGAAACCAACTCCGATAAAGCCTCTACTCCTTCAACCCCATCCTCACCTACGAAGTTCGATGCTAAAACCTCGCAATCAGCAGCTATTCTTGAAGAAGTTCCCATAGCCAAACCATCTATCGCTAACAAGGAACTCAAAGGAAAGATCCCGGAGCCTATGCATCTTCATCATCAACAAACCTCACCAATGGAGATAACCACATGCTCAAAGGCCTCGTCATCGACAGCCACTCCACAAGAGACTCTAACCTCATCATCAACAATGCCAATGAGTCTTAAACCTATAGCCTCAGTGCCAACCAAAGTCAAGGAGGGCCCCACCAAGATTCCCACAATCGCGATATCTTAATAGTATCAAAATGTAGGTGGAGAAGCAACTACTTGTAGCTCAAGGCTACTATGAGAGTGCCAATCAAATTTGGGTGCCTTGACAGTCAAAAACTCTTCCTCAACGAAGCACTCGAAATCCAAGGAAGAAGAAGAGTACTCCACAACACTGTCCATAAGAGCCTATGCGAGTTCCTCAAAGAACTCCACCAATGCAACAAGTGTGGGTACCAAAAACACTGCTGCAAGCATAAGGGTACTACCAAAATAATACCAAAGCTTAGGTCCCCAAGCACATCACAAAGTCCCCTAAGCTTGCACAAAGAAGAAATCCTCTCAACACCAAGCACAACGGCCACCAAATTACAGTGTTCATCAAAGATGGGTGCTTGTGAATGTTCTTCAACCAACAAGGATACTATGATGGTAATTCTCTCATATGGTTGCCCCACAATCGAACAATGTGAAGAAAACCTCACCACAGACTTCAACCCAACAAATTCACCTATAGTTAATAATGGAGGCTCAAACAACAGCAATCCCTCGACTACTCTCGTCCATCTAGCACCAACACAAGAGCTTAACAGTTCAAGCAAACAATCAGCAGTCTTTCCTACTGCCTCGACATCATTTCAGCAACAAATTCAAGATCAAATATAGAGACTTAGGAGCATATCAAGAACAAAATAACAATGCTCTTGTCACCCCTCTGGAAGTGAGAAATGAGCGCACAAGAAGCTGTTGCTTGCAAGTCATGACCTAGTAGACCAAAAAAAAAGAGGATCAAAATCTACAAATTCACGGAATTCCATATCACAAAATTAAAACTCACGGAGTTCCATCTCACTGCTTAAGAACCTGCACTTTCACATTTAAGCTTCATCATGGATTAAGCCATATCACACAATAGCCACTATATATTTGTTAAGCTTATTACTTACTATTCTTTTGGGTAAATTAATGTAGCAGCTACTCCATGAGTACATATCCATACTCAAGCACTGGAGAACAGTTGCACCAAAGCCTCACCATCGACAACTTCCAGGTACATCTCTGGATGGGAGGGCCATGGTGGGCGAAAGCCTGGTCATCAATGGTACAACCCATCGCTTGGAATTTTCCTTCAAATTACAAACCTCTCCAAACGACGCCACAATCTTCACAACTCAATGATTTTCAATCCCTAGTGAAGATCTCTATTTTAGCCTCGCAAGTCGACGTAATTCTTTCAATCCTCACCAACAAGTGGCTACTTCAACATATAGCAGTTCAATAAGAGTCTATATGACTCAATTCTTGTACTTCATGAAAATTTGCTTCTAAGAGCACTTAATTATGCATAAAAACATAAAAAGCACATGGGCAGAAGAAGACAGGATCAGGTCTTACTCAACAACATTTAACAAGAATCCTACCACACAAAGGGACATCATCACAAGCCAATTACTTCAAATGATGAATGTCGCTTCAATGAATCAAATGAGGAACTGAGAATCACCATCTCGTTCTGATGATTAAGTCTACGTTCCTCCGGATCCTTCTCTCTCTTTTCTTTCATTATTAACATCTCTTAGTGTTCCCCCCACTAACAAAAATCACATGTAACTTTGCCGATGATTGCCAAAAACAAAGTGGGCCAAGAAAAAGGGGCTCACACAAAAATAAAAATGCAATCATTCGCAAAAACCCCTCACCCCGTTAGGAATTCCCAATACATAACTAACCTCTTCGTTCATCAACTAGCTGTTCTTATTTCCTCCGGAGGAACAAAGACCATTGAACGTCATTCAAGATCAAAGCCATCAACAAGCTTGTTCATTCTCCCCACACAAAGGTCTTCACGCGGACGCAATCGCCATCAGGAAGGGGGGAATGTTAATCCAATTCTCGGATTAACAAGAGCTACCGCCATTATCTTACATCAAGGAGTCATGGTAGATACACCAAAGGGTCATACATTCAAGATATAAAGCAATAATGTCCAAAGCTACAACTTGGACGGGTGCCCATAATGGTGTGACAGAGTATTTATGACGATTTCCGGTTCAAGAGCGTGTGGTAGCAAGTTAGGATGAAGTCCTAAGTGATGTACTTCATGGATATATTATGAGAGCAGTCATTGTAATAGCATTAGGCCTCTTATGAGCTTAAAGTGCCCGGTCGGCTATAGTTTAAGTGAGTGTGAACACTTATGGCCATGTATATAAGTGAATTTCTCTCATAATACAACATACTCTCCCATTGTGCGATTGAGTCTTGCTCTTGCTAATCTCTCTCCCTAATGCATGCTAGTGAGTGTGTGTGAGTGAAGTGAGGTGAGAGGAGGGACGAGGACCCGTAGTGCAATGCGACGGTGTCACAACGCTCGTGGGAGACACGGTGGAATTGCTTCTCAAGGAGTTGTAGAGCTTGGAGACCTCAAGGGTTACGAGTTCGGCCATTGGAAAGATCCTCACGACGACAGTTTGCGGTTTACCAGGTAATCTCTTTTTGGATGTGTTTTAAAGAGGGTTAAGGTGATCCATAACAGTTACTAATATCATGAAGAGGCTTCCTCCTTGGTGGCATGACAAGCAGAGGAAAGCAGCAGTTAATGAGATTGAATACAAATCAATACAAGGAGTACTGCTTAGTAAATACTGCACAAACTGAATCATGCAAGGACACGCAAGGCTTTCTAGAATATGGCACATGGAGTACTGGTCATTAAATACTACACAAACCGAATCATGCAAGGACACGCAAGGCTTTCTAGAATATGGCACATGATCACTATGGGATAGAGAGAAAAGTACCATTGACACGACGACATGCAGGTCCTGACATGCACGTAGAACTTGGTAGAACGTAGGAGAAACCAGAAGATGCTCATGACATGCAAGCAAGCTTGGAGAAGATGCGCGTGCAATAGAACCGACATCTGCAAACGTCGAGCTAGCGAGCCAACAAGGAGGCCATACAGTAGATCAAAACGAAGATTGGAGAAGAGCACGTGCAAAACAACTGGCAGTTGCAACCCTCCAGGAGAATTGACAGCTGCAAAACTGCAAAATGTCGAGCGAGCAACCCAACAACGAGACCACATAGCAGGTAAAAAGGAAGCTTGGAGAAGATGCCCATCTTGAACAATCGACACCTGCAGAGCTGTCCTTACCGACGGCCGCAAACCGTCGAGCCAGGAGTCACAAAAGACCATACACGACAATATGCGAAATAAACGATAAGCCCAAAAAAAGAAGGAGAAGACAAGTGATGCAATGCGTAAGGTTAACAAAAATTTTAATTTTATTCTCAAAGCTGATTAATTCAAAAGCAACCCAAAAAACGTTGTGGGTGCTTAATTATTGGCAACAAGTACTGAATTACTCTTCAGATTAGAACTCAATAAATCTCCTCATACCACCAAATTATAAAGGTGGGTATCGATCTATATACTCAAAGGTCCCGTCGGTCTTGTTGGCGGGAGGGTCTTCATATCTTCGTGCACAAGCGTTCCAACCTCTCCTCTTGACTGTAAGCGTAGCCAAAATTGCCTCCGTTTTAAAGGATTTTGGTCGATCGTTTCCAATTTAATTTAAAACCTCTATGGCTTGATTCCCAATAAATTATCCCTTACGATGACATGTAAAGAGGACACATTTGTGGGCTGGTTTTACTGGGCTCTGTTGTTTTGAATAAGCTTCAAGGGAGGCTCTCATTGTATTTTGTTTCCTTACTCGACTCAATAGCTCTTTGCTTTTGCATGGACTGAATATAAATTTTGCATGAATTTGCTTCTAGGTTGAAACGGTGCAAAGGTGTTCAGAATGGGGCAGGACAAGCAGAAACATTTTCGGAAACGAAGTCACGTGGATGATAATGATAGTGATACTGTTGAAGATGAGGATGAAAGGAGGTAAAGTGGTCATGTCTGCCTTTGAGTCGGTCTTGCAAGTGGAAAGACATCTTTTTTTTTGCACATGATTACCAAACTACCTACAGTATTTTGGGTTTAGATTTTGATATGAAAATCTTTGGGACACAGGCATAAGTTGATTTGAAGTTTTGTAAGTGGACTCTCATGGAGTCAAGATCACACTTTGGTTTTGTGAAGTTTGGGAAATAACCTAAATTTTCCATTGGTATATCTTTCTATTGTACTAGCAGACATGTAGATTTCTTTTTGAAGTCTTCGTTCAAGTTGCAGCAAGCTAGTTTATATCAATTCTTTCTAGCCAAAGTGGTGTAATTTACCATCCAACTACCTTGCCTGTGTGTGCGTATGTGTTTTTTCTTTAGTGCTAGCCTTATCATCGCGCCATTCTCTAAACTATAATCCACAGGCTGCCCCAAGATCCAGGGGCCCACCTTGGGACTCTGGCGGAAGAGCCCTCACCGGGGAAACGGCAATGGTCATCTTGACCAGCTCAGAGAAACGGTGAATCAAGCGGTGAACGGAACTCGCTGGCTGCCTACGCTTTGGGTTGGGGGCTGTTGGGGGTCGACGGAAGTGCTTTGGAGAGGCTGAAAGAAGGGGGGAGGGGGCGTTGTTGGGAGAGATCCATCGGAGAAGAAGGCTGCTGGGAGAGGCTCACCGGGGGTTTAGTGGGGTCTACCGGCCTCACTGGGCACTGAGAGCTAGGGGAGGAATCTCGATGGGGAATCGGCCGCCAAAGCGGGGGGGCCGGAGGGGCCTTCTCCGTGACTTGAGGGGGCTTGCCGCCAAAAGGTGGGTGCTGTGATAAATGCTCAAAACGGTTCTTTAACAGAACTGAGTCCTCCTGTCCTTTGCCAGCCTGGTGTGCATGATGATGGCGCTCAGCCTTGGTGGTTGGTTGATGGCCCGGGTGCGGGCCAACCGTCTACCACTCTCCGGTAGTTGGGTCGTCTACGGCGGGTTGGGACTTGGTGCTCTGCTGCCCAAGAACCTACCTCTCTCTCTACCCCCTGCTAAGGATCTGAACGGGAACTTGGGGCGCGCGGGGGGGGTGTGGGCGGGGGGGGGGGGGGGGGGGGGGAACCACTAGGGGTGGTCTCCTGGACTGACACCGAGGGCAAGCTCTGGCTAGATGTCCCATCTGCCTGCAAATGAAACATTGGCGTGGAGGGCCTGAATACTCCACTTGCTAAAGGATGGGGTCTCCCCGAAGGCATGGAATAGATATAACATGAGGCACTGAATCCGACGAGGCAACACATATGTGAAAGGATGGAATCTCGGTTGCCTGGGTGAGCACTGAGGTAACAGTGGTGGGGAGGGATTCTATCACTCTCCTGATGGCACCACCAATCACCGGGAGAAGAGGAAGGTATTCCTTACTAAGGCCTGGGAAGCAAACTGTCATTGGGAAGCTCGACACACTAGCCAGAGGGTCAGACACAGGGTTGAAGCCGTGTTGCCACCTCGCAAAGAAGGCTTGGGCCATACGCAATGCAAGGGGGCTTAGCTGCATGACTCGGTTTGACGCCGCTGACGAGTCAAATTCCACCTAGTAGTAGCCATGCCCCAGAGGGTGAATGTCTGTGATCTTTGCAGGCTCACCAATGAGGCTCGCTTGTAAAGATCTCTGAGATGTCTGCGTGCAGGGCAGCTACCAACAATTTTGCAAACCAAGGTAGAGGCCTCTAATGCTGCAACAGTTGTAGCGAGGATCTGAAGGTCCGCTTCGGAAAAAGATAAGCAAGCAACGGCGACCTCGGTCGGGGTTGATGGAGCGGCTGCCATGGAGTCCTCCTGAGGGTGAAGGCCAGAAAGTGCCGAGACTTGTCGAGAAGGAAACGCCTTGAAGAACTTGCAAAATCTACTTGCGGGAAGAGGGAGAGGAAAGTGAAACGAGGAAGAAATGGAGGAGGGAAGGCAGGGAGAAGGGGAAATAGGGGTGCAAGAAATGGAAGAGGGGAGGGGGTGGGGTAGGCGTAGAGGAGGTGGGGGGGGGTGGGGGGTGCACAACGAAGCGAAGGGGGGAGGGGGGAAACCGGCTGGGCAGGCGAAGGGGGGGAGAAGAGGCGCGCATAAAGGGGGGGGGGGTCAACAAACAAAGGGGGAATGGGGTAGGCGTAGAGGAAGGGGGAGGCAGGGCGGCGCACATAGCGAAGGAGGGAGGGGGAAACAGGCAGGTGAAGGGGCGGAGAAGCAAAGGGGGAGGTGGGCGAAGAGGGCGGAAAAGAGAACCGCGGGAAGGGGGGGGATGGGGAGCTTAGAGAACGCACGAGACGAGCTGTTGCACATAAAATTTTGGTTTTTTGGAAGCTTCTCTGAAACTGTTGGGACGATTTCATCCTCCTCTAGATAGGATTTGGAGAGATGCACCTCCTTGGGAACTATCGGGTTGACCTCATCCTCCTCCAAATAGGATTTGGAAAGATCCACCTGCTTGATCTGTGGTTCTAGTTCTGGTTTGGCTTCTGGCTCTCGGGTTGGCTTTGGTTTTGGTTCTCGTTTCTGGTATGTGCATCCCAGGTAATGGCACCTCCTCGAAAACCTCTCTTTGTGTGATTACGTCTCTCGAGAACTCTTGTCTTAGAAGCTCTCTTTTCATTGCGTCAACGCTCTTTAGTCTTGGGATGCTTCACAACCCGCGGTGGTTCCTCCGTGGCCTTTGTTGATACTGCCATGAACTGTGCCCATGTTTCCTTGAGGTGTGCCCAACTTTGCTCGTACAAAAGTTGGGCTTGACGTGCCTCTTCTTGAAGCTTTACTTTTTGTGCTTCTTTCTTGTGTTGCCGACGGTCCTCTTCTATGAGTTGTTGCCCATACTCGGCCATGATTTGTTCGTACTACGCTTAGCGTTCTTGTTCTCTTTTGTATTGTTCTACATTTTCTTATCTCCAACAACTTTGCATAGTCTCATACTCACGTCGTAACTCTTCTTTTCAGTTATCATTGCTCTCCATCGAGGTGAGGTTTTGGTGGAGGGAGTAGCAAAAAGAAGTCTTTTCCTACCTAAGTTAGACTTAGGCTAAGTCTTGTGCAGATTCTACCCTACATGCAATGTTACATGCAAAAATGGGCTGAAATTCTTAAAACAATGGTTTTTCCACTTTCCACGTTGAATCTAGGACTAAAAACACTATTGTTAGGACTAAACTCTTGCAAAATATGAAAACCCTAATTTTGGCCTTCAATCCCTAAAACGCAAACCCTAATTTCAAAAACCCTAATTCAGCATGCACAGAACGTAAGCTAAGGGCTGTCCTAGGATGACCTAAGCTTTGATACCAATTTAACAGGCGTTGCAGAAGCGTGTTCATGATTAACGCTAAGCAAAGAAGATTAATGCTAATCCTATGTTTAGCAAAGACAAAAGAGAAGGAGAGATAGACCTAATCTATCCTATAAAACATGCTATACATACATTCACAGCTTCGTGCAAATGATCTTGTTGATTCATAGCTTCATGATGCTTACCAAAGATCCTTGCAGCCTTCTACTTGTTAGAAGTCATCTCCTGTCTAGATTTATACACCAGGGCCTTTGTCGTGGGTGTGCCCGCCCTTATGAGGTGTTTTCCCATTTTTCCCCACACTCCGTATTTTTCCCCTATTTTTTTCCATTTTTCTGAGGCTTGGGAGGGCTGCCAGGTGATGCCAGGAGCACTCTGAAGCTGGCCGACTGGATCTACATCAGTCGTGGGCTATCAGAGTGCTGGCCGACTTGTTCTGTCTAGGCGAAGGCATCTGTAGCTGGCCGACTGCTATTTTCAGCAGTCGTGGACATATTCCTCAGTCGTGGGCTTTCCTGATGCTGGCCGACTGCCCTCTAGGGGAGTATATATAGGTCCTAAGCCCCCATGCCTTATTTGTATCATATCTCGGGATCTTCTTGTGTATATAGAGCAGAGTTACACGCCTACATCTGTCTCTCTCTTGTGCTGTTTTTCTGCCTGCGTTTTTGCTCTTGTGTTCCCAGATTTGGTCATCATCTCCGGTGCATATTCTGACATGGTATCAGAGCCCTAGGCTCTAGATAGGTCTTGGGATTTGTGTGAGCAAGAGGGGGGCTGTTTTGTGGCTGATTGGTGGACTGTTCTGGACTGTTCGGGAAGAGGAGAAGCAAGAGGAAGGCGGGCTGATTTGCTGGACAGCCACTTGCAGGTATCAGTTCTTCTTTGTTCCCACCCACCCACCCTTTTCAGAGTACATCCCCGCTATGGCAGATCTGTATGAGATGGCCGAGAGACATGTGAAGATCCCGACACTCCCCACGTTCCCGGTGGACCGTCAGTTGGACGGGAGCAACTACGGCATATGGAAGGTGATGATGGAATCCGTTCTGGAGTCCTACGATCTCGCCGATTTCGTCGTTGTTGGTGTTCCACGGCCGGAAGTAGAGGAAGGGGAGTTACCGTCAACCCGAAAGGACCGGGAGGCCCAGACGCAGATGTGGGATCGCGTCAACGCCAGGGTCCGTTCGTTTATTTTCCTCAATTGCACACCACAGGTAATCAATCATGTAAAGCATATGACGCTGGCCAGAGGTATATGGCAGCATTTGGCCTCACTTTATAACAGGGTATCGCCCATGAAGAGGATTTCCTTGGAAGTACAGATGCGGGTTATGAGCCCTGCAAAGTCGTTGACGATGCGGGAGCATATTAACAAGCTGCAGGCTCTTCAGCAGGAAGTTCTTCAGGCTGGGAAGGAGATATCGTGAGAGGACATGGCCATCACGTTGTTGTCACATTTGCCCTCTTCGTACTCAGCATTTTACTCCTCTTTGATTACCAGTGGCAGGCTCAGCACCATCACGTGGGAGGAGCTTGTGCCCATGGTCCTGGACCAGGAGGAACGATTCACGAACCCTCCTCAGGGTGGAGGTTCGGAGGCCTTTACTGGCCAACGGTCGAAAGGCCGTAACTCGGGCAAGGGGAAGGCTTCATCGGAGAAGTCTTCTGAGAAGATGTCCGACGCTGACCGCGAGAAGCTAAAGGCAGAGAGGACCTGTAATGATTGTGGCGAGAAAGGCCACTACTGGAGGCAGTGTCCCAAGCGGAAGACCGAGAAGGGTGAAGACTCCTCAGCAATCATGAAGACTCCAGCTTTTGTGCACCTGGAGGTGATGGACACCGATGCTTCAATTTCTTCAGGCAGGGAGGAGATTGGAGGATTCTCCGCAACGGATACTCGGGAGTGGATTCTCGACAGTGGTGCTTCCAGGCACATGACTCCTTCCCGTTTCGGTTTACAGGATCTCTGCAGGCTTTCTGGTCATATTCTTACTGGGGATACGTCCACTATCCCAGTTCACAGTGAGGGCAGGATGGAGATAGTTCCCGATGGCAGAGGGGGGAAGCATTCCTCCCAGGTGTTGTATGTTCTGGCACTTGGTTTTCATCTGTTGTCAGTGCATCAGGTTTGCAAGACTGGCGTACGGGTGGAGTTTGATGAGCATTTTGTTGCTCTCCGGGACAAAGCAACAGGCCAAGTGGTTTGGGAAGGTGGAGTGGAGAATGGAGTCTGCAGGCTTTCAGCACTCTCTCTCCCAGGTCCTCAGGATTGTGATGAGTGGCAGTCTAGTAATGGCTACTCAAGTGTGGATACGCTGCAGGTGCGAGCTTTCCGAGACCAGGTGGTGGATAGCTTGCCAGTAGATGGCAGCCGTTGGCAGGAACTTTCCAGTACTGAGGTTGGTAGTTCTTGTGTTCGTGAGTCAGAGGAAGCTGAACAGGTCACTTATGCTCTGATGTCTCGTCGTGTTCGGGACATAGAACCTCCAGTTGTTGAGGATGTTCTTTCCACGGAGACCTTTCGGAAAGCCAGGCAGGTGACAGGTGATTACTTGCAGAAGGAGGTGGTTTCTCCAGGCTTTGTGGTTTCGGATTCAGAGGGGGTGGTTGACAGGTTTCATCAGGTTTCCAGGACTTGCTTGTGCACCGTAACAGGTGTTGATCCTTGTGAGCAGTGTGATGTCTCTGTGACTCAGAAGCTGTATGGTTCATTGATCTGGTTGATGGACACCGGATTGGACGGGAGCTTCCTGATGAGGCAGTTGAGCTCTTGGTTGCAGATGTCTCTTTGTGAGGCAGGATCGCGTTTCCTGTGGTTTCTGCGGCATGCGAAGGATCATGGACTCTTGTACACAGGAGGGGGATTGTTGGATGGAGTCCGACTCCACGGTTGGAGTGACTCAGTTTGGGGAGGAGATCCGGACACGAGGGGATCTACTTCAGGCCCAGGAGCAGTTTTACGGAGCAGGAGGAGGTTTCATTGCAGGTTTGGGCTTCCACTGGAGGAACCCTTGGTCATCCAGAGGCACTTTGTTCGTGAACAGATTGTTGCTGATGACATCTTGCTGGAGTTCTGTTCGACGGAGGACAGTACGGTGGACCTCTTCACGAAGTCGCTCTCAGGATTTGCTCAGGCGGCACCCCAGCTCCCAGTGGTTGGTTACACAGCCAGGAGCTGAGAGGGGGTGTTAGAAGTCATCTCCTGTCTAGATTTATACACCAGGGCCTTTGTTGTGGGTGTGCCCGCCCTTATGAGGTGTTTTCCCATTTTTCCCCACACTCCGTATTTTTCCCCTATTTTTTCCCATTTTTCTGAGGCTTGGGAGGGCTGCCAGGTGATGCCAGGAGCACTCTGAAGCTGGCCGACTGGATCTACATCAGTCGTGGGCTATCAGAGTGCTGGCCGACTTGTTCTGTCTAGGTGGAGGCATCTGTAGCTGGCCGACTGCTATTTTCAGCAGTCGTGGACATATTCCTCAGTCGTGGGCTTGCCTGATGCTGGCCGACTGCCCTCTAGGGGAGTATATATAGGTCCTCAGCCCCCATGCCTTATTTGTATCATATCTCGGGATCTTCTTGTGTATATAGAGCAGAGTTACACGCCTACATCTGTCTCTCTCTTGTGCTGTTTTTCTGCCTGCGTTTTTGCTCTTGTGTTCCCAGATTTGGTCATCATCTCCGCTGCATATTCTGACACTACTTGCAATCGGACAAGAGAAGCTCTTGCTGATCCACCTCTGTGTCCTTGCTGCCTTGTAGACTCTGACAACTGAATCCTCTTGATCTTTGAATGGTGATTCTAATGAATGCCTAATGATCCTATTTATAGGGAAAAGGTATGAATTCGTAATCAAGTTAGTTTTGCCCTTTTGTCCCACAAAACATTGTCCAAAAAGTCATATTTTGTGTCCAAACTATGCCCAAAAGGTGTCCCAACCGTTGGTGTGAGGGAGAGATGAGAGCAAATCAACACAACATGAAATGGGTGAGTGCGTGTATATATGATGGTGAGTGAAAACATGTACAAGAGGCCCTCTGATGTGAGGAGACTCTGAGTAGAAGACTGGTGCAGAAGCAGAGATGATGTCGGTGCTGAAGCATGGTCGATAAAACGAAGGCTCGTGTCGATGTGAGGCAAAGGCACTCCGAGAGGTGTTTGGTGTCGAAGGCTCTCGTTAGTTGGAATGCAGAGGCACTCCGAGGTGGTAGTGGGCATTGGAAGGTGAAGTGGTGCAGGCTCTAGTGATAAGGGAGGGTTGTTGTCCCGATGTCGAATGAAGATAACCAGAGAGGGCTGCTGTCCCAACGATGTGAGATGGTGAGCAGAGAGGGCTGCTGTCCCAAAACAACGATGTGATAATGATGAAGGAGAGAAGGTTGCTGTCCTGTGCTGGTGCTGAGGGTGGAGAGGGCCGTGATCCCAAGCAGATGGTAGGCTGCTTTCTCGAAGTAATGAGCAGAGAGGGCTTCCGTCCTGATGTCGAGGTAAAGGAGCAGAGGGCTACTGTCCCGATGGTGGATGAGGGCGGAGAGGGCCGCAATCCCGAGGTAGTGTGAGAGTAGAGAAGGGCTGTTGTCCCGATGATGAAGGTGTGAGCACTGCAGGAAAACACAAATTTGAAGATGGGTACATTGCAGAAGAAACGCAGATCTGAAGTGGCTGGGCGCTGCAGGTACAGAACTCCAGGGCGCTGCAGGCAGGAGCGATACTAGGTTGCAGGGGCAGAGCAGGAGAAAACGCTGGGGCTGATGATGATAATCTGATGTAGAAGTGTTGCCGGCAGCAGCAGATGGTGGTGGTGAGGTATGATGTGCTCTAGCAGAGAGTGGAATCTGTTGCAAGAGAGACGCTGGAGGTGAAAGGTGAAGATGATAATCTGATGTAGAGCAAGCGCCAGCAACAGCAGTAGATGTGGTCACTAATGTGGTGATTGATGTGTGTATGATGTGGTGAATGATGACTGCCATGTGTATATATACGAGGTGGGCTACTGGTTGGCCTAGTAAAGGGGCTGTCGCCAGCAGCACAAGACCTAACAACCAGAAAAACCAAATAAAACCAGAAAAATCCCCTTTTTAGGGATGGGAAAAATGCCATTTTCACACACCCCCTCTCAGGCGAAAAAGGGGACCATGAGAGAAGATGAAGGATACGAGGGTCCCATACTGACACACTGGCATAATGAATGCATCCCCCTCTTGAAGCAAAGTCTGATAAATTCGGAGAGGGAGAGCGTGATGGTAAAGGTGGAGAAGGTGAGGTGATGTTGATGGGTTGATAGTCTCCCAATGTGAGATCTTGAACGGGGCTCTCCATTGAGTAAGAAGTCCCATTCCCATTGTGGTCCAGATCATAGGAAGGAGAATCAACTTTTGGTGAGAAAAATTGGTCCTCCGGGAATGCGGGTAGACGATCCATGCTATGTGCTCTCAAGGTCTTCAATCCCTTTGCTCACGATAGCTTTGATACCATGTGAGGGCAAAAGTATGAAAGGACCAAATGTACGAGAGATCAGAGCAAATCAACATAGCATGAAATGGGTGAGTGAGTGTATATATGATGGTGAGTGAAAACATGTACAAGAGGCCCTCTGATGTGAGGAGACTCTGAGTAGAAGACCGGTGCAGAAGCAAAGACGATGTCGGAGCTGAAGCAGAGTCAATGTCGAAGGCTCGTGTTGATGTGAGGCAAAGGCACTCCGTGAGATGGTCGTTGTCGGAGGCTCTCGTCAGTGGATGCAGAGGCAGTCCTAGGTGGTAGTGGCATAGTGTCACGTGCACACCATTCAGGTGTACAGTGACATGGCATCATTTCTAGCATCATAAACATCATCAGGATTTATCAGGCATTTTATGGGCATTTAAATGAATGTTTTCAGCATGTACCACATGGTATGAGTTGGATTCAGCATGGTAGCATCACATTAGCCATATAGACCAGCATTTAGGGCTTGTGGAGGCAGCCGACAGCATGTTTACATCAGCCGACAGCATGGATACATCAGCCGACCAGCGTTTGTACCATTTTATGACATTTATGGTATTCGTGGGCTTTTTGCATCTGGCCGACCAGCAGCCCGCACTCATATAAATAGAGGCGCATCAGTATTCAGTAGATCATATCATCTGACTGCAGCGTTTTCAGCCTCTCATCTCAGCACATAGATCATCGCATCTCAGTTCAGCAGCATTCAGCAAAGTGTTCTCCAGCGTTTCTCCTCCAGGAAGCCTCGGGAGCAGCATATTCAGCCACGCATCAGCATTCAGTCCATCATATTCAGCAAACGCATCTATCTCCTCAGCGTTTCCTTCCCAGGTAACAGGAGAACATCTGTGTTTCAGCATCTCATCAGCATTGCTTCAGTCCCAAAGCCATCCCTTCAGCGTTTCCTTCCCAGGAGACAAGGGAAAGACAGTGGGACAGCAGTACATCCAGCATATCAGTATATTCAGCATATAGGCAACATATTCAGCATCATAGATCTATTCAGATCTCATTGTAACCGCATTCATCATCTAATATAGCTGCATTGCATTGACACATATAAACATCATTAAGTGCAGTTTAGTTAGACTAAGGTTGTGATTACTACGGTCAAAGTCCTCACATGTCACACATAGTCATAGGGAATGGGCATTTTTAGACTTTGGAATGTTGGGGATGGTAGCATCTTCCCGTTCTCATTCCCGTCCCATGTCACCCTATAGTCACAGGGAATGGCCATTCTCAATCTTTTCCGTCCCCGTTCCCCGTCCCCATTTCGCGTCCCATGTGACTATGGGTAGTGGGCAGTGGAAGGTGAAGTAGTGCAGGCTTTGGTGACAAGGGTACTGCGGTACGTGAGGGGTGATGAAGAGCAGAGAGGGCTGCTGGCCCGATGTTGAATGAAGATAAGCAGAGATGGCTGCTGTCCCAACGATGTGAGATGGTGAGCAGAGAGGGCTTGTGTCCCAACGGTGTGATGATAGAAGGTTGCTGTCCCATGCTGGTGCTGAGGGCGGAGAGGGCTGTGATCCCAAGCAGATAGTCCCGATGTCGAGGTAAAGGAGCAGAGAGGGTGCTGTCCCGATGATGGTGGCTGAGGGTGGAGAGGGCAGTGATCCCGAGGTAGTGTGAGAGCAGAGAAGGGCTGCTGTCCTGATGATGAAGGTGGAAAACGGAAATCTGAAGATGGGTACATTGCAGAAGAAACACAGATCCAAAGTGGCTGGGCGCTGCAGGTACAGAACTCCAGGGCACTGTAGGCAGGAGTGATACCAGGCTGCAGGGGCGGAGCAGGAGAAAACGCTGGGGATGATGATGATAATCTGATGTAGAAGTGTCGCCGCAGCAGCAGCAGATGGTGGTGGTGAGGTATGATGTGCTGTAGCAGAGAGTGGGCTGCTGTCCCAACGAGGTGATCTGCTGCAAGAGAAACGCTGGAGCTGAAAGGCTAAGATGATAATCTGATGTAGAGCAGGCGCCAACAGTTGATGATGTGGTGACTGATGTGTGTATGATGTGGTGAATGATGACTGATGTGTGATGATGTGGTGACTGATGTGTGTATGATGTGGTGAATGATGACTGATGAAACCTTGTGTATATATATGAGGTGGGGTGCTGGTCGGCCCAGTTAAGGGGCTGTTGGCCAGCACCAGAAAAAACGGTTAAAACCAGAAAAAGCCCCCTTTTTAGGGCTGGGAAAAATGCCATTTTCATACATGGGCTATGTCTTGGGCACTTCCGAGAGCCTGTAGGGCTGCGAAATCCACTCTTCATCTGCTATTAAATCGTATATATTTGCCAATGAGAATATACATGTCTATAAGCATCAGAATGAATGGATGCACATGACAAAAAACACATGAAAATGAATAAAAATCGTGCGCAAAAATGAGGGAAAAGAGCTTAAATTTTGGCATGCATCTATTTGTAATTTATTTTTGCATTGCCAATAGATGAAAATCTTGGTATGGGTTTCTCTTGTCAAGTCTCTTAGGTGTCCTTGTAAGTATTTTTAATCTTAAAATCACAAATTTTCCTCATGGTTTTGACCACCCAGCTTTGTTGTCAGGTTGACCTTGGAGGAAATTAAGTTTCTACAAAGGCAACGAGAGCGACGATCGGGAATCGCGAGTGCTCAATCAATTCCGCCAGTAGGCGGCCTCATAAAGTCACAAGACAAGGTGGATGGAGAAGGCAAGAAAGAGGAGCTTGTCTTGCAAGACACCTTTGCACAAGAAACAGCTGTTACTGTCGAAGATCCGAATATGTAAGCTATCTGTCTTGTCCTTGTGTATGCCAGGCTGATAAATGTTTTATTTTGTGCTGCAAGTTGGGAGATCCTTTTTGGTAACATTGAATTACTGGTCGGCCAGGTCAATCCTGTTTTTACTCCACAATCAACCTCTAGCTGAGCAACTTTGGTGTCCTCAGCCAAGGTTTCTGATCAGGCCCCACTTTGGGGTGTATGCTTACACAACCAGTGTTCAGCGGGGCTGAACCAATATCAATATACTGGTTCCCAAAACAAAAAATGCTAGCTCATTAAGACCAGATTGCTAGCTTATGCTAGTAGGTCTTCTAAGAAGCGCCCAGTTCTACATTGCGTTTAGGAAAATGTCCAACACACTTGGTGATAACTGAAACACTGAGATTTGGGCCAACCTGCCTTCTAGACTACCTGCTCCATTGCAGCATGGTTAAAAGTTCAAAGACCCGACTATCGGTGGGCTTTCGCTGTTTTGACACGAGAATGTCATCTTTGGTGGGGCAAGAGGTTGAGGAGTTCCATAACAAGCTATTCTGAATCCTGCTTCCAATCAAGAAACCCCTCTGCAATTTCTTGTAGCTTTTCTAGTGGAAGATGGTTATGGAAATAGGGAAGCCTATTCCATGGCTAGGGGAGGCTAGGGGATAAGCCTTAAGGTAGTGGAAGATGCTAGAGTGACCATCTGCTGCGAGAACCTTCGCCAAGGGTTTGGATAGTGTAACTGCTCCCTACAGGAGGCCTGACAAATTGGAAGATAAAATACACATATTTTAGATCACTTAAGTAATTCAAACAATGGACAATACTTGCAACATTAAAACTGAAAATGATAAAGAACACTTGACACCATCACTAGGGCCGGAAAGCGCATCCACCCCCCCCCCCCCTTCATACTATTGTATTTCTTGGAGCATTTATATGTACAAGTACCACGGGCCCTAGGCCAGATTTCTTCATAACAAGGAGTGAGTATAACTGGTAAACAATAAGATTTTGTCGGTGAAGAATCAGTTGTTGGAGTAGACCAAGTCACAGGTAATCTCCCACCTTCACTGGGTGAACACCTGCCCTCATTGGTCTTCCGGGACCGTGCACTAATAGGCACGTCCGTACTAACGCCTGGCAAGGTGAAACACCGCGGAGGGAGCAATACCTGGTGCTCCCGAATCAGCTTTGCTCCCAGTTTTCCTCATATCCCAAATGACCTTCACCGGCTCCTCAAAATGTGAGGGCGCGGTCAAGGTAATCATGGGAAAAAGTCACCGTCCCGGTGGCCTTACTTAATAAAGGCAACGGGATGTGATAATTTTGCTTGACAAGACTTGTGCAAACAACATTTAAAATTAATAATTACTGAATCTGAAAATACAAAGATAAATACCTGACAAATATTCAAATTCAATTCTCAAGAGAGAAGCTCATCCCCTTTTTATTGCACTCCCAAACTGTAGGCAGGCCTTGGCAACAGTAGATGCTAGACAGCAGTTGGTACAATTGCAGGTACAAATGGGTACTCTAGGAGCAGGAACACCAGCAGGTGCAGTTGGGTACTGGACTAGTAGGTGCAGTCAGGTGTAGGACAGCAAGTACACTCAGGTACATGATAGAAGGTACAGTCGAGGACAGCAAGTACACTCAGGTACATGATAGAAGGTACAGTCGAGTACAGTCAAGTACAGGCTGGCACAGCAGGTGCAGTCGGGTATAGTCAAGTACAGGTTGGTATATCAGGTGCAGTCAGGTACAATCGAGTATAGGTTGGTACAACAGATGCAGTCGGGTACAATGAGGTACAGGTTGGTACAGCAGATGCAGCCGGGTACAGTGTGTTGGATAGAGGCGGGTATAGGTTGGAAAACAGAGGCGGATACAAGCTGTTGGACAGAGGCGGGTACAATGGCAGGCGGGTCCAGCTTCCAGGCAGGTACTTTCCATCAATCACTCTCCCACCAACCATCCACGTGTGGGGAAATGGAATTTCTTCATGCAATACGTATTATAAATATTATTAATAATGTTGGGCACCCACATTAGAACAAATGTCCAGCCAATGTTTAAATGTGTGAACACCCAACCTCATAAATATTAAGGTTGACATTACTTAAGGGATTTTACATTTGAAAAGGCCAAAAAGGGTAATACTTACCACCTGTTTACACGCCACACTAACTCATTAGCAAACAACACACCCACGGTACACTGGGGACGTCACCGTCTACTGTACTGGCACGACATAGCAAGTAAACACATGAAAACAAGTCATGCGAAAACAAGTTTATGCATGTAAGCATAAATGCATGTGCACATGTAATGGACGAAATCTCCCTTTCATGAAACTTGTACAAGGATTTCTTGTTGGGCACAAAACTGGCGTGAGAGAAATGTGAAGTCGTGGTTTTCCTATGGAGTGATAGTCCCATAGGCAAAACACAAGTCTTGGCACGGGCCTTCCTATGGAGTGACAATACCATAGACAAGGTTGGCACAAATATCAGTCCTACCATGGAGTGATAGTCCCATGGATAAGACGCAATCCTGGTCATACACGGGTGACAACAAACAGACTCCCGTTCATATGGCACAATACTGGTCACACACGGGTGGCACAAAACTGGTTCCCGTCCATGTGACACCAAATGATTGACCCTTTCACATGGCGCATTGGCCTGCTGGCCACATGTGAACATGGTATAAATTTGACTGCTCTATGGAGTGACAGTCCCATAGAAGTGGCTCTAGAAATGGAGATGGACCAAATGGTGACATCATGACTGACCCTTTCACATGGGGCACTGGCCTGGCCACATGTGAACATGGCAACACACAGTAAGCGCACACATTGTGGAAGAGCTTTGACGTAAGGAGGTGAGAGAGAATACTTATTAACAAAAGGAAAAGGCCCCTAATACAAGGGGCTAAAGGGGTCCAACTAACATGTGCCATGTGTTCCTATAATAAAGGGAGGTGCTTCTAAGGTTATAAACCATCCAAATGTGTGTGCTAATAAAAGCCTAATGTCTTAGCACAATAACGCCTAATACCTACATACAATTCCACTACTAATGTGAATATCTCCTACAAATCCCCCCGTAGTGGAAATCTATATGTACAGAGTAGATCAATCCCCAAAAGGAATCAAGCCCAAAGCTTTGAACTTCTCACGAGGAAGTGTCTTGGTGAAGAGATTTGCGAGGTTGTCCTGTGATGGACGATAGACCAGGCTAATATCACATGCATGAAGCTTCTCCCGCACATGATGTTAATGTACCTCTATGTGCTTGGTCCATCCGTGGAAAAATGGATTCTGTGCAATAGCCGTAGCACTCTAATTGTCTGTAAGCAGGGGAGTAGCCGGCATGCATACAGGTCATCAAGTAACCTCCTCAGCCATATGCACTCAACCGTGGTTGTGAAGATTGCCTTGTACTTAGGTTCACATGAAGATGTCGCCATTGTAGGTGGCTTTTTGCTAAGCCATGAGATGGAAGAATTCCCCTACAAAAAAGCAAAAACCACTGGTCAACTGTGGTGTATCATAGTCGCCAGCCCAGTCTGAATCACTGTAAGCCCACAACCCCCCCTGGCATGGAACAATCCATAAGTCTGTGTGCCCTATAGGTATCTGAAAATGCACTTGGCAGCTTGCCAATGTTTAGTCCTGTCACGTGCACCCTGTACTAGGGTACACATTGACACACTGGCATGATCATCAGTGCAACATTTTATATAGAATAATACCTTTTATAGTAATATTTGTCATACGCCGTGAAATTGGCCTTCAGAAATTTGATAGGCGGTGGAACAAACACTTGCACGCAAAACACTTCAACACCTTTGAGGACTTGGAAAAGGAAAACAAACAGGGGGAGCTAGAGTGCTCTAGCCTCCTGCAAAAAGTACACTGACACCGATTGGCCCCAAAACGCAGTGGCGCCCCTTGCGGTATTTCTTTACTTGATCAAATTTGAGTACAAAGTACAACTGGTAGAATCCTCCACCAACAGGATCCCTTGTAGTTTCACCTAGGACTTCCAAATGAGTGCTTAGCAAGCCTTACCCCATGTATTCTTCATCAAGAGCCTTTTTTAAAGCCTTTAACCCTTGATCTTTGTCTTCATAAGCATTCAAGCTAAGTGTTTGAGGACCTCGTACACACTCAAGGCTCAAGACTCGCTAGCCGGCACCTCTCATGGCGCCCTCGCTCTCTTGCAAGTCTACCTTGGTTGTGTCCCATGATCCAAGTCCTACCACTTGCTAGCCAAGACACTTTTCATAGCACCCTTGCTCTCTTTGTAAGGAGATGAAACTGGCTTTCAAAACAGCTTCCATCGTGGCCTTCGCATGGAGTGTTTTCTGAACCAAACACTGTAGCACTCCAGACGAACAGATTTTTGTCTCCATAAAGGCTCACGCTGCAGCCCCCTGTGCGCCTGCCCATGAAAGAACTCTGCAGCCTGCCTCATACAAAGAGAGAAAACAGCCCAACCCTCATGCTGTCCAGCCTGCTCCCTGTCCTGCAGCCCAACAGTCGGCAGACAGAGAGAGAGAAAAACACGTGTTGCTGTCAATCCAGTTGGCCTCCTGTCCTGCAGCCGCTGGCTTGCCCCTGTAGACCTGCGCAGCCTTTCACTAAGAAAGAGAGAGCCCCGCATGCAATCTAGTCCTTCGCTTTTCTGCAGCCATGCGCCTCCTTCCACCATAGAGAAAAGGAGAGAGAAGAAAGAGCGTTCGGTCCTGTGCTTTTTCCCTGCAGCCCACCAGTCGCCAAAAAGAGCACCATGCGTGTAGCTGCAACCCTGTGTGTCGCCTGTGGCAGTTCTGTATCTCCTGTAGTACTGCGCTTCCTGCAGCCGCCTCTTTGTGTCCAGCCCTGTTTGTTGCACAAAAAGAGTGCGCCTGTTCGCCTGTGTGTACTGCAGGGCAGACCGCCAGGCAAGGAGAAGCGCCACATACACACATCGATTACACCACCCTTCCCTTTAATAAGGAGGCGCCTCAGCCTGCTTTTCTCCAAAAACTAAAAGCAATAGCCCAAAAAGCGTATCCTTTATTATTTTAAATCATCTTAGGTTATAAAACCTTGTAAACTTAAATCCTTTTGTCCCAAAGGTTATAAAACCTTTATACTTTAATTCTTTTTGTCCCCTTCACACTTGGGGTTGTCCACACATGGGTTTCCTTATCAACTCCGAACCAATGCCATTCACACTGTCCACCATGTCCCCGTGCCCACCTGCATATTGTCCAAAGAAAAACACAGGGTCGTAACACGCCGTGACCCCATTGTGAGTCCTCAGTCTAGGGACAGTTAGGCACGAGCTATGTGTAGCAGTCAGCTATAGTCTAGGTCATATATTTCATATATTAGCAGGCATGTAGATGCATTAGCCTTTAGGTTTGCCTATAGGCCTTGAAGGGGCCTAGGCAGCCAGTCGGCTGCCTACTTTTGCACCTACCTGCAACCGGCCAGCCACGGGGGCCCTAGAGCTCAAGTCGGCCAGCCATGGGAGCCTTAGAGCTCTAGTTGGCCAGCATTGGAAGAGACAACAGCAGTCGGCCAGTGGGCAAGGAGTCCGCCAGGACGCACATCAGCAAAAGACTGTTTGCGCAGCATTTAATGCTGTATAAACAGCATTTTTGTCCTATGAAAACAGGCCGACAGCATCTATCTGGACCAACCAGCAGGCTGAAGCAATATATAAGTAGTCACATAATTCCCCATTATTCATTCAAGTATTCAGCAAAGTCTCAAAAGCAGTAAATCAGTAGTGAAGTATCCTATCTTCTCTAGGCAATCATTGAAGTATCTCTTCAGCATTCAGCCAGCAAATGTGCAGTCCTACAACTATTTGGACTTGCATACGTGGCCCGAAGAGTCTTCTGCAATGCCTTGGATTGGTGGATACTCAGCCGACGTACGGTCTTCCTCGTCCTTGCGTTGGGCAGTCACTTGTTCTCAAGCATTGTACATCATTCTCCAAAGAAATAATATAAGCAAATACTTTTGCTTGTAGGGGGGGATCTTCAGTGGGTAATTGGGACCCAATACTGTGTTGTCTAATTCACTTCTATTCTCTTCTTTCTTTCTACTATGTGAATTGGATGCTAAAGAATCTCACCACATAAAGGTATAAAGAAGGCTCTGTTGTACGTTACCATGATCAACATCAATGCATGTAACATTGGTATCAGAGCATCAGGTTAGTGACCCGACTCGGCTACCTAAAGAAGTGAGAGCATCCGGTGGATGGTAATACTGTGGTTCAAAAAAAACACCTAGGCCTCCACCATGTTGGGAGAGACACCGCATCAAGAAGAAAGCCAACATGACATTATGGAGGCACAAAGCCAACATGACATTATGGAGGCACAAAGCTTCCAATGCAACACACCAAAAAAAAAACACCTAGGCCTCCACCATGTTGGGAGAGACATCGCATCAAGAAGAAAGCCAACATGACATTATGGAGGCACAAAGCTTCCGATGCGACACACCAAAAGAAAGTATTCTTCCGTCAAGCATAGAAGAGCTCCTGAGAATAATGATGGAGCAAATAAATTCTCTGAAGATGCAGCTTGCCGTAGAAAAAGAGAAGCCCAAAGAAGGCCTCTCAGATCTGGCACATACGTTTTTCAGTATGCAGGAACAAAGAAGAAAAGACGATGAAAGATGTGAAGAAGCAAGAAGAAAAAAATAAAGAACAGAGATGTGGGGAGGAACACAGGGATAAGGAAGCCACACGCAAGTATGAGGAAGACCAGCGCTGTCGAGAAGCCGCCGACTAAGAATTTCAATAAAGACTCAATTGGGAGGCTATGCAAATCCAGCATCAGCAGACGATGGCATAGATTCTGGCATCTCTCCCCAAGATGGCTCAGAATATCTCGTCCTCCACCACTCCTACCACCACTGTCATATGAACCTCTCCAAATTTTAGTAAGTATGATGGTAAGCGCGATCATGCTGCTATTACTCAGTTTATTCATCAATTTAAAACACATTTTCCTTTAGCTAAAATTACAGATCCACAAGATGAAGTCCATGTGGTAGCACTGGGGAAGCTGTTACTTGGTGGCAACATTGGTCACAACTTCACATAGACCCCATCACAGGCCAATTCCAATTTGATTGGGCTACTTTCGTGGGTGACCTCAAGGCCCGTTTTCTTCCACCACAATATATGACCAATCTTGAGGACGAGTTTTACAAACTCACTCTAGGTGGTTCCCTTGTTTTGACCTATTCCAACAAGGTCATTACCATGGCTGAGCAGTTGGGCATATCGAAAGAAGATAAGCTCAAGCAGTTCATTCATTCGAGGTTTAGACACTAACATTAGGTACCCAGCTAGGAATTTTGAGCCTCAGACCTATGCAGGGGTACCAACCCTCGCTCAGAATCAGGAACTGATACTAAACGGAGGTAAGCCCAAGCAGGTACAGTCTACTCCTAAGCCTCAACAGCAGTCATCTACCCAAGGTAAGGGGGCTAAGAATAGCAAAGACCAAAAGGACCAAAAGAAAAATTCTTAGGGTCAATTGGGCAATAAGAAGGGTTCTACGCCCTAGAAGACTGCTAAGGAGGGCATCATTGGAGGTTACCCCCAGCCGGATGAATAGACACGGGAGAGGACAGAGAACCGTTGTTTCTTCTATCACACGGCGGGACACAAGAATAAAGATTGCACTAACTTTCAGGTTGAAAAGTCTACCAAGGCATCCACTTCCACAGTAGTGACCGTAGCATCCCCATCCACACCTCCACCTTCAGCCTCTAATGCCGTTCAACTATTGTCCACTTTGCATTCAATGCCACTAGTGGTATCTGTCTCAGAATATGCAGCGGAGATGATGACAAAATCTGAGAATATAAGAGCAAGTGTAGTGCAGAAAAAATACAGCAATGGAGAGAGAGAGAGAGAAAGGTGTGTAACTCTGTTCTATATACACAAGAAAATCCCGAAGTCAAGATACAAAGGAGTGGGGGCCATGGGGCCATTTTGTATGGCCCCATATATCCAGTCGGCCAGTGGTAGAGGCAGCCGACAGCCTCATGACTGAGTCTCCTCCAGTTGGCCAGCTAGTAAAAAAGGTCCACGACCTGAACAGAACTAGTCGGCCAGCTCCAATAAATGGACACATGCACATGTGTGATAGTCGGCCTGCTCCTGGGTCATCTTGCCAGCATAGGGCGGCCACCCAGACCATGGAAAAATAGGGAAAAATGGGAAAAAAATATGGAGAGTGGGGAAAAATGAGAAAACACCTAATACGGGCGGGCACACCCACAACAGAGTCCCTGGTGTATATGTATAGATAGGAGATGACTTCTAACACCCCTTCTGAGCTCGTGGCCCTGGAACCAATCCCAGGGAGCTGGAGTGCCGTCGGAGCATAGCCTGAGGTAGAGACTTCGTGAAGAGGTCTGCCGCATTGTCTTCCATCAAACAATAAAGTAGCAAGATGTCACCAGCCAAGATCTTCTCACGTACAAAGTGATATTGTATCTCTATGTGCTTGGTTTGGGCATGGAAGACTGGGTTCCGAGCAATAGCTATACAGCTCTGGTTATCGCTCTGGATGACTGTGGGCTCCTTCTGTGGAAACCCAATCTCGCTAAGCAACCTCCGCAGCCAAACAACCTCGCAAGCAGTACCACAAGCAGCGGTACTCTGCCTCTGTCGAAGATAAGGCAATAGTTGGCTGCCTCTTACTGCTCCAAGAAACTCCTCCTGAGCCGAGGGTAAAACTGTAACCTGAAGTAGATCTCCTCGTGTCTGGATCTCCTCCCCAATTTGAGTCACTCCAGCCTTGGAGTCAGACTCCATCCATCAATCCCCCTCCTGTGTAGAAGAGTCCAAGATCCTTCGTACTCTGCAGATACCGCAAGATCCGCAATCCTGCGTCCCAATGAGACTTCAACGGCGTCTGCATGAATGAGCTCAATAGCCCCACGGAAAAGCTCAAGTCCAATCTGGTGTTTAGCAACCAGATCAATGAACCAACCAGCTTCCGATACTGAGAGGCATCAACTTGCTCACAAGGATCATTCACGGTTAACTTTGTATTCGGGTCCATCGGCGACGTAATAGGCTTGCAGTTCTCCATCCCAAAGGCCTCAAGAAACCCATGAACATACCGATGTTGAGAGACGAAAAACCCCCTCTGGGTCTCTGCCAGATCTCCAATCCCAAGAAGAAGTGGAGTAATCCTAGGTCGGTCATCTCAAACTCCTTTGACAAGGCAGCCTTCGTCACGCCAATGTGCTCCACATGACCGCCGGTGAGAATGAGATCATCCACATAAAGGATGATTATCGTAACCATGCCACGTTCCCGAAAGAGATACAGGTTGGGATCTGCAACCGATCTCTGAAAACCAGTACGAAGAAAGAAGGAATCAATCTTTTGATTCCAAGCCCTGGGAGCCTGTTTAAGACCATACAAGGCCTTCCGTAACCTATAAACCATTCCTTCTAATCCTGGAACAACAAAGCTTGGAGGCTGCTCAACATACACCTCCTCCTGCAGGTCACCATTAAGGAACGCAGATTTTACATCCATCTGATACACAGGCCACCTCTGAGAAGAAGCAAGGGTAAGAATGGTCCGAATCGTGGTCATCTTCGCTGTCGGTGCAAAGGTATCCTCATAGTCGATGCCTGGCCGCTGAGCATACCCTTAGCCACGAGCCTGGCTTTGTGTTTGTCCATCGACCCATCTGACGCATATTTGGTCTTAAAGACCCATTTGACACCAGTGACTGACCGTTTTGACGGGTTCTCTTGCATGGCTTTCCTCCAAGTATCCTGTGAAAGGGCTTCCTTGACAGAAGTGCGCTCTTTGTCCCGCATGATACGAGACATCAAAGCACAGTTTACTTGAAGAAGCTCCGTTGAATGACTTTTGTCTTGGACTCTGTGCGATCTTCGAGGTCCGTCCCCTCTGTGGTCCATTTGGAGGGAAGCTCTGTGATACCTGATTCCCAAAGGGTGTCTACTAACCACCTGGGTACTCGAACAGAACGCGGAGCCTCTTGCTGCTGTGGGGGCTCAACTCCAGCTGCAGTCTCAACCTCCTGTACTGACTGCGGTTGTCTAGCTAGAACAATGGATTGGGAATCATCATCAGAATCCTCTGGGTCTCCAAGAAGTGGCGGTTCATCAAACGTGGATACTGGAACATGCTAATCAAAGACCACATCCCTGCTGACAACAATCTCATTCCTCTCTGGATCAAACAATCTGTATCCCTTGGAAAGAGAGTTATATCCCACAAATATAAGCTTATGGGACTTGGAGTCAAGCTTCCCCCTCTACTTCTTCAATATGTACATACACATCGCTCCCAAACACATGGAAGTGGGAGACATCAGGTTTCCTGCCAAAGTATGCCTCAAAGGGAGTCATATTAGTAGGTACTGAAGTTGTCGGAGACCGGTTGAGGGTATGGACAACCGTAGCCACAGCCTCTCCCCAAGTGGATGAGGAAGATCACGATGCTCCAGCATCGTCCTCGCCATCTCCACCACAGTCTTGTTCTTGTGTTCTACCAAAGGCGAACCTGTGTTGGCCAATTCCCTCTTGATGCCATGATTTGCACAAAATCTGACGAAAGCATTCGAAGAGAATTCACCTCCTTTGTCAGCCCTGAGAGTCTTTACCTGCAATCCAGACTCTTTCTCCACCATCACATGCCAATCCTTGAACCGAGCAAAAGCTTGGTCCTTTTGAGAAAGAAAATAGACCCATGTGAATCTGGAATAATCATCAACAAGTAGCATGAAATATAGAGATCCTCCCAATGATGGTGTCAGCATAGGTCCACACAAGTCAGTGTGAACCAACTCCAATGGTTTCGAAGCCTGCTTGGAAGCCTGCTTTGGAAAGGATTCCTGGTGCTGCTTACAACGTATGCAAGAACTGCAACGTCCTTGCCTGCTGCCAACATCTAGCAAGCCAACCACCATCTGGTTCCGGAAAGCTCGCCGCAGTGCATCCACATTTAAGTGGCCAAACCGAAAGTGCCACAAATCACCAACCTGAGAACCTGTCAATGAGGAGAGTGCGGAGAGTTTGTAGATACCATTCTCCACACCACCTTCCCAAACAACCTGGCCAGTCTCGTGGTCCCTTAGAGCAACTGAATGCTCCTCAAATTCCACTCGGAAGCTAGTCTTGCATACTTCATGCACTGACAAAAGATGAAAACCAAGAGCGGGGACGTAAAGAACACGAGAGGAATGCTTACCCCCCTTGCCGTCGGGAATGATCTCCATCCGACCCTCACTGTGTATTGGAATGGTGGTGTTGTCGCCAATGAAGATGCGACTTGAGTGCCGTTTCAGATCCAGAAAGAAGTCACGGGAGGGAGTCATGTGCTTGGAAGCACCACTGTCAAGAATCCACTCACGGGTATCCTTTGCGGTGAAGCCAACTGCCTCCTTGCTCGAAGACGATGAAGCATCTGAGTCCATCATCTCTAAGTGCACAAATGCTGGAGTCTTTGCAACTGAGGCTGAAGAATCAGCACTCTTCCCAGTCTGCTCAGGACACTTCCGCCAATAGTGGCCTTTCTTGCCACAATCGTGCATGTCCTCTCGGCCTTCAGTTTCTCTCGGTCTGCATCAGGCTGCTTCTCAAAAGACTTCTCCGATGAAGCCTTCCCTTTGCCCTTGTTGTTATTCTGGCCTTTCGACCGTTGGCCAGTTAAGGCCTCCGAACCTCCGCCTTGTGGAGGGTTCGTGAATCTTTCCTCCTGGTCCAAGACCTTAAGCACAAGTTTCTCCCAAGTGATGGTGCTGAGCTTGCCACTGGTAGTCAAAGAAGAGTAGAAAGATGAGTACTGAGAAGGCAAGTGTGACAGCAAAGTGATGGCTATATCCTCTGATGATATCTCCTTCCCAGCCTGAAGAACTTCCTGCTGAAGAGCCTGCAGCTTGTTAATGTGCTCCCGCATCGTCGATGACTTTGTTGGGTTCATAACCCGCATCTGTACTTCCAAGGAAATCCTCTTCATGGGCGATACCCTGTTATAAAGAGAACCCAAATGCTGCCATATACCTCTGGCCAGCGTCATATGCTTTACATGACTGATTACCTGCGGCGGTGTGCAATTGAGGAAGTTGAATGAACGGACCCTGGCATTGACACGATCCCACAACTGTGTCTGTGCCTCGCGGTCCTTTCGAATCGACGGTAACTCCCCTTCCTCTACCTCCGGCCGTGGAACCCCGACAACGATGAAATCAGCAAGGTCGTATGACTCCAGAGCAGATTCCATCATAACCTTCCATATGCCGTAGTTGTTCCCGTCCAAATGACGGTCTACTGGGAATGTGGGGAGTATTGGGATCTTCACATGCTTCTCAGCCATCTCAAGTAAATCTTCCATTGTGGGGAAGTAACTGAAAAGGGTAGGTGGGTGGGAAAAAAGAAGAACTTACACCTGCAAGTGGCTGTCCAGCAAATCAGCCCGCCTTCCTCTTGCTTCTCCTCTTCTTGAACAGTACAGAACAGTCCTCCAATCAGCAACACAACAGTCCCCCTCTTGCTCACACAATTCCCAAGATCTATCAAGAGCCTAGAGCTCTGATACCATGTCAGAATATGCAGCGGACATGATGACAAACTCTGAGAACATAAGCGCAAGTGCAGTGCAGAAAAAATACAGCAATGGAGAGAGAGAGAGAGAAAGGCGTGGAACTCTGCTCTATATACACAAGAAAATCCCGAAGTCAAGACCTTTGGACTCACCAACGCACTAGTGACGTTCAACAAGATGACGTCTCGGTTTTTTGGGATCTCATTGGCGAATGCGTCTTCATCTTTCTCGATGACATTCTTATCTTCTCAGGGACTGTAGAGCAGCACGAGCGAGATGTGGCACAAGTTTGTAACTGTTGCAAGACAATGAGTTGTTTATTAATGCCAAGAAGAGTGAGTTTGGAGTATTGGAAATCCATTACCTGGGATATATCATCATGATTCAGTACATTGGTATTAGCCTCGGTCCTGAAAAATTCTTAGTTGGGATGTTCCCACTACAGCCCAGGAAATCCGCTCATTTATGGGTCTTTGTTAGGCCTATAGCACACACATGGACAAGTTTTCTGACCTTGTAGCACCTCTCACCGGCTTGCTCAAGGGCGTGAAGACTCGTCGCCAGAAAGTGTCCGTCATGGGCAAGGCTTTAGAGGCATTTCAGGAGGCTATGAAGAAAGTTACCTCTGAGTCGCTAGTTTTGAAGTTGTCATCATGGGATGATCCTTTTCCGATGCGAATAACCTAGCCATTGGAGCTGTTTTATAGTAAGATGGTAGGCCAGTGGCTTATTATAGCCGCAAGTTGAATCACGTCGAAAAGAATTATTCGGTGTATGACAAGGAGCTTTTGGGGGTGATGACCGCACTTGAACATTGGAAGCACTTCCTTTACGGAAGAGATTTCACAGTTAAGATAGATCACCAAACACTTAAATGGTTGCAAACCATGCCCAGTGCCCAATGGAGTGACATGCAGTCCAGATGGAGTCAATTGTTCCAACAATTTGGGGGAATGATTGAGTATGTCCCTGGTAAGAACAACCTCGTTGTCGATGCTCATAGTCGAAGAGGCATAGGTTAAACATTGTAGGAGTCCACTGTGCTAGAAATTCAAAGCAAAGACTTGGACATCATGAAGGCAGAGTATCTGGATTCGGAAGAATTTGGGACTCAATATCAATTGGCCCTCAGTTTAGAACCAGGCCACTACAGTATACAGGATGGTCGGTTGTTTTTCAAGAACCGTCTCTATGTACTAAAAGAAAAGCGTCAAGTCTTTCTCCATGATGCCCATGATTCTCTTGTTGGAGTTCATAGGGGTATCAACAGTACCGGCTAAAACAAGTGGGCAAGCGTTGTCCCAAGCTTTCATTCCGAAGTTTCGGCCCATTTCCCGTCATTCAAAAGTTAAGTGATGTCTCTCTAAAGTTAAAGTTGCTGGAAAGTTGGACTATGCACAATGTCTTTCATGTTTCTTGGTTGAAGCTATATGTAGGTCTAGCATTGCAGGATATATCAGAAGAGCAACAACCAGATATGATCGACGAAGCCAAAGTCATAGAGCGAGAGCAAATTCTCCTCCACATCTGGAAGCATGGTTCCAGTCGAAGAATACGATAGTTTAATACGAAGTTCAAAGACTGAGGTGAGGAACCCATGAAGCAGTATGGCTGGATGAAGAGTTCTTTTAGGAGTACCCCCAGTTGTTGGCGGACTACTTGGAAGCGCTGAATCTGCCGCCAAGATAAGCAGGAGGGAATGTCACGTACACTCGGCACTGGGATACACAGTGACACACTGGCATGATCATTAGTGCAACATTTTATACAAAATAATACCTTTTATAGGAATATTTGTCGTATGCCGTGACCCCATTGTGAGCCCTCAAGTCTAGGGACAATCATGCATGAGCTACGTAGGTCAGTCTTTGAGCCTTAGAGGTCAGTCGGGAGTCAGTCCTCTTAACCTACTTGGAGAATTAATTAGATAAAGTGCATGTAGCAATCAGCCATAGTGTAGGTTATGCATTAGCATATAGATGCATTAGGTTTGCCTATGGGCCATGCCTATGGGCCAGCCAATAAGCATGGCAGCCCATAAGGGCTCAAACACAGGCGGCAGCCCGCGCTCCCGCACTAGAGGAACAACCTCGACACGTGGAGCACAAGCGATACCTTGTAGCTCTCGACTCAAGGACAATACCCATGACTTCTTCGACTCACCGTTACAAGAAGGTGAATTTTAGTAAGTATAATGATAAACTCAATCCCATGATTCATCAGTTTGAAGCCTACTTTGCTGCTGGTAGGAAGTCAGACATAGAGAAGGTGGTGTTAGCTAGTTGCTACATTGGAGGGGAATGCATCTCATGGTGGACTCATTGCACCTAGGTCAATTCCAATTATGGAGTTGTTGCCTACTACGACTGGGACCAATTTGTCATTGACCTCAAGAAGGGGTTTCTATCGTCTCAATATCTTGAGCGACTCGAGGATGAGTATCGGGGAGAACACGCTACTTGTCCTCCAATTTGCAAATGAAGTCACTCACTTGGCTTTATAGTTATAGAAATCAGATGTGGACAAAAGAGGTCAACTCCTCTATGGTTTGGACACGCAAATCTAGTGGGATGTGTGCCAAGGCAGCCACTGTCTCTAGCAAGGGCAAGAACTAGACACAGTTAGGGTTTACCCCGAAAGCATCTGGCTCCAGGAACTCGAACAATAGACCTCGTCTTACTCCAGAATAGAAGGCTCTGGACGGCAAGACAGGTGGTACGCTCAGTCTTGAAGAGCACGAACAATACAAGGAGGAGGGGTGGTGTTTCTTTTGTCATACAAAAGGACACACTTCTAAGGTTTTCCCTAAGACGACCCCTGCTCAGACTACCACCCCGGCCTGGTGAGCCTGCCTCCCACATCGACCCCCCAGGTTGTCGCTAGTCCTCTAGCTCCCACTCCTACGGTTGGCGGCATTGTTAGTCGGGAGCTTGAAGATAAGCATAAGAGCAACCATAACAGGAATATGAGCAGAACGAATTGCTCAAGACATTTGGCTACATAGGTGTGTTGTTTAACAGCGGTAGTACAGAGGACGTGGTCACGGAACAGGCCGCTCGGCGAGCCTGTTTTTTGTTGACCTTGGTAGATAAGAAAATGAAGGGATTTAGCACGGGCATGACAATGAGCATCAAGTTTGAAGCTTGCCATGCAAAATTAGTTATCAAGGGCACATAATTTGTGCGCGATTTCATGGTTTTCCCTCTTGTGGAATCCAATGGCTTCACTAGTTCACCCATTAATTGATTGGAACTAGCATACATTCCGGATTACCCAAAAGGCTCCTGTGATCATTAAGTGTGAACTAGGGATACCTAACTTTCCAATCATTAGCCATATACAGGCTAAATAGTGTGCGGTGATCTATGTGGAGGCCTCCCAGACAGTGGACAAGTGCTTTGGAGAAGTACCAAGCCCTGCATGACCGGTTTCAGAAGATCTTTCTTCGGGACAAATTGCCTCCCAAACTTTCCCCATCTAGACCGGAGGATCATAAATTGAGATCCTCCTAGGTTCCGAACCCCCTAGTAAGTTTCCATACCGCTTGAGCAAGGCCATGGAGACGAAGTTGGATTGTTAACTCCACGAACTGTTGCAGTGTGGTTTCATACATTCTAGTGTGTCTCCATTCGCAGCCTCGATCCTTTTCATGAAAAAGAAGGATGGATCTCTTGGGTTTGCGTAGATTATCGAGCTCTCAACAAGCTGATGATAAAGAGCAAGTTCCATATTCCTTGGATTGATTACATCTTAGAGAGGCTGAATGGAGCAAAGGTGTTTTCAAAAATTGACCTCAAAAGTGGATACCATTAGGTAAGAATTGTGGATGGAGACATCCCCAAAACCGCATTCCGAATTGAGCAAGCCCACTACGAGTTCGTGGTCATGCCTTTTGGATTAACAAACGCCCCAACTACGTTTAACCACATGATGATGTGGGTTTTTAGGGACTTGATAGGAAAGGGTGTCTTCATCTTTTTTGATGACATGCTGATTTTTAAAGCTATAGAAGAGTAGCATGACATGGATGTCGAAAAAGTGATGAAATTGCTGAAAAGCAATGAGCTTTACGTCAATAAGAAAAAAATGGAATTTTGTTTATACGAGGTTCACTACCTTGGCTATATAATCAGTGTCAAAGGCATCCAATTAGACCCTACAAAGGTGGTGGAAATCCTTAATTGGGAGATTCCAAAAAGCAATATAACATTAGGTCGTTTGCGGGTATTTGCCAAGCATATTCAACTCACATCAACAAAATTTCTGACGTCTCGGGCAGCTCTTACTGACCTGATTAAGGTGTCAAGACTCAGAGGCAACAGATTAAGATGACCCCCCTGAGGTTTATTGGCTTTCAAGGACCTTAAGGTTGCATTATCCGAGGCTTCTTGTTTAGCATTAGCCTCTTGGGATGATCCATTTCAGGCGATCACAATGTGAGTAACATTGCTATCAGGGCGGTTATGCAACAGAATGGGCATCCGGTTGCTTACATGTCTTGTAAGCTGATCCTTGCAAAGAAGAACTAGGTCTATGATTGGGAACCCCTTGCAGTGATACAGGTCCTGAAGCATTGGAAACATTTTCTTTATGGGTGCGACTTTGAGGTTCACACAAATTACCAGGCTTTGCATTGGTGGCTTCAAACGATGCCAAGTGCGAATTGGATTAACTATCAACACCGTTGGAGCTAGATTTTCTAGCAGTTTGGTGGAATGATGGAGTATCTTGTGGGCAAGGCCAACCTAGTGGCGGATGCCTTAGTAGGAAAGAAACCGTGTCCCACATCCAATCCACATGGATGGAATTTGCTAGTACAGGACTAGATGAAATGAAGCACAAGTACGCAGATTCCGTGGAATTCGGTACAGGCATTGGACGCCACAAGACCATGCCATTTCTTGATACGCGATGGTTCGCTTTTCTACAAAGGTCGACTTTGCATGTTGAAACAATTCCAGGCAACTCAACTCTTCTCCACGATGCTCGTGTGAATGGGAGAGTTAGAATTAGGGTTAGAGTTCATGTGTGGGAGACATACACAGAGAAGAACAAGAGAGAGAGAGAGAGAGAGAGAGAGAGAGAGAGAGAGAGAGAGAGAGAGAGAGAGAGAGAGAGAGAGAGAGAAATGAAATGATATATTAACGTCTTCAAAAGGCCAAAATGACCTATGAGACCAAAAAGGTTACAACAATTGGTGGATCTGATACAATGTCTGTGTAAGGAAAGCTAAAAACAACTAAACAACTAACTGAAACTGAAACAACTATGAGGAAAAATACGGTACCAGGAGCTCCTAATGGATAACATCTGGGAGAGAGAGTTGTGGGGATAAGTCAACTCATCAAAGATGTGAGTGTGTGACTCCCCTATCACACATGTATATTGCACTAGTACACATAGTGCACTTAGTACATTAAAAGTACTAAGTGTACTATGTACTATAACTTATGGGCTTGTACACACTATAAGTGTGGGCATTATGCCTTTACCCCAACAACCTCCCACTTAAAGGCAAAGTGCCCTTAAGTAAAGGAAAAGAAAAATCAGCATGTACATGATAATATACAAGGCCATATCAAGGCTGAAACTGGCCTCATCCAATGCCCATCAAGTGTCTGCAATGAGCAAACCGCTCCGGAGGCAAACTCTTTGTCAACAGATCAGCCGGGTTGTCATCCGTATGAATCTTAACAAGCTGAATTTGCTTGTTCTCTATCACCTCTCTGATGAAGTGATACTTCACATCCACATGCTTCGTCTTTGCATGAAAGACAGGGTTCTTTGCCAACTGGATGGCACTCTGACTGTCACAATGCAACAATGGAATATCCCCTGTATAACCCAAATCAACCACTAACCGAGATAGCCATAATGCCTCCTTGCAAGCCTCTGTGGCTGCAATATACTCGGCCTCTGTAGTAGATAAGGCTGTGCACTTCTGCATCCTGGCTATCCATGACACAGCACCTCCTGTGAATGTAAACACATAACCGGTAGTAGACTTCCGGTTATCTGGATGACCGGCATAATCCGAATCCGTGTAACCATGCACTAATGCATCCTGTTTGCCAAAACAAATGCACATATCCTGTGTGCCCTTCAGGTATCTCATGACACCTTTCACTGCTTCCCAATGCTTCTTGCCATGGTTGGCCATGTATCTAGAAACCACTCCCACTGCAAATGCAATGTCCGGCCTAGTAGCAACCATGGCATACATGAGACTGCCACAAGCTGAAGCATACGGAATCTTGGCCATATCAGCCCTGCCACTATCTGACTGTGGGCTGTCCATAGCACTGAGTTTCACATATGGAGGCGAAGGAGTACTAGTCTTCTTCCCCCCGTCCATATTGAACCTCTGCAAGACTTTGCCAATGTATTCCTTCTGAGACAAATACAACACATGCTGATTTCTGTCCCGAAGTATCCACTTACCCAAAATGTGATTTGCATCACCCAAATCCTTCATATCAAAGGTTTCATGCAGCCTCGTCTTCAAGGCATCCATCTCTTTACGAGATTTCCCGGCAATCAACATATCATCAACATACAAGATGAGGATCAATAGACTGCCATCCAAAGCTTTCTTGGTGTACAAGCAGTGATCTATGTCACTTCTCCTGAATTTCTGGGATTTCATGAATGTATCAAATTTATGATACCATTCCCTTGGTGCCTGTTTGAGCCCATAAAGACTCTTTTTCAGCTTGCATACAAGCTTCTCCTTTCCACTTACTGCATAACCCTCTGGCTGTTGCATATATATCTCCTCATGGAGATCACCGTGAAGAAAAGCAGTCTTCACATCCATCTGAATCAAGTCCAGATCATCATGCGCAACCAAAGCTAACACAGCTCTAAGTGTGGTCATTTTGACCACTGGAGAGAAGATCTCATCAAAGTCCACTGGAGAGAAGATCTCATCAAAGTCCACACCATATTCCTGCTTGAAGCCCTTAGCCACTAACCTGGCTTTGTATCTTGGCTTTGCATCTCGTGCAACTTTGAGCCTGTAAACCCACTTGCATGGCAAAACCTTCTTGCCTGTAGGCAAATGCACCAACTTCTATGTTCCATTTTTGTGCAGAGAATCCATCTCTGACTTCATGGCACGCTCCCAAAGAGCCTTGTCTGCTCTCTGTAAAGCCTCCTTATAACATGAGGGCTCCCCACAGTCAGTAAGCATCAAGTAGTCAACCCCTGGAACAAACCTGTCAGGGGCTCTGGAGGGTCTAGTGGACCTCCGTACCCAATGACCATCATTTGCAGGTTGCTGTCCAGCCTGCATATCACCTATTGGTGGCTCCTGTTCCATGCCATAAGGCTGAAAAATCATGCCCGGTATCTCCTCTAACTGTGGCATATCCATAGGGATATTTTCTGCCATCTCTGGCTGTCCATTTGGACCATTTTCAGCACCATTTAAGGGCTGGTTTTGCTGCTGTAATGGCTGATTTACAGCCCTTGGTTGTTGTCCATGATGTCCATCATCATCAAAGATGACTCTGCCAGGCTCCTGTTGCCTTGCAGGCTCCTTATACATGCATGTTTCATCAAAAATGACATCATTGCTGCGTATAATCTTTCTATTCACGGGATCCCAAAGTCTATACCCCATTTCACCTCTGTCACCATATCCTAGGAATATGCATTTGTGAGACTTAGGATCAAGTTTGGTGCGCATTTCCCTGCGTATGTGCACGTACGCAACGCAACCAAACACTCTCAAGTGCTTGTATGACGGAGGCTTCCCTGTCCATACTTCTTCTGGCACTTTCCCACCAAGCCTCGTGTTAGGTGACCTGTTTATAAGGTGAACGGCTGTCATAACAGCTTCAGCCGAAAAACCATGAGGTAATGCAGCATGTGACAACATAGAACGGACCTTCTCCTGAATGGTCCTGTTCATCCTCTCTGCTGTCCCGTTTTGTGGAGGATCATAAGGAGTAGAGAGCTCCCTCTTGATGCCTTTAGCATCACAAAAGTCCTGAAATTGTTTGGACATATACTCTCCACCATTGTCGGAACGCAAAGTCTTCAGTGTTTTGCCAGTTTGATTCTCAACAAGAGCAACAAACTTCTCAAACACTGAGAATGTATCACTCTTCAAACGAAGAGGATAGACCCACACCTTGCGTGTGGCATCATCAATAAAAGACACAAAATATTTTGCCCCTCCCAAAGAAAGCTGAGGCATCTCACATACATCTGTATGCACAAGCTCTAACTGAGCATCTTTCTGTCCAAGAGCTTTCTTGTGGGGGCACTGCAGTTGCCTGCCATATATACAATGCTCACAAAATTGAAAACTTGAAAACTTTAGAGAAGGCAAGTAACCCAAACGAGACAATTGCTCCATTCCTTTGACACTCATGTGTCCCAACCGGCTATGCCACATAGAGATTTCCGGCAGCTCGGTTGCATTTACATTAGCATGGTGACAAACACCTGCATGCATAAAGTAAAGAGTGTCCACCTTAGAGCCTCTGGCAACAACCAGTGAGCCCTTACTAATTTTCCACTTTCCACGACCAAATGTGGTAACATAATCAGCATCATCAAGCTGTCCAGTAGAAAGCAGATTCTTCTTGATCTCAAGCACATGCCTGACATCATGGAGCATAAGCTGTGAGCCATCTGAAAACACAAGCCTCACATCACCTTTGCCAAGAATCTTGCATGCATGGTTATCACCCAAATAAACCACTCCTTCATTGCCAGCAGTATACCTGACAAACAAGTCTCTGCAATCTGTGACATGAAAGGAGGCACCTGAATCAATGATCCATGAGTGCATACCATGACCGCCTGTAAGAAGTGAATGGGCATCAAGTGAAGACGTAAATAGGACCTCATCCTCACTGTCACCTGCATGTGACACATTGATTTCTTCAATCTTGACTCCACTTTTGCCCTTTGGCTTTACATCTTTGGCTTCATCTTTGTCTTTGTCTTTGCCTTTTCCCTTTTCCTTTTGATCATTTTTCCATTTGTAGCATTGCTTTTTAATGTGTCCCTTCTTGCCACAATAATGGCATTCCAAGTCCTTTTTGGAGCGGGACTTGCTCCTTCCCCGTTCTTGGCTTTTACCCCTTTGCTGGGATCTCCCACGTGCATTCATTGCATTGGACTTTCCAACAGAGTTGTTTTTCCTGTTCATCTCTTCTTGAAGAAGAGCACCTTCCACATCTGCATATGACAGCATAGCATTCGAATTGCTAGTGGTTGTCCTGAATGTGTCCCAACTCTCTGGCAAAGTGCATAAGAGAAAAGTGGCTTTAAACTTATCGTCCATTGCCAACTTTTGATTAATGACTTGGCTGACAATACCATTAAACTCATTTAGATGGGCAGTCATAGACGCCCCTTCCTTCATTTGAAGACCTATGAGTTTCTTCAACCAATACACTTTGCTTGAGGCACTTTGCTGGGCATACAAGTCCTGCAATCTCTGCCACATTCCCCAAGCTGTCTTCGACATCCAATTTCCTGCAAATTGATCCTGATTGTGACCAATGTCACCCAATTTTGCCAATTTTGCTCAGAAATTGAGCAATTCGGCACCTGTACCTGCTCAATTGCAAGTCCCAAAAAAAAATTGAAGCAAGATACCTTGTAATTTCTGATTTTTTGTTGAGACTTGCAGGCTGAATGATGATTGCAGATGCTGTTGCAGGAGAGGGGGGCAATTCTAATGCTGGTGCTGCGTCGGATGCTGCTGCTGACTGTACGGAGCTTCTGGGAGCTGCTGCCGGGTGCTGTGCTGAAGCTGATGTTGCTGAATGGCTGCGTGCTGGTTCGTGTGCTGCTGTGAAGTGCGCCTGGCTGCTGCGAGTGGTTGCTGCTGCTGCTGTAGGCGCCTGGCTGCTCAGCGCTGACACGTAGTCGACCAACGCCACCAGTCGCTCTCCTGTTGTATTGACGCCTAGCGCAGGTAGCCAGCCGACGACTTCGCCTAGTAGCCTTCGCCGTGTAGCGCTCGAAAGCCTTCGCCTAGTAGCGCTACAGGTGTTCTATACGTTCACCGCTTGTGACCAAGCGTCTCAACGCCTATGAGCAAGCTTGCCTGCACTTCGCTGCGCTTATCCTCCTCTTCGCCGGATACCTCAGCTTCCAGGTTACTACAGTGCTGAAACGAAAGCTACAATCATCAATTCAGCCTGTATGGTTTTGCAGCGACTCTACCCAACAGATGCGACTGAAATTCAGTCCTCAATTGCTCTTGCCTTTGCCTATGCTCTGATACCAGTTGAATGGGAGAGTTAGAATTAGGGTTAGAGTTCATGTGTGGGAGACATACACAGAGAAGAACAAGAGAGAGAGAGAGAGAGAGAGAGAGAGAGAGAGAGAGAGAGAGAGAGAGAGTTGTGGGGATAAGTCAACTCATCAAAGATGTGAGTGTGTGACTCCCCTATCACACATGTATATTGCACTAGTACACATAGTGCACTTAGTACATTAAAAGTACTAAGTGTACTATGTACTATAACTTATGGGCTTGTACACACTATAAGGGTGGGCATTATGCCTTTATCCCAACACTCGTGATGCCGTTACTGGTGGTCATAGGGACATGAACTCGACTTTGGAGAAGTTAGAATGATAGTTTTATTGGCCCTGAATGAGGTGCGACGTGTTCACTTATGTGCAACACTGTCTAGTTTGGCAACAATTAAAGCTCCTCGTGGGAAGAAGATATGGTTGTTACAAGCTTTACCTATTCTCAAAGGACCTTTTCAAGGTATCTCGATGGATTTTGTGACAAACTTGCCTCCCATTCAGGTAAGCGTAATACGCAGTGTTTGACAATTGTTGATCGTTTTAGTAAATTTATTATGCTTATTCCTTGTAGGGCTAACGTGATTGCTGAAGATGTTGCTGGGTTGTTTCTCCGGCAGTGGTCCCATAGGTGGCATACCTAGGACGATTGTGTAAGGTCGAGATGCCAAGTTTACCAGTCATTTTTGGAGGGCATTATTTGATAACTTTGGAACTAAGTTGAATTTTTCCAGTGCATTCCACCCACAGACGGATGACCAGACAGAGATTTACAATCAATTAGTGTTCGGCGTGTGGAAGTGTTACGTTCACGCCCAACAAGGTAAGTGGGAACAATTTTTGCCTTTAGTTCAAGTTGTGTTGAATGACTCTTTTTCTCAGCTATTGGGAGGACTCTATACGAGGCAGCATTTGGAAGACTATTCGAGACTTTTTTGACTAGGACGTCATCCTCAGTGCCTGAAGCTAACAGATTGATGGAGTCTTACCAGGGGATTTTGAAGTCTGTAAAAGACAGGTTGGCTAAAGCGCAGAAGGCCTATACTTCATAGGCCAACAAGGACATTAGAGTTGTGATCTTCTCGGAAGGAGATTGGGTATGTCTTAGGATAATGAAGCAAAGGTTGAAACAAGTGGGCGAGTGATGCCCAAAGTTATGGTTTTGGAGCTTTGGACCCTTTCCCATTTTAAAGAAGATCAATGAGGTTTCTATGAAGCTGAAGCTACCTCCTAGTTGGACCATGCATGATGTGTTCCATGTGAGTTGGTTGAAGCCTTATATTGGACCTCCTCTCTCCGATGTCCACGATGAACAGGAACGAAAGACAGTGGACGAAATTGAAGTTATGGTTCCAGAATAGATCCTCTTACATCGTTTCAAGCACGGCTCTAGCCGAAAAGAAAGACTATTCCTCACGAAGTTTCAAGACTGAGGGACACATGAAGCGGTGTGGCTTGAAAAGAACTTTTTTGAAGTATCCGGCATCATTGACAGACTATTTGTGGGCTTTGCAGCTTCCGTCAAGTTAAGAAGAAGGGGATGTCATTTGCATCTTGCACTTGGATGCCACGTGGACATATCTGTACAGCAGGTGCAAGATTTGGAGTGGATTGTGGGCCCGAGTCTCGGACAAGTCTGCTAGGGTTGCACTTCCAAGGTCAGGTGTACGTGGTCTTGGTTATGTGTGCAAGTGCCCCACATGAAGCAGTGCCGATCCGTACTGAGAGTCACCATCTGGAATGATGACAGGTGTTCCGGGCATTAGGCTTGTAGCCAGATGCCAGGCACCTGAGGAAAGCATTAGTTACATGTGAGTGTAGGGTGCGGATCCGTACTGAGAGTCACCTTCTGGAATGATGACAGGTGTTCCGGGCATTAGGCTTGTAGCCAGATGCCAGGCACCTGAGGAAAGCATTAGTTACATGTGAGTGTAGGGTGGTACCTACACTTTGGGCCATAACTTTGGCCTATAAAACCCCATAGCATATAGTGGCCAGCCCTTACAAGGCATAAGACCTAGTCGGCCAGCCCTAGGGCATGGGCTGGCTGTCGGTGAGGCCTAGAAGGCTCGGGCAGCCAGTCGGCCAGCCAGAGAGGCCTTCTCAGCCAGTTGGCCAGCCATGAAGTGGTCAACCCAGCAGGCGGCCAGCCTCTAGGCAGCCTGGCCAGTAGCAGAACCTAGACAGCCAGTATATGGAAGCAAGGTGACTATTTAATGCTAACCAAAACAAGTTGTGGAGCATAAATAACAGCCGGACTGCTGTTTTAGAACCCACTGACCAGGATCCATGAGAGGTATAAAAGCATGGGCTAGTTAGTCATTTAGGTATCTCATATTCACAAAGTGCTGAAGGTATTCAAGGGCTAGGACAGCCAAGGGAATTCCCAAGCAAAGGTGAACTTGAAGGTCAAGAGTCAGGCATCTCAGGCTGCAGATTTACAGCTAGGTTGTCCCTACAGATTTGAGTCTTTTTCTCATCCAATAAAGCAAATACGCCAATCCTTGGTGGGGGCCCTGCAAAGGGTATTTGGGACCCAATTGGGTGTACTGTGTCTTTATTTTGACTTCCAGGACCAGCGTTGCTTGGGCCTCTTCCTGCTTGAGCTCCGCAGACACAGGGACACCTTCTTGAGACACAGGCCCCAACCACCCCGCCCCCTCCCTCGGCAGCCAACCATCACCAGTTTCCTCCGGACCCAGGAGGTGGAGGACACCGACATAGTGGATCTTGTGTACCCTCCACGAGCTGCTCTGGACCTACCTCGCCCGAGAGGAGTTACCTCGGACCGAGCCTCTGCACTCCAACGTGCCCGACGCCCTCGACCCCCCCCCCCCCCCCCCCCCCCACAGTCAGCCACAATCACCTCATCGGCTCCAGATCCAGGACATGCTCCACCGCCATCGAGCTACCTTTCCACGTGACATAGCTGAGGGAGACCTCTCGGCCATACTCGTTAACCCCATGCTTGACATTTTGGAGAGTGGTATACCATCTACTTGGAGCTGATGTTGCTCCCATGTTTTTATGTTCTTAGTATTCCATGACGAGTTTCCATGGACAGTTTTGTATCACCCCAGTGAGATAGCTATATTTGTGTTTTCATTCTGTTTTATTTTCCATTCCATGATGAGATATGCCATGGACATTATTGTACCACTTTGGTCTCATAGGCCCATTGGGTCTTTAGTAGACGGTTAATATATCTATCTTTCTTTCTTTCTCCTCTCTCTTGGAATCCACTGCCCACAACAGTTCCTCTACTACGACATCAGAGCCTACCACCTGTACCCATGCTCCAGCTCCACGCCCCAGAGGAGTTCTTAGTGAGAGAGCTCGATCCATTCTGCGAGCTAGATGTCCCCGACCTAGAGCATTAGGACCCTCCACCACACACAGACAGATTCGTGAGGTTCTCCGCCGACATGTCACGCTCCTATCACAGAGGCCTGACATTCACTCCACCATCAGATCGGTTTTGGCTGAGGCGGGTATCGTCGTTAGCTGATCACAAGATATCTCACTCTACACAGGATCATCTGCGATCACATGTACTATCAGATGTTTTCATTTTACTTTTTCTTTCAATTTCCCATGGCTCAGTATATCCATGATTCCATGGTACCATTGTATTACTTTTGGTCTCATAGGCCTTTGGGGTCTTCCGTAGATGTTAATATAACTTTCTTTCTTTCGTTCTTTCTCTCTCTTTCTCACCGCCCACCCCCCCCCCTCCCCCCCCTCCCCCCCCTCCTCCTCCTCTCTCTTGCACTCTCACGTCCACTACATTGTGCAATCGTCAGGAACCAAGGTGCTGAATATTCGTTATCTAAAGTATAATCATGTCTGTAAGCTTCCGCATGTTACACAAGAATATCCGGTTGCCTCTTAAGATAGGCAACCCTTCCCTCATTCCGTGTTTGATACATATTGTCTAGTGTATCCCATGCCTGTTTTGCAGATTTACATGATCGTATATGAGGTACGTGTAACTGTTTGGCCCTCCTAGCTCTATTTCACATGATGGAACACATGCCCGGACACATGGACAGGTTAATGAAAGCATGGAAACAGGATTCATGAAGTCGGCACAAGAAAACGCACCAGCTTTGGACAAAAAGCAGGAAAAGCAAAAAAAATCAAACTTACTTGACCGCGAGCCAAGGGCATCATTGGAAAGAGGGGATTGAGCCGGATCAAAAAGCTAAAAGCTGCTCTTCCAAAAATCAGCTCCAGGGCCAAAAAAGCAAGGTCTTGAAGCTAGAAAAGCAAAACAAGAACTTTTGACTAAAGTTGAGTAATATTTTATTATTAAAGAGTAAAAAGGAAAAAGCAAAGCATGGATAAGCTTTTGGCAAAAAGCGAGGTCCTCTTCAAGTATAAAAGAAGCTAGGGCCCTCTTCAAGTATAAAAGAAGCTAGGGCCCTCTTGTTTTGGGCATCAAGTGGGTGGAGAGCAAGGAGTTCATAATCGACATCATCTCTACCATCTTTAGCTTGTCGCCGTCGCTCAGATCCCCCCAGCTACGCCGTCTGCGTCAATGCCTCTTAGCGTCACCGTTGCCGCCCCTCGCCGCCTGTGCAGCGCTGTCGCATGTGCAGCTTCGTCTCCGCCCAGCTCTACCGCTGCTGCCATCGTGCAGCGCCACCCGCTGCAGCAAGCTGCCAACATCTTTCTCCAGATCCTCAACAGAGAGATTGACAGTCGGACACTCATATCTGCCACTTTGGTGTTTTTCTTTTTTGAGGTTCTTCTCAGATTGGGTATTGAGTTCCTTTGGGCATCTTTGAGATTTGGGATTTGATTCAGACTTGGACTTGGATTTGGATTTGGACTTCGATTTGGATTTAGACTTGGATTTGGATTTAGATTTGGACTTGGACTTGGACTTGGATTGGGATTTGAACTTGGACTTGGACTTGGATTTAGACTTAGACTTGGATTTGGACTTGGACTTGGATTTGGACTTGGACTTGGATTGGATCTAGACTTGGATTTGGGTATTGGATCTGGTACTAGCCCGGTTAGAGATTCTTGTGGGTCATTCCCGTGGTGTGCTCGGCATCAGAGATCTCATGCCTCGACATCGACCTCGACTTGGATATCCTACATCGGCATATTTGTTTGTTTTGTATTCATTGATTGTATTGATCTTGGCCAGCGTGCCTGTGGATTGTTCCTGAATAAATTCCTAAAAGAGGGCGGGGCCTATTCCCCACTCAGTGTGGTGTACTGTGCAAGATTCCTATTCCCTTACCTCTCTCTCCTCTCTCTCTCTCTCTATCATTATCTCTTGGACACGTGGTTGAATCTGTCGGCACGCCCCGCTGGGCTTATAGTGGTATCAGAGCAGGATTTCTTTTGAAGAAACTTTCTTAGGGTGATAGAGCCATGTCGAGAGAAGAAGGAAACCAAGGGCCTATTGAAGGAAACAACTATGAGGCCGATACAGGACTTCAAGATGGAAACCAAGGCCGTCGATCTGTTTCTCATGAGACCGTGGCCATGACATCAGCAGAGTTCCGAGATTTTTAGGAGTGTACACAGTTTCTCCAAGATGAAGAATTCCTTGTTTGGAGAGCCAAGAAGGAACAGGACCATAGAAGGACTTGGATGCTTGAAGATTTCATGGAGGATCGAGCCACCGAAGCCGAAGGAGTTGAAGTTGCTATAGCCTATCTTCGTGCTAAAGGAGTCACCATTGCAGAAGGATCTAGAGCCACTAGGGTTGCTTCTCGTGGAGGAAACTGGGAGGCCATTCCTAGGCTTGCTATCTTAGATGCAGCCTTTTCAGGGCAAGCAAGAAGATAGAGAGACCGGAAGATCATCAGATTGACATCATGCTGCAAACTTCATCAAGTGGTTTGCGGTGGATGCTAGACCATTGCAAGTTTTGACAAAGAAAGCAATGGGATCTTTGTGGACGAAAGTTGAAACAGAATCCTTTGAAGCATTGAAACTTTATGCTAGCAAAGGACTAGTGTTGGTTATTCCAGACCTTTTTGTGGTTGAATATGATGAAGATTGCATTGGGGCAGTCTTGAACCAAGAAGGCCATACTGTGGCCTATGAACGTCAAAGACAACAAGGTAGCAGATGCATTATCTTGGAGACACTTGAGCCATGCGGTTTCTATGGGTTACCTTATGGATTTCACTTTGATGATCGATCTTTATGCTACCAAAGAGGATTTCAAAGATGTTTTGGAATAGATTGCAGAATGAAGATTTGGTGACTTTTTATGTCATAAAAAAGAAGGCCATACTGTGGCCTATGAACGTCCACAACAAGGTGGTAGATGCATTATCTTGGAGATCCCTGAGCCATGCGGTTTCTATGGGTTACCATATGGATTTCACTTTGATGAAGGATCTTTATGCCACCAAAGAGGATTTCAAAGATGTTTTGGAATAGATTGCAGAATGAAGATTTGGTGACTTCTTATGTCATCAAAAAGGGGTTTCCTATGATGCAAACCCGTTTATGTAAGACAAAGGATTTTGAGGCCAAAAGTGACTACAACTCAAGTTTGGGAGAAGCTACTTCTATGGGCCTAGCGGAAAGGACATTAAGCTATATGTTCTAGAATGTTTGGCTTGTCAGAAGGTCAAGTTTGATCAACACAAGCAAGCAGGATTATTGCACCCATTGAATGTTCTATGGGAGAGAATTGCTATGGATTTTATCTTTGGATTGCCAAAGTCTGCAAAATGGGAATGATGGTATATGGACCATTACAGGCTACCAAGAAGATCAATAATGTATGTTATTAGTGGACTATTCAGATCATTGGAGGACACATAAGCCTTCCATGACAGTTTATTGAAACCATGTACATGTTACCCGCATAGGAGCCTGTTTTCAAGGATCCACCAGGGGTGGAAGAGCGAGAACAGATTGAGTTTCATTCTATGAGAAAAAGAGGAATGACAGCTGTTAGAAAGTTTCTCTTGGAATTTGAGAATTATTCGTTATTGGATGCCAAATGGATGCCAGCGAAGTACTTCAAGGATTATCAAGATATACTTCGAGCTTATGAGGAAGTGATTGGTCTAGATGTATTTGAAGCCAGATATGGACTGATTCAAAAGGGAGGGATTGTGTATCTAGCCCTCTTCATTGTATATATATTGGATTGGAATCGACCATTATTCTGCTTATAATGGTTACTTGGACACGCTCGAGTTTGGGTGGCAACGCCTAAGAGCAAGATTTGTATTTGGGTGGCAACGATGCCAGATGATCCATTGATGGCAACGATGCCAGAATGAGATTTGTATATGGGAGGCAACGATGCGAGATGACCCGTTGGACGGCAATGATGCCAGATATCTTGGACTTAATAGTCGGGTGGTCATTTTGCGACCCGATGGCCCAGATGACTGTATTGGATTTCACAATCGGGCGTTCATTGTTGCGACCAGATGGCCCAGATGACTGTATTGGATTTCATATGCGACCATATGGCCCAGATGACTATTGATGAATTCTCGGGCGGTCCTAGTGACCAGATGGCCTTGAGCGATAGTCTGAGCGGTTTTCCTCGGGAGCCAGATAGCTCAGCACGGTTTCCGATGAAACCAAACAAGACAATTCATGAACAGGAGGATCATTACTTGTGCATTGCATACTGATGTATGTTTGAATTTCTTTGACTTTGTGTGCTGTTTTTGATGTGTGGACAATGCTTGGATCTATGGCATGTGATAGTCCCATGGGCTCTAGACTACCTGGCCAATACCTGGAACACCCAGTAGATGCGAATGATACATACTTGTTTGTTGACTAGCTTCTGTCTAGTTTTCGCAGGATGTAAGTATGCATTTATTTTAACTAACACATGTGACAGGGAATGAAGACGTACCATCAAGAACAAAGACAATGGTCAAAGATAAGGCATAGAGATGTTGCCAGATGAGCAGATGACACCATAGATATGGGGAAAGACCAGATGCACAAGCTCACTCGATAGGACTAGTATTGGGAAATACTTGAAACATATAGATGTATTTGATGTACCTGGAACACATGGATATACGTGGAACATATGGATGTACTTGGAACACTTGTAGCCCATAGTTGAGACAATTGCGACATAAGAGGGAGGGAATGTAACTATTTGACTCTCCTAGCTCTATTTCACATGATGGAACACATGCCCGGACACATGGAGAGATTAATGAAAGCATGGAAACAGGATTCATGAAGTCGGCACAAGAAAAAGCACTAGTTTTGGACAAAAAGCAAGAAAAGTCAAACTTAGTTGACCGCGAGCTAAGGGCATCATTGGAAAGAGGGGATTGAGCCGAATCGAAAAGCTAAAAGTCACTCTTCCAAAAAGCATCTCTAGGGCCAAAAAGCAAGGCCCTGAAGCTAGAAAAGAAAAACAAGAACTTTTGACTAAAGTTGAGTAATATTTTGGCGAAAAGCGAGGCCCTCTTCAAGTATAAAAGAAGCTAGAGCCCTCTTGTTTTGGGCATCAAGTGGGTGGAGAGCAATGAGCTCATCATCAACATCGTCTCTACCATCTTTAGCTCGCTGCCGCCGCCTAGCTCTGCCCACGGCCGCCGCGGCTACCACATCAAGCTGCCAACATCTTTCTCCAAATCCTCATTAGAGAGATTGGCAGTCGGGCACTCATATCCGCCACTTTGGTGTTTTGCCTTTTCGAGGTTCTGGCTACCAACATATTACGGATCATAAAACTCCATAAGGAGTAGTTGGCTCCATCCAACTTATCCTCTTGGGTTAGCACCCCAAATACATCTTGTGCCTGTGCCATCACTTTCTCAACAATGCAAAAAATCCCATTGCTCTACTAAAAACACAATGCTAGAGAAAAAGTACTATTTGCCTGCATGTGAAACGACCTGTAGCGTAGGCCCAACGGGGCATGTCGTGACAGATTCCACCACATATCCAAGAGATGGAAATATAGTGAGATAAGATAGAGAGAGAAGGTAGAGAGAGGGAGAGAGAAGGGTTCATGAAACTTTGCACAGTACACACACACTTTGCGGGGAACAGGCCCCGCCCCCTCTGAGGAATTTATTTAGGAACAATCCACGGGTTCGCAAGCCAGGATCAATACAACCAATGAATACAAAATCAAACAAATATGTCGGTGTAGAAACCCAAGTCAAAGTCGATGTCGAGGCACGAGATCTCTAATGCCGAGCACACCACGGGGATGACCCACAAGAATCTCTCACCGGGCTAGTACATCCAAGTGCAATATCCAATTCTAGATCTAAGTCCAAATCCAAGTTCAAATCCAAGTAAACCTCAAATTTGTTCACGAAATACACAGGTGGTATGTGCAGATGACGAAGAATAAGACGATCAATTTGTAGTCTTGTTGTCCAAACTGAGGAAGAAAACACTCCACAAGAAGGTTGCAGAGCAGTTTAACCAGCAGTAGTAGGTGCTTGACAGGCAGCAATTGGGCGGCACTATCAGGTCGCTGTGGCGGTGCTGTTGGGAAGCACATGGGCTCACTGTAGTCGGCACAAGTGGCAGCAGCTGGCACAAACAAATTGTGCGCAGGCGGTCCAGATGATGGGGCAGCACTTCAGATGGCTGACGACGACCAATAGGTGCAGCAGCCAGACAGTATTGTTGGCGCAAGGTGGTGGCACTGAGATCAGCAGCAGGTAATCTTAGTCAGCAGGGGCGGCGCTGGCAGTAGGCAGAGGCAGAGGCAGAGGCAGCGCTTTTGGCAGCACATGCAGCGTAGGTGGCTGGCCTAGGCGGCGCAGATGGCTGGTACAGGTGGTGTTGGCGGCTGGTACAGTCAGCAGTAGTGCTGGATGGTGGTGGCTGCTGGCAGCAGCTGGTGGTGCTGGCCGCAGTGCTGGCAGGTGGCTGATGGCAGCAGCATTGGGCGGTGCACAGCAACAAATGGCACAAAGGGGCTGGTGCTGGCGCTGGCAGCATTGAGGGCTGGTGGCTGTTCAGTACGGCCAGGCGGTGTGGAGGCAGCAACTCCAAATCGGCAGCAGCACACAGATGGGTGGCGATGGAGAAATATCCCCACACTTGGGTTATGAAGATGTTGGAAATGATGATGAGTGTCTTGCTTTGACTGTGAGGGTGAAGGACAGCTTTACTCTTCAATGATCTTGATGATGGTGCTACAAGAGAGGTTCAAGCCTTTTTATACTTGAGGAGAGTCCTGCTTTTTGCCAAAAGCTTATCCATGCTTTTGCTTTTTAATAATAAAAAATATTACTTGACTTTTTGTCAAAGTTCTTTAGCTTTGCTTTTCTAACTTTAGGGCCTTGCTTTTTGGCCCTAGAGCTGCTTTTTAAGAAAGCAGATTTTTACTTTTTTGGTCCGGTTCAGTCTCCCCTTGCCAGTGGTGCTCCCGGCTCGCGGTCAACGCAGTTTGACTTTTTTATTTTCTTTGCTTTTTGACCAAAACTAGTGCTTTTCCTTCTCCATGCCTTCTTCCACCTATCTGGTGTTCGGGCAAGGGTTCCATCATGTGAAATAGAGCTAGGATGGCCAAATAGTTACATTCCCTTCCTCTTATATCGAAGTTGTCCTCAACTACGGAATGCAAGGGTTTCAAGCATATCCATATGTTGCAAGTATATACATATGTTCCCAGTACTAGCCCTGTCTGGTGAGCTTGTGCATTTGGTCTTTCCCCATGTCTGTGGTGTCATTTGCTCATTTGACAACATCTCTATGCCTTATCTTTGACCAATGGCTTTGTTCTTGATGGTACTTCTGTCAGAATACGCAGCGGAGATGTTGACCAGATCTGGGAACACAAGAGCAAAACGCAGTGCAGAAAATCACAGCACAAGAGAGAGAGAGATAGAGGCGTGTAACTCTGCTCTATATACACAAGAATATCCCGAGGAATGATACAAAAGTGGTGGGGAGCATGAGGCATATTTATATTTGCCCCATGCATGCAGTCGGCCTGCTCTAGAGGCTCTCCACCACTGCATAAAGCAGTCGGCCAGCAGTAAATGCCTCCACGATTGCATGAAGCAGTCGGCCAGCAGAGAAAACTCCACGACTACTGATTAGGCAGTCGGCCAGCCACACGACTGTTGAATGGGCAGTTGGCCAGCCACTAGAGACTCCTGCCAACATCTGGCATCCATCCACACCACGGAAAAATGGAAAAAAATAGGGGAAAAATGCGGGGAGTGAGGAAAAATGATAAAACACCTCATAAGGGCCGGCACACCCACAACAAAGGCCATGGTGTATAAAAATAGACAGGAGATGACTTCTAACACCCCCTCTCAACTCCTGGCTGTGAAACCAACCACAGGGAGCTGGGGTGCCGCCTGAGCAAATCCTGAGATAGCGACTTCGTGAAGAGGTCCACCGTACTGTCCTCCGTCGAACAGAACTCTAGCAAGATGTCATCAGCAACGATCTGTTCACAAACAAAGTGCCTCTGGATGACCATGGGTTCCTCCAGTGGAAGCCCAAACCTGCAATGCAACCTCTGCATCCTCACCACCTCACAAGCAGCATCATAAGGAGCCCGGTACTCTGCCTCTGTCCGCGACAAGGCAAAAGATGACTGCCTCTTATTGCTTCGTAAAACTGCTCTTGGGCCTGAAGTAGATCTCCTCGTGTCCGGATCTCCTTCCCAAACTGAGTCACTCCAACCATGGAGTCAGACTCCATCCAACAACCCCCCTCCTGTGTACAAGAGTCCATGATCCTTCGCATGCCGCAGAAACCACAGGAAACGCAATCCTGCCTCCCAAAGAGTCATCCGCAACCATGAGCTCAACTGCCTCATCAGGAAGCTCCCGTCCAAACTGGTGTCCATCAACCAGATCAATGAACCATTGTGCTTCTGAGTCAAAGAGGCATCACACTGCTCACAAGGATCTACACCTGTTACGGTGCAAAAACAAGTCCTAGAAACCTGATGAAGACCATGCCAGGCCTTCTGAAACCTGTCAACCACCCCCTCTGAATCCGGAACCACAAAGCCTGGAGTATGCACCTCCTTTTGCAAGTAATCAACTGCCACCTGCCTGGCTTTCCGGAAGGTCCCCGTGGAAAGAACATCCTCATCTACTGGAGGTTCTTTGTCCCGAATACGACGAGACATCAGAGCATAAGTGACCTGTTCAGTTTCCTCTGACTGACGAACACAAGAACCACCAACATCAGTACTGGAGAGTTCCTGCCAATTGCTGCCATCTACTGGCAAGCTATCCACCATCTGGTCCCGGAAAGCCTGCACCTGCAGCGTATCCACACTTAAGTGGCCATCACCAGACTGCCACTCATCACAAACCTGAGGACCTGGGAGAGAGAGTGCTGAAAGCTTGTAAACTCCATTCTCCACTCCGCCTTCCCAAACCACTTGGTCTGTTGCTTTGTCCCGGAGAGCAACAAAATGCTCATCAAACTCCACCCGTACGCCAGTCTTGCAAACCTGATGCACTGACAACAGAAATGTGGGGAGTGTCGGGATCTTCACATGCCTCTCGACCATCTCAAACAGATCTGCCATTGCGGGGATGTACTCTGAAAAGGGTTGGTGGGTGGGAACAAAGAAGACTAACACTTGCAAGTGGCTGTCCAGCAAATCAGCCCGCCGTCCTCTTGCTTCTCCTCTTCCCGAACAGTCCCGTACGGTCCACCAATCAGCCACACAACAGTCCCCCTCTTGCTCACACAAAGAACTATCTAGAGCCCAGGGCTCTGATACCATGTCAGAATACACAGTGGAGATGTTGACCAGATCTGGGAACACAAGAGCAAAACGCAGTGTAGAAAATCACAGCACAAGAGAGAGAGAGATAGAGGCGTGTAACTCTGCTCTATATACACAAGAAGATCCCGAGGAATGATACAAAAGTGGTGGGGAGCATGGGGCCTATTTATATGCCACATGCATGCAGTCGGCCTGCTCTAGAGGCTCTCCACGATTGCAGAAAGCAGTCGGCCAGCAGTAAATGCCTCCACGACTGCATGAAGCAGTCGGCCAGCAGAGAAAACTCCACGACTACTGATTAGGCAGTCGGCCAGCCACACGACTGCTGCATGGGCAGTCGGCCAGCCACCAGAGACTCCTGCCAACATCTGGCATCCATCCACACCACGGAAAAATGGGAAAAAATAGGGGGAAAATGTAGGGAGTGAGGAAAAATGATAAAACACCTCATAAGGGCGGGCACACCCACAACAAAGGCCCTGGTGTATAAAAATAGACAGGACAAGTATGCATCATTTGCGTCTATTGGGTATTCTAGGTACTGGCCAAGTAGTTTGGAGCCCAGTGGACTATCACATGTCATAAATCGAAGCATTGTTCACACATAAAAAACAACACACAAAGCCAAAGAAATTCAAACATACATCAGTATGGAGTTCACAAGTAATGATCCTCCTGTTCATGGATTGTCCTGTCTGATTTCATTGGAAACGATGCTGAGCTATCTGGCTCCTGAGGGAAACTGCTTAGTCTATCCTCAAGGCCATCTGGTCACTAGGACCGCCCGAGAGTTCATTAATAGTTATTTGGGCTATCTGTTCTCATTGACCGCTTGACTATGAAATCTGGTCGCAATGACCGCTCGAGTGTGAAGTCCAATATAGTCATCTGGGCTATTTGGTTGCAATGACCGCCTGACTATGAAGTCCAAATATCTGGCATCGTTGTCGTCCAATGGGTCATCTAGCATCGTTGCCACCCAAATACAAATCTTGCTCCTTGGGCTATCTGGCATCGTTGCCACCCAAACTAGAGCATGTCCAAAAAACCATTATATAAGCCAAATAATGATCAATTCCATTCCAATATATATACAATGAAGAGGGCTAAAGGTACAATTCCTCCCTCTTGAATCTGTCTCGATCGCAAGACGTCTATGCCTGTACTTCAAATTTATATTTGGACCAACCGGTTCCTCATAAGCTTGAAGTATCTCTGGATAGGCCTTGAAGTACTCTTCTGGCATCCATTTTGTATCCAATAATAATTCTCGAATTCCAAGAGGAATTTTCTGACCACTGTCTTTCCTCTTTTTTTGGCTGTTCCACCCCTGGTGGATCCTCCAATACAGGCTCCTCTGGTGGTAATCCTATGTATGGTTTCCATAAACTTTCATGGAAGGCATTATATATCCTCCAATGATCTAAAAGGTCCAACCGATGACATACATGGTTGATCTTCTTGTTATCCTGAGAAAGGTCCGTATACCATCATTCCTATTTCTTGACTTTGGTAATCCAAAGATAAATCCATAGCACTACTTTCCCATGGAACATTCAATGGGTGCAATTTTCCTACTGGCTTTTGTCGATCAAACTTGATCTTTTGATAAACCAAACATTCTTGAACATAAAACTTAATGTTCTTTCTGCTAGGCCAGTAGTAGTAGCTTCTCCTGAGTTGTAGTCACTTTTGGCTTCAAGTCCTTTGTTATATATAAATGGGTTTACTTCATAAAAGAATCTTCCTTGATAACAAGAAAGGTCACAAAATTTCCATTCTACAATCTGTTCCATTACAATCCTTGGAATCCTCCTCGAAGACTTTCACATGCCACAACATGGCCCTCATGGTACAAGACTGCTCAAATGCAATCTCCTCTTGACAAACTTCCTAGTAGGATGTCAATCTGATGATCTTTTGATCTGTCTGGCTTCTTGCGTTGGCTTGTCGGGACAATCAACCAAGTGTTGTCTCTCATCTTTGCAAACTTGAAAAAAGGGGCAAACACTAGCCTGCAACCATCAACAAATAGACAGACCTGCACCACTCCACTGCAGTCTGTGGCTCTCCTCTCTCTGGTGGGTACTCTAGCCATACCTTGTATGGAGAGTCCTTGAAATCTTCTCCATTGTGCCTCTTGAAGCCCCATCGCCGCCTTCAATTCTTCTAGAAACTTGCGTAGCCCATCTCTTTGGGTCGTCCATGTCCTTTCTATTTTGATTTGTCCCTTCTTTCCACATTGAAAACACTTCCCTTCTTTGGCATATTCTTCATGTTGCTCGAGGGAAAATTTTCTTCAGAGGAGTGGAGATTTGTCCCCACTCATATCCTTCTTCTCTTGAGTCTCGGCTCTTGATGGGGATGAGTCTTTGAACTTCTTCTTTTGAGGTGGATCCTGATTGTCTTTCTTTGTCTTGCCGTCCATCCAAGGCATGTACAAAGCCTCGGCTTGTAAAGCTTTGTCTTGAGCTTCCTACAAAGTTTTCGGTCTAGCCATATACATTGCTTGCATAAGCTTGGGTTGTAGCCCATTCATAAACTTACGCATTGCCATTAGCGGTGGAATAGGAGTATATGAAGTAAACTTGAAAGAAACAACTGAAAAGTTGTTAAGGTAAGATGTCACATTCTCACCGACTTTCTGTCTTACCTCATCCCATTCTTTTGGACATCTGCTTAAAAATTTGCGGGTAGAAATTTCTTGTTGAACATAACCTTAAAGTTGGTAGATGTCTTTGGCTGAGTCCCTTCTTGTACCACTTTTAGCCTCCAATTCAAGGTGGCATCCTTCAAGTGCATCATGCGAACCATACGAAGTTTGAATTTTTCGGAGAAGTCCTCTCCTCCAAAAGCGGCATCGAATTGCTTGACAAAAGATAAAGCTTTTTGAGTGTCCCGCTTTCCATAAAAAGCATCGAACTTGACACTTTTTTCTCCCGGCTTGAAGTCAACTTTGCCTGTTGATGAAGGCTCCTTTGCCTTCCTTTCCCTTACTTGACCTGAAGATGTTGCATCCGAGAGAGCGGGCCTAGGGATAGCCTCCCTGTTTCCACAAGAAGTGGATTTGGGCTCTAGATCCTTCTGCAACACCCCAAGAAAGATTCCTTGAAGGAAATCTTGCTCTGATATCACTGTAAGCCTAGTGGGGCGTGCCATGACAGATTCCACCACGTATCCAAGAGATAGAAATATAGTGAGATGAGATAGAGAGTGAAGGTAGAGGAGGGAGAGAGAGAAGGGTTCAGGGAACTTTGCACAGTACATACACACTGAGCGGGGAATAGGCCCCGTCCCCTTTCATGAAGTTATTCAGGAACAATCCACGGGCTTGCAAGCCAGGATCAATACAACCAATGTGTAAGCCCATCAGGGCGTGTAGTGACAGATTCAACCGCGTATCCAAGAGATAGAGAGAGGGAGAGGGAGAGAGAGAGGGGTTTATGGAGCTTTGCACAGTACACACACACTGAGCGGGGAACAGGCCCTGCCCTCTTTCAAGAATTTATTCAGGAACCATCCACGGTCTTATCACGGCACAGGTTGGCGGCAGACAGCTGAGACGGGCACAAGCCGACGACAGATAGCTGAGATGGGCACAGGTCGACGACAGGTGGCTGATTGGCGGTGGCACAAGTGGAAGAGGCTGGCGGTGATGGTGGTGCAGCCTAGCCGACTGGTGGGTGGAGAGAATGAAGTCGATGAAGAGGGTCTTCTTGCTCTTGAAAGTCTCCACATGCTTGATGATCTTCAAGAGGGACTCAAGCTTCTTTTATACTTGTGGGAGGGCCTTGCTTTTTGCCAAGGGCGATGCTTTTTGCTTTGCTTTCTCTTTTTGCTTGTCTTTTTAAATTATAAAAATATTACTCATCTTTAATCAAAGTTCTTGAGTCTTGCTTTTCTAGCTTCAGGGCCTTGCTTTTTGGCCCTAGAGTTGCTTTTTGGAAAAGCGGCCTTTAGCTTTTTGATCCGGGTCAGTCTCCTCTTGCCAATGGTGCCCTTGGCTCGTGGTCAACCTAGTTTGACTTTTTGCTTTTTCTTGCTTTTCTTTAAAAACAAAACTGGTCCTTTTCCTTGTTCCAACTTCATGGTCCCTATTCCCATGCTTTCATCAACCTGTCCAGTGTTCGGGCGAGGGTTCCATGATGTGAAAAGAGCTAGGAGGGCCAAGCATTTCCTCCCAATTATATCGCAGTTGTCCTCAACTACAGAATACAAGTGTTGCATATGTTCTAGGTACTAGCCCCATTTGGTGAGCTTGTGCATCTGGTCTTTCCCCGTATCTGTGGTGTCATCTGCTCATCTGGCAACATATGTATGCCTTATCTTTGATTAATAGCTTTGTTCTTGAAAATCTTGGTACTTTGTTGACGTCGTGGCTGCGGTCTCATGAGAAATGGATTAACGGCCTTGATTCGTGTCTTGAAGTGCGTCCTGGATCGGCCTCATAGTTGTTCCCTTCATTAGGCCCTTGGTCTCCCTCTACTCTTGACATGGCTCTGTCACCCCAAGAAAGATTTCCTCAAGAGAAATCCTGCTCTGATGCTATGGTAAGCCCACCGAGGCGTGCCTTGACAGATTCCACCACGTATCCAAGAGATAGAGATAGAGAGAGGGAGAAAGAAGGAAAGTCGTATTAACGTCTACAAAAGGCCAAAATGACCTATGAGACCAAAAGGTTTAGGGAGCTTTGCACAGTACACACACACTGAGCAAGGAACAGTCGTCCCATAGTCACCAGAAATGTTTCGGATATTTTTCTATATAATTTTGCATTGCTAAAGTTCCAAAAAATAGAAATTTTTAACTTTGAGAAACAATTTCTTTTTGAGAAACCAAAAAAATCAGGAGTTTTCGAAACGTTTCGAAACGTTTCTTGCGTTTTGGGGTTTCTCACTCTAGAAACAGGTTTTCATGTGACTGAGAACGGGCCCCGCCCCCTTTCAGGAATTTATTCAAGAACAATCCACAAGCTTATCAAGCCAGGACCAATACAATCAATGAATACAAAATAAAACAAATATGTTGATGTAGAAATCTGGGTCGAAGTCAATGTTGAGGCACAAGATCTCTGATGCCGAGCAGACAACGAGGATGGCCCACAAGAAATCTCTCACCGGGCTAGTACCAAATTCAATATCCAAATCCAAGTTTTAGAAATCCCAAGTCAAGTCTATAGTCGACAACTCTGAAGATAGCTCAAAGCAGTCGGTATTGTTGATGTTAGGCGGCGAAAAGCAATTTTGTGAGGAAGTGCTGAGATGGCGCAGGTAGCGCAGGTGATGAAGAGGAGGCGTTGGCGTTGTTTGGTTGGCGATACAGGCGGTGGTGCAGGCTGGCCGAGCAGGTGGCGTAGGCTGGCCGAGCAGGTGGCATAGGTAGTTGGTAGAGACTGGGGAGGGTGGCGCAGCCAATTGAGATGGGCACAGGCCAGCGTTCGTAGACGGCTGAGGCAGGTGCAGGACGGCCGCAGGTGGCTGACCGGCGGCGGTGCAAGTGGAAGAGGCCGGTGGCGATGGTGGTGTAGCCCAACCGACTGGCGGGTGGAGAGGGTGATGAGAATGAAGTCGATGAAGAGGGTCTTCTTGCTGTGGAAAGTCTCCACACGCTTGATGATCTTCAAGAGGGACTTGAGCTTCTTTTATACTTGTGGGAGGGCCTTGCTTTTTGCAAAAAGCGATGCTTTTTGCTTTGCTTTCTCTTTTTGCTTGTCTTTTTAAATTATAAAAATATTACTCATCTTTAATCAAAGTTCTTGAGTTTTGCTTTTCTAGCTTTAGGGCCTTGCTTTTTGGCCCTAGAGTTGCTTTTTGGAAAAGCGGCTTTTAGCTTTTTGATCCGGCTTGCCAATGGTGTCCCTGGCTCGTGGTCAACCCAGTTTGACTTTTTTGTTTTTTCCTACTTTTTTTTTTGACCAAAACTAGTGCTTTTCCTTGTGCCAACTTCATGGTCCCTGTTCCCAAGCTTTCATCAACCTGTCCGGTGTCTGGGCAAGGGTTCCATCATGTGAAAAGAGCTAGGAGGGTCAAATAGTTACACAATGAATACAAAAGCAAACAAATATGTTGGTGTAGAAACCCAAGTCGAAGTCGATGTCGAGGCACGAGATCTTTTATGCCGAGCACACCACGGGGATGTGTGAGGACAAAAGGACGAAAGGACCAGATGTATGAGAGATCACAACAAAACAACACAGCATGAAATAGGTGGGTAGTCTATATATAATGGTGAATGAACATATGTACAAGAGCCCTCTGATGTGAGGTGATTTTGAGTAGAAAAACCAGTGCAGAAGCAAAGATGATATCGGAGCTGAAGCACGGTCGATGACGACGAAGGCTCGGGTCAATGTGAGGCAAAGCACTCTGAGAGGTGGTCGGTGTCAAAGGCTCGTGCCGGTGGATGCAGAGGCACTCCGAGGTGGTAGTGGCAGTGGAAGATGAGGTGATGCAGGCTCTACCTGAGGTGGTAGATGAAGAGCAGAGAGAGCTGCCGTCCTGAGTGGTGTAGTGGTGCAAGCTCTGGTGACAAGGGTGCTGCTTACGTGAAGGGTGCAGGCTCTGGTGACAAGGGTGGTGCGTACCTGAGGGGTGGTGAAGAGAAGAGAGGGCTGCTGTCCCGAGTGGCAGCACACTCAACAGCACTATAGTCGTAGAGTTCACTAGATCTGATACCAAATGTTAGATAGCAGGCGAGCAATGGAAGGCATGAAATGAGAAGAGCAACACACAATAGTGACACAAAAGCAGGTTGGTGGTGGAAGAGCTTTCACGTAAGGAGGTGAGAGAGAATGCTCATTAACAAAAGTAAAGGGCCCCTTAATACAAGGGGCTAAAAGGGTCCAACTAACATGTGCCATGTGTCCCTATAATAAAGGGAGGTGCTACTAAGGTTATAAACCATCCAAATGTGTGTGGTAATAAAAGCCTAATGTCCTAGCACAATAACCCCTACATACAACTCCACTACTAATGTGAATATCTCCTACACGTCAGGCCTTAGATTCATGTTTCATGGCTCCTAGGGTCATGTATAGGGTAGATTAGTGTGTTTGTGCAAGTGTTCTTTTCTAGTTTATTACTATTTACATGTGCTGTTTGCATTAAAATGCCAAACAAAGAAAGTAGAGGTAAGAGGGGCTGGGCTGGTCAGACTACAAGGGAGAAGGGCAGTGGGAAGGGAAAGCTAGACGGTGGAAGATGACAGTGGCTGGAGGCAAAAGAAAAGCGAGGGAGGAGGGTGAGGAATGAAGGTACTTTTTTTATTTTGGGGAGGGAAAGGTTTTTTTTTTCCCCTTTTTTTTGGGGGGTGAGGGGTGGGTGGGGGGGGGGGGGGTATGGCTGGGAGCAGTGCTTTAGCAGGAGGGGGGGTGTGCATCAGCTTGATTTGGTGTTTCTACTTGCTTCTGTCTTCTTGACAATGCATGCCATTTCATTTTAGGATGCAAGCATCATGATTTGAAAACACCATGCTAATCTTAATGGTTTTACAAGGCATAGATAGCGCTGACACTTCAGGATCCTGACATTTGTAAGATGGGCAGGCTGACATATGTTGAGCTAGAGCTGGCTAAGAAACGGGGCAGAGATTTAGGCATCAAAACAGAAGAAAGCAAGCCGGTTGAAGATGATTTATATGTGATTCCTGAACATCTCAAGGTAAGCCTTTGATGCTACTTTTTCTTTGTTTTAATTCAGTAGTTCTTTTTTTGCTTTTGGAAACAACTAGTAGTTTTCGTTCTCGTTTGCATGTTGTTAAGGGTCAGGCAGAAAACGGCCAATGAGGCCAAAGTAGAACATGTCAAAAAACTTGATAAAAGATGCGTAAAACATTTCAGACGATGATGTGTGAACAATGAATATTCGGCTTTTGTGCTTAGAGGGTCAACTGCCTCCATAAGCTTTTGTGCTTAGCATTTGATTAGAGTTACTCAGATCTTTCGAGTGCAAAACACAAATCCTGCGGATTTGTAGAATTCCATTCTCAATAGTAAATTTATGTTTACCAAATGATGACTTTGTTGGACTTGACCTCTCATCAACTTGGCTAGTCTTATTTTATATTGACTGAATATACAGATCCATGCTTTGAGATTCACATATTTTTTGAATGGTCTCATTCTCAATTATATTGAAACTTATCTAGTACATTATTTGAGATAATGTCTCTGCAACAACATTTTCTTTTCCATGGGGATACAAGATTTCCATTTCAAATTGCATCAACTTGGTCCAGGATGCCTAGCAATCTCTCAAATCCGGTTGGTTGCCAAAATACTGGAGTGTATCGTGATTTGTGTATACCTTGAACCCAGCTCCATACAAGTTGTATAACAAGTCAAGCTCATGAGCTGTCCACTTGTGTTGCGAATTATTGAGCTTCTTACTTTCACAAGCCAGTGGTTTGCTTTTTCGGCTCAACCTAGCGCTTATCACGATGCTACTTTTGGGTATTTCAGAGTTAGTGGTCGAGTGTCTTTAGTGGTGTGAACACTCTCTAGTGCAACTCCCACCCTACCTGGACCCCAGGCTGATGTAGGAGCCCGACCGAGAGGAGTGGCACTAGATAGAGCCACCAAGCTATGCAGAGGTTGACGACCTTGTTGGGTGTGGGGGGAGAAGCCTACACACAGACACACACACACAGCTGCAAGAGAGAGAAAACGAGTGAAGCTCAAGAGTGTTGGAAAAGATGTACTCAATAATGATATGAAAATGAAAGTACAAGTGAGTACTAAAAGGCCTAGGGCAAAGTGCCCAACACACATGTAACACGCGGAAGCTCTGGGAGTCTTCTTTCAGCCCTAAACACTCCTGGAAACATGCTGATGCAAAACGCAGATATGGAGAGAGAGTAGAGAGAGAGAGAGATGTGCTGGAAATTCACTATATTCATATAGTACAAAAAGGGTACTCTGCTACAGCCCTAGACTGTCTTATAAAAAGGGTGATAAGTACCAAAATTCTGGTCCCTACTTGGACCCTAAAGGACCCAATCCCTAAAGGATTGAATGAATCAATCTATGAGCACTCTTGGGCTTTTGTAGTATTTTGGGATACTTGGTATACTGGCCGACTGCTGGTCGGCCAATAATCTATGCATTAAATACCCCTTCAGCGCTGCCCGACTGGATATTCCTCCTTGATCATGATGCGCTTGCTACCACCCTGTCCTCTGGTTCAGCTGACCAGTTCTGTGAGCAGTTGACAACTTATCTTTGCTTGTAACGCACTGTCAAGACACCCTCTTCATGCCTTCCAGGCCTTGCTCTGAGTCCACACTTGTCCTCTTTTGTATCTTGTGCTCAAATCCTAACTCTATCTGGTTCATACTCTTTATCTGGCTGCCTCTTTTGGACCAGCACTTGAGAATGTCCATGGCATTTATCATGCACATGACATCCCCCTCTGCTAAACTTGATGACGGGATTCCAACCTGGTCTTGGATGACTGTCATCATCGCAATCTTTTCCCGAAATCCCTCTGTCATCCATCCATCCCTGGCAACCCTTTTCTCTGAAAGCCCGGCCCGGTCTCCAAACCACTCTGTCACAGACTAAGATCTATGCATCTGTTTTCCATCTAGTCTACAATCCATTCCTGCCCTGACTCTGAACATTGTCTTGGTCTTCATTCGTGAGAAATGAGTCTGGCACTCTCACATCACCCTTGGAGGGTAAACCTCCCTTGGGACCATTGCCCGAGAACCTATCTGGCTCATAGGGCTGCCATCCCCTCTGGCTCTGTGGGACACCACCAACAAACTGTTGGAGGAGAATGACTCAAACACAAGAGCTTTAGCCAAGGAAGTGCAGAGGAGATAGAGAAGAGTGAGAGTGAGAGAGAGAGAACTCACACAATGCTCAAGAATATCTTGAATGTCTTATTGAGGCTCAAGGGAGACCTCGTATTTATAGTGATACAAGGGTATGGGCGGGCGCCCAACTTATGGGGCGCCCGGCGGACCAAATACAAAGAATGCCGTTACAAGGCCCAAATGGGGGCCAAATGTACAAGTAAATATATGGCCGCGAAGCTCTCGAAAAGAGCTACGCGATGATCAAGGTCCGGAGGCGAAACTGGGACTTTATACCCAACAACCTCCCACTTAAAGGGCCAGTGAAGCTCCTCTAAGCTATGTAACTCCCACCCGCTGTAGACACATATCAAGCTGTGCTTTTGGCAAACTTTTGGTGAGAGCATCTGCAGGGTTCTCATGAGTGCCAATCTTGACCAAACTGACCAAACCATCATCTAGCACCTGTCTGATGAAGTGGTACCGTACATCAATGTGTTTGGTACGAGCATGAAACATGGCATTCTTAGCCAGGTATATGGCACTCTGGCTATCACAACCAAGGACCGGAGCCCTCTCTGGCAATCCAAACTCCGTGACAAGGCGTGCTAACCAAATGGCCTCCTTAGAAGCCTCTGTGACGGAGATGTACTCGGCCTCAGTAGTAGAAAGTGCTACTATCCTCTGGAGTCTAGAGCACCAAGAAACAGCACCACCTGCAAGAGTATAGATGTACCCACTAGTAGACTTGCGGGTATCAGAATCACCTGCCATGTCTGAATCACAATAACCCTGCACCTCAAGTGGACCTTTACCATACATAAGGCATTTCTTCTGTGTCCCCTTCAAGTACCTCAAAATAGACTTTATAGCATCCCAATGTGCTTTGCCAGGGTTGGACATAAAACGACTGACTACTCCCACTGAATGAGCAATGTCTGGCCGTGTAGCAACCATAGCATACATAAGAGATCCACAAGCAGAAGCATAAGGGATCCCACGCATAGTACTGGCTGCATCATCTTTTGGGCAATCATCCTTGGATAGTTTAACATAGGGCTGCAATGGAGCACCCAAAGGCTTAGAATCAGCCATGTTAAATCTATCAAGGACTTTCTGGATATACTTCTCCTGTGAGAGGAAAAGCAACTTCTGTGCTCTGTCCCGTCTAATCCGAAGACCCAAAATATGTTCAGCTGAACCCAAGTCCTTCATAGCAAAAGCTGACTTCAGCTGGTCCTTAAGAGCTTCCAAAATGCTCTTATTCTTCCCTGTAAGAAGCATGTCATCAACATACAGCACAAGTATCACTGGGCTGCCATCTGCATCAGTTTTAGTGTACAAGCAATGATCTGCATGGCTACGATTAAACTTTTGGTTAAGCATGAAAGCATCAAACTTTTTGTACCACTGCCTCGGGGCTTGTTTCAGCCCATAGAGACTACGCTTCAGCTTACAAACCAGATGTTCTTTGCCAGGAATGACAAAGCCTTCAGGCTGCTTCATATACAGCTCTTCATCTAAATCACCATGTAAGAAAGCTGTCTTTACATCCATCTGATACAGTTCTAAATCCAAAACAGCAGTGAGAGCAAACAAAACACGAAGGGTGGTCATTTTGACCACAGGAGAAAAGACCTCCTGAAAATCAATCCCTTCCTTCTGAGCATAGCCCTTAGCAACAAGGCGGGCTTTATACTTAGGCTGGCCGTCAACTGTCTTGACTTTGTACACCCACTTGTTAGGAATAGCCTTCCTTCCTTTGGGCAACTCAACCAAGTCCCAAGTGTCATTTGCATGTAGAGACTTAATCTCCTCCTGCATAGCATGCTCCCACTTGTTTCGGAGTTCACAAGACTTAGCCTCTTTGAAAGTAAGAGGCTCACCCTCATCTGTAAGCAAAACATGTTGCAAAGAGGGATCAAAACGCTGAGGTTCCCTCCGAAAGCGAGTAGACCTCCGTACCCAATGATCATTGGCTGGTTGGGGGTCAATATCGGGAGGAATCATAATTTCAGCATCAAAAGGCTGCGGGTTTTCACGAACAGCCTGATTTTCAGCATATAGGGGTTGCTGCCCTACACCTCCAGGAGCATGAAGCGGCTGTCCAACCTCTTCTGGCTCAAATATCACGGACTCATTATCTTCAGCCCTTTGTGAAGCATCCTGGGGCTCATTTTCAGCATCAATGGGTGGCTGCCCTTGCTGAAATTTGACCTTTTTCTGATCACCATGAGAGGCACAAACATTACGGAGCAGCTTTGCCTCATAAAATACAACATCCCGGCTGCGAACCACTTTGTTGGTTGATGGCAACCACACACGGTAGCCCATCTCACCTTCATCACCGTAGCCAACGAAGGTGCCCTTCTCGGACTTAGCATCAAGCTTGTTCCGGTCTTCCTTGCGGATATGCACATATGCATCACAACCAAAGATGCGTAAGTGGGCATATGAGGACGGTTTGCCAGACCAAACCTCCTCAGGGATTCCACCTTTCAAAGCTGTGTGTGGAGATCGATTGCAAACATGAGCTGCAGTTTTCAAGGCTTCTCCCCAAAAATCCTGAGAGAGATTAGCTGTGGACAGCATGCATCGAATTCTTTCACACAGTGTACGATTATACCTTTCAGCCACACCATTTGAAGAGGGGCTATAGGGGGGTGTAAGTTCCCTCTTAATGCCATTATCATCACAAAATTTCTGAAATTTAGTACTAACAAACTCACCCCCATTGTCAGTGCGTAAGCATTTAATCTTCACTCCTGTTTGAGTATGAACAAATGCATAAAACTTTTGAAATGCAGCAAAAGCATCATCCTTAGATTTCAACAAAGTGATCCATACTTTTCGTGAGTGATCATCCACAAAAGACACAAAGTACTTTGAACCACCTTTAGATTTAATGGGCATGCTGCACACATCAGAGTGGACCAAGTCCAACTTTTCAGCCTTGCGAGAGGCACGAGAGGAGTAAGAACTCCTATTCTGTTTCCCATACAAGCAATCATTACAAAAATCAAGCTTGCTTCCTTTTGCATCAAATTTGTTCAAAGAGGACAAAATGGAGAGACCCTTTTGGCTCATGTGGCCAAGTCTCTTATGCCAAAGCTCCATGTGGGAGCGTACCTCTGCAAAAGCAATAAACTTACCAGACAAAGCCTGACCATGAAGGCTATATAATGTTCCTTTCTTGCATCCTTTTGAAATCAGCCTTGTGCCTTTGGTCAATTTCCATGTGCCATTTCCAAATATGGCCGTGTATCCCAAGGCATCAAGCTGGCCCACAGACAGGAGATTGGTTTTCAAACCAGGCACATACCTCACATTTGGCAGCACAAACTCACTACCATCCTGCAAAGTCAAATTCACGGTGCCCATACCTTCAATATTGCAAGCATGATCATTCCCCAAGAACACCTTTCCTCGGGAGCCTGCAGTGAAAGTTGCAAAACACTCCTTGATAGGAGTTACATGAAAAGAGGCACCCGTGTCAATAATCCAAGTCTGTGAAAGCACATCAGATTCATACATCAAGGCATGAATAACATCTGGTTCTGTGACATGCAAGTTATGAACATCAAGTGCATTAGCAGAAAAAACACATAGCACATCATCTGAGTCAGACAGTTCCTCTATGACAACACCAGAGGCCACATTGGCCTTGCTCTTGTCCTTTTCGAACTCTTCTGCTTTGCTGGAATTACTCTCTTTTTCCTTCTTTTTGTCATTTGAATGACTGGATTTCTTCTTCCGGTCTTGCTCCATCTTGTAAAACTTGCAATCTGGCTTCTTGTGGCCTTTACGACCACACTGGTAGCATGTAACATCAGATTGCTGGCCCTTGCTCTTGCTTCTACCCTTTGAATTGGTAGTAGTATTTCCCCGCTTGGTCGTCCTCCCTCGTGAGACATTTGCAGAACCGCTAGTCTCTGAGGTCTTCCTCCGGATATCTTCATTGAGAATAGCACCCCTGACTCCATCAAAAGTTAGGTTGGGATTTGTCCCAAGTGACACCACAAGTGTTTCCCAAGAGTCAGGCAAAGTAGTGAGCAAAAAGATAGCTTTCAACTTATCATCAAAAGCAGGCAATCCAGAATCCTGCATCTGATTAAGCACCCCTGTGAAAGTAGTAATATGCTCTACTGCATTCTTAGAATCATCAAGTTGCATATTCATGAGTTTCCTGATGAGATGTACCTGGTTCACTGGCGTGGTGATCTCATAGGTGCTTCTCAGCTTCTCCCAAACGGCATAGGCTGTTGTCAGCCCTTTGAGGTCTACAAGAACCTCATCAGCAACAGCCATCTGGAGATAGGCAACGGCCTTTCTGTTCAGGATTCCCCATTCATCATCTGTCATAGCAGCGGGTTTGAACTGCTCAAGTGCAGTATCACATTCCCGCAGATAGAGGATATTCTGAATCCTCACCTTCCAAAGATCAAACCCAGTGCCTGCAAACTTCTTAATCTCTAGTAGACCCTTAAGATCACTTGTAGACGCCATGACTTATCAAACTGACACTTCAGAAAGTAAGCAATAGCAAGATGTTATGTACCAGATATGGGTTGAATGTAGGATGCTCGTAGATTGATGAAACAACTTCAAGTGAAGGAGACGGCGGAAGAGTATCACCGAATGTCGATGTAAACCCGAGGGGCAGTATGTTGCTGTCTTTTGAGGGTTGCTCGAAGATCCTGGCTGCTGGAGGCGACGACGGCTGCTGCTAGTGGCCGTGGGGCTGCTGGCTGCAGCCCGGACTGCTTGTTGGTGGCCTTGGGGCTGCTGGCTGCAGCGTTGGCTGCTGCTGGTGGTCGTGGGGCTGCTGGCTGCAGCCCTAGCTGCTGCTGGTGGTCGTGGGGCTGCTGGCAGCAGTGTTGGCTGCTGCTGATGGCAGCCGTACAGCAAGGAGAGGACAGAACAGCAAACGCAGCAAAGAGAGGCAGCAGAAACGCAGCAAAGGGGGGAAGCAAGGGAGAGGAAAAAACGCAGCAGAAGGGCAGCAGGGGTGGAGCAGAAAACGCAGGAGAGGGAAGAGCAAGAAAAAACAGCAAAAACAGTCTCCTGCGTTAAAAAAAAAAGAAGAGCAGCACTCAAAAAAAAACGCACCATCTTGATGATAGAAGGGAGGTGTTTGACGATCCCGTAGTCAAGTGGTGGAAGACACCTCTAACTCCATAGCTTCTGCATACAGCTTCCCTCCATAGCTCTGATACCAGTTGTTGGAGGAGAATGACTCAAACACAAGAGCTTTAGCCAAGGAAGTGCAGAGGAGATAGAGAAGAGTGAGAGTGAGAGAGAGAGAACTCACACAATGCTCAAGAATATCTTGAATGTCTTATTGAGGCTCAAGGGAGACCTCGTATTTATAGTGATACAAGGGTATGGGCGGGCGCCCAACTTATGGGGCGCCCGGCGGACCAAATACAAAGAATGCCGTTACAAGGCCCAAATGGGGGCCAAATGTACAAGTAAATATATGGCCGCGAAGCTCTCGAAAAGAGCTACGCGATGATCAAGGTCCGGAGGCGAAACTGGGACTTTATACCCAACACAAACCTCCTGGGAGCTCTTCCTGATTCTGTGCTCCTTGCCTTGGGCTTTGTATCCGTGTACTTTTCTGTACCTTGGACCTGTACACCATCATATGGGACTGATTCAGTGTTTAGCTTTGTTGAGCTTGATGCTCTGATACCAATGTAACACGCGGAAGCTCTGGGAGTCTTCTTTCAGCCCTAAACACTCCTGGAAACATGCTGATGCAAAACGCAGATCTGGAGAGAGAGTAGAGAGAGAGAGATGTGCTGGAAATTCACTATATTCATATAGTACAAAAAGGGTACTCTGCTACAGCCCTAGACTGTCTTATAAAAAGGGTGATAAGTACCAAAATTCTGGTCCCTACTTGGACCCTAAAGGACCCAATCCCTAAAGGATTGAATGAATCAATCTATGAGCACTCTTGGGCTTTTGTAGTATTTTGGGATACTTGGTATACTGGCCGACTGCTGGTCGGCCAATAATCTATGCATTAAATACCCCTTCAGCGCTGCCCGACTGGATATTCCTCCTTGATCATGATGCGCTTGCTACCACCCTGTCCTCTGGTTCAGCTGACCAGTTCTGTGAGCAGTTGACAACTTATCTTTGCTTGTAACGCACTGTCAAGACACCCTCTTCATGCCTTCCAGGCCTTGCTCTGAGTCCACACTTGTCCTCTTTTGTATCTTGTGCTCAAATCCTAACTCTATCTGGTTCATACTCTTTATCTGGCTGCCTCTTTTGGACCAGCACTTGAGAATGTCCATGGCATTTATCATGCACATGACATCCCCCTCTGCTAAACTTGATGACGGGATTCCAACCTGGTCTTGGATGACTGTCATCATCGCAATCTTTTCCCGAAATCCCTCTGTCATCCATCCATCCCTGGCAACCCTTTTCTCTGAAAGCCCGGCCCGGTCTCCAAACCACTCTGTCACAGACTAAGATCTATGCATCTGTTTTCCATCTAGTCTACAATCCATTCCTGCCCTGACTCTGAACATTGTCTTGGTCTTCATTCGTGAGAAATGAGTCTGGCACTCTCACATCACCCTTGGAGGGTAAACCTCCCTTGGGACCATTGCCCGAGAACCTATCTGGCTCATAGGGCTGCCATCCCCTCTGGCTCTGTGGGACACCACCAACAAACCTCCTGGGAGCTCTTCCTGATTCTGTGCTCCTTGCCTTGGGCTTTGTATCCGTGTACTTTTCTGTACCTTGGACCTGTACACCATCATATGGGACTGATTCAGTGTTTAGCTTTGTTGAGCTTGATGCTCTGATACCAATGTAACACGCGAAAGCTCTGGGAGTCTTCTTTCAGCCCTAAACACTCCTGGAAACATGCTGATGCAAAACGCAGATATGGAGAGAGAGTAGAGAGAGAGAGAGATGTGCTGGAAATTCAGTATATTCATATAGTACAAAAAGGGTACTCTGCTACAGCCCTAGGCTGTCTTATAAAAAGGGTGATAAACACCAAAATTCTGGTCCATTCTTGGACCCGTAAGGACCCATTCCCTAAAGGATTGAATGAATCAATCTATGAGCACTCTTGGGCTTTTATAGTGTTTTGGGATACTTGGTATATTGGCCGACTGCTGGTCGGCCAGTCATTTATGCATTAAATACCCCTTTAGCGCTGCGCAACTGGATATTCCTTCTTGATCATGATGCGCCTGCTGTCGCCCTGTCCTCTGGTTCAGCTGACCAGTTCTGTGAGCAGTCGTCAACTTATCTTTGCTTCTAACGCATTGTCAAGACACCCTCTTCATGCCCTCCAAGCCTTGCTCTGAGTCCACACTTGTCCTCTTCTGTATCTTGTGCTCAAATCCTAACTGTATCTGGTTCATACTCTTTATCTGGCTGCCTCTTCTGGACCAGCACTTGAGAATGTCCATGGCATTTATCATGCACATGACAACACATAAGTGTGTTCACACGGGGAAAAAACCTGTGTCTAGTCACAGGGAAAAAGTGCCCGTGAGTAAGCTGTGTTCACACCTAAAGTAGCCGGGAGTGGTCATGACCAACAAACCCCCCTCAAGTGAATGGTGTGAATGGGGACAGGGTGTAGCAGACTACCCTGGAAGAGGCTGTAAGCTTAAAGCTTCGCGGAAAGCTTGAAACTTTTCCCTCGAAAGAGGCTTTGTAAACCCATCTGCTATATTGGCATGTGTAGACACATAAGCCAAGTCAATCTCTCCTGCATGGAGCCTTTCCCTGACATAGTGATAGTGAACCTGTCATGGCCCTGTGAAAATGGAACGGCACAAGTGTGGGCATGGTGATTGCTGAGTCAGAATATTGAATGATTCACATGGGGGGTGCCCGGACAGAGTTAAAGATGTGTGGACATCCCTAGGTGTGAAGGGGGGGGAACTACAACATTAAACTTTTAATGTTTATTAAAGTTGCCCCTAGGCCTTAGTGGCCCCTAGGGACTTTTAAAGTTTGGGGCCCTAGGATTATTATGGGGAGGGGGGCCACTCCACTTTTGGAGTGTGTGCTTCTCTCTTCTCCCTCTCTCTCTTCTTTTTGGGAAAAGGAGTCGTGGAGCATCCATGCGCTTGTTCTCATGCGTAGAAAAGCTGAAGAGAAAGAGTCGACTGCTGATTAGGGCTGCTGCTACTGATTTCTGTGTGCTGTGTGCTGGAGCAGGCCGTACAGCAGCCATACAGCTCTGTATGACAGCAGGTACTGCTGAGGACAGAGGCGGCGTTGAGCTGTGGAACAGTGGCGGTTGTAGCAGGCGACTATCATCAGGTGGCTGCTGGTCCTGGTACAGGCCGTACAGCACTGTATGACTGCCGTACAGTGTACGGACAGGACAGACAGAGGCTGCGCTGGACAGAACTGCTGCTGCTGGCGGCGCTGGACAGGATCTGGACAGGCTGACTGCGCAGGTACAGTCGTGTACAGGTGCTGGCTGCAGGTGGCGTATGCAAGGACAGCCCTTGGCACGAATCCCGAGGTAGAACAGACGGGTAACAGGGCTGTTTTTCAGATCTGTACAGTCAAGTACAGCATATAGTTGGACACAAGGAGGAGGGTACAGACAAGTACGTACATGCGTGTGAAGCAGGGTTGTGGAAACAAGTGCCTGCAAGTACAGATTGGTACCGTTGCTTCCTCCAGTGCAAATACACGGGCTGATTTTGGTAAGCTCCACATCTGTTCATCTATCTCTCTTTCTACTGCTTGATGTCTGTTGCAGATGTGAGCTATCTGGCCCCTTGTGAGAGGAGGGGTATGGCAGATTGACAAGGGTTGAGACAGAGGTTGGACAGTACATGTATGTATGAGCTGAGATGTTGAATCATGTACTTGAGTTATGCCAGATGTATGCTCATGGCTGCCCTGCTTAGTGGTCTTGGCTGATCAGAGGGAGGCACAGTGTGTTATTTTGAGAGACAGATCTGTGTGCATGGATCCTTTGTGCTAAGAGGGATTGTGGGCCGTCAGATTGGACATACAGGTGTAATCTCTTGGCTGATTTTTGGTTGTACTCAGCCTTTCATACTTTTGGAATTGAATAAAGAAATACCGCAAGGGGCGCCAAGCTTTGGGGCCAACAGGTGTCGCCTTGTTTTCAGATTTGGGCACTCTAGCCCCAATCTTTTCTGTTTTCATATCTAGACTACAAGTGGACGGGTGACTGCTAGTCTACCGCACTCTGGTTTCTATCAGAGGCCGGTTTCAAGGTTCCGTTGCCGGGACCAATCATCAACTTTCTGAAGGGGGTGAGCTCGTGGTTGCTTTGAAGAAAGCCATCGCTGAAAATTCAGCAAACATGTCTGATACAGAGGATGAGTACTTCTATCATGAAGAAGAAGAGCAAGACACCTCTCCTGAGAGAGATGTATCTGAGGTATAAACTGTATGCCCAAATAGTAATGTAAATGCCCCATGTCTGTGACATCAAATGCATGCTACAAATCAGCTTTAAAAGCTGAAATATCACCCTCTTTAGGGCCAGTGATGAGCATGTCATCCACATAAAGAATAAGGATGAGAACATTGTTCCCAATGTGGCGTACATAAAGTGTACTCTCAGCCGAACTATTTTGAAACCCTTTGGCAGTCAAGTATGTATGAATTTTGTGGTACCAAGCACGAGGGGCCTGTTTAAGACCATACAGTGCTTTATGTAAACGGCATACTTTATTTTCTGCACCTTTTTGAACAAAGCCAGGAGGCTGAGACACATAAACTTCCTCCTGCAAATCGCCATTCAAAAAAGCAGTTTTAACATCCAACTGATGTACATGCCACTGCTTGTGGGCAGCCAATGCAATAATAGTATGTATGGTAGTCATACGTGAAGTGGGAGCAAAGGTCTCCTCATAGTCAATGCCCTCACGTTGGGCATACCCTTTGGCGACCAAGCGAGCCTTATGGCGATCAACTAAACCATCAGGCTTACGCTTAAGTTTGAAAACCCATTTTGTGCCAATAGCACGCTTGCCCGGGGGCAAGTCACATAACTCCCAAGTACCGTTTTTGTCAATGGAGTCTAACTCCGAACGCATGGCTGCCACCCAATGGTCATCCTCCAATGCATCAACATGAGAAATGGGTTCCTCATTACAAGGGGTGGCAACAAGAGCTGTATCCACATAATGTGAAGATGCATGGCGAGAAGAAGCACGTGTACGACCTGGCATAAATGTAGACTGTTTGCTATCATGCAAAGTGTCAACCAGCCATCTAGGAACAATTTTTGACTTCCTAGTATCTGCATCTTCCTCTGCCAATGCATCACCCAAGGTATCTTGATGAATTTGAGGCATTTCAGGATCAATTTGGGGCAAGTTCACCTGCTGATTTTGCTGGTTTTCAGCAGGCATAGGTGGCTGTAAATGAGCTGAAACTGGCTCTACATTGTCCACATTTGAATTGAATAAATGCAACAAAGTATCAACGACATCTTCCGGCCCAATAGACGGCTGTTTGGTACATGAGACAAGTGGTTGAGACGTATATTCGTCAAAGATAACATCTCTTGACACAATGATCTTGCTTGTATTAGGCACATAGAGTCTGTATCCTTTACTCTGAGTACTATAACCAATGAAAATGCATTTGATTGCCTTTGCATCAAGCTTGTGTCTTTGTTGTGTGGGCACATGCATATATGCCAAACACCCAAAGACTCTCATATGAGTCACCACTGGAATCCTGCCATTCCATGCTTCATAGGCAGTCTTAGATTTCAAGGCTTTAATGGGGCAACGGTTAAGCACATAATTGGCACACATAACAGCCTCAAGCCAAAACTTACTGGGCAGATCCTTGCTTTTGAGCATGCAACGTGCCATCTCCATGAGTGTACGATTACGTCTCAACACGCAAGCGAGCCCTCATCCTACAGTTTGCAGGAGAGACGGAGAGGGTCACCTTCATGAGGAAGAGGGTCATACTACGAGGTTTAGAGAGAGCTCCTATTTTCTTGGATGATGATCTCACGAGGATGCAGCTTGAGCATAGGAGAGCTTGCATGCCACGAGTCTTACACGCGAGAAGAGAAGGCAAGAAGGCCTTCTATCGAAATGGTCGGGTCATCATTGATGGCTGGCCCATGGATTAGCGGTTTGGGGCCTATGGGACACAGACCAGGCCACTGACAGAGATACACATGGCAGTATGGAACTGTAATGGTTCACTATGGGTGTAGCCTGGACGATTGGAGCATGTTATGGTGGGGAGAGACATCATACTTATGACAGAGACACATCAGAGCCTAGAGAGAGGGCTACCTCGAGTAGAGGGATTCCAGTGGGAGTCAGCATACAGGAGGACCACACGCCAGGGTACCTCGAGAGGGTCGGGGGGAGTAGCAGTTCTATTCAGACGGGAGCTACACGGGAGACTGAGAGTGGTAGCACAGGATCTAGAGGCCAGATACATGTCGTTCAGCTTACAGCTCTCACAGGACAGGGTTATATACATAGCTCTATGTTACTTTTCTCCATCAGGATCCTCCTATGTCATTACAGAGGACATGCCACAGGAGGAGGAGATAGGAGCCTCGCCATACACTTGTTTGTCAGAGAAGATTATGCATTATTCTACACTAGGGGAAGTATTTCTTACGGATGACTTCAATGCCCACACACAGAGCAGACAGTGTGAGGTGTATGACTATGATGACATAATGATCCTCCACCTTGTGGATCCAAAGGAGATAGGGGCTAGTCGGGCATCAGAGGACACTGGACCAGACAGAGGACATTATGGGGACCACTTACTAGAGTTGGGAGCCAGGCATCATTTCGTTATTTATAACGGGATGCTACAGTGGCCGGGATCAGGAGGGCTGACATGCTTCCCACATGGGGGTCATACACGGACCGGAGGCACGGTGGTAGACTACGTTATGGGGTCTTTGGAGGCATCACAGCTTGTCAGCTCATTTTCCATTCCACCTCGTCCTATTGGGGCAGATCATACATACTTGGCATTTTCACTAGCCGGATCACTAGTATCACCAGCCCCCCACATACCGACGCCACACACTACCATCTACTTCACACATGACATGGCAGACATATACACTGGCAGAGTAGAGGATGGGCTCCTACTCATGGATCCCATGGCACCTATGCAGCCCAGCTGGCATCACTCCTAAACACGGCTGCATTACAGAGCTTCCCACATCGTGTCCACTCGGGAGAGCGTGCGAGATCTGGGACTATGCCCCAGAACAGATGGTATGATGACGAGTGCAGAGCCCTATACTCACGGCTCCGCATACAGAAAGCCTTGGGAGCCATCACCGAGCAGGAGTCCAGAAGAGAGATGAGGAGACTTACTCGCCGCAAACGGCGGGCCTTCGCAGAGATACAGGAGCTAGAGGTCTTTCATTTCTTCATGAGGAGAGATAGCCCTATCTCATGGCGGCACTTCAGAGAGCCCTGGACACCGACACCTATTGCAGACCCACAGACATGGCACACATATGTAGAGGGCCTATACCACGCCCCACAGTAGCCACCTATACCTCAGCCACAGGAGCCTCGACCTACCACAGCTAGCTTCTTTACCCACTCGATGGTACAGGAAGCTATCCGCCGCCTACAGCATGGACGGGCCGTCGACCATATGGACCTGCAGGGTGAGCATCTCATATATGCAGTAGATTCTTTGGCTCCTTTTCTTGCACACCTGTTTAATAGGGCACTAGTAGAGGGTTTGCCTGCAGAGTGGACGATGCACACCATTGTGCCGATTCACAAAACAGGGGATATGCTCGATCTGAGCAACTACAGGACGGTTATGGTTGGCCACGTGTTGGCCAAACTCTATGGTGCAGTGTTGGAGCAAGAGCTTAGCTTATATGCTGAACGAGCAGGTTTACGCTCATCAGGGCAGGCAGGCTTCAGGAGAGCTTTCTCTACCACAGACCATGTATTCACTTTGAGATGTATGATTGATCACGCCAGAGTGAGGAAGAGAAAGCTCTATTGCTGCTTTGTGGATTTCCGCAAGGCATTTGACACAGTACCACGAGAGAGGCTCTTTCAGCGCCTGCAGTCTCTTGGCATACCAGCAGATATGACATGGGGCATCTATGCATTATATGAGGAGGTTTTTGGGCGAGTCAGATCGCCCAGGAGGTATGTCCGAGACTATTGCTAGCACCATTGGTGTGAAGCAAGGATGCCCACTTTCCCCCACGCTATTTGGGTTATACATTGATGAGGTGGCTGACTTCATTACACGGGGAGGCGGAGATGGAGTTGATTTAGCAAGTACCTCAGTACATATTATGCTCTATGATGATGATATTGTATTAGTGTCTGAGTCTCCAGGTGGTCTACAGCGGCATCTACATGCACTCGATGATTTCTGCACACAGAGGGGTCTTACTGTGAACCTTGGGAAAACCAAGGTTATGGTCTTTCATACATTGAGACAGGGCAAGAGTCAGCTGACATTCACTCTTGCAGGACGCCAGGTGGAGGTGGTGACATCATACGTGTACCTAGGGGTTACCTTCTCTGCAGCAGCCACACGCTTCACCATGGGTTCAACAGCCAGAGCTAGACTGACACGGGGATATGCAGCATTGGCTATGCTAGAGAGACAGTGCCACCAGGCGCATTTTCAGGAGCCCCAGACGAAGGGGTGGCTATTTGGCACATTAGTCACACCGGCATTGATGTATGGAGCAGCGGTATGGGCGCCAGGCCTTGCTACCCATTGGTGGACACACATAGAGAGACCACATGCCCTCATGATGGCACGCATGATACGCAGCAAACCGTTAGTACCTCATGACATTATCCGAGCAGAGTTTGCTGCGCCTCCTATGATGGTAGAGGCCATATTTCAGACTATATGCCTGCTAGACAGATTCAGAGAGATGCCACAGGACAGATTGTCATACAGAGCTTTTCAGGCATCTAGACAGCTAGCTGAGGCAGGAGACAGAGAATCATGGTATGCACAGGTCACACATTGGTTCTCACAGCATGGCCTAGACATGGATCATCTACCACCATTCCAGTATGACAGGGATGCACCACATATCCGTCTCTCTCATAGTGAGAGGAACAGAGTATTGAGACAGGACCTATGGCAGCTCTATACATGAGAGACATGGATATCGCCTACATAGCCTCTTCCGCCGAAGATGCTATACTACAGAGATCACTTCATGAGTATCACTGATGATGGATTTATAGAGAGGCCTAGATACATGGAGGGCTTTTTACCACACGGCTCCCGAGTGGCTATTGGTCAGCTTAGAGTTTCATCACACCGATTGGAGATTGAGACTGGCAGAGCAGCACGGATCCCCCGAGAGGAGAGGGTTTATTGAGAGAATTATTAGTCAAATGGAAGTTCTATCCTTTTGAAGACGCCACCTGGGAGAATGAAGCCGAACTGATGTGGGATTACCCCCAGTTTGCGAGATGAGGATATCTCGCGTTTTTCAAGTGGGAGATGATGTAAGATTCCTCCCCAGCCCCTCAAGATGTCCAGTTTCTTCCCCTGTAATCAATCCCCTTTTCAGAATAATAAAAATCTTGTTTCTACCTGTTTTGGCCTAGAGAGAAAAAATGTTCTAGAGAGAGATAATTCAGTTTTTAGATATCTTTGGATGGAAAAATATCCCTTCTAATTAAAATAAATTCCCCCGAAATAGAAGTTTAAAAAGAAATTCCTAAGGTGCATTAGAAATAAATTATAATGTGCACAAAAGACATTAGCCTAAGGGTCCAGATTTTCTGAAAATTTTGGATTAAGGTTCTTATGGACCAATAAGATTAATCCAAATGTAGGGAGGAGATAAATTGAAGAAAAAAAAGGAAACCCCTCCCCCCCCCCCCCCCCCCGCGCGAGTGGACAAAGGACCAAAGAAAACAATTAAAAAACTGAATTTTGATACCTTAGAGTGGGGATCTCCCTTCAGCTTTTTAGTTCAGTACTTTTTCATTTTGTTGGGATGACAGAGGATACTCCATATAGGTACACCGATTTGTCTCATAGGCCGAGTTCGGTCTTTTGGAAGACGTTAATAAAATCTTTCTTTCTTTCTTTCTTTCTTTCTTTCTTTTTGCAACTCCATTTTGTTGAGGAGTATAGGGGGTAGTACACTGATGAGAAATACCATGTGCCACTTGGAGGTGAATCCTGCAAATTGGCAAAGAGATCTCTGCAAGAAGTGATGTGCTTAGAAGCACCACTGTCAAAGTACCAATCTCCAGTTGAGATAGACATACAAGAAGCGGGCAAACTGCATGTAACCACTAATGCATATCCCTCATGAGCAAAGTTTGCCGCTTCTTTAGTGTCCACAGTAGCAGCCAAACCTTGCTGCTTCTTTTTCTTTTCACTCTCAGTGCGCTTCCTACATTCCTCGATAAGATGGTCATGTTTTCTACAATAGTTGCATCTCTTCTTTTTCTTGTTGTCACCCTCTTTAGACGAGGTAGAATCTGAATGGGCATGTGGTTTGCCCTTAGGTTTACCACTAGATGAAGCCCCAGATTTACCTTTGTTTCAATCAAAGGCACCAAATGCTTGATCAGCAGAAAGCATAGTGGTCCTATTAGAACGAGAGTGCTCCTCCTGCAGTAAGAGAGTCACCAACTCATCAAAGGTATATAAGTTTGGATTACCCTTCATGAGTAGACGAAGAGTAGTAGCAAAACCTTGATAGGATTCTGGCAAACCCTGAAGCACTGTAGATACAAGTGAACCATCTGGAATGACCTCATCAATATTGATGAGCTGCTCTCGCAAATCCTTGATGCGGGTAAGGAACTTGTCTATTGAGTCACCCTCATCCATATGCTCAGACTCAATCTTCTTGCGAAGATAGGCAACATAGGCCTCATTGCGAACCTGATACAAAGAAGCAAGTACATCCCATGCACCCTTAGAAGAAGTGCATGAACGAATGTGCGGTATAACCTGCCTTCTGCATGAGAGGGCAATCAAAGCATGTGCCTGAGCATCCTTGGCATCCCATCTGAGCTGTTCTGGAGTGGGTGGCAAAGGTGCAGAAGATGTAGCACCACCTGAAGATACATCATCACCTGCATCCATGGTTCCTGAAGTACTTGCTGCTCGTGCAGGAGCAATGGGCTTGACATCAGCCCCTGATACATAAACCCACAAATTCTTTGCAACAAGTACATGTTTCATCATGTATGCCCACATAGGATAGTTGGTGCCATCCAACTTATCCTCAACGGAAAGCATACCAAATAAATCACCAGTATTCCCAGACATGGTGGTCAAGTGTGTTCAAACAAGTAGTAATGCTGCAATAATGCTGTAACTCCCAAAAAATTTGGGGGAAATGCTCCAATGCCAACCAAATGTGCGTGCAATACCCAAAATTGCCTGCAAATAGTGCCAATTTCTACAAAATCGAGTCAATTTCTGCAAAATCCCCAAATTTCTAGTGCAATTACGCACCAAATCTGCTGAAATCAATGCCAATGTTGCAATTTTGAGCTCAATGGTGAAAAGCCCCAAAATTAATGCAGTGTATTTGGTAGTTTTTAGCAATTTTCGAGTATTTGAAAAAAATTACAGAAATACCAATGTTGTGGAGCAACTTCAATCGGGTAGGCACAATAGTGCACACGATTTGTACTGCAGGTATAGTCGCTTCAGTCGATTGGGTGCACAGGTCAACAGGCGACTGTGTAGGTGCCACACAGCAGCTGCGTAGGACAGCAGGTATAGTAGTACAGTCGGCGACAGAGTGTACGGAGCAGCAGGAGTCGACGACGCAATACAGGCAGGTGCACAAGGCGGGCGCAGTACGGGCAAGTACACAAGGCGGCGCAATATGGCGGTGACCTGTACGGGCAGTGGCTTCAGGCGAGCTCTAGGCAAGGAGCAGAGGGCAGTAGGGGAAACCCTAACTAACAGGCTCTGATACCAATGTTGGGTATGGGGGGAGAAGCCTACACACAGACACACACACACAACTGCAAGAGAGAGAAAACGAGTGAAGCTCAAGAGTGCTGGAAAAGATGTACTCAATAATGATATGAAAATGAAAGTACAAGTGAGTACTAAGGGCAAAGTGCCCAACACACATAAGTGTGTTCACACGGGAAAAAAACTGTGTCCAATCACAGGGAAAAAGTGCCCGTGAGTAAGCTGTGTTCACACCTGAACTAGCCGGGAGTGGTCATGACCAACAGACCTTGACTTGAAGAACCTTGCCCACGCCCACGTCACCATAGGAGGATCACGGCCATCATTTTACACCATCACATGACTCCCTCACACCAGTTATGCTTTACCACTCTGAGTGCCATGTTGCAGTGCCCCATGCGGGATATCTTAGGATGATATGTGAGCCTATGCTCTTTGTACATGGATCAGCTCTAGCATCTCAGCTCAAGCATTTTAGCTTTGTCATTTTTTTTCATTTCATTTTAGTACCTATGATGATGTGTTCCAAGAACATGATGTAATCCTTTTGGTCTTTTGTAGACGTTAATATAACTTTCTTTCTTTCTTTCTTTCTTTCTTTCTATTGTGTGTTATCATCTCTCTCTCTCTCTCTCTCTCTCTCTCTCTCTCTCTCTCTCCATGCATATAGCTTTGCATTCTCCTAGTAATAGAGCTCCATCCCCTGCACACCCAGATTCAGCTTTTTTATTCAGTACTTTTTCATTTTGTTGGGATGACAGAGGATACCCCATACAGGTACTCCGATTTGTCTCATAGGCCGAGTTCGTTCTTTTGGAAGACGTTAATAAAATCTTTCTTTCTTTCTTTCTTTCTCTCTCGCTATTCGCCCGTCCTCTCTCTCTGTTCTCTATTCCATGAGCATTCACCATCACCAGCCATTACCTCCACAAAGATTTGGGGTGAGTATGCAGCATCCCTGTACACAGCACCAGGACAGCCGCCCCTGCCAGACCCATCGGATCCATGCCCAGAGACGTGTGCTTTCTTTACTGTTGAGATGGTAAGGAAAGCTATTGACAGGATGAGGAGTGGGAGAGCATATGATCATGATGGTTTGGTAGCAGAGCACTTTATTCATGCCACATATATGCTTGCAGAGCTAATTGCTATGATGTTTAACCGAGCCATGTGTGAGGGTTTTCCTGAGACTTGGAATATATCCACGATTGTGCCTATCTTCAAGTCAGGGAATCCCATGCTTCCTGGGAATTATCGTACCATCATGATTGGTCACACATTGGCTAGATTATATGCATCTATTCTTGAGCGGGAGTTGAGTAGATGGACAGAGAGAGAGGGCATACGTGCATCAGGGCAGGCAAGGTTCAGGAGAGGTTTCTCCACTCTTGACCATATCTTGACACTCAGAGCTATTATTGAGGAGGGCAGATCATATGATAGGAGGATTTATTGTTGCTTTGTGGATTTCCGCAAAGCTTTTGACACAGTACCGAGAGCAAGACTGATGCGCAGACTACAGGAGATGGGAGTGCCCACAGAGCTGATTTGGGGAATCATGGCTTTATACAGGACAGTTGTGGGGCAGGTACGTACTACTCAGGGTATATCTGAGATGGTTCACTCCACTATTGAGGTGTAACAGGGCTGCCCCCTTTCTCCCACCTTATTTGGGATGTATGTGGATGAGGTTTCGGACTATGTAGAGCGGGAGGGTGACAGAGGAGCACAGCTAGCAGGGACATGGATTCCGCTGTTAATGTATGCTGATGATATTGTGTTGATTTCAGATTCTCCAGAGGGGATGCAGCGTCATTTGGATGCATTGCACACATTTGCAGAGGACAGTGGATTGTCTGTTAACCTTGGTAAAAGGTGTTTAACACCACAGCATAGTGGGTTAGGAGGTCAGCACCCACCTTTACATATGGTCAGGAGACAGTGGAGTATACAGATGCATATACTTACCTTGGTGTGGTTTTAAGTGGCCCACTATTTTCCTTGAGGAGAGCAGCGGAGACCAGATTGACCAGAGCTTATGCAGCATTGGGGAGACTAGAGAGGATGTGTTCACAGGTTCAGTTTCAGGAACCTCGAACAAAGCTCTGGCTCTTTGACACTTTGGTCACTTCAGCCATGGTGTATGGAGTGGAGATATGGGGACCGTCAGTGGATCACCACAGCCGAGCTGGTAGCACTGATAGGTGGAGATGTATGGAGAGGCCCTTGGTTTCTATGATTTCCCGGATGATTAGGGCCAAGCCCTCCGTACCACATGATATTACCCGTGCAGAGATGGCCCCCCCATGGGTAGTAGAGCCACTCACTCGATCAGTCTCCTTTATACATAGCACTTGGGCTCTCCCTAGAGACAGATATGCTCGCTTAGCCCTGGAGTCTTCACGACAGTTGGCATCACAGGGAGACGGATCATGTTGGTATGCACGGATGACAGCTTGGTTCCAACTGCATGGCTTTAGTATGGACAGGCTACCTCCATTTCAGTACTCCCTGGATGCACCCTCCCTCTCTCTCACACGGGCAGAGATTACCAGACTTATCAGGTAGGACTTGACTCAGCTGGACACTACGAGGACATGGATACAACCGACACACGAGCTTGGTACGACGATGGCTTTCTATAGAGATCATCTTCTCCAGCTCACGGAGGATGGGTTTGTGATTAGACCCAGCTACATGGATACTCATCTTTCTCATGGGGTCACTGTGCTATTGGTCAGATGCGCACATCCTTACACCAGCTAGAGATTGAGACTGGCAGATTCAGAGGAGTACCAGCTGAGGCCAGGATTTGTCAGTTGTGCCAGATGGAGCCAGAGACAGAGTTACATTACATATGTCACTGTCCAGTATATTATGAGATACGAGGCCATTTTCACTGCCTGTTCAGAGAGGGTTTCGGACCACTTTCCAGAGTCATGAGATACCAAGATCAGAGATGCCTCGGATTATACTTGCTGGAGCTGCGTAGACATAGAGAGGGTCTCTTGAGAGGGAGGGGATCAGAGAGGGAGAGACACCTACAGAGGCAGATTACAGACTTCTTTCGACCAGAGATTGAGCAGTCAGGCCAGCAGGCATTGCAGCTAGCCCCAGAGTATAGCCGCACCAGAGGTACACTGATTGATCGGGCTATAGAGCTGGGGCGGTCGAGGCGCCCCAAGATGAGAGGCCCATCTCGACACTGGCGGAGACTACAACAAAGGATCAGGACCATACTAGCACAGCATGGGAGACGTCCAGTCAGAGTACTCACCATGGAGGACATTGAGGATATCTGCCATCGACCGATGAGAGACATCTTTGGTTAGTGATGTATATGATGCTTACCTTTGTTGCTGGAGTTTTCCTTCCCAGATGTTATCCATTAGGAGCTCCTAGTACCTTACTTTTCCTCATAGTTGTTGTTTCATTTTCAGTTAGTTGTTTAGTTGTTTTAGCTTTTCTTACACAGACATTGTATCAGATCCACCAATTGTTGTAACCTTTTTGGTCTCATAGGTCATTTTGGCCTTTTGAAGACGCTAATATATCATTTCATTTCATTTCAGGTACACTCGTTTGTCTCATAGGCCGAGTTCGGTCTTTTGGAAGACGTTTATAAAATCTCTCTCTCTCTCTCTCTCTCTCTCTATACCATTTTATACCCCCAGTATGGTACAGGATGGAGCTAGCTAGGTTGCATATCATGATTGTATACTCCATGCATATAGCTCTGCATTCTCCTAGTAGTAGAGCTCCATCCCCTGCACACCCAGATTCAGCTTTTTTTTTGTTCAGTACTTTTTCATTTTGTTGGGATGACAGAGGATACCCCATACAGGTACTCCGATTTGTCTCATAGGCCGAGTTCGGTCTTTTGGAAGACGTTAATAAAATCTTTCTTTCTTTCTTTCTTTGTCTCTCTATAGACAGCTGGCTGAGGCAAGAGACAGAGGATCATGGTATGCACAGGTCACACATTGGTTCTCACAGCATGGCCTAGACATGGATCATCTACCACCGTTCCAGTATGACAGGGATGCACCACATATCCGTCTTTCTCATAGTGAGAGGAACAGAGTATTGAGACAGGACCTATGGCAGCTCTATACATGAGAGACATGGATATCGCCTACATAGCCTCTTCCACCAAAGATGTTATACTACAGAGATCACTTCATGAGTATCACTGATGATGGATTTATAGAGAGGCCTAGATACATGGAGGGATTTTTACCACAGGGCTCCCGAGTGGCTATTGGTCAGCTTAGAGTTTCATCACATCGATTGGAGATCGAGACTGGCAGAGCAGCACGGATCCCCCGAGAGGAGAGGGTATGCAAATTGTGCAGAGAGGAGGTGGAGAGTGAGGAGCATTATGTATGCAGATGCAGAGCATATACAGCCATCAGAGAGAGATATCCCATTTTATTCAGAGAGCCACATTCCCTACGCCAGATCTTTGAGGCAGCAGAGTAGCGCATACTGGGGAGATTCATTCTAGACATAGAGCGTCACACAGAGAGACATCATTATAGGCTCAGACATCTCCAGAGGGGGGACGACAGACATAGATTACTACATTTTTTCAGAGATCCATCCCACTCCCAGCCCCTACACAGCAGGGAATTACTCTCCAGAGAGCAGAGACACTCAGAGCCCATAGGAGACAGAGGACACCTGGCTTTCGGACACCATGCCTATACCAGACAGAGATGACAGAGATCAGAGCTCAGTTTCACAGAGAGGGTGTGGAGCGTCTGGCTCGCTACAGAGCAGACCCAGGCATGTTCTTCAGGGAGCTGTGGACACCCCCTTCATTGATGTATATCATTTTATACCCCCAGTATGGTACAGGATGGAGCTAGCTATGTTGCATATCATGATTGTATACTCCATGCATATAGCTTTGCATTCTCCTAGTAGTAGAGCTCCATCCCCTCCCCCCCACTCATTGTACTTATTGCACACCCAGATTCAGCTTTTTTTTTAGTTCAGTACTTTTTTATTTTGTTGGGATGACAGAGGATATCCCACACAGGTACATTGATTTGTCTCATAGGCCGAGTTCGTTCTTTTGGAAGACGTTAATAAATCTTTCTTTCAAAAGTACATGATGGCCTCTTTGGTATGGACCCTACAGCACCCATCGATGTACTAACGGCCCAGCTTTCACACATACTGCACATAGCAGCTAGCCACAGCTTTCCACATCATCTCCAGACAGGGAAGCCACCTAGATCCGGGGACATGCCCAAGAATAGATGGTATGATAATGAGTGCAGAGAGCTTCATCGACATATCCGAGCCCAGATAGCGAAAGGGGAAATAACACAACAGCAGGCCAGTAGACAGATGCGGTCTCTTACACGCGGAAAGCGACGCACATATGAGGAGGCTCAATATTGGGACATCTACCACATGCTCATGAGCAAAGATGCAGCCACTGCTTGGCGATGACTCAGAGAGCCATGCCCCCCCACCCCGATTACTGATCCTCAACGTTCGCAGAGTTATGCAGAAGGGCTTTATGATGTTCCGCACCAGCCACTCATCCCTCGCCCCACCGAGACTCCACCGACCTCATCGGTTTTCTTTACTACCGATATGGTATCTCGAGCTATACATAGATTCCAACATGGGAGAGCTGAGGATCACACTGGCTTACAGGGTGAGCATTTCATTTATGCAACTGACACACGCTCTCCTTTTATTGCTTACCTCTTTAACAGGGCTCTGGTAGAAGGTTTCCCGGCTGAGTGGACGATGCACACTAATGTACCGATCCACAAAGCTGGGGACATGTTGGACCCCGGTAATTACAGGACTATCATGATTGGTCATACCTTGGCCAAACTCTATGGGGCTATCCTGGAGGCAGAATTGAGCACACGCTAAGAGGGAGGGGCTTCGTGCCCCTGGTCAGGTAGGTTTTCGGCGAGCCTTCTCTACTATTGATCACATTTTCACCCTGAGATACCTGATTGATCAAACTCGGGCACGGAGACAGATACTCTATTGCTGTTTTGTGGACTTCCGCAAAGCCTTCGACACAGTCCCGAGAGAGCGTTGAAGGCCAATGGACTGTTAGGGTTAGGGTTTGGAGATGCTGCAAACAGGCGTGGAGAGCAACAGAGAGAGAACACGACTTCAGTGTATTCAGTTGATAAAAATGTGAAGTACAATAGCCACATAATAAGTGACCTAAAGAGATGTGTTCACATGTCCGGCCATAAAATGTGCCGGGTGGACCAAAACACCTATAAACTGCTTATAAGTGAAACTAAGCTAAACTGGGGGAAAAAACCTCCACCAACTGAAGTAAAAAGTGCCCCAGTAATCTACTGATGATCACTAGCACTCCTCTGGGTGCATACACAGCATAAAACCCAACAAACCCCCCTGGAGTGATATGTGATTACTGTACATCATCCACCAAAAGGAAACAAATTCAAAGCAGTGCGGAATGCTTCGAATTTCGGACGTGGTAATGCCTTGGTGAAGATGTCTGCCACATTCTGATCTGTAGGACAGTAGATCAGACTGATATCTCCTGCCTGGAGTCTCTCCCGAACAAAATGATAGTGAATCTCAATGTGTTTCGTGCGAGCATGAAACACAGGATTCCTGGCCACAGCAATGGCACTCTGACTATCAGTATAGATAGGTGTAGGCTCCTCCACTGAAATATCCATATCAGTCATGAGACGACGCAGCCAAACACACTCAATAGTAGTAGTGTAGGCTGCTCTGTACTCTGCCTCACAAGACGAAGTGGCCACTTTAGTCTGTTTCTTGCGTAGCCAAGAAATGCATGAAGAGCCAAGAAAGAAACAATTTCCACTAGTGGAATGTCTGGTATCAAAATCACCAGCCCAATCTGAATCACTGTAAGTGTATAATTGCATGTCACCCCCCTCAGGATAAAGCAATCCAAGAGACAAGGTACCCTGCAAATAACGGAATACACGCTTCACAGCTTGCCAATGTGACAACCGCGGGCTGTGCATGAATCTGCTCAACTGAGAGACTGCATACTGAATATCTGGCCTTGTATTACACAAGTAAATAAGGCACCCAACAGCCTGAGCATATGTAGTGGCATCAAAGGAAATACTGTCATCTTGTAGTGACAGTTTCATCCCAGGCTCCATAGGAGTACTAATAGGCTTGCAATCCTGAAATTTAAACTTCTCCAGAAGTTTAGCAACATACCGTGATTGCAACAACCCAATGCCTCTGTTATCCTGCACAAACTGTATGCCCAAATAGTAGTGTACAAGCCCCAAGTCAGACATGTCAAATGTCTGTTGCAGTATCTCTTTAAAAGCTGCAATTTTGTCATCATTTGATCCCATGAGCAAGAGATCATCCACATAAAGACTGATGACCAGCAGATCTGTCTCTTCTTTCTTTACATACAGAGTGGCTTCTGATGGACTGTTCACAAATCCCTGAGTGAGTAGGAAAGCATCTATTTTTGCATACCAAGCTCGTGGAGCTTGTTTCAAACCATACAAGGCCTTTCTCAGCCTGCATACTTTCCCCTCATGACCATGTTCTGCAAAACCCATGGGCTGATATACATAAACTTCCTCCTCGAGGTCCCCATGTAGGAATGCAGTCTTTATGTCCAACTGGTGAACAACCCAACCACGATGTGCAGCCAATGCAATGACACACCTAAGTGTCGACATACGGGATGTAGGAGCAAATGTCTCCTCATAATCAATGCCCTTCTTCTGTGCATAGCCCTTTGCAACTAGACGGGCTTTGTACCTGTCAATGGATCCATCTGCATGTCTTTTCAACTTATAGACCCACTTAGTACCAATTGCTTTCTTGCCTTTGGGCAGATCAACCAAATCCCATGTTTGATTCCTTTTAATAGAATCAAGCTCATCCTGCATGGCTTTGTTCCAATGCACATTATCTCGTGCATCCACAAATGAATCAGGCTCATCATCATCCTGTAAACTGGCTGCCATAACCAGATTCAAATCCATGATGTGTGCATGCTCATTGGTCCGTGTCTCCCTACGAATACAACCAGCAAGAGGACCCTCTAAATGGCTGTCCTGTAATGTCCTCAAATACCATCTAGGTATGTGTCTAACCTGTGGTGCCTGCTGCCCCATATTTGGTTCAGCTTGTGGCTCAATTTGCTGCTGAATTTCTGCACCACCTTCATCATTTGCTGGCTGTCCTGTACCCTCATGAGTTGGTTCACCAACTGTGGAATGAAACTCCATAGGTAGTAGACCTTCAAACACATCATTTTCAGCCTGATTTGCATCATAACCAGCCATGGATATTTCTGATTTTTCATCAAAAATCACATCCCGACTAGTGAATATCTTCCTGGATAGTGGGTCATATAACCGGTAGCCCTTGCTCTCACGGCTATACCCAACAAAAATGCATTTTGTGGCTTTATCATCCAACTTCCTCCTCAACTCTTTGGGTATGTGTGCATATGCAAGACACCCAAAGATACGAAAATGTGATACCGAAGGCTTGCGGCCATGCCAAGCCTCAAAAGGAGTAATGGAAACCAATGCCTTTGTGGGACATCGATTCAAAATATGACAAGCACACATGACAGCTTCCACCCAAAAGATATGTGGTAGCCTTTTTGCCTTTAGCATACATCTGGCCATCTCCATGAGTGACCGATTCTTCCTTTCTGCAACCCCATTCTGCTGTGGAGTATAAGGAGTAGTATACTGATGTTTTATACCTCTACTCCCAAGAAAGGAATTCAACATGTGTGACATATATTCCCCCCCTTGGTCAGAACGGAGAGTCTTAACCTTGCATCCTGACTCTGTCTCAGCAAGTGCTACAAAGGCCAAAAATGCATCATATACTTGTGATTTCTGTGTCAAAGGATAGACCCAGCATATACGAGAGAAGTCATCAATAAATGTTGCAAAATAGAAGCAACCACCTAATGACTTCGTCTGCATGGGACCACAAAGATCACTGTGAATAAGCTGCAACTTTGCAGTTGCTCGTAGAGCCTGATCACGTGGGAAGGAAAACCTATGCATTTTTCCCAAAATACATCCTTCACAAATGTGATCTGGAGGCTTCTCCATGAGAGGTAGATCTGTAAACATGTTATGTCGCTGCATAAGCATAAGACTACCAAAATTTACATGCCCCATGCGAGCATGCCATAACTCCGCATCAACCATAGCTGGAGTAAGAGTGAATGCATTATAAGCAGACTGATCCACTGGCTGAAATGCATCCAACTGATAAAGTCCATGACATAATGTACCAGTAAGCATCAAGGTCAAAGCATTAGCTTTGTCTTTGACCATGCATTTATCATCATCAAAGTGGACTTGCATACCACAATGTGCTAAAGAAGAAATGGACAACAAATTCTTCTTTATCCCTGGTACATATAAGGCATCTGTAAGGCGGAGAATGGAGCCATCAATGGCTGTGAGCTGAATCTCCCCAATGCCACGAACTGGATATGAAGCATTGTTGGCACACTGAACAGTTTTGCCAACAGGGGCAGGGCCAACATGACTAAACAAATCCTTGCGAGATGTGATATGCTTTGAGGCACCACTATCAAAATACCAAGTACATGCATGCTCTGTCATACTGAGTGCCTGTGAAGACCAAGAGGCATCATAGCTGCATGTATAAAAACAGTAATCCCTGTCCTCAACAAAAGAAGCAGTCTCTGGAGGAGCTTTAGAAGCATCATTAACAAACATCCTAGCTTCCTTTGCCTTCTCTTTGGCAATCCTCTTCCTACATTCAGTGATGTAGTGACTGGCTTCTTATAGTAATGACATTTGTCCTTCTTCTTGGGCTGTCCATCACCTTTCTTGGTATCCTGAGAAGAACCACCATCACCTGAATTCTGATTTGAACTCTTTGGGTGAGTTTTTCCTTTCCCCTTTTGACCTGTAGTAAATGCTTGTTCAGCACTTGTGTTCATATTCATATTCTTCCTCATTTGCTCTTCTTGTAGCAAGAGAGCAACAAGTTCCTGATACTTAAGGGGTTCAACAGCATTCCTCATGCTGAGGTTCAAAGAGGTATGAAAAGCCAAGTAAGATCTTGGCAAAGAGTGCAAGATGGTGGACACAAGCTGTGTCTCAGGAATAATCTCATCCACATTGATGAGTTGCTCTCTCAAATCCTGCAGCTTGTTTAAGTGGCTAGACATATCATCTCCTTCATTCATTTTCTGATTTTCCAGCTCTCTTTTCAAAAATGAGATTCGAGCCTCATTACGAGCAGCATACATCTGCTCCAAAGTTACCCATGCATTCTGTGAAGAACCAGCTGAACGAATATGAGGTATAATAGACCTTTGTACTGACAATGCAATGAGTGACAAAGCTTGTGCATCCTTGGCATCCCATGTCTTTTGAGCATTTGTTCTTTGAACAGGCAATGGCTGACCTGGAGCCTATACCTGTTGTCCTCGTCCACGAGCACTCCCTTGGGGAGGAGTCTCTGGAGCCAATGGACCTGGATGTGGTTCATCACCACTAACAAAATCCGAAAGACCTTTTGCCACAAGGACATTTTTCAGCATAAAACTCCACAAGGAGTAGTTCGTGCCGTCCAATTTGTCTTCCTTAGACAAATACGTGAATACATCACTCTGCTGTTGATTTGCCATTATGCCTATGCACAATGTTGTACCTGTGTATCAAAAAACCCAATAGCAAGAACCCTGAAAACAACTGTACTCCACTGAATACAGTTCACCCAAATATGCCTGCACTCTCAATCCTCTGAATGTGCAGCTCAATGCACCAATGACTGAGTAGAGCAGCAAAAATGGCGTACACAATGCCAAAATGCCCCAAAAATGCCCAAATTTACTGCATCTAAAACTGTGCAAAAAACCTGTAGACTTCTTTGCAAGAAAGTCTGCCTGTAGTGCCTTTAGATTTTCACAGAGAAAATAGAATTGCCCAAAAAACAAAATTTGTAATGCTTACCACAGTTGTACTGAGTAGGTTGAATATATGCAGGTACAGTCCACCAAATGAATAAGTACAGTTGACTGTACTGTGCAGGTACAGTCGACTTGTACTGTACGGAACAGAAGGCGACTGCAAATGTTTACTGTGTGCAGGTACGTTTACTGTGTTGAGCGGGCCGGGCGACCAGGTACAGCTGGTGCAGTTGACTATTGACTGTATGCAGGAAGGCAGGTACAGTACGAGGGGCTCTGACAGATGCAGTCGGTGTTGACAGCTGACTGGTGCAGTCGGCGTTGACAGGTACAGTCGGCGCTGACAGGTGCTGTACGGACTGGTACAATACGATACCAGTGGAAGGCGGCGCTGACAGGAACTGGCGAACAGGTACGGCAGCTGCAGGCGAGGCTGTTGCTGGCGAGGCTGTACGGGTACTGTAGACGGCGCACAGTGTACGGGCAGATGTACGGATAGTGTAGTACGGACAGTAACAGAAGGCGACTGTGTACAAGTTGGGCAATGACAGGCCAACACAGCTCTGATACCAAATGAAGGCCAATGGAGTGTTAGGGTTAGGGTTTGGAGATACTGCAAACAGGCGTGGAGAGCAACAGAGAGAGAACACGACTTCAGTGTATTCAGTTGATAAAAATGTGAAGTACAATAGCCACATAATAAGTGACCTAAAGAGATGTGTTCACATGTCCGGCCATAAAATGTGCCGGGTGGACCAAAACACCTATAAACTGCTTATAAGTGAAACTAAGCTAAACTGGGGGAAAAACCTCCACTAACTGAAGTAAAAAGTGCCCCAGTAATCTACTGATGATCACTAGCACTCCTCTGGGTGCATACACAGCATAAAACCCAACAAGCGCCTCTTCCACCGCTTACAGACACTGGGCATACCCCCCGACATGATGTGGGGGATTTACATATTATATGAGCAAGTGTTTGGACGAGCTAGATGCCCAGGGGGTCTATCAGATATGATTGCCAGCACCATTGGTGTGAAGCAGGGCTGCCCTCTCTCCCCGACACTCTTTGGCTTATACATCGACGAGGTAGCAGACTACATCATACACGGAGGAGGCTCTGGGATTGACATCTCAGGTACGACTGTACACATTCTATTATATGCTGATGATATCATTCTTGTGTCGGATACTCGGACAGGGCTACAAAGGCATCTACAAGCTCTGGATACTTTCTGTGCGGAGCGAGGACTCACAGTGAACCTTGGGAAAACCAAGGTTATGGTCTTTCGTACATCAGCACCAGTCAGATGCCAGACTATCCTTACACTAGCCCGGGGATAGGTAGAGGTGGTGGGCTCATATGTATACCTTGGGGTCACATTTACTAGCTCATCAGGGAGATTCTCTATGGCACAGGCAGCCAGAGACAGAGTGACACGAGGGTACGCAGCACTAGCAATTTTGGAACGCCAGTGTCACCAGGCACACTTCCAGGAGCCCCGTACTAAGGGGTGGCTATTTGATACACTAGTTACTCCAGCATTGATGTATGCAGCAACAGTATGGGCACCAGGTTTGGCTACATCCTCATGGACACAGATAGAGCGCCCTCAGATTTTGATGCTCTCACGGATGATCCGCAGCAAACCTTCAGTACCACATGATATCCTTCGAGCGGAGTTTGCTGTACCACCTATGTTAGTAGAGGCCATGTTCCAGACTATATCTTTTATACACAGGATGCGGGAGCTCCCACTAAATCGGGTATCTCGGGCTGCTTTTGAGGCATCCAGACAGCTTGCTGAGGAGGGACATACCTGGTCATGGTACTCCCAGGTGGTACAGTGGATATCATCACACAGGATTGATATTGACAGATTACCACCCTTACACAGTATGACCTAGCTGCACCACACAGACGGCTCTCTCAGACAGAGAGGAACAGAGTCATGAGACATGACATTTGGCAGGGCCACATACAGGAGACTTGGCTATCTCCCAGTCAGGCACTCCCGACAAAGATGCTCTACTACAGAGACCACTTCTTGAGCACCTCCACAGATGGCTTCATCCAGCGACCACGATACTTGGAGGTCCACTTATCACATGGAGCCAGAGTAGCCATTGGGCGACTAAGGGTCTCATCACACCAACTAGAGATCGAGACTGGGAGAGCAACACGCATCCCTCGAGCAGAGCGCATTTGCAGATTATGCCAGACGGGGGTAGAGACAGAGGAGCATTTTGTTTGCTAGTGCGGTGCTTTGCAGGAGATTAGGGCATGCTATCTTGAGGTTTTTAGAGGGACCACATCACTTAGACAGATCTGGGAGAGATTGGACCAGAGACAGCTAGGCAGACTACTACTAGCACTACAGAGACACAGGGAGATCTTACTTCAGACACCTGTACATCATAGCGGAGGAAGACAATCCCAGTTGACTGACTTCTCCAGACACCACGGCTACACCACAGAGAGATCGCGGCCATTCGGTCTCGACACCAGAGGAGGTCGAGGAGCAGCTGGCACATTTTCGCTCTGATCCAGGACGCATGTTCCAGACATTTACGGCATCCTCAGATCGGATGTATGACATATTGTACCCAGACTATGGGACTGGATGGAGTTAGGAGTAGATAACATATCATACTTGTATCACCCCTTCAGCATATAGAGATGCATTAGTAGCCCTAGTACTCCATCCACACCCTCTCGTTTGTACACCACCATTGAGTCCCCTATGGTCGTGTTGTCATACTTGTACATTTTATTCTCACTCCACATTTTCCTCTTGATGACTGGAGGAACATCATTGTACTACTTGTTTGTCTCATAGGCCAATTTTGGCCTTTTGCAGACGTTAATATATCTTTCTTTCTTTCTTTCTTTCTCTCTCATACCAACTGTTCTGGGGCATGTTCCCAGATCGTCTCCGTGTAGGCTGACTATGGGGATATGCCTCTGATGCTGCAGCATGAAGCGTCTCTATCAATATCTGAGTGAGCTCATCTAATGGCCGTCCCGGCTCCTCGGCACATAAGCGTTTGTATATCTCATCCGTGTACACGGTGTCAGTCTCCCTCGTAAAGATATAACGAGTGTGTGTGGAGACTTGTCCCAATCGAGCGATGCTGAACTGAAATGTGAGAGTGAAGGACAAGATAGCATGATCCACTGCTATTCCAACCGGCCTAGTGCCTACCATAAAATCCTGAAAAGAGGGAATGAGACTGGCCTGAGCCATAACATAGTCCACTGTACTAGCACCATGCCGATGTGGAAAGCTAGTGAAACCGCCCGATGTCGGGAATCTCTGTAGGCCATTCAGGATGGCCAATCCATGTGCAGTCTCCATGTCTATCAAATACCGCCCATACACTGTATGTTCCTCATCCTGGGAGAGTCTAGATAGGCCCATATCCCTAACATCAAGCTCCCTCAACATCTCCTCTGAGGTATCATAAAATATTGTCTGGTTATGGGCGGTCCTGGCATTGAAGTCCCCCAAGAGAATGATGTCACCATCCCTGGAGAACTCCCAAATGTCATCATCCAAAATAGAAAAGGGAGACTGCCCGCTAGGTGATGCATACACTAATGTACTAGGAGAAAAATAGCATATAGCAATGTAGAGATATCTGCCCGTCTCTGCCCTCAGTCTAACCCACATGTACCTAGCCTGCTCATCTCTGCGGACTATATGTATCAGTGGCTGTAGCTCCTCTCTAAACAATACTGCCACTCCTCCTGAGCCCCGTCCTCTATGCTCTGAACGAGTCTCCTGTCTACAAGCTCTCCCCCATCGGTATCCACTAACATGTGGCATGGACTGTCCAGGAGCCTGATGCGTCTCACAGTAGAAGATGATGTCCCTCCCAGTGAAACTATCCTCAAAAGCCCCTACATCAAGGCGTAGAGATCCATTACAATTCCAAGTAGCAACTTTGAGTGTAGTCCCATAGGTCTTGCGCCGTCATGAAGAGCGCCTCTCCATAATCACCACTCTACCATCTCTATAGAAGGCCACTTTCCCTTTCTCTCGGGCTGCCCTTATCTCGGGCATAACTTCTTTCATGTGGGCAAGTTGCGAGAGTGTGAGGTCATCTCCAAGGAATATTCCCGTCTTCTTGTGTGCGTGGCTTCAATGCCCATCATAGAGAAGAGCTCCTTGGTTTCCCCTTCCGCATCATCACGGTCTTTTAGACCGGACACTCGTACATGTAAGGCCCGGGTCTTCCTCCTTTGCTCCTCTTCAAGGGTCATGTTGATGATGGTGGGAGTGGGGATGGGTGGCGATTCTTTACCTTTCCCTTTCTTGGCGACCTCGATCCATTTCTCGGCCTTGTCCATCGTCTTTTGTGTCTTTGTGATCACCTCCACCCATGAAGATGTCTACTCTTTATGTTGCTCCTCCTCCTCTCGAATGATCCTCATTTGTTCCTTGATGGTATTCAGCTCTTCAATAAAGGAGGGCTGAAATTCTCCATCCTCAAGCTTGCTTTTTGAAGTGGCTTCCAACTCCTTTTTGAGGGCTGAGATTTCAGCCGCTTGACTTTTAGCATGCAGTTTGGCCTCCACTAGTTCCTCCTTTAAGGCTGAAATCTCAGCCTCTTGCTTGGATGTTCTCAACTCGAGCTCTTGGATTTTGTCAAATCCCTTCTGGAGTTTGGAGAGGCGGTTTATGATTGCGGTAATGGAAGAGTCGACCATCTTCTTGTTTTCTTTGATAATTGTACCGAGCTTGTCCTCCACTTTCACGAGCTCCTCTTTAAACCCGGTCTTGGCCATGACTTTTTGCAAAACTTCCCACAGCCAATGGATTGGAAATTAATCCATGACACAAGCGCGAACAGCAGCAGCAGGGAGAGAGAGGGGGGGGGTTCAAGCCATGTAGGGGAAAGAGAGAAGAGAGAAGAGAGAAGAGATTCAGCAGAGAGAGAGTTATGTTGCTGCCTTGGGGGCCTGAGGAAGGGCGGAGCAGGGGAACAGCGAGAAAGAAAGAAAGAAAGAAAGATATATTAACGTCTACGAGAGGCCAAAGTCGGCCTATGAGACAAAAAATAATACAACTGTGTTCTTCCGGTCATCGGAAGAAAAGAAACAAAAGAAAAAGTGTGCATGTGTTTGGATACAACTGTGAATCATCATGGATCGGTGGAGCCCATATACAAACAACATAAGGGGGGTGGGGATGTGGATGGAGTGCTAAGGCAAGATGCATCTCTATATGTTGAAGGGGTAGTACAAGCATGCTATGCAGATCTATGTCTAACTCCATCCAGTGCCATAATAGGAATATAAGATATCATACATCGCCGATGCTGAGGCTCTGAATGGCATGAACATGTACCCTGAGTCTGAATGAAAGCGAGCTAGCCTCTCCTGTGTCTCCATCTGGTCTCATTCGGATAGCTGCTATCTCTCGGTGACGGAGTCGGGGTGCTCTATGTCCAATCTGTCTAGGTCTCCTCCTGGCTCTCAATTCCTCTGCTCTCTGTGTGGTCACCCCACGTGGTACATCAGCTGGCACTGGCATAGCTCTCTGGAAGAAATCTGTGAGCTGGGACTGTCTCCCACCCCTAGTGGGAGCGGGTGTCTGGAGGAGTCTCTCTCGAGAACTATGAAGCTCTAGTAGTAGTCTGCCAAGCTGTCACTGGTCCGAGGCCTCCATCAACTGATGTAGTGAAGAGTGCTCCTCAAACAATCCTGCATATCTATCTCTGACCCCCTAGTGGGCTCTACATCTACATACAAAGTGATCCTCAGTCTCCACCTCCTCGCGGCACAATCTGCATATCCTTTCAGCTCTTGGAACCCGTGCCGCTCTCCAAGCCTCTATCTCTAGCTGATGTGATGAGACTCGTAGCTGTCCAATAGCAACGCGAGAGCTGTGTGGCATGTATACATCCATATACCGCGGTCGATGTATAAACCCATCCCCTAAGATGCTCATAAAGTGGTCTCTGTAATACTGCATCTTCGGTGGTAGTGGGCTCTCTGGTGCTGTCCATGTCTCCTGTATGTAGCGCTGCCATATGTCCTGTCTCATCACTCTGTTCCTCTCATTGAGAGAGAGGTAACCCCGTGGAGCAGACTCATCATACTGAAAGGGTGGCAACCGCTCAATGTCTATCCCATGATGTGAGAACCACTGTAGCATCTGTGCATACCAAGATCCAGTGTGTCCAGCCTCGGCCAGCTGTCTGGATGCCTCAAAAGCTCGGCGGGATAATCTCTCCGTGGGCATCTCCCTCATCCTGTATATAAAGGAGATCGTCTGGAACAATGCCTCCACTGCCATTCGACCACCTCATCAATATAGAGCCCAAAGAGCGTGGGGGAGAGCGGGCACCCCTGCTTCACACCAATGGTGCTAGCAACTGTGTCGGACAAGCCTCCTGGGTATCGGACTCTCCCAAAGACCTGCTCATATAGCTTGTATATGCCCCACATCATGTCTGAAGGTATGCCTAGTGTCTGTAGTCGCCGAAAGAGGCGCTCTCTGGGCACAGTATCAAATGCCTTGTGGAAATCCACAAAGCAACAATAGAGCCGTTGCCTCCGTGCCTTGGCCTGATCAATCAGGCACCTCAATGTAAAAATGTGGTCGATGGTCGAGAAGGCTCGACGGAAGCCTGCCTGGCCTGCTGCTCTCAATCCCCCAGCCTCTGCATGAGTGCTCAGCTCTGCCTCCAAAACTGCCCCGTATAGTTTGGCCAATATATGGCCAATCATGATGGTCCTGTAGTTCCCGGGGTCTAGTACATCTCCCGCTTTATGGATCGGCACAATAGTGTGCATCGTCCACTCAGCCGGAAACCCCTCTGACAGAGCTCTGTTGAAGAGATGAGCAAGAAATGGTGCCAAGGTATCATGAGCATAGATGAGATGCTCTCCCTGTAATCCTGTATGATCTGTCGCCCGTCCATGTTGGAGTCGGCATATGGCCCTCCTTACCATAGGTGGGGTGAAGAAGGTGGCGACTGTGGAGCATGGCTCTGTGGGCTGTGGTATAGGGGGCTGTGAGGCACATCATAAAGTCTCTCTGCATATGTCTACCAGGTCTGAGAGAGAGAGAGAAAGAGATGCGAGCGAACAGGCGGGCAGGGGCGAAAAGGGAGAGAGAGATGAGGATCAGATTACAGAGAGAGGTGCTCATGGGTGTTACCACTCATAGACAGTCAAGGATTACCTTCCGGCACCTAGTGCGACGGAAGAAGAGGGCTTATCTTGCTTTCGTTACTGCTGAGATGGTAAGGAAAGCTATTGACAGGATGAGGACTGGGAGAGCATATGATCATGATGGTTTGGTAGCAGAGCACTTTATTCATGCCAGAGATATGCTTGCAGAGCTTATTGCTATGATGTTTAACTGAGCCATGTGTGAGGGTTTTCCTGAGACTTGGAATATGTCCACGATTGTGCCTATCTTCAAGTCAGGGGATCCCATGCTTCCTGGGAATTATCGTACCATCATGATTGGTCACACATTGGCTAGATTATATGCATCTATTCTTGAGCAGGAGTTGAGTAGATGGGCAGAGAGAGAGGGCATATGTGCATCAGGGCAGGCAGGGTTCAGGAGAGGTTTCTCCACTCTTGACCATATCTTGACACTCAGAGCTATTATTGAGGAGGGCAGATTATATGGCAGGAGGATTTATTGTTGCTTTATGGATTTCCGCAAAGCTTTTGACACAGTACCGAGAGCCAGACTGATGCGCAGACTACAGGAGATGGGAGTGCCCACAGAGCTGATTTGGGGAATCATGGCTTTATACAGGACAGTTGTGGGGCAGGTACGTACTACTCAGGGTATATCTGAGATGGTTCACTCCACTATTGGGGTGAAACAGGGCTGCCCCCTTTCTCCCACCTTATTTGGGATGTAGGTGGATGAGGTTTCGGACTATGTAGAGCGGGAGGGTGACAGAGGAGCACAGCTAGCAGGGACATGGATTCCGCTGTTATTGTATGCTGATGATATTGTGCTGATCTCAGATTGTGAAACAGGGCTGCCCCCTTTCACCCACCTTATTTGGGATGTAGGTGGATGAGGTTTCGGACTATGTAGAGTGGGAGGGTGACAGAGGAGCACAGCTAGCAGGGACATGGATTCCGCTGTTATTGTATGCTGATGATATTGTGCTGATCTCAGATTCTTCAGAGGGGATGCAACGTCATTTGGATGCATTGCACACGTTTGCAGAGGACAATGGATTGTCTGTTAACCTTGGTAAAACCAAGGTGATGGTGTTTAACACCACAACACAGTGGGTTAGGAGGTCAATACCCACCTTTACATATGGTCAGGAGACAGTGGAGTATACAGATGCATATACGTACCTTGGTGTGGTTTTTAGTGGCCCCCTATTTTCCTTGAGGAGAGCAGCGGAGACCAGATTGACCAGAGCTTATGCAGCATTGGGGAGACTAGAGAGGATGTGTTCGCAGGTTCAGTTTCAGGAACCTTGAACAAAGCTCTGGCTCTTTGACACTTTGGTCACTTCAGCCACGCTGTATGGAGTGGAGATATGGGGACCCTCAGTGGATCACCACAGCCGAGCTGGTAGCACTGATAGATGGAGATGTATGGAGAGGCCCTTGGTTTCTATGATTTCCCGGATGATTAGGGCCAAGCCCTCCGTACCACATGATATTACCCGTGCAGAGATGGCCCCCCCATGGGTAGTAGAGCCACTCACTCGATTAGTCTCCTTTATACATAGCACTTGGGCTCTCCCTAGAGACAAATATGCTCGCTTAGCCCTGGAGTCTTCACGACAGTTGGCATCACAGGGAGACGGATCATGTTGGTATGCACGGATGACAGCTTGGTTCCAACTGCATGGCTTTAGTATGGACAGGCTACCTCCATTTCGGATGCACCCTCCCTCTCTCTCACATGGGCAGAGATTACCAGACTTATCAGGGAGGACTTGACTCAGCTGGACATTAGGAAGACATGGATATAGCCAACACACGAGCTTGGTACGAAGATGGCTTTCTATAGAGATCATCTTCTCCAGCTCACGGAGGATGGGTTTGTGATTAGACCCAGCTACATGGATACTCATCTTTCTCATGGGGTACGGTGTGCTATTGGTCAGATGCGCACATCCTCACACCAGCTAGAGATTGAGACTGGCAGATTCAGAGGAGTACCAGCTGTTTGTCAGCTGTGCCAGATGGAGCCAGAGACAGAGTTACATTACATATGTCACTGTCCAATATATTATGAGATACGAGGCCGTTTTCACTGCCTGTTCAGAGAGGGCTTTCCACTTTCTAGAGTCATGAGATACCAGGATCAGAGATGCCTCGGATTGTACTTGTTGGAGCTGCGTAGACATAGAGAGGGTCTCTTGAGAGGGAGGGGATCAGAGAGGGAGAGACACCTACAGAGGCAGATTACAGACTTCTTTCGACCAGAGATTGAGCAGTCAGGCCAGCAGGCATTGCAGCTAGCCGCAGAGTACAGCCGCACCAGAGGTACACTGATTGATCGGGCTATAGAGCTGGTGCTTTCCAGGCGCCCCAAGATGAGAGGCCCATCTCGACATCGGCGGAGACTACAACAGAGGATCAGGACCATACTAGCACGACATGGGAGACGTCCAGTCAGAGTACTCACCATGGAGGACATTGAGGATATCCGCCATCGACCGATGAGAGACATCTTTGGATAGTGATGTGTATGATGGTTACCTTTGTTGCTGGAGTTTTCCTCCCAGGTGTTATCCATTGGGAGCTCCTAGTACCGTACTTTTTCTCATAGTTGTTTCAGTTTCAGTTAGTTGTTTAGTTGTTTTTAGCTTTCCTTACACAGACATTGTATCAGATCCACCAATTGTTGTAACCTTTTTGGTCTCATAGGTCATTTTGGCCTTCTGAAGACGTTAATATATCATTTCATTTCATTTCTCATATACGTGACATCATACGTATACCTAGGGGTGACCTTCTCTGCAGCAGCACCATGGGTTCAAGAGCCAGAGCTAGATTGACACGGGGATAAGCAGCATTGGCTATGCTAGAGAGACAGTGCCACCAGGCGCATTTTCAGGAGCCCCGGACCTATTTGACACATTAGTCGCACCGGCACTGATGTATGGAGGAGCGGTATGGGCGCCAGGCCTTGCTACCCATTGGTGGACACAGATAGAGAGACCATAGGCCCTCATGATGGCACGCATGATACGTAGCAAACCGTCAGTACCTCATGACATTATCCGAGCAGAGTTTGTTGCGCCTCCTATGATGGTAGAGGCCATATTCGAGACTATATGCCTGCTAGACAGATTCAGAGAGATGCCACAGGATAGATTGTCATACAGAGCTTTTGAGGCATCTAGACAGCTGGCTGAGGCAGGAGACAGAGGATCATGACCATATGCACAGGTCACACATTGGTTCTCACAGCATGGCCTAGACATGGATCATCTACCACCATTCCAGTATGACAGGGATGCACCACATATCCGTCTCTCTCATAGTGAGAGGAACAGAGTATTGAGACAGGATCTATGGCAGCTCTATACACGAGAGACATGGATATCGCCTACACAGCCTCTTCCACCGAAGATGCTATACTACAGAGATCACTTCATGAGTATCACTGATGATGGATTTATAGAGAGGCCTAGATACATGGAGGGCTTTTTACCACACGGCTATCGAGTGGCTATGGGTGAGCTCAGAGTTTCATCACACCGATTGGAGATTGAGACTGGCAGAGCAGCACGAATCCCCCGAGAGGAGAGGGTATGCAGATTGTGCAGAGAGGAGGTGGAGAGTGAGGAGCATTATGTATGCAGATGCAGAGCATATACAGCCATCAGAGATAGATATCCCATTTTATTCAGAGAGCCACATTCCCTACGCCAGATCTTTGAGACAGCAGACCAGCGCATACTGGGGAGATACATTCTAGACATACAGCGCCACAGAGAGACATTATTACAGGCTCAGACAGCTCCAGAGGGGGGGCGACAGACACAGATTACTACATTTTTTCAGAGATCCATACCCCTCCCAGGCCCTACACGGCAGGGAATTACTCTCCAGAGAGCAGAGACACTTAGAGCCCGCAGGAGACAGAGGACACCTGGCTTTCGGACACCACGCCTATACTAGAGAGAGATGACAGAGATCAAAGCTCAGTTTCATAGAGAGGGTGCGGAGCGACTGGCTCGCTTCAGAGCACACCCAGGCATGTTCTTCAGGGAGCTGTGGACACCCCCTTCACTGATGTATACCATTTTATACCCCCAGTATGGTACAGGATGGAGCTAGCTATGTTGCATATCATGATTGTATACTCCATGCATATAGCTTTGCATTCTCCTAGTAATAGAGCTCTATCCCCTGCACACCCAGATTCAGCTTTTTTATTCAGTACTTTTTCATTTTGTTGGGATGACAGAGGATACCCCATTCAGGTACTCCGATTTGTCTCATAGGCCGAGTTCGGTCTTTTGGAAGACGTTAATAAAATCTTTCTTTCTTTCTCTCTCTCTCTCTCTCTCGCTGTTCGCCCGTCGCTTCACTGTTCGCCCCTGCTCTCCGCCCTCTCTCTCTCTCATTGTACTACTTGTTTGTCTCATAGGCCAATTTTGGCCTTTTGCAGACGTTAATATCTCTCTCTCTCTCTCTCTCTCTCTCTCTCTCTCTCGCCCCCCATCTCTCTCTTTCTCTCTCTCGCCCTGCTTGCCGCCGCCGCCCTCCCTCCCGCATGCTGTCCCTCTGTTCGCCCTGCTCGCTTCCGCCGCCCTGTTAACGCCGCCTGCTTCCTCCCGCCTGCTGCCCTGTACGCCGCGCAGAACCTGGCAATGCTTGCGCCCCTTTCCCCACCCACCCTTGCTCAGGCCCCCAAGGCAGCAGCATAACTCTCTCTCTCTCTCTCGGTTCTTCCATGGCTTCCCCCTTGCGCAACCCGACGAAGGCGACCTTTATGGTCACAAACAAGAGGATAACAAATGTGGAAAAGGAAATGAAGGAATGGAAGGCAAAGATGGAGGGATGGTGGAAGGAGAAAGCCAACTTTCTCCAAATGGTATTCAATGAGGGTAAGCGGTGGAAAGAGGAGAAGGAGGACCTCATAGCGGAAGTCAAAGACCTTCACGGGGAAGTCAACATGCTCAAAGGCGTAATTTCAGCTCTTCAGAGGGAGCTTGCAGAGGCCAAGGCAAATGGTGGACTTGAAGAAGGTGAAATTCAGCCATCCATGATAGAAGAGCTCAAGGTTATCAAGGAACAAGTACGGGCAATTAAGGAAGAAGAGAAGCAAAACGAAGCAAAGACTTCCTCATGGGTGGAAGTCATCACCAAGACGCAAAAGAAGATGGATGAAGCGGAGAAGTGGATAGAGGTCGCCAAGAAGGGTAAAGGTAAGGAGATAACAACCCCTACACCTACAATCATCAACATGACTTTGGAAGAGGAACAACGAAGACGTACACGTGCTTTGCATGTGAGGATTACCGGCCTTAAAGACGGGGATAAAGTTGAAGAGGAGGTAAAAGAGCTTATGGTGTTGATGGGGATTGACAGTCCGGCCCACGCAAAAGCCTAGAGAGTGGGCAAAAAAAGCGGAGGCAACGGGGAAACATCAAAGGAAAGAGCTCTCATACTTCGCTTCCCCTCTATTGAGGCAAAGAAGAAGTTCTTGAAGAGACGACCCACTTTAAAGAATACAGGCATTTTTCTTGGTGATGATCTTACTCTTTCACAGCTTGCACATATGAAGGAAGTTATGACAGAGATTAGAGCGGCAAGAGAAAAGGGAAAGATAGCATTTTATAGAGAAGGGAGGGTGGTCATCGTGGAGCGACGCTCTACATGACGGTGCGAGACCTATGGGACCAAACTAAAGCTGGCAGCCTGGAACTGCAATGGATCCCTCAGACTTGATGTAGGTGCCTTTGAGGACAGCTTTAGAGATAGAGATATAGTCTTCTACTCGGAGACTCACCAGGCCCCTGGTCAGATGATGCCACAGGTGACAAGATACAGATGGGAGACAGCTTGCAGAGTAGGGACGAGATCGGTACATAGTAGTAGAGGATCAGGAGGGGTGGCAGTTCTTTTCAGGGAGGAGCTGCAACCGCTTCTACACATCGTTCGGAGAAATGATCAGGCCAGATATATGTGGGTGAGACTGAGGGCCGACACAGGCAGATTCCTGTATATTGCCATATGCTATTTTGCTCCTAGTACATCGACATATGCAGCACCTAGAGGGCAGTCTCCTTTCTCTGTGCTAGATGATGACATATGGGAGTTCTCTAGGGATGGAGACATCATCCTGTTAGGGGACTTTAATGCCCGGACGGGCAACCGCAAGACAGCCTTGTATGATACCTCGGAGGAGATGCTGAGAGAGCTGGACACTCTGGATATGGGATTAGACAGACGCTCACAGGATGTGGAGTGCACAGAGTATGGGAGATATTTGGTAGATATGGGGACTGCACATGGGTTGGCCATACTTAATGGCTTGCAGAGGTTTCCGTCAGCAGCTGGATTTACTTGCTTTCCACATAGACATGGTGCTAGCACAGTGGATTATGTTATGGCTATGCCCAGCTTTGTTTCATGCATTGAGGACTTCACAGTTGGATCTCGGCCCATTGGGGTAGTAGTGGATCATGCATTGTTGACATTGACTATCTCTTTTCACTTTACCACAGCTCAGAGAACACGAGGGGCAGATCACACTCGATATACTTTTACCTCAGAGACTGATGCTGTCTACACAGATGGGATTTATAGACGTCTGTACACAGAGGAGCCAGGGAGACCTTTGGAGGAGTTGACCCATATACTGACAGAGACTTTACATGATGCAGCGAGAGAGGCATATCCACATACTCAGCCTGGACAGAGACAGCGTTCTAGATGTATGCCCCAGAACAGTTGGTATGATGAGGAGTGCAGAGAGACCAGAGCCCGACTGCAGCGGGAGGTTGCTTTGGGAGTCACTACTCACCGACAGTCACGTATTGCCTTCCGACGCCTTGTGCGAAGGAAGAAGCGGGCCTTCCTTGCTCAGCTAGAGCAGGAATTATACCAGCTGTTCTTGAGCCAGGATTCGAGGGAGGCTTGGCGTCTGTTTCATGAGTCCTCCCCTGCTTTGGCCATCACTTCTACAGAGGTCTGGGGTAGTTATGCAGCATCTCTATATACAGTTCCTGGACAGACACCTTTTCCTGACCCGCCAGCACCATGCCCACAGACATGTACTTTCTTTACCGCAGAGATGGTAAGGAAGGCCATTGATAGGATGAAGACTGGGAGATCATATGATCATGATGGATTGGTCGCTGAGCACTTTATTCATGCGAGAGACATGCTGGCAGAGCTTCTAGCAGTGATGTTCAATCGTGCTATGTGCGAAGGCTTACCCGAGACTTGGAGTAGGTCCACCATCGTGCCTATCTTCAAGTCAGGGGACCCTATGGAGCCAGGGAATTATCGCACTATTATGATTGGTCACATACTAGCACGATTGTATGCATCCATTCTTGAGCAGCAGTTGAGTAGATGGGCAGAGAGAGTTGGCATTCAAGCAGAGGGACAGGCAGGGTTCAGGAGAGGTTTCTCTACTCTTGACCACATCTTGACTCTACGGGCCATTATTGAGGAGGGCAGGTCGCATGGGCGACGGATTTATTGTAGCTTTGTGGACTTTCGCAAAGCATTTGATACAGTGCCCAGAGCCAGATTGATGAGGCGATTATAGGAGATGGGGGTACCCACAGAGCTCATATGGGGGATTATGGCTTTATATAGATCAGTTGCAGGACAGGTACGCACCCCAGAGGGGGTCTCTACTTTGGTTCACTCCACTATAGGAGTGAAGCAAGGTTGCCCGTTATCTCCTTCACTGTTTGGTATGTATGTGGATGAGGCTTCTGACTACATTGAGAGATTGGGGGACAGAGGAGCCCAGCTAGCAGGTACATGGATCCCACTATTGTTATATGCTGATGATATTGTGTTGATCTCTGACTCCCCTGAGGGTATGCAGCATCATTTGGATGCTTTACATGAGTTTGCACATGATAGTGGATTGTCTGTCAACCTTGGCAAAACCAAGGTTATGGTGTTTAACACCACGCCACAGTGGGTTAGGCGATCAGCTTCCACATTTACATATGGGCAAGAGATTGTGGAGTATACAGATGCATATACATATCTTGGGGTAGTATTCAGTGGGCCAGTGTTTTCGATGAGGAGAGCAGCAGAGACTAGATTGACTAGAGCACATGCAGCCCTGGGTGGTTTGGAGAGGATGTGTTCGCAGGTTCAGTTTCAGGAACCTCGAACGAAACTTTGGCTTTTTGACACTCTAGTGACATCAGCTATGCTTTATGGAGTGCAGATATGGGGACCTTCAGTGGGACATCACAGCGCAGGCGGGTGGAGAGGTATGGAGAGGCCTTTGGTATCTATGATTGCTAGGATTATTAGAGCCAAGGCCGTGGTACCTCATGAGATTATTCGAGCAGAGCTGGCGGCTGCCCCTCTGGTGATTGAAGCTCTTACGAGATCAGTCTCCTACATACATGGCTTGTGGGATCTCCCCCGAGACAGATATGCACGCCTCGCCCTGGAGTCCTCCCGACAGTTAGCTTTACAGGGAGACACGGCTTGTTGGTATGGACAGATGACATCTTGGTTCCAGGCACATGGTTTTAGCATGGACAGATTGCCTCCCTTCCAGTATTCTCTGGAGGCACCCTCTCTCACTCTCACACGGACAGAGATTACCAGACTCATCCGTCAGGATTTAGTTCAGCTGGACATTAGGAGGACATGGATACAGCCGACTGAGGAGCTTTCATTTCATTTCTCTCTCTCTCTCTCTCTCTCTCTCTCTCTCTCTCTCTCTCTCTCTCTCTCTTCGCTCTTCGCTGTTCGCTGTTCGCTGTTCGCTGTTCGCTGTTCGCTGTTCGCTGTTCGCTGTTCGCTGTTCGCTGTTCGCTGTTCGCTGTTCGCTGTTCGCTCTTCGCTCCCCCCTCTTCGCTGCCCGCCTGCGCCCCCCCCCTCCCCGCCCTGCCCCCCCTTCGCTTTCGCTTTTGCCGCCCTGCCCCCCTTCGCTTTCGCTTTTGCCGCCCTACCCTGCCCTGTTTCGTTTTCGCTTTTGCCGCCTTGCGCCCCCCTTCGCCCCTGCGCCGCCCTCCGCCTCCCCCCTCCCGCCCTGCCCCCCCCTTCGCTTTCGCTTTTGCCGCCCTGCCCCCCTTCGCCCCTGCGCCGCCCTGTCCCGTTTCGTTTTCGGTTTTGCCGCCCTGTGCCCCCCTTCGCCCCTGCGCCGCCCTGCCCTCTTCACCCTCCACCTCCCTTTTCCCACCCACCCTTCCTCAGGCCCCCAAGGCAGCAACATAACTCTCTTCCCTACATGACTTGAACCCCCCCCCCCCCTGTTGCTATTGTTTTGCTCCTGTGTCATGGATTAATTTTCACTCCATTGGCTGTGGGAATCTGCAAAAAGTCATGGCCAAGACCGGGTTTAAAGAGGAGCTCGTGAAGGTGGAGGACAAGCTCGGCACAATTATCAAAGAAAACAAGAAGACGGTCGACTCTTCCGTCACCGCAATCATAAACTGCCTCTCCAAACTCGAGAAGGGATTTGACAAAATCCAAGAGCTCGAAGAGAGATCTTCCAAGCAAGAGGCTGAGATTTCAGCTTTAAAGGAGGAACTAGTGGAGGCCAAATTGCATGCTAAGTGTCAAGCGGCTGAAATCTCAGCCCTCAAAAAGGAGTTGGCAGCCACTTCAAAAAGCAATCTTGAGGATGGAAAATTTCAGCCCTCCTTTCTTGAAGAGCTGAATACCATCAAGGAACAAATGAGGATCATTCGAGAGGAGGAGGAGCAACATAAAGAGAAGACATCTTCGTGGGTGGAGGTGATCACAAAGACACAAAAGAAGATGGACGAGGCCGAGAAATGGATCGAGGTCGCCAAGAAAGGGAAAGGTAAAGAATCGCCACCCATCCCCACTCCCACCATCATCAACATGACCCTTGAAGAGGAGCAAAGGAGGAAGACCCGGGCCTTACATGTACGAGTGTCCGGTCTAAAAGACCGTGATGATGCGGAAGGGGAAACCAAAGAGCTCTTCTCTATGATGGGCATTGAAGCCACGCACACAAAGGCATGGAGAGTGGGAAAGAAGAGAGAAGGTAGTGGTGGCGAATCTTCTAAGGAGAGAGCACTTATCATTCGTTTCCCCTCCATGGAAGCGAAGGAGGAGTTCTTGAAGAGACGTCCTACACTCAAGAAGACGGGAATATTTCTTGGAGATGACCTCACACTCTCGCAACTTGCCCACATGAAAGAAGTTATGCCAGAGATAAGGGCAGCCCGAGAGAAAGGGAAAGTGGCCTTCTATAGAGATGGTAGAGTGGTGATTATGGAGAGGCGCTCTTCATGACGGCGTGAGACCTATGGGACTACACTCAAAGTTGCTACTTGGAATTGTAATGGATCTCTACGTCTTGATGTAGGGGCTTTTGAGGATAGTTTCACTGGGAGGGACATCATCTTCTACTGTGAGACGCATCAGGCTCCTGGACAGTCCATGCCACATGTTAGTGGATACCGATGGGAGACAGCTTGTAGACAGGAGACTCGTTCAGAGCATAGAGGACGGGGCTCAGGAGGAGTGGCAGTATTGTTTAGAGAGGAGCTACAGCCACTGATACATATAGTCTTGAGAGATGAGCAGGCTAGGTACATGTGGGTTAGACTGAGGGCAAAGACGGGCAGATATCTCTACATTGCTATATGCGATTTTGCTCCTAGTACATCAGTGTATGCATCACCTAGCGGGCAGTCTCCCTTTTCTATTTTGGATGATTACATTTGGGAGTTCTCCAGGGATGGCGACATCATTCTCCTGGGGGACTTCAATGCCAAGACCGCCCATAACCAGACAGTATTTTATGATACCTCAGAGGAGATGTTGAGGGAGCTTGATGTTAGGGATATGGGCCTATCTAGACTCTCACAGGATGAGGAACATACAGTGTATGGGCGGTATTTGATAGACATGGGGACTGCACATGGATTGGCAATCTTGAATGGCCTACAGAGATTCCCGACATCGGGCGGTTTCACTTGCTTTCCACATAGGCATGGTGCTAGTACAGTGGACTATGTTATGGCTCAGCCCAGTCTCATTCCCTCTTTTCAGGATTTTATGGTAGGCACTAGGCCGGTTGGAATAGCAGTGGATCATGCTATCTTGTCCTTCACTCTCACATTTCAGTTCAGCACCGCTCCATTGGGATAGGTCTCCACACACACTCGTTATACCTTTACGAGGGAGACTGACACCGTGTACACGGATGAGATATACAGACGCTTATGTGCCGAGGAGCCGGGACGGCCATTAGATGAGCTCACTCAGATATTGATAGATACGCTTCATGCTGCAGCATCAGAGGCATATCCCCATAGTCAGTCTACACGGAGACGATCTGGGAACATGCCCCAGAACAGTTGGTATGATGAGGAGTGCAGAGAGATGAGGATCATATTACAGAGAGAGGTGCTCATGGGTGTTACCACTCACAGACAGTCACGGATTACCTTCCGGCACCTAGTGCGACGGAAGAAGAGGGCTTATCTTGCTCGGTTAGAGAGGGATTTGTATTAGTTATTTATGAGTCAGGACTCAGGCGAGGCATGGAGACTATTCCATGAGCATTCACCATCACCAGCCATTACCTCCATAGAGATTTGGGGTGAGTATGCAGCATCCCTGTACACAGCAGAGCAGGACAGCCGCCCCTGCCAGACCCATCGGAACCATGCCCAGAGACATGTGCTTTCTTTACTGCTGAGATGGTAAGGAAAGCTATTGACAGGATGAGGACTGGGAGAGCATATGATCATGATGGTTTGGTAGCAGAGCACTTTATTCATGCCAGAGATATGCTTGCAGAGCTTATTGCTATGATGTTTAACCGAGCCATGTGTGAGGGTTTTCCTGAGACTTGGAATATGTCCACGACTGTGCCTATCTTCAAATCAGGGGATCCCATGCTTCCTGGGAATTATCGTACCATCATGATTGGTCACACATTGGCTAGATTATATGCATCTATTCTTGAGCAGGAGTTGAGTAGATGGGCAGAGAGAGAGGGCATACGTGCATCAGGGCAGGCAGGGTTCAGGAGAGGTTTCTCCACTCTTGACCATATCTTGACACTCAGAGCTATTATTGAGGAGGGCAGATTATATGGCAGGAGGATTTATTGTTGCTTTATGGATTTCCGCAAAGCTTTTGACACAGTACCGAGAGCCAAACTGATGCGCAGACTACAGGAGATGGGAGTGCACACAGAGCTGATTTGGGGAATCATGGCTTTATACAGGACAGTTGTGGGGCAGGTACGTACTACTCAGGGTATATCTGAGATGGTTCACTCCACTATTGGGGTGAAACAGGGCTGCCCCCTTTCTCCCACCTTATTTGGGATGTACGTGGATGAGGTTTTAGACTATGTAGAGCGGGAGGGTGACAGAGGAGCACAGCTAGCAGGGACATGGATTCCGCTGTTATTGTATGCTGATGATATTGTGCTGATCTCAGATTCTCCAGAGGGGATGCAGCGTCATTTGGATGCATTGCACACATTTGCAGAGGATAGTGGATTGTTTGTTAACCTTGGTAAAACCAAGGTGATGGTGTTTAACACCACAGCACAGTGGGTTAGGAGGTCAGTACCCACCTTTACATATGGTCAGGAGACACTGGAGTATACAGATGCATATACTTACGTTGGTGTGGTTTTCAGTGGCCCACTATTTTCCTTGAGGAGAGCAGCGGAGACCAGATTGACCAGAGCTTATGCAGCATTGGGGAGACTAGAGAGGATGCGTTCGCAGGTTCAGTTTCAGGAACCTCGAACAAAGCTCTGGCTCTTTGACACTTTGGTCACTTCAGCCATGCTGTATAGAGTGGAGATATGGGGACCCTCAGTGGATCACCACAGCCGAGCTGGTAGCACTGATGGATGGAGACATATGGAGAGGCCCTTGGTTTCTATGATTTCCCGGATGATTAGGGTCAAGGCCTCCGTACCACATGATATTATCCATGCAGAGATGGCTGCCCTCCCATTGGTCGTAGAGGCACTCACTCGATCAGTCTCCTTTATACTTAGCACTTGGGCTCTCCCTAGAGACAGATATGCTCGCCTAGCCCTGTAGTCTTCACGACAGTTGACATCACAGGGAGACGGATCATGTTGGTATGCACAGATGACAGCTTGGTTCCAGTTGCATGGCTTTAGTATGGAAAGGCTACCTCCATTTCAGTACTCCCTGGATGCACCCTCCCTCTCTCTCACACGGGCAGAGATTACCAGACTTATCAGGGAGGACTTGATTCAGCTGGACACTAGGAGGACATGGATACAGCCGACACAGGAGCTTGGTACGAAGATGGCTTTCTATAGAGATCATCTTCTCCAGCTCACGCAGGATGGGTTTGTGATTAGACCCAGCTACATGGATACTCATCTTTCTCATGGGGTACGGTGTGCTATTGGTCAGCTACGCAGATCCTCACACCAGCTAGAGATTGAGACTGGCAGATTCAGAGGAGTACCAGCTAAGGCCAGGATTTGTCAGTTGTGCCAGATGGAGCCAGAGACAGAGTTACATTACATATGTCACTGTCCAGTATATTATGAGATACGAGGCCGTTTTCACTGCCTGCTTAGAGAGGGTTTCGGACCACTTTTTAGAGTCATGAGATACCAGGATCAGAGATGCCTCGGATTATACTTGCTGGAGCTTCGTAGACATAGAGAGGGTCTCTTGAGAGGGAGGGGATCAGAGAGGGAGAGACACCTACAGAGGCAGATTACAGACTTCTTTCGACCAGAGATTGAGCAATCAGGCCAGCAGGCATTGCAGCTAGCCCCAGAGTATAGCCGCACTAGAGGTACACTGATTGATCGGGCTATAGAGCTGGGGCGGTCCAGGCGCCCCAAGATGAGAGGCCCATCTCGACACTGGCGGAGACTACAACAAAGGATCAGGACCAGACTAGCACGGCATGGGAGACGTCCAGTCAGAGTACTCACCATGGAGGACATTGAGGATATCCGCCATCGACCGATGAGAGACATCTTTGGATAGTGATGTGTATGATGCTTACCTTTGTTGCTGGAGTTTTCCTCCCAGATGTTATCCATTAGGAGCTCCTAGTACCGTACTTTTCCTCATAGTTATTTCAGTTGAGTTAGTTGTTTTTAGCTTTTCTTACACAGACATTGTATCAGATCCACCAATTTTTGTAACCTTTTTGGTCTCATAGGTCATTTTGGCCTTCTGAAGACGTTAATATATCATTTCATTTCATTTCATTTCTCTCTCTCTCTCTCTCGCTCTCTTCGCTTTGTTGTTCGTCGCCCTCTCTCTCTCTCTTCGCTGTTCGCTCGTGGCTTCTCTGTTCGCTGTTTGCCTGGGCTGGCTCGCCTCTCTCTCTGTTACCTGTTCGCTCGCCTCTCTCTCTCTCTTCACGCCATTCACAGCCTCAGCATCGGCGAGATGTATGATATCCTATATCCCTCTTATGGCATTGGATGGAGTTAGACATAGATCTGCATAGCATGTTTGTACTACCCCTTCAGCATATAGAGATGCATCTTGCCTTAGCACTCCATCCACATCCCCACCCCCTTTTATATTGTTTGTATATGGGCTCCACCGATCCATGATGATTCACAGTTGTATGCAGACACATGCACACTTTTTCTTTTCTTTCTTTTCTTCCGATGACCGGAAGAACACAGTTGTATTATTTTTTGTCTCATAGGCCGGCTTTGGCCTCTTGTAGACGTTAATATATTTTTCTTTCTTTCTTTCGCTCTCTCTCTCTCTCTCTTCACCACTCTCCCGCCTGGGCTGGCTCGCCTCTTTCTGTTCGCTGTTTGCCCGCCTCTCTCTCTCTCTCTCTCTCTCTCCGCCTCTCTCCCGCCTGGGCTGGCTCGCTATGCTGGCTCGCCTGCATTTGCACTAGGCCCTCCGCCTCCCTTTTTCACCCACTATGCTGGCCCGTCTGCATTTCCGCTAGGCCCTGCGCCTTTCTTTTCCCAGGCACCCTTCCTCTGGCCCTCAAGGCAGCAACATAACTCTCATTTCTCTCTCTCTCTCCTCCCTACCTGTGGGAAGTGCTGCAGAGTAAGCTCGAGGAATGGCTCCAAGTCTCCAAGAGAAGCTCGAGGCCCTCAAGACGGCAATGAAGGCACTAATCAAGGAGAACAAGAAAACATCCGATTCCAACGTCAATGAGGTGGAGAACAAACTACACCGGCACATCATGGCCCTCGAATCACGGGTCACGGACCTTGAACAAGAGAACACAGCACTCAAGGAGGAGGTGAGTGCAGTGAAAGTGGAACTGGTAGCCGTCAAGAACACCGAGAAGGAGGAAGGGGAGATCAATGACAACACTCTCACGGCCATCAAAGAAGAGATCTCCAAGGAGATCACAAAGGACATGGAGGGAAAACTCGAAGCCAAGCAGTCAGGATGGGTTGAGGTGGTGAAGAAGAACATCGAAAAAGAAGTGAGGAAGGAGACTCAGAAGAACACCAAATCATTCACACCACCATTGAGGAGGAGAAGATGAGGCATGCCCGCCGCCTCAACATTCGAGTCATTACTCTCGACTCCACTCTCGAGAAAGATGGACAGCTTCTATGCATGAAGCTCGGCTATAGGGAAGAGGACCCTCTCCCCTTCACCAAAGCATGGAGAGCCGGGAAAGACTCAACACGCAAGCGAGCCCTCATCCTACAGTTTGCAAGAGAGACGGAGAGGGTCACCTTCATGAGAAAGAGGGTGATTCTACGAGGATTACAGGGAGATCCCATCTATTTGGATGACGACCTTACAAGGATGCAGATAGAACATAGGAAAACATGCATGCCGAGAGTCCTACAGGCCCGGAAAGAGGGCAAGAGAGCATTCTATAGCGATGGCCGTGTCATCATGGATGGCAAGGCCACCGATTAGCGCCAGGCGGCCTATGGGATATCGGCTATGGAGGATCCAGATTCACAGATACATATAGCAGTTTGGAACCTGCAATGGAGCACTTTGGACATTTCCTGGGAGGATGGAGGAGGTCATGGAGGGACGGGACATCATACTACTTACAGAGACGCACGAGAGCCCAGAGAGCGGGCTACCCAAAGTAGAGGTATCAGTGGGAGTTTACATATAGGGGGACCACACGACAGAGCACATCGAGAGGATCTGGAGGTATAGCGGTACTCTTCAAGCGAGAGCTACAGGAGCGCTTACAGGTGGTAGCACATGACTAGGAGGCTAGATACATGTGGATTAGACTGCAACTCTCAGCAGACAGGGTATTATACATTGCTCTATGCTACTTCTCTCCTAGAGGATCGAGATATGCCATGACAGCAGAGGATGAGAGTAGAGGCGAGGAGGAGGACACAGGGCCATTGGGATGAGATCATACACTACTCCAACCTGGGGGAAGTCCTCCTTATGGGGGACTTCAATGCATGTACTCAGAGCCGACAGTGCGACATTTATGATTTCGAGCACCCCGAGGTGATGCACACACTAGAGGTGGAGGACAGGGGAGCCTGCAGGGTGTCAGAGGACATGGTGCCGGATAACACCAGATATGGTCATCACTTACTTGAGCTGGGAGCGCGACACCATCTCGTTATTTATAATGGGATGAGACAGTACTGACATGCTTTCTACGATGAGGGGGGGGGACATCATGGGGTCCATGGAAACCACAGAGGCAGTGACATCTTTCACCATCCCCCCCTGTCCTATTGGTGCGGATCACACGTACCTCTTACTGTCACTGGCGAGCTCCACACCTGCAGCCACACAGCCTAGGCATCGCATACAACCTTCTACTTCACCCATGACTTGGCAGACATATATGAGCATCATGTATATGACGGGCTATTCCAGATGGATCCCTTGTCACCTCTAGACACACTCACCACCCAGCTGTCATATCTACTACATACGGCTGCCACCCGCAGCTTCCCCCATCATACACACATTGCACATACAGATAGTTTAGGGTCCGAGCCAGACGGAGACCGAGAGCACCAGGCTACCAGACTCCCAGACTACATCAGAGGGAGATCACAGAGATATGGGCTCGACATCAGCACCATATCCAGGAGCGGCTAGCTCACTTACACTCACACCTGGAGATCATGCTCCGAGGTATTTTTGCCTCGCCATCGCCTATGTATCACATATTACACCCCCATTATATTACTGGTTGGAGCTAGACAGATCTGCATTGCATTCTTGTATACCCTACGCATATAGGTTGCATACTGAGCCTCTAGCAGTAGTGCTCCATCCATCACACACCCCCACTAGCTCAGTACTTTTTCATTTTGTTGGGATGACAGAGGATACCCCACACAGGTACACTGATTTGTCTCATAGGCCAAGTTCGGTCTTTTGGAAGACGTTAATAAAATCTTTCTTTCTTTCTTTCTTTCTCTTGTTCGCTTGCATTCACCCATGTTCGCTTCTGTTCGCTTGCATTCGCCCCTGTCTTCTCTGTTCGCCACCCTTCGCCCCTGTTCACCATCTTCTCTGTTCGCCGCCCTTCGCCCCTTCAGGTCTTTCTTTTCTTTTCCAGACAGTGTATCAGATGTCACATGGTTGGAACTAGGTCACTTTGGCCTTTTGAAGACAGTCCCAGTTCACTGACTTCTTCCAGAGATTGGCACCAGTAACCCAGCCACACACATTGGGAGTGACATCTCAGTGAGCGGAGGAGATTCGAGCTAGGCGACGACCCAGACTAGCCGGCTACTAGACACCAAGGCTACACCATAGAGAGATCGCGGCCATCCGGTCTCGACACCAGCAGGAGGTCCAGGAGCAGCTGGCACATTTTCGCTCTGATCCAGGACGTATGTTCCAGACATTTACTGCATCCTCAAATCGGATGTATGACATATTGTACCCACACTATGGGACTGGATGGAGTTAGGAGTAGATAACATATCATACTTGTATCACACCTTCAACATATAGAGATGCATTAGTAGCCCTAGTACTCCATCCACACCCTCTCGTTTGTACACCACCATTGAGTCCCCTATGGTCGTGTTGTCATACTTGTACATTTTATTCTCACTCCACATTTTTCTCTTGATGATTGGAGGAACATCATTGTACTACTTGTTTGTCTCATAGGCCAATTTTGGCCTTTTGCAGACGTTAATATATCTTTCTTTCTTTCTTTCTTTCTCTCTCTCTCTCTTGACATCCAGAAAAGACATTGACAGTTGTACATTGATTTGTCTCATAGGTCGAGTTCGGCCTCTAGTAGACGTTAATACAGCTTTCTTTCTTTCTTTCTCTCTCTCTCTCTCTCTCTCTCTCTCTCTCTCTCTCTCTCTCTCATAGTTGTTTCAGTTTCAGTTAGTTGTTTAGTTGTTTTTAGCTTTTCTTACACAGACATTGTATCAGATCCACCAATTGTTGTAACCTTTTTGGTCTCATAGGTTATTTTGGCCTTCTGAAGACGTTAATATATCATTTCTCTCTCTTGTGCACCTTGCCCGTCTCCCCGTCTGCCCGCATGTGCGCTAGTCCCTTCGCCTCCCTAATCCCATCCACCCTGTCTCCCTGTCCGTCCGCCCGCCTGTGCGCTAGTCCCTTCACCTCCCTAATCCCACCCACCCTTCCTCATGCGCCCAAGGCAGCAACATAACTCGGAGCTGGTAGCACTGATGGATGGAGATGTATGGAGAGGCCCTTGGTTTCTATGATTTCCAGGATGATTAGGGCCAAGGCCTCCGTACCACATGATATTATCCGTGCAGAGATGGCTGCTCCCCCATTGGTAGTAGAGGCACTCACTCGATCAGTCTCCTTTATACATAGCACTTGGGCTCTCCCTAGAGACAGATATACTCGCTTAGCCCTGGAGTCTTCATGACAGTTGGCATCACAGGGAGATGGATCATGTTGGTATGCACAGATGACAGCTTGGTTCCAGTTGCATGGCTTTAGTATGGATAGGCTACCTCCATTTCAGTACTCCCTGGATGCACCCTCCCTCTCTCTCACACGGGCAGAGATTACCAGACTTATCAGGCAGGACTTGACTCAGCTGGACACTAGGAGGACATGGATACAGCTGACACAGGAGCTTGGTACGAAGATGGCTTTCTATAGAGATCATCTTCTCCAGCTCACGCAGGATGGGTTTGTGATTAGACCCAGCTACATGGATACTCATCTTTCTCATGGGTACGGTGTGCTATTGGTCAGATGCGCACATCCTCACACCAGCTAGAGATTGAGACTGGCAGATTCAGGGGAGTACCAGCTGAGGCCAGGATTTGTCAGTTGTGCCAGATGGAGCCAGAGACAGAGTTACATTACATATGTCACTGTCGAGTATATTATGAGATACGAGGCCATTTTCACTGCTTGTTCAGAGAGGGTTTCGGACCACTTTCCAGAGTCTCATAGGTCATTTTGACCTTTTGAAGACGTTAATATATCATTTCATTTCATTTCCCTGTGGGAAGCGCTCCAGAGTAATCTCCGAGGAATGGCTCCGAGTCTCCAAGAGAAGCTCGAGGTCCTCGAGACAGCAATGAAGGCACTAATCAAGGAGAACAAGAAGACATCCGATTCCAACCTCAATGAGGTGGATAACAAATCACATCATGGCCCTCGAAGCACGGGTCACGGACCTTCAACAAGAGAACACGGCACTCAAGGAGGAGGTGAGTGCATTGAAAGTGGAACTGTTTTTCGTGAAGAACACCGATAAGGAAGAAGGAGAGATCAATGACAACACTCTCATGGCCATCAAAGAAGAGATCTCCAAGGAGATCACAAAGGACATGGAGGGAAAACTCGAAGCCGAGCAGTCAGGATGGGTTGAAGTGGTGAAGAAGAACATCTGTAAAGAAGTGAGGGAGGAGGCTCAAAGGGAATAACACCAAATCATTCACACCACCATTGAGGAGGAGAAGATGAGGCATGCCCACCACCTCAACATTCGCGTCACAAGTATAGCTGAGATACCCGACTCCACTCCCAAGAAAGATGGACAGCTTCTATGCATGAAGCTCGGCTACAGGGAAGAGGACCCTCTCCCCCTCACCAAATAATGGAGAGTCAGGAAAGACTCAACACGCAAGCGAGCCCTCATCCTACAATTTGCAAGAGAGACGGAGAGGGTCACCTTCATGAGGAAGAGGGTGATTCTACGAGGATTACAGGGAGATCCCATCTATTTGGATGACGACCTTACAAGGATGCAGATAGAACACAGGAAAACATGCATCCCGAGAGTCCTACAGGCCTAGAAAGAGGGCAAGAGAGCATTCTATCGCGATGGCCGTGTCATCATCGATGGCAAGGCCACCGATTAGCGCCAGGCGGCCTATGGGACATCGGCTATGGAGGATCCAGATTCACAGATACACACAGTAGTTTGGAACTGCAATGGAGCACTTTGTACACATCCTGGGAGGATGGAGGAGGTCATGGAGGGACGGGACATCATACTACTCACAGAGACGCACCAAAGCCCAGAGAGGGGGCTACCCAAAGTAGAGGGCTAGCAGTGGGAGTTTACATACAGGGGTACCACATGGCAGAGCACATCGAGAGGAGCGCCTACAGGTGTAGCACGTGACCAAGAGGCTAGATACATGTGGATTAGACTGCAACTCTCAGCAGACAAGGTGTTATACATTGCTCTATGCTACTTCTCTCCTAGAGGATCGAGATATGCCATGACAGCAGAGGAGGAATCTGGAGAGTAGAGGGGAGGAGGAGGACACAGGGCCATTGGGAGAGTCACCATATGCAGCCCTTTCAGATGAGATCATACACTACTCGAACCTGGGGGAAGTCCTCCTTATGGGGGACTTCAATGCACGGACACAGAGCCGACAGTGCGACATTTATGATTTCGAGCACCCCGAGGTGATGCACACACTAGAGGTGGAGGACACGGGAGCTTGCAAGGTGTCAGAGGACATGGTGCCGGATAACACCAGATATGGTCATCACTTACTTGTGTTAGAGACACAACGCCACAGTGAGACACTGATACGGACTCATACCACATGGAGGGGTTTGCGATAGCTCTAGCTCATTGATTTCTTCCAGAGATCTATCCCAGTGCCTACCCTGAACAGGAGGGGGTTACACTTAAGCGCGCTGCGGACCTCCGAGCCAGACGGAGACCGAGAGCACGAGGCTACCAGACTCCCAGACTACATCAGAGGGAGATCACAGAGATACGGGCTCGACATTAGCACCATATCCAGGAGCGGCTAGCTCACTTACACTCACACCTGGAGATCATGCTCCGAGGTATTTTCGCCTCGCCATCGCCTATGTATCACATATTACACCCCCATTATGGTACTGGTTGGAGCTAGACAGATCTGCATTGCATTCTTGTATACCCTATGCATATAGGTTGCAGACTGAGCCTCTAGCAGTAGTGCTCCATCCATCACACCCCCCCACTAGCTCAGTACTTTCATACTTTATTTCATGTTCATTTTGTCCTTTTTGTTTCTGGACATCCAGAAGACATTGACAGTTGTACATTGATTTGTCTCATAGGTCGAGTTCGGCCTCTAGTAGACGTTAATACCCGTGCTGGCAGCGCCGCCCTGTGCTCCTGCTTCCGTGCTGTGCACAGGCGCACTCCCACCTGGTGTTCCGCCCTCCTTGCTTACATTGCGCACCCCTGCTGGCAGTGCCGCCCTTCCCACTTGCCCTCCCTTTTCCCACCTGCCCTTGCTTAGGCCCCCAAGGCAGCAACTAGGGGAAATAACACAATGAACCTACAGGAGCTGGAGGCATACATCAAGACAGTGGAGGACAACACCAAGAAATTACTGGGCGAACAAAAGAAGGTGCTGGACAGGGTCCTGAACCAACATGAAAACAGTTGGAAGGCGTTCGCAAGGACATACAAGGAAAGAACAACAGGATTGAAGAACTGACAGCCCAAGTGAACCACCAGGAAGATGTGATTCAGATGTTGAAAGAGACCCAACTACAACAAACAGGAATGCCAGAAGCTGCCCCAATGATAGGGGAACCCCGGGCAGAAATGGAAGCCCTAAAGGCTATGGTCAAGGACCACACAGTGGAGGAAGGGGAACTGAATATTCAGGAGGGTTTAAGGACTGACTTGGAGCAGTTGAAAGCTGCAAGTGATAAGCTGCGGGAAGAACTGCAGACCACGAAGAAAGATTGGGTGGAGGTGGTGAAGAAGCACAACCCCCCGCAGAGCATCATACATGAGACTCTCGAGGAGGAGAAACGCAGGAAGGATAGGGCCCTCCATGTGTGAGTACGGGGGCTACAAGTGGGAGCTTCCCCAAAGGAGGATGCCATGACACTTTGCCAGATGCTAGGAGTGGATGGGATCACCCCCCCTTTTGCAAACACATGGAGGGCAGGAAAGGATATGACACGAGAGCGACCCCTCATCATTAGATTCCTTGATGACACCAGCAGACAGGCCTTCTTAGACAGGCGGGCTGCCCTCAAGGGCACACAGGTGTACATGGGAGATGATCTCACTCCAGCACAGGTGGCACACCGGCGTGAGGCGATGGTGACTGTTCATGAGGCCCGTAGAGAGCAGGCAAGTGGGCTATCTACAGAGATGGTAAGAGTCATTATCACTGAGCGCCGTCCAAAATAGGGATGCGGGGTCTATGAGACCAGACACTTGGGGTTGGTAGTATGGAACTGCAATGGCATGCTGTGGTCGAATCTAGGAGGCTTGAGCGAGATTCTCATAGGCAGGGATGTCATTTTTTTTTACAGAGACTCATCAGAGCCCTGAGAGGGGCTTACCATACATAGCCAGGTATGAGTGGGAGTCAGCTTTTCGAGGCGAGACCCGCACATCATCAGGAGTACGTGGCTCTGGGGGGGTAGTTGTCCTTTTTAGATCCCATCTCCGACAGATTCTCAGCATCGTCCGGAAGGACGAGGATGCACGATATCTCTGGGTGCGGCTACAGCTTAGCAGTGACAAAGTCATCCACATTGCTGTGTGTTATTTTGCACCACGCCACTCCCCTTACGCCGCACAGCATGGCCAGTCACCGTACTTACCATTATATGAGGATATCATGGAGTTCTCATAGTTGGGGGAAGTCCTACTCGGGGATTTCAACGCTAGGAGGGGAAGTCAGCAAGTCCCACTACTTGATCTAGATGACCCTATCAGACTACAAGAGCTGGACATCATTGACTCAGGGCTGCAGCGATCATCACAGGACTGTGAGGAGGTCACAGTGTCCGGGAGATATTTCTTAGAGCTGGGAGCTGCACATGGTCTCGTTATCTATAACGGGATGTCCCGATGGCCCTCCTCCGGCGCCCTTACCTCCTTCCCTCGCTCAGGAGGTACTAGCACTGTGGACTACCTTATGGGATCTCCGGCTTTGGTACACCTTATCCCCGACTTCTCCATTCCGCCACCCCCTTTTGAAGCTGACCATGCCTACCTCTCTCTCACTCTTACCTGCACACCACCCGTCCCTCCACCACCTCCCCCCATCTCACATTACACTCAGGTCCTCTTTGATCACGAGCTTGACCTTGTTTACTCCAACCACATCTACCGCCAACTCCACGATGTGGAACCTACTGTCCCCCTATCCACCCTCACAACACAACTCACCACCATACTCCACACATCTGCCACAGCATCTTTCATCTGCATGCGGCGGTCTACCGCCAAGCCACCTTGCGGTTCCATGCCCCAGAACTGTTGGTATGATGACGAATGTCGGGCCACATGCTCCCGTCTTAAGCATGAGGTACGGATTGGGCAAATCATTAAGCGCCAAGCGCAACGGATTTCTCAACGGCTCACCCGCCGATGCAAGAAATGGGAGTTCTATGCTCGGAAAGAAGATGAGTTATACTGACTTTTCTTAGGGCCAAACTGCAAAGAGGCATGGAGGAAACTCCGAGAACATCGCCCTCCCACACCTATCACCTGCCCAGACACACGGCACTCCTATGCACGCTCCCTCTCATATCCCCCATCCCCCATCAGCCACCCCTACCCCCACCACCAGGCCCCCGCCCCACCACCTCCACCTTCTTCACAAAGGGCATGGTCCTCAAGGCCATTCGTAGACTACGCAATGGGCGAGCCCAAGATCATGAGGGACTCACTGCCGAGTACATCTCGCATGCCCATGATACCCTAGCGCCCCTGCTAGCCTACATGTTCAAGAGAGCCCTTTGTGAAGGATTTCCACCCTCTTGGTCCACCAACACCGTCACCCCCATCCTCAAAGCCGGAGATCCACTTGATCCTAATAACTACAGGACGATCATGATTGGCCACACATTGGCCTATGGATCAGTGCTAGAGGCGGAGCTCTGTTCATTTGCAGAGAGCCAGGGATGCAGAGCCTTAGGACATGCTGGCTTTTGGAGGAGCTACTCTACCCTTGACCACATCTTCACCCTTCGTGCCATCATCGAGGAGGGTAGAGCACGACACCAGAGGATTTACTGTTGCTTTGTGGATTTCCGCAAAGCTTTTGATACTGTACCCCGAGCCCGCCTCTTACACCGTCTACAGGAGATCGGAGTCCCATCTCACATGGTTTGGAGCATCATCGCCCTCTATGAGTCCGTCACTGGACGAGTGAGAGCCCTGTACATCACAGGAGATTTCTAGCACCATTGGGGTGAAATAGGGCTGCCCTCTATCACCCACTCTTTTCGGCCTCTACATTGATAAGATCTCGAGCTTCATTGATGGATTACGCGGGGCTGGTCCCACACTGGGCAGGCATATTGATCCCCATACTACTTTATGCAGATGACATCGTCCTCCTCTCAGGCTCAGCCAAAGGGCTTCAGAGACAGTTGGATGCCTTACATGACTTTTGCACTCAGCGGGACCTCTCTGTTAACCTTGGTAAAACCAAGGTAATGGTCTTCAATACCTCTTGCCCCGTCACATCCAGATTAAGCTTCACATATAGAGGGGATCCTGTGAAGATTGTCTCATCCTATGTCTACCTTGGTGTCACTTTCAGTGGCCCACGCTTTACCATGCTTCTCGCAGCACATGCTAGAGTGACGCGGGGATATGCAGCCTTGAGCTTACTTGAGCGGCAGTGCTTCTAGGCACATTTCCAGGAGCCCAGGATGAAGGGCTGGCTTTTTGACACCCTCGTCACACCATCCTTGATGTATGGAGCAGTTTTCTGGGGCCCAGATTTATCCGATAAGGATTGGTAGCGAGTTGAGAGGCCCCAGGTCATGATGTTCTCCCGTATGATCCGCAGCAAACCATTAGTCCCACACCAGATTATCCAGGCAGAGTTTGCTGCAGCCCCGATGGTAGTGGAGGCACTCTTCCAGACAATCACGTACCTTCATCACATCAGTCACATGGATCCCGATTCCCCACAGGTGCCCGAGGCTTGCCCTGGAGTCCTCTAGACAGCTAGCACTTGAGGGGCACTCTGGAGTATGGTATGCACTAGTTTCCACTTGGTTCTCAGTATATGGGCTCTGCATGGACCACCTACCCCCCCTTCAGTACAGTTTGGACTCCCCTTTTTTCCGGCTGTCTCACGAGGATACCAACCGGGTTATCCGGTCAGATCTTCTTAGCCTCTACACACATTGCACATGGATCACAACCCTGGAGCTCCCCACGAAGATGCACTTTTACAGAGACCACTTCCTCACACTCACTGAGGATGGATTCATCCACAGCCGGGCTACTTGAGTGTTCACATGTCCCATGCCATGCGGATTGCGATTGGCCAGATACGGGTTTCTTCCCACCGCCTCAGAGTGGAGACAGGTAGAGCTGAGCGCATCTTCAGAGCCGGGAAGCTCGTACTACGGACACCCAGAGAGGAGAGGGACTGCTGACTATGCCACACAGAGGTTGAGACGGAGGAGCATTACATATGCCGCTGCCCAGTATACTATGAGATCCGCGGGAGGTTTCACTGTCTATTTCGAGGGATTCGCTCCAAGATCATTGACTTCCAGGACCAGCGTTGCTTGGGCCTCTTCTTGCTTGAGCTCCGCAGACACAGGGACACCTTCTTGAGACATAGGCCCTAGCCACTCCGCCCCCTCCCTCGGCAGCCAACCATCACCAGTTTCTTCCGGACCCAGGAGGTGGAGGACACTGACATAGTGGATCTTGTGGACCCTCCACGAGCTGCTCTGAACCTACCCTGCGCGAGAGGAGTTACCTCGTACCGAGCCTCTGCACTCCAATATACCCGATGCCCTCTATCCCCCCGTCGGCCACGATCACCTCATCAGCTCCAAATCCAGGACATGCTCCACCGCCATCCAGCTACCTTTCCACGTGACATAGCTGAGGGAGACCTCTCGGCCATACTCGTCAACCCCATGCTTGACATTTTGGAGAGTGGTATACCATCTACTCAGGGCTGATGTTGCTCCCATGTTTTTATGTTCTTAGTATTCCATGACGAGTTTCCATGGACAGTTTTGTATCACCCCAGTGAGATAGCTATATTTATGTTTTCATTCTGTTTTATTTTCCATTCCATGATGAGATATGCCATGGACATTATTGTACCACTTTGGTCTCATAGGCCCATTGGGTCTTTAGTAGACGCTTAATATATCTTTCTTTCTTTCTTTAGTAGATGTCACATGGTTGTAACTTTGGTCTCATAGGTCACTTTGGCCTCTTGAAGACGTTAATATAACATTTCATTTCTCTCAGTTTTGGTCTCATAGGCCATTATGGCCTCTTAGAGACGTTAATATATCATTTCATTTCTATCACCAATGGATATGTTAGTTGCGGACATTGAGTGTGGATGTGCTTAAGCTAAAATAGGAAGAGGATGCAAAGAATAGCAAACTAAAGTACTATTGCACTTCCATCAATCCAACATGTTTGGGAACTTATAAAGAAACATCAGGGCACACCCAACCACATATTGTCATTCCCATGCCAACCAAGGCAAGAAGAGCTATTACACTTCTTCGCACCCACTCCCATGATTTGGCCATTGAAACTGGAACATGGAATGGTCTAGAAAGAAAAGATCGAGTATGCACATTATGTCAAGGTCATGAAATTGAGGATGAGGAACACTTCACGCTCACATGCCCAGCCTATGCTGACATTAGAGTGAGCTTTCCGACATTGATCACCCAATGTACCAATCACAGTTGCATAGAAACGTGTTTCGTACAAGTTCGAAACGTTTCGTCCTGTACGAAACGCGTTTTTCTCATCATGCATATTTTAAAAACCTAAAAAACGAATCGTTTCGTAAGGCGTACTTTCGTTCACGTTTCCCAGTGGCGGCTGCCTGTGACTTTTCGTTGATTTGTGTGCCAGCTTGCCATCGCTCGTGTCAGCCCGCCTGCTCCTTCCAAAGGGGTAATGTCATGTTTTGCTTTATGTTGGTTTTCTCTGCACAACTCACAAAGCAGCACACTTTTTTCTCTTCAATCAATATTTATGGCATATCTTCCACGGTCTTGAGGCCTGACTTCTAAGGCTATCTACCTTCTCTTCCTCTTGCTCTATTGTTGGCCAAGATGACAGTTAAAATCATGAATCATATAATGAGATTAGTTTATGTTCTGTGTCGCACTTGCAGGGCCAACAATCTGCATTTATCCCCGCCATGTAGGATGCCTTGAACAGGTGATTCTCTTTGGAACAATGTCACCTTCGAGTCTAGATATGGTGGCTCGGGCTCCGGAAAGTGAGATCACAGGTCTGGATTCCCAAGCAAAATTTCTCGAATTCTGCATTCTTGATTCTCAGATCAAAATCAAAGGTCTCAACTTAGTTTCAGATTCGGTGGGTGATTTGAGTGTAGATTACTGAACTGGTCACATCGTCTTTTCTTGAAACTGACGAAGGAGTTACGTCTTGGTCATAGTCTGATTCAGGGTTTGAGTTTGGAAAGGTTCTCCCTGAACTATCTTTCTCGAAGGGTAATATTTCAATTACTACTTTACTGAATTTCATTCATTGAGTATTTTGCTTAACTGAGTTCAAAACTAGTCACGAATTTCTATGAGGAATAAATTAAATTTTTATCTAAAATTCCGACTTCGATAGTTATTCTGAAAATGCAACTTTTGTGCTGATAAGCACCATGGCAGTGTCACCAGGCTGAAGGCACATTTGTCACAAACAAAGGGTTTTGGCATTGGGCCATGTAAGCATGTGCCACAAGAAATCTATGATAGCCTCAAGGCTTGGAAGGCCATGCATCTAGGTATCTCCCTTGAATCTGGGAGAGCCTGAAGCACGTCAAAGTGTCTCCAAGAGGACTCGCAGTATCAGAGAGGAAGATACCAGTGGTTGGTGAGGTTGCAGGTGGTGTTGCAGGTGGTTCTAGCTCGGCACCTCGAGCCAAAAGAACTAGTCTTCCAGTGTTCAAGAAAGGACATGTACAGGCAGGGATGCAAAAGGTTGCCATGAAAGAGACAACGAGGGAGTTGATGAAGTTGTTTATTCAATGTGGATTATCCTTCCACATTGTCAGGACTCCTCGATGGAAGAAGGCAATGAGAGCTATCTCCCGCATTGGGTGTGAGTGGGATGGCCCCTCCTACGAGACATTGCGCACTACTGAGCTTCGCAAGGAGCAACTGGCTGTGGAGATGGAGATGGAGCCTCTCAAGGCCACGTGGGCAAAGTATGGTTGTACTTTGCTTTGTGATGGATGGATAGATGTGCGGAAGAGAAATGTGTACAACAGTCTTGTGTCCTCCTGCAAAGGCACAATGTTCATTCGTGCCATAGATGCATCGGTGCCAGGGATAGTGGTTACAGGGGAGTTCATTATGTCCCACATGCGCCAGGCAATCAATGAAATTGGGCCTGATAACATTGTGCAGGTGATCACGGACAATGGGTCCAATTGTGTATCCATGGGTAGGATGTTAGAGGAGGAGTTCCCTAGATTGTGTGGACACCTTGTGCAGCACACAGCCTTGACTTGATGATTGAGGATGTGGGGAAGCTTGATTGGGTGAGCCATGTATTTTCAGCTGCATCTACCATGGTGAACTTTGTCACAAAGAGGCCAAAGGTTTTGAGCATGTACAGGGCCAATAGTGATCTTGAGCTTCTAAAGCCCTCCAAAACTCGGTTTGCATATATGTTTATTGTGGTGGAGAGACTAGTGAGAGTGCGACATGGCTTATTACGCACTATTGTGTGTCGTGAATGGACAGCATGGGAGGACAAGAATGAGCCCAAGTCTATAGCATTCTCTCGTATGGTCATGAGAGATACTTGGTGGCAGGATGCAGAGGGACTTGTGAAGGCCCTTCAGCCCATGTATAGTGTCCTTCGGCTCACAGACATGGAGGGGAGTACCATTGGGCTGCTTTATGAGTTCATGGATAGAATTGGTGAAGCTCTCAATGATTTCACTACCTTGTCGCGTGACAGGTGCTCACCCTTGGGCTTTAACTTTAGTCTTTGAGTGTCTCTCTTGAGTCTTCCTATAAGTTATTTTATAAATCTTGATCTCTTATGTGTGTCACATGTAGAGTTCAAGATATTAAGGAGATCTGGAATCAGCGTTGGGATTGGTTTCATAGGCCAATCCATGCTGTTGCTCACATTTTGCATCCCCTTTGGAGGAATGAGGGGCAATACCTCAATGAGGAGCTAGAGTCAGGATGGATCGAGTACATTACCAAGTTGGTGGTGGGAGTGGGAGGTGATATACAGCTTATGAGAAAGCTCGAGGATGAGCTTCTCATTTACCGCAACGGTAGCCATATGTTTGGGCGAGCTACTGCATTGCTCAGGGAGACACAATTGGAGCCAGTGTCTTGGTGGGAGAAATACGGTATTGGGACACCCAACTTGGTAAGGTTTCTTGATTCTTGAATCTTGTATCTTTTTCTCCTATTCTTTCAAAATCTACATTCAAATGCTACTCTCTTTTTGACTCTAACTTAACATTCTTTTTTGTATAATTTAGAGACGGATTGCATTGAGAGTTCTCTCCCAGGATCACAGTTCAGGGCCTTGTGAGAGGAACTGGAGTACATGGGCTCTTTTTCACACGAAAAAGAGAAATAGACTCTCCTCAGCACAATTGGAGAGGCTTGTCTTTTGTCATTGCAATCTCCGATTGCTAGAAAAAAAGGGTCATCCCATTGAGCCTCGCCAAGTGAATCTAGATAAGATTGATATCATGAAGTGCAAGGACATTCCCGACATTCCTCAAGAGGAGAGAGACATCTATTCTATGCTCTATGAGGAGATCATGGCTCCGGCTTGCACTACACGATCTTCTCGAGAGGCTAGTACTAGTGGTGCACCTGCACCTCTAGAGGATGAGGCATTTGAGGACTCGGCTACCGGCAGTGACCTTGAGAGTGAGGCTGCAGAGGCAGAAGATGCAGATGAGGATGAGCATGAGGATGCAGATAGTAGCTAGCAGCTGCCAGTATCATTTTATTTGGACATGTTATTTAGTTTGAACTTTGGACATGTTATTTATTTTTATCTTGGATTTTGAGTCATGACTCATCACCCACGTGGTGATCCTTTTGATTTCTGTTTAGTCATCAGTGATCACCCACGTGATTTGTGATATCATCATATCTTACATGTATTTGGTTTTTATTGAAATGAATTCAATGTGGTCTCTTATAAGTTATGTCAACAGTTTTTTCTTTTGTATATTTCAAGTTAAAAATATACATGCTTTTTCTATTTTGTATGAAAACTTTTTGTACCCGTTTCTTACCTTTTATGAAACGTTTCAAAACGTATGAAACCCGTTTCATACCTGCCGTTTCAGAAACGCCTGGCAACACTGGTACCAATCTACCCCAACTCCTTGAGGTCAGCCATAGCAATCTTTGTATCCTAGGCACCTTTTTACGTCTCTTATTTGAGCATAGACAAGAAACCATGACAACATGCATAAGAGTTGGACCCTCTGATCCCTCAAAGGAGACTGTGTAATGTTCTTGCTAGGTCCCATATGTCATGTCTCACTGGCCTCTCGAGGACACGCGTACGAAACAGTATCAGGTGCCCTTTTTTGAGAGTGATGAGCCCATGTACAGAGATCTAGCACCAGAGTTGGGACTTGACAGGACTTCCCAGGACATGGAGGATTCAGATTATGGAGATCATCTGCTGGAGCTAGGAGGAGCACACGGATTGGCCATACTCAATGGCCTAGCTCGATGGCTAGGTTGAGGAGCCTTCACATGCTTTTCACATAAGCATGCACACAACAGGCGGCCAAGAGCGCGCTCCATGATAGATAGACCCGGTGCGATTACAATGGACTACTTGCTGGGACCATTATCTCTCATACCGGACATACAGTCTTTTACAGTCGCACCTCGCCCCATCGCTGTAGCTGCTGATCATGCATACCTTTCCTTCAGCATTGCATGCCGCTTTGATCCAATGCCACCACCGAGCGGCCCCTAGAGACACCCCCGATACCACTTCACCAGAGAGACGGCATCCGGCTACGCCAACCACTTGTACAGTGCTGTGCAGGACATGGACCCACATGTACCGCTGGAGGACTTCACGACACAGTTCGCCTCAACACTCCACACATCAGCTGCCATGTACTTCCCTCACACTCGACCATTTGTCACACCTCTGAGCAAGAATGTCCCACAGAAAGGCTGGTATGATGATGAATGCCGGGAAACCCGTGCCTGCCTCATCCGAGAGGAAGCACAGGGGATCTGTACACATCGCCAGGCGTGCGTGATCTCTCGCCGCCTTGTGTGCAGGAAGAAGCGAGCCTACCTGGCGAAGTTGGAGCATGAGTTGTACCATCTTTTCTTGGGACATGACAAGAAGGAGGCGTGGCGAGTTTTCCAGACACCCAGAGCCCAGACACCTATTACATCACCGGAGACATGGCATGCTTATGCTACCTCGCTCTACCAGATACTCGGACAGCTACCTCTCCCGCGATCACCAGAGAGTCGACTCACCTCCTCCACCTTCTTCTCCATCGGCATGATCCGCGACGCCATTGAGAGGTTGCAGAGTGGCCGAGCCCAGGATCATGATGGATTAGTGGCAAAGCACCTTTCGCATGCGAGGGATGTGCTTGTGCCACTCTTAGTCCACTTGCTCAATCGGGCCCTTTGCGAAGGTTTCCCTGCCAGTTGGTCAGCGAATATTATAGTACCGACCCTGAAAGCGGGTGATCCACGGTTCCAAGTAACTATAGGACCATCATGGTTGGCCACGTGCTAGCCAAGCTCTATGGATTGGTACTAGGGCATGAGTTGAGCAAATGTGCAGAGACACATCAGCATCGGGCACATGGACAAGTGGGGTTCAGGAGGGGATACTCTACCTTGGATCACATCTTCACGCTTCGGGCCATCATCAAGGAGGACAGAGCTCACGGGAGGAGAGTATATTGTTGCTTTGTGGATTTCTGCAAGGCCTTTGACACAGTACAACGAGGGAGGCTGATGCAGAGGCTACAGGACATGGGGTTGCCTGCTGAGATGAGATGGGGAGTCTTAGCATTGTATGAGTCAGTCAAAGGCCGGGTCCAGGCTCCGGGAGGGATGTCAGAGGAGATCATCAGCACTATTGGTGAGTGCACGCATGTGTGTGCACATGTACTTGCCCGCTATCACCCACACTATTCAGGCTATACATTGATGAGATCTCTGACTACATTGAGTCTTGATAGACTAGGAGGACCTGGAGCTGGCTTGGGAGGAGTGTTGATCCCTCTGTTGCTCTATGCCGACGACATTGTACTTATCTCAGATACACCAGAGGGGCTGTAGAGACACTTGGATGCATTACGGACCTTCTACCAGGATAGGGACCTTACAGTGAACCTTGGGAAGACCAAGGTAATTGTGTTTAACACCTCTCAGCAGTGGGCCAACCGGTTGCCTGAGTTCACCTATGGTGGGGAGACAATACAGAGAGTCAGGAGATATGTCTACCTGGGGGTCACTTTTGTTGGACTGTGCTTTACCACGAGGAGGGCGGCAGAGGACAGATTGACTAGAGGATATGCTGCACTTGGAGCCCTGGAGAGCCAGTGTGCACACATCCAGTTTCATGAGCCTCGGACGAAGCTTTGGTTATTTGACAGGTTGGTTACACCAATGCTTTTGTACAGCGCTCCCATTTGGGGGCCGAGTCTCTATCACATGCGGAGGAGTGCATCTACAACAGAGCAACTAGCCTCAAGTGGAGGGGAGTTTTATGATGAGTGGGAGTAGATGGAGAGACCACTAGTGATGATGATCTCCCGCATGATCATCAGGAGTAAATCATCAGTACTACATGAGATAGTCCAGGCAGAGATGGGAGCCCCACCGATTGTAGCCGCGGCCCTCTTCCAGACAGTCGCTTTCATACATAGGCTATGGAGCCTCTCCAGGCACAGATAATCAGATCATCAAGATGGATATCATTCAGCTACACATAGCACGCACATGGATCACACCGGTCGAGCCACTAGGGACAAAGATGGCTTTCTACCGAGAGCATCTTCTCCACTTATCCCCTGATGTTTTTGTTGTCCGCTCGAGGTACATGGACATTCACCTCTCTCATGGAGTCAGATGTGCTATTGGCCAGATCCGCACGTCTTCACATCAGGTGAGGATAGAGACCGGTCGATATGGAGCCATCTCCCTTGCCCTTGAGGATCGGATTTGCCAGCTCTGTCAACTGGAGCCAGAGACTAAGGAGCACTACATATGTCGGTGCCTAGTGTACTACGAGACCCGAGGGCGCTTTCATTGCCTCGTTTGAGATGGATTTGGGCCATTGTCCAGAGTGATGGACTACTCAGACCAGCATTGCCTTGGGCTTTTTCTCCTCGAGTTGCGCAGACATCGAGACCACATCATACGCTCCAGACATGGGGGACATGTCCAAGACAAATGCCAGTGCACCCTTACCGACTTCTTTAGAGCAGCAGTGACCCTGCGCGCCGTTGACCACAAGTTGACTAGGCCCACACAGCCACCTTGAGGAGTCACCTTGGACAGAGCTGGAGAGGTATAGTGAGCACGGTGTCCGATCCGTTGGGCCGTAGTCCCAGCCGAGACATTATCAGAGGATACAGGTGATATTGGCATGACATCGTGCGGCACGACCTCGGCACTTCAGCCTGTCGATGCTGGATCGACCTATGCGAGACATTATGGGATGAGTCTATCTCAACTCCTTCCCATAGCCTACCGTTTTTCCAGTTCCACACTTTTATCAGATATGCCTTTTTCTGGCAGTTGTATCAGGCCACTAGTTCCTCTTTGGCCACATGTTATAGCTAGTTGTTTTTCAGTTTATGCTTTTTATTTTCTACTCGGGACATTTAGTTTCCTTGAGTTTTGGATGTATTGGTACTTTTGTCTCATAGGCCACTTTGGAGGAGTCTTGATACCTATCCTATTGTATGTAGACGACATTGTCCTCATCTCTGACTCACCAGAGGGACTACAAAGGCATTTAGATGCATTACGGGCCTCTTGTGAGGACTGGGACCTCATTGTGAACCTTGGGAAGACCAAGGTTATGAGCTTTAATACCTCCCCGTAGTGGATAGGTAGATCCACACTGTAGTTTACACATAGTGGGAAGCTCGTGGAGCATGTGACCTCTCATGTATATCTTGGGATCACTTTTGCTAGACCGCAGTTCTCTATGCAGACAATAGCCGAAACCAGATTGATGCGTGGCTATGTAGCCCTGGGCGTACTCGAGAGGCAGTGCTCACAGATATAGTTTCACGAGCCGAGGATGAAGCTCTAGCTATTTGACACACTAGTCACACTTTCACTATTGTATGGAGCTCCCATCTGGGGTCCAAGTTGTACCACAGGAGGAGACGAAGTGGGGGCCAGCAGCTGAGACAGATACGGAAGAGGTATATGATGCATGGAAGCCGATTGAGAAGCCCCTAGTGATGATGATCTCGTACATGATTAGGACAATGCCACATGAGATTGTGCAAGCAGAGATGGGGGAATGCCTTGATCGTGATAGAGGCTCATAGTCACAGGGGACGGAAGGGACGGACTGTTGGAACGGAGGGACACCGGGTTGGGACGGTTCAGCAATGGGGACGGCAGGGGACGGTCGGACGTCCCCCTGGAGGCGTCCCTCACAAGGGATGGTGAAGGGGACGGCAGTAGGAACGGGGACAGCTGGGAGCCATTGCGCGCAGTCAGACTGGGTTTTTTTGGCCGTTTCTAGCCGTTTGCCTTGGCCGTTTCTAGCCATTTGGCGAGGCCTTGAGCCTTTGAGGCTTGGGCCTTGAGGCTTGGGCCTTGGGCCTTGGCCCTTGCCACTCTCTTGCCTTGAGGCTTGGCCTTTAGGCTTGAGCCTTGGGGCCTTGGGCCTTGTCCCTTGAGGCTTGGCCCTTGCCTCTCTCTCTCTCGAATCTTGCCCTTGCCTCTCTCTCTTGCCTATCTAATATCTATATAAGAACAAGGCTACAAGGCTACAAGCACACACACACCCCTTCAAGTTTTCAAAGTTCAAGCAACTCTCTCTCTCAACTTTCAAGTCTCAAGCCTCAAGCTACACTCTATGAGTGTATCTACTCTCTCTAGTCTCTCTCCCTCAAGCTTCTTCTAACTTAGTAACTTCCAACTTCCAAGCCTCTCACACAAGGCTCTACTCTCTACAGAGGACATGCCACAGGAGGAGGAGACAGGAGCCTCGCCATACACTTGTCTGTCAGAGGAGATTATGCATTATTCTACACTAGGGGAAGTATTTCTTACGGGCGACTTCAATGCCCACACACAGAGCAGACAGTGTGAGGTGTATGACTATGATGACATGGAGATCCTCCACCCTGTGGATCCAGAGGAGATAGGGGCTAGTCGGGCATCAGAGGACGCTGGACCAGATAGAGGACATTATGGGGACCACTTACTAGAGTTGGGAGCCAGGCATCGTCTCGTTATTTATAACGGGATGCTACAGTGGCCGGGATCAGGAGGGCTGACATGCTTCCCACATGGGGGTCATACACGGACCGGAGGCACGGTGGTAGACTACATTATGGGGTCTTTGGAGGCATCACAGCTTGTCACCTCATTCTCCATTCCACCTCGTCCTATTGGGGCAGATCATACATACTTGGCATTTTCACTAGCCGGATCACCAGTATCACCAGCCCCCCACATACCGACGCCACACACTACCATCTACTTCACACATGACATGGCAGACATATACACTGGCAGAGTAGAGGATGGGCTCCTACTCATGGATCCCCTGGCACCTATGGATACCATTACAGCCCAGCTCGCATCACTCCTACACACGGCTGCATTACAGAGCTTCCCACATCGTGTACACTCAGGAGAGCCTGCGAGACCTGGGACTATGCCCCAGAACAGATGGTATGATGACGAGTGCAGAGCCCTATACTCACGGCTGCGCATACAGAGAGCCTTGGGAGCCATCACAGAGCAGGAGTCGAGGAGAGAGATGAGGAGACTTACTCGCCGCAAAAGGCGGGCCTTCGCAGAGATACAGGAGCTAGAGATCTTTCATTTCTTCATGAGTAGAGATAGCCCTGTCTCATGGCAGCACTTTAGAGAGCCCCGGACCCCGACACCTATTGCAGACCCACAGACATGGCACACATATGCAGAGGGACTATACCATGCCCCACAGCAGCCACCTATACCTCAGCCACAGGAGCCTCGACCTACCACAGCTAGCTTCTTTACCCACTCGATGGTACAGGAAGCTATCCGCCGCCTACAGCATGGACGGGCCGCCGACCATATGGGCCTGCAGGGTGAGCATCTCATATATGCAGTAGATTCTTTAGCTCCTTTTCTTGCACACCTGTTTAACAGGGCACTAGCAGAGGGTTTGCCTGCAGAGTGGACGATGCATACCATTGTGCCGATTCACAAAACAGGGGATATGCTCGATCCGAGCAACTACAGGACGGTTATGGTTGGCCACGTGCTGGCCAAACTGTATGGTGCAGTGCTGGAGCAGGAGCTTAGCTTATATGCTGAGCGAGCAGGTTTACGCTCATCAGGGCAGGCAGGCTTCAGGAGAGCTTTCTCTACCACCGACCATGTATTCACTTTGAGATGTATGATTGATCAGGCCAGAGTGAGGAAGAGAAAGCTCTATTGCTGCTTCGTGGATTTCCGCAAGGCATTTGACACAGTACCACGAGAGAGGCTCTTTCAGCGCCTGCAGTCTCTTGGCATACCAGCAGATATGACATGGGGCATCTATGCATTATATGAGCAGGTTTTTGGGCGAGTCAGATGTCCAGGAGGCATGTCCGAGACTATTGCTAGCACCATTGGTGTGAAGCAGGGATGCCCACTTTCCCCCACGCTATTTGGGTTATACATTGATGAGGTGGCTGACTTCATTACACGGGGAGGCGGAGATGGAGTTGATTTAGCAGGTACCTCAGTACATATTATGCTCTATGCTGATGATATTGTATTAGTGTCTGAGTCTCCAGGTGGTCTACAGCAGCATTTACATGCACTCCATGATTTTTGCACACAGAGGGGTCTTACTGTGAACCTTGGGAAAACCAAGGTTATGGTCTTTCATACATCGAGACAGGGCAGGAGTCAGCTGACATTTACTCTCGCAGGATGCCAGGTGGAGGTGGTGACATCATACGTGTACCTAGGGGTTACCTTCTCTGCAGCAGCCACACGCTTCACCATGGGTTCAGCAGCCAGAGCTAGATTGACACGGGGATATGCAGCATTGGCTATGCTAGAGAGACAATGCCACCAGGCGCATTTTCAGGAGCCCCGGACGAAGGGGTGGCTATTTGACACATTAGTCACACCGGCATTGATGTATGGAGCAGCGGTATGGGCGCCAGGCCTTGCTACCCATTGGTGGACACAGATAGAGAGACCACAGGCCCTCATGATGGCACGCATGATACGCAGCAAACCGTCAGTACCTCATGACATTATCCGAGCAGAGTTTGCTGCGCCTCCTATGATGGTAGAGGCCATATTTCAGACTATATGCCTGCTAGACAGATTCAGAGAGATGCCACAGGACAGATTGTCATACAGAGCTTTTGAGGCATCTAGACAGCTGGCTGAGGCAGGAGACAGAGGATCATGGTATGCACAGGTCACACATTGGTTCTCACAGCATGGCCTAGACATGGATCATCTACCACCATTCCAGTATGATAGGGATGCACCACATATCCGTCTCTCTCATAGTGAGAGGAACAGAGTATTGAGACAGGATCTATGGCAGCTCTATACACGAGAGACATGGATATCGCCTACACAGCCTCTTCCACCGAAGATGCTATACTACAGAGATCACTTCATGAGTATCACTGATGATGGATTTATAGAGAGGCCTAGATACATGGAGGGCTTTTTATCACACGGCTCCCGAGTGGCTATTGGTCAACTCAGAGTTTCATCACACCGATTGGAGATTGAGACTGGCAGAGCAGCACGGATCCCCCGAGAGGAGAGGGTATGCAGATTGTGCAGAGAGGAGGTGGAGAGTGAGGAGCATTATGTATGCAGATGCAGAGCATATACAGCCATCAGAGAGAGATATCCCATTCTATTCAGAGAGCCACGTTCCCTACGCCAGATCTTTGAGGCAGCAGACCAGCGCATACTGGGGAGATACATTCTAGACATACAGCGCCACAGAGAGACATTATTACAGGCTCAGACAGCTCCAGAGGGGGGGAGACAGACACAGATTACTGCATTTTTTCAGAGATCCATCCCCCTCCCAGCCCCTACACGGCAGGGAATTACTCTCCAGAGAGCAGAGACACTTAGAGCCCGCAGGAGACAGAGGGCACCTGGCTTTCGGACACCACGCCTATACCAGAGAGAGATGACAGAGATTAGAGCTCAGTTTCACAGAGAGGGTGCGGAGCGACTGGCTCGCTTCAGAGCACACCCAGGCATGTTCTTCAGGGAGCTGTGGACACCCCCTTCACTGATGTATACCATTCTATACCCCCAGTATGGTACAGGATGGAGCTAGCTAGGTTGCATATCATGATTGTATACTCCATGCATATAGCTTTGCATTTTTCTCCTAGTAGTAGAGCTCCATCCCCCGCACACCCAGATTCAGCTTTTTTTTTGTTCAGTACTTTTTCATTCTGTTGGGATGACAGAGGATACCCCATACAGGTACTCCGATTTGTCTCATAGGCCGAGTTCGGTCTTTTGGAAGACGTTAATAAAATCTTTCTTTCTTTCTTTCTTTCTCTCTCTCTCTCTCTCTCTCTCTTTCTCTCTCTCTCTCAATGAGAGGAACAGAGTGATGAGACAAGACATATGGCAGCGCTACATACAGGAGACATGGACAGCACCAGAGAGCCCACTACCACCGAAGATGCTAAATTATAGAGACCACTTTATGAGCATCTCAGGGGATGGGTTTATACAGCGACCGCGGTATATGGATGTATACATGCCACACAGCTCTCGCGTTGCTATTGGACAGCTACGAGTCTCATCACATCAGCTAGAGATAGGGGCTGGGAGAGCCGCACGGGTTCCCAGAGCTAAGCGGATATGCAAATTGTGCCGCGAGGAGGTGGAGACTGAGGATCACTTTGTATGTAGATGTAGAGCCCACCAGGGGGTCAGAGATAGAAATGCAGGATTGTTTGAGAAGCATTCTTCACTACATCAGTTGATGGAGGCCTCGGACCAGCGACAGCTTGGCAGACTACTACTAGAGCTTCATAGTTCTCGAGAGAGACTCCTCCAGACACCCGCTCCCACTAGGGGTGGGAGACAGTCCCAGCTCACAGATTTCTTCAAGAGAGCTATGCCAGTGCCAGCTGATGTACCACGTGGGGTGACCGCACAGAGAGCAGAGAAATTGAGAGCCAGGAGGAGACCTAGACAGATTGGACATAGAGCACCCCGACTCCGTCACCGAGAGATAGCAGCTATCCGAATGAGACACCAAAATGGAGACATAGGAGAGGCTAGCTCGCTTTCATTCAGACTCAGGGTACATGTTCACGCCATTCACAGCCTCAGCATCGGCGATGTATGATATCTTATATCCCTCTTATGGCACTGGATGGAGTTAGACATAGATGTGCATAGCATGCTTGTGCTACCCCTTCAGCATATAGAGATGCATCTTGCCTTTGCACTCCATCCACATCCCCACCCCCCTTTATATTGTTTGTATATGGGCTCCACCGATCCATGATGATTCACAGTTGTATCCAGACACATGCACACTTTTTCTTTTCTTTCTTTTCTTCCGATAACCGGAAGAACATAGTTGTATTATTTTTTGTCTCATAGGCTGACTTTGGCCTCTCGTAGACGTTAATATATCTTTCTTTTTTTCTTCTTTCTCACCTCTCCCTCAAGCCTCTTCCAACTTCCAAGCCTCTAGGCCTCTAGGTTCTCTCTCTCTCTCTCTCTCTCTCTCTCTTGAGAGGGAGGGGATCAGAGAGGGAGAGACACCTACAAAGGCAGATTACAGACTTCTTTCGACCAGAGATTGAGCAGTCAGGCCAGCAGGCATTGCAGCTAGCCCCAGAGTATAGCCGCACTAGAGGTACACTGATTGATCGGGCTTTAGAGCTGGGGCGGTCCAGGCGCCCCAAGATGAGAGGCCCATCTCGACACCGGCGGAGACTACAACAGAGGATCAGGACCATACTAGCACGGCATGGGAGACGTCCAGTCAGAGTACTCACCATGGAGGACATTGAGAATATCCGCCATCGACCGATGAGAGACTTCTTTGGATAGTGATGTGTATGATGCTTACCTTTGTTGCTGGAGTTTTCTTCCCAGATGTTATCCATTAGGAGCTCCTAGTACCGTACTTTTCCTCATAGTTATTTCAGTTTCAGTTAGTTGTTTTCAGCTTTTCTTACACAGACATTGTATCAGATCCACCAATTGTTGTAACCTTTTTGGTCTCATAGGTCATTTTGGCCTTTTGAAGACGTTAATATATCATTTCATTTCATTTCTCTCTCTCTCTCTCTCTCTCATTGCTCAAGGCTCAAGCCATCTTCAACCATAGCATCCTCCTCAACCGTCAATGCCTTCACTCTTTGATTGGCGTATTTTGTTAATATGACTCAAAAGCTTACCATTTTAGTGTAAATTTGTGCTCATTTTGATGTACTTCCAAAGTAGAATAAGTGTGGAGTAGAAAAACTTTTTTAAAAAAGTATTTTTTGAGTGCCGTTCCCTCCCCCGTTCCCGTTCCCTACTTATGGCCGTCCCCCATCCTGTCCCCGTCCCCCGTTCCCGTTCCCTACTTGTCCCCGTCCCCCCCGTCCCCGTCCCCCGTTAGCGTCCCCTGTCCCTTGTGACTATGTAGAGGCTCTATCCCAGATAGTGACGTACGGGCACAGATTATGGGGCAGCTCCCACCAGATAGATACCCCCGGCTCGCCCTAGAGTCCTCGAGATGTGTGGAGGCCTCCTCCTTTGCTCTCTATTGACATATATGCTATGAGTGGTGCCACATGTGAACTTGGGCTAACGAAGGGCACTTTTCTCCCTTTGGGTTTTCCCCCTAGGATATCTGGTGTGAAAGGACACCACCACATTTATTGAATGTACTTTTCTCCCTTTGGTTTTTCCCCTTGGATATCTGGTGTGAAAGGACACCACCACATTTATTGTATTTTGATATTATATGGAGTTGACTCCCTAGCTCCACACATTCCAATGCCATCTATTGTGCGACCATCAATCACCATCTACTTGCTGTTGATTCTCTGTGTCTATCTGTTTGGAACCCTAACCCTAACACTGGTATCAAAGCGTGGTTCTTCGTGTCGTGCAAGCCATCACCGCCGCTTTTCAGCTCTGCCGAAAGTTCTGTCAGCTGAGTGCGCCCGCCATTCCCTCCGGTGCATTTGCTCGCGTTTCGGCACCTCCCTCCTGCCGCCGCCCGCCTTGACGTTTCCAGCTCGTGGCCGCCCATTTCTGCCTCCAATCTGGGCAGCACTAGTGCCCAAGACACCACCACCGCCCAACCGAGCGGCGGCGCTCTCTCACGGCCATCAAAGAAGAGATCTCCAAGGAGATCCGTAAAGAAGTGAGGGAGGAGACTCGAAGGGAAGAACACCAAATCATTCACACCACCATTGAGCAGGAGAAGATGAGGCATGCCCGCCGCCTCAACATTCGAGTCACAAGTATAGCCGAGACACCCGACTCCACTCCCGCGAAAGATGGACAGCTTCTATGCATGAAGCTCGGCTACAGGGAAGAGGACGCTCTCCCCCTGTATCAACCCTTTATTCAAAAGCTCTTGCACCTGACTCATAATCTCTTCCTGTTGGGCTGCACTCACACGGTACGGCGGTCTATTCGGTGGAGTACTACCAGGAATTAGATCAATGGCATGATCTTCTGGCCTCTCAGGAGGAATTTCTCCTGGCAATGACTCGGAAAAACAATCTTGGAACCCACATAAGAAATCAGTCCTGTCCTTATCTAACATAGACAAATTAGACTTAGACTCATCATCTTGTGCATCCTTTACATAAATCAAGTACGCGGAAAGATGCTTTTTCATTACTGATGAAATTGCCGAAGCGGATACAATAGGAACAGATTCCCCTTTAAGTTTTACATCCAAAACATGCTCTTTTCCTCTATGAGTCAGAGTGATTTTCCTATTGTATGTATCCACCACCGCATGTACTCTGTGGCACCATGGCATACCCAACAAAACATCACATCCATCCAGAGGCATGATGAAAAACTCTTCGCTGTCCACATAACCCTGCAAATGAAGCCGAAGCTTCCTAATGATCGGAGTAACGGGTTCTGCATACCCTGGACAAGCCATGTTAGCCTCATATAACGGCCCCATCTCCTCTGCACGGATCCCCAATCGGCCAGCCAAATCTGGTGAAATGAAGTTGGCTCTAGCACCTGTGTCAAAGAATATCAAGGCATTCTGATCTCTCACTTTGCCCCATGCCCTGCACAACTCTGTCTCCTCACCACCTGGCTGTTCCTCCACAAGATCAGGAACTAATCCCGCAGAAGGTTTTGGTTTCTTTGACTTGGGCTCTCCTTTATTGTCAGAGTCATTTTGGGACTTTCTCTTGGGACAATTAAATGACATATGCCCCTCTTCAGTACAGTAAAAACATTTCTGAGCATCTCTCAAAGCCTGTCTTTCCTCAGAAGTTCTCTTGGGCATTGGCAACTTCTTATACCTCGTCTCGGAAGACCCTTTAGCATCACGAGAAGCATGCCCAGATTTTTCAGCTTTCTTGCTCGAGTTCTTACTTCCTTTAAGCCCAGATGATCCTCCAGTGAGTAACGCATTAGCTGTCATAGCATTCTCTATCATCTGTGACATAAGAAGTCACTGGGAGTAAAGCTTCACAAAACTTCTTGTTATAATCTTCCAAATTCTCACATTTCGAAGCATCCAACTTGTGCCATGCAGTCATAACATCCACCTCAAATGTAGATGTGAGCCATACGGAAGAGAAAACCTGTTTAAATTGTACCCAAGTAGTGGGTGCTATGCCCTGCAAAAGAAGAGTAGACCACCACTGCAAAGCGTTGCCCTTGAGAAAAGTGGCAGCTTTCCTCACCTTAGAGGACGCTGTGTAATTCCCACCAGAAAAAGCAGCATCAAACTGCTGTAAAAAGGTAAGTGCTTTCAATTTATCTTTGGCTCCACTGAATGTATCAAACTTCACTGCAGCTCCCCCTCCCTTATAATCTTTCGCCTTACCCATAGGCGTTAGATTATCATATGGAAGTGGCTTCGCAAGATTGCTGCCCCCAACATTCATGCCCATCATTGGGTCAACATTACCCATTCCCACACCTGGCATGCCATACATTCCAGCCATGTTTCCAAACATACCATTATGCATACCTGGCTGCATGCCACCATACATATTTGCTTGCATTCCAGGTTGCATGCTCCCAAACATATTTCCTTGCATACCGGACTGCATACCACCATACATATTCCCCTGCATTCAAGGCTGAAAATTAGCTCCAAAAGGCCCTGGCATACCCATGCCTCCGTGAGGATAACCCCCAGTCATAGATTGGAACACCGAGCCACCACCAAAATTGTTGGGTTTTATGCTGTGTATGCACCCAGAGGAGTGCTAGTGATCATCAGTAGGTTACTGGGGCACTTTTTCCTTCAGTTAGTGGAGGTTTTTTCCCCCAGTTTAGTTCAGTTTCACTTATATGCAGTTTATAAGTGTTTTGGTCCACCCGGCACATTTATGGCCGGACATGTGAACACTTATCCTTTAGGGGTCACTATCATGTGGCTTGTACTTCACTTTTTCTATCATTGAGATATACAGCAGTCGTGTTCACTCCCTCTGCTTGGTTTTCCACGCCTGTTTGCTTTCTGTAAACCCTAACCCTAACCCTGTCCTGTCTTCAATTGGTATCAGAGCCTTTGAAGCTTTGCTCAACACTACCCGTACATTTGTTGCTGCTGCCCGTACAGTATACGAACATTCAGTCAAGCGCCGGCTTCAGCATATGCTGCCCGTACACCAAGCCTGCGCCGCCTTCAGCTGTACGTGTGCGCCACCTGCCCGTGTCTAGTCGCCTCCAGTTGGCCTTCAGCCCGTACACCTGTGCGCCGTCAGATATACTCTGCGCCTGCTGCCCGTACCTGGTCGCCTTCAGTCGGGTACTGCATTAGTCAGTACGCCGCCTATAACTTGAGCGCACGTGTACAGCGCACGTGTACCAGCCACAGTACAGTCAAGCGCAGCCATACGCCTTCAGCGCCGACTGAACCTGCACAGTACTGTGGTCGCCTCAGTATCCGTACTGTACCTGCTTGCTTACACTGTTCAGTGTGCCAACAATGCTTCATATCCAGTGTGTGGCATTGGGGAGATTCAGCTTACAGCCATTGATGGCTCCATTCTCCGCCTTACAGATGCCTTATATGTACCAGGGATAAAGAAGAATTTGTTGTCCATTTTTTCTTTAGCACATTGTGGAATGCAAGTCCACTTTGATGATGATAAATGCATGGTCAGAGACAAAGCAAATGCCTTGACTTTGATGCTTACTGGTACATTATGTCATGGACTTTATGAGTTGGATGCATTTCAGCCAGTGGATCAGTCTGCTTATCATGCATTCACTCTTACTCCAGCTATGGTTGATGCGGAGTTATGGCATGCTCGCATGGGGCATGTAAATTTTGGTAGTCTTATGCTTATGCAGCGACATAATATATTTACAGATCTACCTCTCATGGAGAAGCCTCCAGATCACATTTGTGAAGGATGTATTTTGGGAAAAATGCACAGGTTTTCCTTCCCACGTGATCAGGCTCTAAGAGCAACTGCAAAGTTGCAACTTATACACAGTGATATTTGTGGTCCCATGCAGACGAAGTCATTAGGTGGTTGCTTTTATTTTGCAACATTTATTGATGACTTCTCTCGTATATGCTGGGTCTATCCTTTGACACAGAAATCACAGGTATATGATGCATTTTTGGCCTTTGTAGCACTTGCTGAGACAGAGTCAGGATGCAAGGTGAAGACTCTCCGTTCTAACCGAGGGGGGGAATATATGTCACATGTGCTGAATTCCTTTCTTGGGAGTAGAGGTATAAAACATCAGTATACTACTCCTTACACTCCACAGCAGAATGGGGTTGCAGAAAGGAAAAATCGGTCACTCATGGAGATGGCCAGATGTATGCTAAAGGCAAAAAGACTACCACATATCTTTTGGGTGGAAGCAGTAATGTGTGCTTGTCATATTTTAAATCGATGTCCCACAAAGGCATTGGTTTCTATTACTCCTTTTGAGGCTTGGCATGGCCGCAAGCCTTCTGTATCGCATTTTCGTATCTTTGGGTGTCTTGCTTATGCACACATACCCAAAGAGTTAAGGAGGAAGCTTGATGATAAAGCCACAAAATGCATTTTTGATCCAACTCATGAGGGTACTGGACAGCCAGCAAATGATGTAGGTGGTGCAGAAATTCAGCAGCCAAATCAGCCAGAAGTTGAACCAAATATGGGACAGCAGGCACCACAGGTCAGACATATACCTAGATGGTATTTGAGGACATTACAGGACAGCCATTTAGAAGGTCCTCTTGCTGGTCGTACTCGTAGGGAGACAAGGACCCATGAGCATGCACACATCATGGATTTGAATCTGGTTATGGCAGCCAGTTTACAGGATGATGATGAGCCTGATTCATTTGTGGATGCACGAGATAATGTGCATTGGAACAAAGCCATGCAGAATGAGATTGATTCTATTAAAAAGAATCAAACATGGGATTTGGTTGATCTGCCCAAAGGCAAGAAAGCCATTGGTACTAAATGGGTCTATAAGTTGAAAAGACATGCAGATGGATCCATTGACAGGTACAAAGCCCGTCTAGTTGCAAAGGGCTATGCACAGAAAAAGGGCATTGATTATGAGGAGACATTTGCTCCTACATCCCGTATGTCGACACTTAGGTGTGTCATTGCATTGGCTGCACATCGTGGTTGGGTTGTTCACCAGTTGGACATAAAGACTGCATTCCTACATGGGGACCTCGAGGAGGAAGTATATGTATTTCAGCCCATGGGATTTGCAGAACATGGTCATGAGGGGAAAGTATGCAGGCTGAAAAAGGCCTTGTATGGTTTGAAACAAGCTCCACGAGCTTGGTATGCAAAAATAGATGCTTTTCTACTCACTCAGGGATTTGTGAACAGTCCATCAGAGACCACTTTGTATGTGAAGAAAGAAGAGACAGATCTGCTGGTCATCAGTCTTTATGTGGATGATCTCTTGCTCATGGGATCAAATGATGACAAAATTGCAGCTTTTAAGGAGATACTGCAACAGACATTTGACATGTCTGACTTGGGCCTTGTACATTACTATTTGGGCATACAGTTTGTGCAGGATAACAGAGGCATTGGGTTGTTGCAATCACGTTATGTTGCTAAACTTCTGGAGAAGTTTAAATTTCAGGATTGCAAGCCTATTAGTACTCCTATGGAGCCTGGGATGAAACTGTTACTACAAGATGACAGTGTTTCCTTTGATGCCACTACATATGCTCAGGCTGTTGGGTGCCTCATTTACTTGTGTAATACAAGGCCAGATATTCAGTATGCAGTCTCTCAGTTGAGCAGATTCATGCACAGCCCACGGTTGTCACATTGGCAAGCTGTGAAGCGTGTATTCCGTTATTTGCAGGGTACCTTGTCTCTTGGGTTGCTTTATCCTGAGGGGGGTGACATGCAGTTACATGCTTACAGTGATTCAGATTGGGCTGGTGATTTTGATACCAGACATTCCACTAGTGGGAATTGTTTCTTCCTTGGCGCTTCATGCATTTCTTGGCTAAGCAAGAAACAGACCACAGTGGCCACTTCGTCTTGTGAGGCAGAGTACAGAGCAGCCTACACTACTACTGTTGAGTGTGTTTGGCTGCGTCGTCTTATGACTGATATGGATATTTCAGTGGAGGAGCCTACACCTATCTATACTGATAGTCAGAGTGCCATTGTTGTGGCCAGGAATCCTGTGTTTCATGCTCGCACGAAACACATTGAGATTCACTATCATTTTGTTCGGGAGAGACTCCAGGCAGGAGATATCAGTCTGATCTACTGTCCTACAGATCAGAATGTGGCAGACATCTTCACCAAGGCATTACCACGTCCGAAATTTGAAGCATTCCGCAATGCTTTGAATTTGTTTCCTTTTGGTGGATGATGTACAGTGATCACATATCACTCCAGGGGGGTTTGTTGGGTTTTATGCTGTGTATGCACCCAGAGGAGTGCTAGTGATCATCAATAGGTTACTGGGGCACTTTTTCCTTCAGTTAGTGGAGGTTTTTTCCCCCAGTTTAGTTCAGTTTCACTTATATGCAGTTTATAAGTGTTTTGGTCCACCCGGCACATTTATGGCCGGACATGTGAACACTTATCCTTTAGGGGTCACTATCATGTGGCTTGTACTTCACTTTTTCTATCATTGAGATATACAGCAGTCGTGTTCACTCCCTCTGCTTGGTTTTCCACGCCTGTTTGCTTTCTGTAAACCCTAACCCTAACCCTGTCCTGTCTTCAAAAATAACCTGGACGCATAGTCTGCTGAGGAATAGATGGCTGTCCAAAGAAGGAACTCTGAGAGTTAGCACCATAAGCATGCTACATGTTCGGAAACTGGCCAAAAGATGGATCCTGTGGGATGGCACCACTATGACCCTGAGGAAGGTTCTTAGAACACACCGTCTTCTTCTTCTGTTCGGGCTCTATACGGGATCTCATAAATTCAGCAAACTTCTCACTTTGTGTGAGCTGCATAAACACATCCATAACACCAGCCAAACGATCTTTAAACCGAGTATCATCATCCTCTTTACCAAGTACATCTTCTGGCTGTGTTACATCCTCATAATGCTCATCATCTGCAGCCTGTTCTCCTGCAAGATTATCCTCGGATTCATTTCTCTCAGGAGAAGTCTCTTGCTCTTCCTCTTCATGATAGAAGTACTCATCTGCTGTATCAGACATGTTGCTGAATTTTTCAGCAATGACTTTCCTCGAGGCAACCACGAGCTCACCCTACCATTCAGGCTACAGGAGGCCAGTGGATGATTCGGAATGGTTTACTATTCCGTAATGACAAAATTTGTGTACCACAGATCTCGGACATTAGGTCCAAGATTCTTAAGAAGTGTCACGACGCCCCTTCTGCTAGACACCCTGGGGTACACAGGACACTATCGTTAGTGAAACACACTTTTTGTTGGCCAAAGATGAAAGGGTATGTAGAAGATTATGTTCTCAAGTGTCAAATTTGTCAGGCAAATAAAGCTGAACGCTTTAGACAGGCTGGGTTGTTGCATCCTTTGTAAATCCCAGGTACTAAATGGGAAAGTATTTCCATGGATTTTATTACCGGATTGCCAAGAACACATCAAGGCCACGATTCTATTTAGGTTGTGGTAGATCACTTGACAAAAATGGCTAGATTTTTACCGACCCGGAAGACTATTACAGCTACGCAATTAGCACGGCAATTTATCGAGCAATTGTTTAGACTGTACGGGTTACTGCAGGACATAGTCAGTGATAGGGACTCTAAGTTTACGAGTGATTTTTGGAAACTTGTTTTTGAGAAGTTGGAAACAACTTTGAATTTGAGTTCCTCTGATCATCCTCAATCTGATGGCCAAACTGAAAGAGTGAATCAGATTTTGAAGGATATGCTTCGAGCATATGTATCCAAAAGACAGAGTTCATGGGAGGATTATCTTTCTATGTTAGAATTTGCATATAACAGTACTAAGCATACGAGTACAGGTTTTAGTCCTTTCATGCTTATGTATGGTTTTCAACCTAGATTACCTGTTACAGTAGGATTCTCAAGACTTCAGCATGATGCAGCACATAATTTTTTGCAAGATATGCAGGAAATGTTACAAGTTGCGAAGGAATCTATTAGAAGTGCTCAAGACCGAGATAGATTTTATTCTAATAGACATCGTTCACCCTGAGAGTTCTCTGAAGGAACGATGGTGTATTTGCGAGTTCCGAAAGATTCCGAGACTTTACGGACAGGTCGATCTCCGAAATTATCCCCTAGATACTGTGGACCATTTCGTATTACACGACGGATTGATTCAGTTGCATATGAATTGGATTTGCCTTCTCATGTGAAAGTTCATCCTGTATTTCATGTCAGTAGACTTAAGGAAGTACTGGGTGGAACAGATCAGTTAGTTACTCCTCAAGAAAATATAGATGTCGAGGACATAACATTTGTTCCGCACGAACCTGAAAAGATTCTTGGATTTCGTGAAAGAAGATTGCGTAATACGCTTATCACGGAATACAAGATCAAGTGGAAGGATCGTGTTGAGGAGGACGCTACATGGGAGACATTGACTACTCTTCAGAGAGATTACCCTGGCTTTTTAGTGAGCTCAAGAGTGAGCTCTTAGAGGAAGGGGAGTATGTCATGTGCACAGTGTGTGTGTATCTATCGTGTGCTACACGCACGCAAGACTAGCTTCGAGGTTTGGGGAAGCTTGGAGCTAGGCAGGCTGATTGACGCGCTGAGTTAGGGATAAACTAACGGGCGGGCGTCCAAGTGTGGATGCCCGATGACCGGCCAAGAGCCTATAAAAGGGTGGCCAAGGTTAGTTATTGGGATATAGAGAGTCTGGCGAGTTTGTGAGAGCTCTATGGTCTTGGAGCCTGGATCTAGTGCAGACGTGCACTTGCTTTATCCAGCCGAGGCCGACAGCAATCTCGAGGCCCGCGAGGGTAGCTTCGTGGCGGTATGGGATGTCACGAGGAGGAGATTGGTCGGTACGTCAACGTAGTTAGCTCAGCTCGTGGCTCGGTGGGGACAGCCAAGACTGTGGGCTCGCCCACGGTTGTCATGGTTGGGAGGTGAGTCAGGCCTGCACCCCCTTGTTGTTTGTTTGTTTGTTTGCAGGTTTCGAGTCTCGTACCAGGAACGATCACGAGGAGATCCGGCGGGGATTTGACACCTTCTACAGAGATCATCTTCTTCGCTTGACAGAGGACGGTTTCATTGTACACCCCTGCTACATGGACACACATCTGTCATTTGGGGTGCGATGTACAATGGGACAGATCCGCAGCTCATCCCATCAGTTGAGAGTGGAGACAGACAGATATGGGCTGGGGTCAGCTGCATTAACGGACAGGATATGCTAGCTTTTTCATACAGAGGATGAGACAGAGGCCCACTATATATGCTGATGCCCAGTATACTATGAGATCAGGGGGAGATTCCACTGCCTCTTGCGAGACAGATTTGGACCACTTTCGAGGATCGTGGATTTCCCAGACCAGAGATGCGTGGGGCTCTTCCTTCTAGAGCTCCGCAAACACATGGAGTTCTTATTGCGGCCCATACTAGTTGCACCCGCCCGAGGACCAGTACAGAGAGCTCTTACTGACTTCTTCTAGACTAGAGCTCCGAGAGCATATCCACCCACTACCCTCGACCTCTAGGTTGATGCAGGAACCCGGCCGAGAGGAGTGACACTAGACAGAGACATCGAGCCATGTAGAGCCTGATGTCCCCGCCCTCGTGGTCCTCACCCACACACGTGTCACCGCAGGAGGATCACAACCATCATTTCCCACCACCACATGACTTTCTCCCGCCGGCTCAGCTTTACTACATGGGCAGTGATAAATGGATTGAGGCTGAGAGATGAAGCAAAATGCTTGAGGACGAGAGGTTCGAATGATAAACATTATACATGGCAGCATGAGGATATGCACCATCACCTGCAAATTGTAAGTGTGAACGTCAATCTGAGGTGAGTGGCTTGGGTTCATGGGTTGAGCCAAGCACGAAAGCGAGACTAGTGGTTTGTATGCACGGTGAACTAAAGACCGGGGTAAAGTTTGTGTGTGAATGTGGGCACTCTAGGTACTCGTACAAAAAGGAGGGACGGATCACCTTATGCCTTGCTATTGTGTTTATTCTTAGAGCTTTGCTTTACAACCTTGGGGATCACCCTTTTTGATCATGCATGACCAAGGAAGATAGGATTCCGGCCAAGAGCCTGACATCTAAGGTATGAGCTCCATATGGTGTCACATTCAAGGATGCTAGTTGGAGCCATTAGTTGTCACGATTTCTAGTTCATTTTGAGGACCAACTTGTACCTCCACAATGGCTTGGCGCATGTGTCTGATGATACACTCTCCTAAACAACATACAAACATTGTGTTCTTACAAGAAAACACAACAGTATTACACACGTTTTTTCCTCTGATATTTGTTCATTTGGGGTTTCCATCTGTCTCAGTTTCCAGGCATTCAAAAACGTTTTTGAAATGTTTCATACAAAATGGGAAGTTTCATAAACCTTTCATACAAAAGGGGGGGGGGGGGGGGGGGGGGTGTTAATGGGTTAGAAAAATGTTAGATTTCGCTAACATATACTTGGCACAACCTGTAGAATGTATAAACATACACAACAAGCATATCTTTAGCCTTTAAAACATGTGAAAATAACAAGGTTTGAGAGCCGGTAGCTTAGAGTTCAACCTTGGTAACTGCGCAAGATAGGTGATAGAAGATAAATTCATGAACCATGATTCATACTCCAGATGTGCTCTCAAAGTAGCCAAAATTAATAAAAAGCGTTGAAGGAAACTCCAAGGAACTTTAAAAAAAATTACTGTTTTTTTTTTTTCAAGTTCCTTACAGGTAGTGGAGGCATAGTCACAGGGGACGGAAGGGACGAGTGCTTGGAACGGAGGGACGCCGAAACAGGACGGACCGGCGACGGGAACGGCAGGGGACGGACGGACGTCCCCTAAGAAGCGTCACTCACAGGGGACGGGGACGGGGACGCCTCAGGAACGGGGACGCCGGATTAGAAAATAATACGTGATTATGCCATAATTTTATTTGCTTAAAAGTCTGCCAGTTGACTTGTCCTTTCCATAGTATAATTTATAAAGTAGATATCTATTGAAAATAAGAGCACATACTAAAGGGATTTGGTCAGGAATACCCCCTTGCTCTTGGCATGCCCAAGGGTATTCAAATCCCCGTCGCCTCCTTGAAAGAGAGACGTCATTCGCCTCTAGATGATGGGGGCCTGACTACCCCTTCAAATCATAGGGTATTTCAAAAATTTATTGGGTTCTTCTCTTGGCTACATTGGAGCCTTTCAAATAGGCTACATGATCATACGAGACCTGGTACTTTCCCACTTGCTAATGCTCGACTCTAGAATTACGAAAGATACTTCCTGTCGTGTGGCCACTAGGCTGGCTCAAATTGGGCGGTGCATAAAGATCGTATGTTTGCACTTGTTCTGTGGTACACAGCACTGCTGTTGTTGTCTTATAACTTTGGCATTGAATGCTTGTAAAATGCATTGTGGGAATCATGTAATAGCTTCTTCTCTTAATGTTTTCAGGTCCGTAGAAGGAACTCAGAAGAAAGCTCAACCCAGTGGACAACTGGCATTGCTGAAGTTCAACTTCCAATAGAGTAAGGGAACTGTTTGACTTTAGAATCTTTCCAGACAGAGCCTCCACCCATCGGACAGGCAGGGTTTGTACGGCAGGTGAAATCTCCCTTCCACGGGCAGGGGATCTGTCTGAAAAGACCCTGAGATGATTTGAAGAAGTTGAATTCTTATTCAGGTAGATCATTAGGTCTTTTTCATGTGCAGGTTCAAACTCAAGAATATTGAAGAGACGGAAGCTGCAAAGAAACAACTGCAAGATAAGAGGCCTTTTGTAGGCAGAGGAAGGTAATGGATCTATCTTTTAAGGTTTGGGATCCAAGGTTGTGAACCTTTTGGCTAATGTCTCCATGAACTCTGACAGGGCTCAGTCAAGCATACCTGCAAGCTATAGTGCCGATTATTTCCAACGAGGTCGTGAGTATGCAGAAAAGCTTAGAAGAGGCAAGTCTCAGAAAGCTACAAAACTTTTTGATGAATGAATTGCTAGTTTTGATAGCACAGGACACTTTTGAGGCCATTTTTGTGTGGAATAATATAGATCACCCCCAATTGTACAAGGAGAGGGACGCACAAGATAGCGGACGGGTACAAGGAGAAAATTCCACAGAAGGTAACATGGGGAACCGACGACAAGCTGCGACTGATGAGATCATGCTGGAACGTTTCCGCAAGAGGGAACGGAGCCGTTTGATGCGGCGCTGACTCATGCCACAAAATACTCCATTTTGCAATGGCATGTGGCCAGTGAAGAAATGCATTTTCAACGTGCTATTGTATTTGGATTGTTTTGCTAGTCACACAAATGCACATGTCGCCAGTGAAGAAATGCATTTTCAACATGGTATTGTATTTGGATTGTTTTGCTAGTCACAAGTGCACATGCTGATGGATGTACTGATCACATATTCACAGATTTTTAGATCAGCTATGAAGAATTGTGGCACACTCGTGAAGAGCTTCAAGATGATATATAGGACACAATATATATTTTTATTCATTAGTGTTTTATTCAAGTTTTCAGTGTATGGAGCAGAGAATAGGGATGCTTGGGTGTGCGTTTAAAATCGACAGAAGGCATAGAGGTGGATGGTCAAACACAGCGCTGGTGGTCACGTGCTTGTGATGGGCATTGCAAAGGCGATGGGTGGCGTTTCTTGTCTCAAGACTGCGCCTGCAAAGTGCTGTGGGCAGCCATAAAATGAACCGGCGCCAACTGATCGTGTTTTTTAATAAGTGAGAACAAAATAAATTATAAAGTGCTCGGGCGGGACTTGTAACCTGCAGGGTTTTCTCACCAAAAAATAAAGGAAAATGAGGTTTTCACTCGGATGGGAGGTCCGCATAGATGCTGGTTACAAGTGTGACCAAGAACAATCTCGTGGGAGGTCTGCATAGATGGTTGATGACAAGAGTCCCTCCGCCCCCCGGCGGGCAGTTACAAGTGTGACCGAGAACAATCCTAGGGCTTAGAGATGGGAAATAACAAAAAGGGAACCCCGCAAGAGCAAGCCCATATAAATAGATGCATAGATTTGTACGTGTTCTGCTCGTATTAGCATCAAGTTTATCGTGAGACCGTGGCTCTTCTCAAGTATATTGCGAAACCGTAGAGTACCATGCGCATAGTGGAGGCACAACACGTGGACGGTGGCCAACAATTGGTTGGGTCTCCCTCCCCACCCGAAGATCCCTTAAAGGTGGGGGATGAGGGAATACCGAGGGCTGTCTAGCCCTATATAAAGGAATCAATTAGACACTATGTCAGTGCAAGCATAGCACGTGGACGGTGGGGAAAGGGACTTGGACGGTGGCCAACAACTAGTTGGTTCCCTCCCCCCACCCGAAGATCTCGTGAACCACCATAAAGGTGGGGGATGATGGGAGACCAAGGGCTATTTAGCCCTATATAGAGGAGTCAATTAGACCCCAACCCACTGTGGGGGATAATACACTGCCACATGGTAGCGTGAGGAGTAGGAGGGCAAGAATGAAGGCAAGAATTCATTCCAACATTGCTAGTAAGATACTTCACCTTGCTCCATTACTCGAGTGAATACACGTACAAAGATGGGTGAGAAGTTGGATGTCCTAGTGTCACCCGAGAATAGCAAGTTGGAGGGTAGAAAGTTCAAGATGAAGAATTTATTGGTCTTAAAGGACCTATAATTAATTACGATCGGTTTGGAGAAAAGGCCTTACACTCCCTTACGGAAGATCTATAGGAAGATGGCAACAATCAATGTAAAATAGGGTTCATCTATTGACTATGACAAAGAGAGGGAGGCAAGCATTTATTGATGCTGAGATTCAATAAAAAGCATGTGAGTTTGATCATAAAGCCAAGGGTATTGAGCATGTCAGTGCAAAATCATCTCATTCTACACATAAGTATCACTGATGTGTCGAGGGAGACTTGCCTCTACAGCCTGTCCGAACACACCATCGTAGGGAGGGCTCTATAAACTAGCACCACAACACCAACACAACACAGATCTAGGGCACCAATCCACTTAACTGATATCCTTAGTCCTTCCGTTGACACAGAAAAGCTCTCAAAACCCCTCAAAGCGGTTCAGTTGATGACTCCAATTATCCTCCCAAATTAGTATTGACCTCCAATAGCTCTAATCTTCACTTAAAACCCCTTAGCTGACCTTAGCTGACCACCAGTTGAACAAAAACACTCCCAACTGACACAAACTGATCAGTTGGCTGATTGAAAACTGACTCAAATAGTTGCTATTGACCCTAGTCAGAATATGTCCGCCAAGCTTTCTCAAAGTTTCTCCAGCCTCAGCTATCTTCAAAAACTTGCTACTGAACCTCACAGAACTTGCCAACACACCCTTATTGACTCCCTGTTGACTGAGATGCTTCAACTAGCTCAGTTCTGAGTCAGACCTCAATCTTCTAGTGTTCGTCGTTGATACTTCCAATTCCTTAAATACCTCAAATCCCACCAAGACTCAACTCCACAGACCTAAGGCTGACAACATTTGACACCTCGTTGACCCGAGATAGCACTCAACTGCACCTAGACCACAATCCTATCCTCTCGACTATACTCAAATTGTCAGACCGGACTCCACAGGCTTCAAACAAGTCAAGATCCACCTTTCAATAGCATGAGTTGACTAACCCAAACTTACACCTGACTCCAAATTAAAGTTCTCTAGCACAGACCTGACTTAGCAATCATCAGATCTTGAGTTCTCTTAGCAATCTCAAACCAAACAACTTAAACCACGTCATAAACAACTCATCAATCAACACCATAAAAAACCCTTCTGTATATAGATTATAAAAGAGCTTGCCTCAACAACCATGAGACCTGGGGATTAAATAGAAAAGAAAGATCATCAAGAAACCAAGGGATCTCTCATGATATTATCCCCAATAAAAACCCTTTCACATTTGTATCTTCAACTCCACAAAAAGCCAATAACAACAAAAGGAACTGCAACTACACCCTGCAGGCTTACACCATCAAACACATCAGAGAATTGTTGAGCAAAGCTTTGGAGTGGTTCAAGTTCAAACAGAGATGTAGCTTCAGATATCCTAGGGCACCAACCTCCTACAAGACCCTATATCACCCTTGCATCCTCTGCTCTAAACAAACCCCAACTTCCTCGACCCAATTCCCATGTCGCCTTCCTCCCAAATAGAACAAAACCACCAAGCAAGCTTCGCTGCTACACAACCAAAACCCCTTGGCTTTCTCACAATCCTTCACCTCTATCCTCTTCCCCTCAACTCTGTGCTTCTCTCTTCTGGCTTTCAAGCATCCCCTCTTCTTCCACTCACACATGCAAGAGTTCTTTCTTCTTTAAGATGGGGCTTACAATGGCTAGTTCTATTATAGAAGGTGGCCATGCAACAGTCCCTATTTCCTAAGGTTCTGCACATACTCCATGATTTATTCTTATTCTTGGGTTTGGGCATTCATGCTCAACCACATGCTGGCTCACCAAAATAATCCTGAAAGAAAAGTACATCTAGGTCCCAAGAAGTATCTGCTGCATCAACTGGAACATCTGCATTAGTAGGCAGGTTGGTATCCAACATTTTTGAATCTTTCCGAACTGTCATAGTTTTGCATCGTATGGTTTGAGCCTATAACCATTGACTCTTTTTGAATGCAACTGATCATCCAAGTCAGCAAGCTGATAAGTACCATTCTCATATATATGTACCACCTTGAAGGGACCTTCCCATTTAATTCGGAACTTGGTCTTGAAGGTATCATCCAATTTGTTGTTGTACCCGATAACCAAATCTCCTTCTTTAATACCTTTGTCCTTAATTGTCTGATTGAAGTGCTTAGCTCTTTGATTGCTTAACTGAATATAGTGGTCCAAAGCTTCCTCTCTAGGTAATTGTAGCTCTTGAAGATCCATCAGCCTTGCTTCATACTCACTTTCTTGATGCTTCAGAAGAAATTGTAAACTGGGAATCTCAACTTCAATAGGCATCATGGCCTCTTTCCCAAAAACAAGATGATAAGGTGAAAACTCAGTAGTTGATCTAACAGCTGTCCTATAAGCCCATAGAGCTAAGGAAACATGCAAATCTCATTGCTTGGTATGTTCCTTCAGACACTTAGTTAGCATAGTGCACAGCTTTCCATTAAATCTCTCTACTAGCCCATTGCGCTGAGGATAATAAGGAGTGGAGTACCTCTGGGTAATATGTAATTTCTGCATCAGCTCTTGTACAACCTCTCCTCTGAATCGAGGCCCGTGATCTGTTAGTAGCTCCAAAGGCATGCCAAATCTGGCATATATTTCTTTAAATACAAATTTGGCCACATCTTTAGCATTTATATTCTTTACACATCTAGCTTTAGTCCATCTTGTCAGGTAATCTACTCCAGTTAATATGTAGGTCTTACCTCTAGCAGTAGCGGCCAGAGGACCAATTGCATCCAATCCCCACTTTTCACAAAAGCTCCATATGATACAATACTCTTCGTCAACTCATATTGTAAAACCATTCTGCCTTGTTTTTGAAAGGGCTCACAGCTCGTGCCCCAATGATACAAGTCTCTTCTCAAACTAGGCCAAACATACCCGACTGTCAAAATCTTCCTCAGTGTCAGCTTCAGGACAAAAGTCCTCCACATACACCTTCATGGTAGGAGGCCAAAATGGCAAAGGTCTCCTCCCTACTAGGAACTCTCCTTAGGATCAAGTCCTTGCCTTTCATGTACAATTGATCATTCAAAATAATGTACTGCAAAGCTTTCCTTATGAAACCATATTTCTGCTTCTTGGATAGATTTGAAGGTGCATGACCTATGTGTAAAAAATCTTCAATTTTCCGTAAGTTCTCTTCCAACATAGCTGGGATGGGAAACAATGATGGCATACACATCCAACGCAACCCCCCTTTTGCTAATGCATCTACAACTTGATTTAGCTCCCTCTTCACATGCCGAATCTGCACTTCTTGGAATTTGTACAACATCCTCTTTATCTGAAAATCTCATTCCTTCAGTTTGGGATTCTTGGCCTTCCAAACTGCTTGAAGCTACCTAATGACCAACAAGCTATCCCCTTTGATGATAAGCCTTCTGATTCCCTTCTTAATGCATTGCTAAAGTCCATACTCCAAAGTGGCATGCTTAGCTTCATTGCTAGTCTTCACCTGCATCCTAATCCCTTCTTTAAATACTTCTTTACCCTATGGATCCAATAAGATTATACCTCCACTTGCCACTCCTGAGCTCCTCTTGAAAGGCCCATCAAAGAACAAAGTAAAAGCATCTGACAGCCTTGTTTCTAGCATCAAAAGAAACTGTAAACTGGGAATCTCAACTTCAATAGGCATCATGGCCTCTTTCCCAAAAACAAGATGATAAGGTGAAAACTCAATAGTTGATCTAAGTGCTGTCCTATAAGTCCACAGAGCCGAGGAAACATGCAAATCCCATTGCTTGGGAAGTTCCGTCAGACACTTAGTTAGCATAGTGCATAGCTCTCCATTAAAACTCTCTACTAGCCCATTGCACTGAGGATAATAAGGAGTGGAGTACCTATGGGTAATATGTAATTTCTGCATCAGCTCTTGTACAACCTCTCCTTTGAATCCAGGCCCGTGATCTGTTAGCAACGCCAAAGGCATGCCAAATTTGGCATATATGTCTTTGAATACAAATTTGGCCACCTCTTTAGCATTTATGTTCTTCACACATCTGGCTTCAGCCCATCTTGTCAGGTAGTCTACTCCAGTCAATATGTAGGTCTTACCTCTAGCAGTAGTGGCCAGAGGACCAATTGCATCCAATCCCCACTTTTCAAAAGCTCCATATGATACAGTACTCTTCATCAAATCATATTGTAAAACCCTTCTGCCTTGTTTCTGAAAGGGCTCACAGCTCCTGCCCCCCAGTGATATACATCTCTTCTCAAACTAGGCCAAACATACCTGGCTGTCAAAATCTTCCTCAGTGTCAGCTTCAGGGAAAAATGTCTTCCAAAAACACCTTCATGGCAGGAGGCCAAAATGGCAAAGATCTCCTCCCTACTAGGAACTCTCTTCAGGATCAAGTCCTTGCCTTTCATGTACAATTGATCATTCAAAATAATGTACTGCAAAGCTTTCCTTTATGAAACCATATTTCTGCTTCTTGGATAGATTTGAAGGTGCATGACCTATGTGTAAAAAATCTTCAATTTCCTGTAAATTATGTCTTTCAACATAGGTGGGATGGGAAACAGTGATGGCATACACATCCAACCCAACCCCCTTTTTGCTAATGCATCTACAAACTGATTTAGCTCTCTCTTCACATGCCAAATTTGCACTTCCTGGAATTTGTACAACATCCTCTTTATCTGAAAATTTCATTCATTCAATTTGGGATTCTTGGCCTTCCAAACTGCTTGAAGCTGCCTAATGACCAACGAGTTATCCCCTTTGATGATAATCCTTCTGATTCCCTTCTTAATGTATTGCTGAAGCCCATACTCCAAAGTGGCATACTTAGCTTCATTTGTTGGTCTTCGCCTGCAACCTAATCCCTTCTTTAAATACTTCTTTACCCTGTGGATCCAATAAGACTATACCTCCACTTGCCACTCCTGAGCTCCTCTTGAAAGCCCCATCAAAGAATTGAGTAAAAGCATTTGACATCCTTATTTCTAGATCCGTCCATCTAGTTTCTTCTCTACCACTGTTTTCTCCTTCAACACCATAGGATTCTGCTCGGGGTGATGCTCTCCCCCTGCCTCTAGGTATGAATCTTCCTTGAGATGAAAAGTCTCCTCTGCCTCCATTATGGCCATAGCCTTGGGCATCTCTACCTCATCCTAGTCCAACTCCGTCTCGCGGCCTTGATTTCCTCCATGGCCTCAAGTGTGATAGAATAATTGGTCCCTGTTTGCACCACTACTATCTCCCATATCAAGCTTCACCTGCTCAGTCATGCATAATGCCACCAACTCCTCGAAGTCAGGCATTTCTCCTCTCATACAAATCGACATATCCAAGGACTTATAATGAGGACCGAGTCCATTAAGTCTTCTACACTGCAATTGATCTCATGGCTAAGTCTTCTCTAATTTTTCGTATCTCAGAAACATAGTCGGTAATGCTCCGATTATCGTGCCACATACCATGCAATCTCTACTTTAATTGTATCTTCCTTGCTTCTCTACTCGTGCTATATAGTTTTGTGATTATATCCCATGCTTCTTTTGGAGTTGGCACGTTCTTTAGATGTGGGATCAAGATCTCTGACACACACAATGATATCCAATGCAATACTTTTTGTGACTTCTCGACCAATGATTTGCAATCCTGCACCTCATCTTCCTTCAGCTCTTCACTCAATTCTGGTCATTTTTCATCTCCCGTGTGGTCCTAAATGCCTTTTCTTATCAAGACATTCAGTAATGCCCGCTTTAGCCTTTTCATTAGGGGTTTTCTTAGGTTCTTTATCTTTCTTGCCCCTGAATTGGAGCTATTACTGTCGTCCTTTTTAGAAGCATTTTTCCCTGTCTGTGCAGCTGATTGCTGCTCTACTGGGGTTTGGTACTGGATGGAGATGACTGCTTGGGCTTGCCCCCATTGAGCTTTATTTCTTCATTCTGAGAGCGAGAGTCAAAGCCCGGTCATATGTGCTTGGTTCAAAGTTACGAACTGTGAACCGAATGTTAGAGTCCAATCCACGAATGAATTGCTCCATCTTAGCCTGCTCAGATAACCCTAACTGATGTGCTAAAGTAATAACCTTACCGAAAAACTAAAGCACTGGGGATCCGTTCTGAGTCCACAGAACTCGTCTTTCAAACCGGTCATGTATTGGGGCGAGAGAAATCTGGTCTTCAGGTCATGGACAAAGATGTCCCAGTCAAAGGCTGTGACACCTGTGGCCTGGTCTGTATGAATACTAGACCAATGCTGCCACCAAGTGATTGCCTCACCAATGAGATGGGGAGCCGCTAAGTGGACTTTATCTTGTGGGTATGTGATCCTAGCTAACGGAAAATGAGCATTAAACTGATGAATAAATTGATTAACTGATGAATGATCACACTTACCCCATCATACTTACTGAAGTTCGGTTGGCTGCGAATGACGGTGGTTGATGCTGCTGCGGACTGCTGGCCGGTGACACCTATGACTGGGGAGACTGAGGAGAGCTGTTGATACCTCAATTGTATGGCCTCCTTTCCCCGTTGGTGCTCGAGTAACATACGTTCTCGATCAAGCTATTCCCGAGCGGGCGAGTTCAGCCTGACGCCGGTCTTCGTCGATCTTGCGTTGGGCTTCCTCATAGTTCCATCTTTCTACTTTTTCTCTTTTCCTTCGGGTCTCATGTTGCATTTTTTTTGCCCTTCCACTATGTTTTGATGCATGAGCATATGCGTGGCAGCATGCGCATATTGAAGAGCGATCCTTCACTTCGTACCCTCGCTTGGTTTTGGCGCACAAGCTTTTTTTTTGTAGGCAAGAAGCTAGCATCAAGGCGCCACACTCAAGTATGTGTGGGACTAACTATGTGAAATATGTACCAAACATGATACATCGGCGAAGAGAGTAGAAGCTTGGTAACAACACTTGTAGAATATCAGCCAATGTAGCTCTAGTATTGTCCACCACCATACAAGTAAATTGGAATTGTTGCAATTCCACCATCCACTTGCACAATCTCTTGGTAGGAATGTCAGACTGGATCACATGAGGAAGCAGAGAATAATGGGTCAGAATGGTAAATAGCTTTGGCACTAGATAGGACCTAAATTTTCTAAGAGCAAATACAACAGCCACCATCACCTGCTTAGCCTCAAGAATATGTCCTCTCCCCTTGTGTCTTAGTTCTGTTGAAATGAGTGATGCAAAAGTACCAAGTCACCTAGCTAAGTTATGCCACATGAGCTATCATAGCTTTGTTGTACTCTCCTCATATAAAAGAGGACCATTTTCAAGCAAAGAAAAATGTGGCAAGCTCTCAAGCCTCTCTATGAATACAAGTCTCAATCTTGTAACCTAATTGTGGTTGAGTCTTAAGCTAAATTAGCTTAGTTCATTCATTGTGTTTGTTATTTAGTATCACCCACCCTAGATTAGCTTAGCACTAATCACATGTTAATAAGATTAAGATTAATATCTAATTAGATAGTTGATTGTCATTAGAGAGCTTGATCCATGAATCTCAATATGGTATTAGAGCCTGGTTTAAGTTTCCCATTAGCTTAGGTCTAGCCTTCTCTAATCACTCTTTCACTTAATCTCATCATTACTCATCTTCCTTCTTCACTAATCTTACCTTATCTACTCACCTCATTTGTGGCTCCAAATTGCCAAGCTTGGCAGTGCCTACTCCATTATCTATTTCCAAATTCCTCTTGCAAGGAGATTCCTTAGCTCATTGCCAAGAGGTGTACCAAAGGAATTAGAAATCTTTTCATTCCTCAGCTCCAATTTTGCTAAACGGTCGGTCGCCAATGATTCGTCTCATTTGCCGTCTGTGAGCAGAACTAGACCAAGCCCTTCTAGGGTTATTTAGTACTTGGTACAAGCTTCTTATATTCCAAATCTTAGGCCAAACCATGCAGTATACGAGCCGGTAATAAGCGAAAAAAACTAAGGTAAAGCAAAAAGTCCCATTAAAAGCACTACCAATGTGTTCAATTTCATCCTCCACCTTTTAGCTCTGTTAATCACAGTGATTAATACTTAATCATTGTCATTGGCAATCATTTAGCAGAAATTGAGCTTAATCAAAGGCAAAATTAAAAAATTAGAGTGCTATTCCATTATGGTAAACTCTTTCTTGCATTCTCAACCACTTGCATTGCTCAAACTTAAGTGATTCTTTCACCGCTTGAGTTTATCTCTAGCATATAGTTCGCAAATCACTTGTAAAAGGATTAGACACTGCCTGAGCAATAAAATCAAGGCTCAAGGTAAGACCCCCTTCTCATCACCCATGAAGCATATAGAAGTCGTCTCAAGATTTAATGGTGATGGTTTTTTCACATGGCAAAGCAAGGCCATGTACTTGCTTATGCGTAAGAGGCTCTGGCACCTTATTGTGAAGATGAACAAGTGGAGGTTGAGCCACTTCAAAACAACAAAGCATTGGGTCTTATCGCTCAAAATGTTGATGACAATGTGATTAGTCACATTGGTGGCATCAAGGATGCCAAGTTGGCATGGCAGGAACTCTACAAGATTTTTGGCACCGACTCAAAGAGCTCAAAGATTAACCTTCTCATACAGTTTTACAAGTTTGACAAGAAGGAGACCGAGACCATGACACAACACATCAGTAAATTCAAAGGTATCAAGCAGCAACTTAGTGCATTAAAGAAAGTCATTAAGGAAGATGAATCTATTGCCGTATTGTTAAAAAGTGTTGACAAAGAACCTTATGAATCACTTGTTGTTTGCTACACTTAAAAATGTGCCCAACACTAAAATTCAAGATATAGAATTATCTCTACTTGAACATGAATCAAAATTCAAGGATAAAAAATCATTCAAATCACATTCAAGTGAGCAAGCACTGTATACAAAGGTGGGAGATTTCAAAGGACAAATCAATCAACATCTCAACTTCCAAGATGCTATCACTGCGAAAACCTTGGTCAATGAATGTTGTAATAAAGATAAACCAAAGCTTGTTTGTGACTATTGTGGAAAAATTGGCCACCTAGAAGAAGATTGCTATCACAAAAAGAAGCAGGAAAACTACATCGTTGCCAAAGCTTCCCCAGCTGAAGACGTGCTCTTCTAGAGAAAGAACCATTGTACTTTTCACCTCTCTTGTCTCTACAAAAAGTGTGATGTAATCAGCCTTTGAGGCCATCAAGGGGGAGGGGGGGAGGGGTGTTGAAATGAGTGATACTAGAGTGCCAAGTTATCCCACATGAGCTATCATAGCTTTGTTGTACTCTCCTCATATAAAAGAGGAGCATTTTCAAGCAATGAAAAATGTAGTAAGCTCTCAAGCCTCTCTATGAGTACAAGTCTCAATCTTGTAACCTAATTGTGCTTGAGTCTTAAGCTAAATTAGCTTAGTTCATTCATTATGTTTGTTATTAGGTATCACCCACCCTAGCTTAGCTTAGCACTAATAACATGTTAATTAGATTAGGATTAGGATCTAATTAGATAGTTTATTATCATTAGGGAGCTTGATCCGTGAGTTTCGTCAAGTTCTGCTAACAAAATACACAGGCCTCATATAAGAGCATTCCTTCCCCTGCTGCACTACACCCACACACTTGGTTTTAAAAAAAACTCTCTGCGCTCCACTTAGGAAGCATAACCACTGGTAAAGTACTCAAGATCTCTTTCACTTGCATAAAGGCCTCTTCCTCCTTGTCTTGCCAGCTAAAAGGATCCCTTTGGGATGCTTGCTGTAATGGATATAAAGCTTGGGACAACAGAAAAATGAACCTGGCAAGATATCTTACCTTATGTGAGTAAAAGTATTACATTCCCGTAACGCCGCTACGGGCATTACCACAAGAGGGGACGGCCTCTGGCTCACCACCCAGCCATAGAGGAAGAATGAGGATTGCCCCTCATCCCCCAGGCTATATAGTGTGTGGCCTGCCGTCCACACTAGCCTGGCCGCCCATGACTCCGCATGGGCGTCCTCTCCCACTGAACCCCGGACATGGCCATCCGGTCTGCCGTCGGTCACAGGCATTACAGCCTACGTGACATTACCCCCCCCTTAAGAAGAGTTTTCGTCCTCGAAAACAAGCTGGGGAAACCTTTTGGAAATTGCACTACGGCGTTCCCAGGTTGCTACTCCTCATCCCTATCTGTCCATTTAACAAGTACCTCCTGGTACACTTTATGTCGGGTTTGTCTGTCACGATACTATAGAATCTCTTCAGATTCATGTGGTATCTTTGGTGGCTCTATCAAGTCCACCAAATCTCTGGAGAAACTGCATTCTCTAACCCGTGAACTGATTTCTTCAGTTTACTGACATGGAAGACAGGATGGACTTGAGAACTCTCCGGTAACTCAAGTTTATATGCTACGTCCCCAATCTTCTTAAGGATTTTAAAAGGACCACAATATCTCGGAGAAAGTTTATCACCCGTTTTCATGGTTTCTGACTGCGCAGGAACCTTGAGGAATACAAAGTCACCTTCTGCAAAGGTCACCTTTCTTCGTCCTTTATCCGCATAAGTTTTAGCGCGATCCTGAGCGCTACGGATGCTCTCGCGTGCAGCTTTGAGCATATCATTCATATCTTCAAGGAAATCCTTGACAGATTGAATCTTCTCCTTTTCTAGGCCTACAGCCATCGGAGATCTCGGCTGGAATCCATACATTAACATGAATGGTGTAAATCCAGTCGTCGCTGAATGTTTGGAGTTGTTATAGGCAAACTCCAATAAGGGCAAGTACTCTTCCCAATTAGATTGCTTCTTACTGACATAAGAACGCAACATATCCTTGAGTATTTGGTTAACCCTTTTTGTTTGACCATCAGACTACGGATGATCTACCGTACTCATACTCAGAGTAGTATCCAACTTTTTGAAGATTTCCCTCCAAAAATGACTGTTGAACTTTCTATCTCTATCCGACACTATATCTGCGGACAGGCCATATAGCTTGTAGAGATGTTCAATAAAGAGTTTTGCCAACTCTGGCGTTTTTACAGTTTTTCTTCGTGGCAATAAACTTTGCCATTTTAGTTAAACTGTCCACTACCACCCACACCGAGTCATTCCTTCGACTCGTCTTGGGTAAACTGGTAATGAAATCCATGGAAATGCTTTCCCATTTCCCTTGAGGAATCTCTAGCGGATGGAGTAGTCCTCCAACTTTAAGATGTTCATGTTTATTGACCTGGCACTTACTGCATTTCAGCACATAAGTCTGGACGTTCTTAAACAAACTAGGCCAATAAAAGTGTCTTTTTACATAGGTCTTCGAATCCCAGGGTGACCCGCACTTGGACTATCAAAACTATACCCCGAAGGCTCGGCTAGCCTCTCCGGACTAACCTTGCCTCGTTACCCGTCGCACCTACGGCCAATCTCTCCGGACTAGCATTATGTGCCGGCGAGGAAGGTGGGCGCGGCTGTGACAAAGTACGTACGCGTACAGCACGCCAGACCTCTGTAAATACAAGATCATGCTCACACAAGCCATGATTTGGTATTTCAACCAAAACCTTAAGGCAAATTTCATGCCTTGATTTTGCATCATGTCATTAGCACAGAAGCTAATGTACTAGAGAGCACTCTAGTAGCGCAAGTTCTCAGATTGTGCTACTAGATATTTGTAGACTACGCTACCATGTTGCATTACCAACTTGTTAAAATTTCTCGTTGGAAAGCTCTACGGCCAATCTAATCATGCATCACAAGGATTAGTTCCAAAGCTGAGAGATACTTTTCTCTTAGAGTAACATCTTTGCACAAGCATATGCTCTAGAATCTTGTTGAGTTTCTAACTACCATCAGACTCCGGATGGTTAAACTCCACTCTAACTCAGAGTAAATGTAAGTTTTGAAAATTTCCATTCAAATATAACAATCAAACTTCCTATCTCTTATGCCATACTATATATGCGAGTAGACCATATAGTATGTGGAGATGTTTGATAAAGATTCTTGCACCACTACAGGTGTCTCGAGTTACATCCAATCACTTACAACTCTTTGTTGCTATTACCAGACACATCCCTTCAAGTATTGTCTGGACTCACACAACTATTGGAGTTTATGTGATATTTGAGGATATCCCTCCTTTCCCTCAAGAAAGGTTTTTGTCCTCAAGAACTCTACTCTCAAGCGGACTACGCGCTAGTGTCATAGGTCCAAGAACAAATCTAGACCGTGTTTAATATCATATGTTATATTCTTGAGTCCTTCCAAGAAACTTTTAAACATCTCGCAACGAAGATGTGGTATAGTGTCTACGCACATATGGTGGTACTATTGATAAACTGTTTTGCAACAGATCAGTGGTTTCACACTTGTAACAAAGTGCTTCGTTGTTGCATATTATTACCCTTCATAAACAGTTACACACTTATGAATTATTTGGGTGGGTTGTACCATCTATCAAGAAAAATTCCAAACTACTAATAACCACATTATCAATCCACAGATAATGACTGAGCTTGCTGCGAAGCCATAGGTTGCTAGATAATTGATGGTAATTACACAAGCCCAATGTCTCATTACATCATACATTCAATATAAATGCAAACATCACAGTACTTCGTGATGATGAACTTAGGAATTTCATCCTATCCCTGTTTGGTGTTGGTATGAAGTATAACTATGAGAACATTATTTGCTGCCTCCTCATTATAGCGGCAAAGCTACCTACCCATCACAGGTGGCAATCTCTACCAAGCTATAACCAATGACAAGCAAATAAACGAATACTCTTGTAAGAACTTCATAACCATATGTCACACCAAACTCATAATCACTACGGATTAAATGCCAGGGCTTGCAAAATTGAATGTTGTCTGATAGGTAGAGGGGATCATCAAACTACGGATGACCTTGACAACTCACTAGGACTAGTGATGTGTAACTTTTTAAGTTACTCCACTCTCCTTGCTTATTCCATACCATCGAACAAATCGGTCCCTCGATTTGAGCAATGTCAACATATTTATGAGTACCTATACTCATGGATTGTGGTTCGGTAATTTAAAATGTTGATCTAGAGTATCTTTCACTCGAGGATCTTAATTTTATTAGCAGCTATGTATTAGTAGTGAGTAACTACGTACCCACTGTCATTACACTAGTAGCTCCATACTAGTCTGTGAGTAACTCCGTACCTTGGTGTACCTCCCCCGAGTGGGAGTACCATATACAACCATCTATAACAAGATGCTTAAGTCACTTACTGCTAAGAAGTGACTACACAAATTGACCCCTCCATTGCACATTGCAGTATAATTTCTGGTATTACAACACGAATTTTTGGACATCCTTATCATAGAGGTCAATTTAAAAACTAGTGCATAGGTCTTGTGGAGTCTCGGCCGACCTAACCACACCACTGGTGACTTCCTACAAAAAATGTGGCGCCGAAGTCACCACCTATGTACTTTAACTCCGTAAAGTACATGGTCTTCATCTATCATCTATGGAAAGTTGTAAAACATTCCTACGATGGATATTTATCACCCTAAAATTATTGTGCACTATTTTAGTGTGAAGAGCTTTTTTCCTGGGTACCATGGTTCACCCCAAGCTCATCTTTTGCTAAATTCTCCGATTTAACAAAAGATATGTCTGCCTCCGAACATTCCAGTTCAGCCCAGACTTTGAGTTTACTTCTTAACACTCCGGTTAAGTCAAAACTCACCAGATACAGTAGGATTTACCACTAAGCTCTCCGGCTTAGCCTTCTATCCTAACTCAGCCCAAGTTTATGTACACTTCATATGTCGGATCCGATACTAACAACAACCAGGCTCATCTGGAGTGAGATACTACTCACTATTGCCATGTAAAACCTTATTATCTCCTAGAAATGCTCCACTCATTTCCCAGGTGTCATACGACTTATAGAGTTTACACGCACATGAACTTTGTAAGCAAAATAGCCTGTCATGCAATATTACAATTGCTTATGTAGGAAAGTAATATATTTCCCAAATTCATATGGTAGCATTTAAAATGTGATCACAATTGCACATTTATGTTGAACATAGGCAAGACTACGCTTGCAAAATGCTATAGGGCGTCCCCCATGCATGAAATTGTCCAACCAAACTAGTCTTACTGCTAACCTCTAGATTTAGATCACTCCGGAACTAAATCACTCTATTAGCACTAGCACACCATCATGGTCTTGCTACCTAGAGCTTCTCCGAACTCTGTAACTGGGTTTTATCCCAACTCATGGCTATATTTGTAATTGTCAAAGTTCAAATTTTATCTTGCACACTTTATCACTACGGACAAGTGTACATACAAACCTGCCAAAGAGTCAAGTTACATGCACAAGCCTTGGCGTCCCATTCCACCAAGACTACAATTGATTCAGTGAGAACTTGATGTCCCATACCATCAAATTACCACCAAACCAATTGATGTGACATATAAAAAGGCTCTTTCCCTCCTCGAAAGATTACCACAAACTCTCGAGCACTGGGATGTCAACGCATGGCAATAAAAAGAAGAGAAAACTAGCTAGTAAGTTTAAGAACAGTTCTCTTCGATTAAATTGTATAAGGGCATTGAGCATTACATCTCAAGATTATACCCCTTCAGATTTGTTTGTCACTACAAAACAAACACAAATTTGTCCGAACAAAACTTTAACTCTAGCAAGACGACGCTCGCAAAAGTGGAAATTGAAATCTGGCGAGGCTACGCTCCCAGAGTCTAACACTAGTCATGTCTAGAGAGTACGTTGCTAATGGGGTCATGTGATCAAGGCTACTAGCAACGCGACCTCAATCCCAGCTATCTTAAATGCCATTGACCAATTTTAGAAGTCATGACCATGGCAAGACTGCGCTTGCAAAAGTGTCTCTACGGACTACATTTGTTCGTCACAATGGACCACATCCAAGTAGACATTTTTCATTGGGTCTAAGCACATTGGAGCCACGAACTTCTTCTTGTGGACTTTCAACAAGAACAATGTGTCTGATCTGCTCTCATATTAGTTATGGTAAACCACATGGTTAAACCACTAACAGAGAGAATTTATATCATGTATTTATGTATTGTCAACGAATACTTCTCGAACTACGCGAGAACATTACCATCGATTTCCCTCTTGCCACCTTAAAAAAATTCTAGTGCACTACGGCACAATGTGGGTATGAGTGCACTTACGACGTGACACCAACATGTGCACGCTATGACATGACGTGTGTGCAAGACTGTCAATGGTTCAGCAGACATGGGCACGCTACGGCACCCTTAGACGTACGTGCACCGCACGAGCAAGTGCGTTACGCCACAAATGGCCAGGGTGCACTACGGCACGACTGTGCCACACTTCTCCCAAAGATATAACTCCAAGTGTTGGTGGGGGGTTAGTGTGCTACGGCACATATATTCGTCTACTACACCATGAATGCAAAGCATGTGCACTACGGCACGAATCATTTCGAGGTGCTACGGTCATAGACATGTTCACTAGGCACAACGGCCATAGAACGGCTCTCTCTCGAAGAACGCGGCACTACGGCCGTGGGTTTTGTCTCTCTCTTAGCACGCGGCGCTACGGCCGTGTGAGGTGGGTTTCTTTCGTGGAAAACGGGCACTTTTCACACGGCACGACGGCCGTGTTGGGTTTGTTTCGTGGAGTGTGCCGTTGTTTTTTTTTTTGTTTAAAAAAAATAAATAAAATAAAATAAAGTAACGGGCCGGGCCGGCCCTCGCCGCTTCGGGCGTGGCCGCCCGCCCGTGGGGAGTGTCCTTAGGGCCGAGTCTGGCCGCCGTCGTCGCTGGCTGACCGCCTGCTGGGCTGGCCGCCCGCTTCATTTTTAATAAATTAAAAATGAACAATTAAAATATATGTTTTTTTAAAATAAAATTATAAAAAATAAACGTGTTGGGCCGGCCCTCGTCGCTTCGGGCGTGCCCGCCCGCCCGCCCGCCCTTGGGAAGCCTCTGGGCATTACCACAAGAGGGGACGGCCTCTGGCTCACCACCCAGCCATAGAGGAAGAATGAGGATTGCCCCTCATCCCCCAGGCTATATAGTGTGTGGCCTGCCGTCCACACTAGCCTGGCCGCCCATGACTCCGCATGGGCGTCCTCTCCCACTGAACCCCGGACATGGCCATCCGGTCTGCCGTCGGTCACAGGCATTACAGCCTACGTGACAAAAAGTCAGTAATTGCTTCACATCTTAAGGAGCCTCCAATAAAAGCAAAGCTTTCAATTTTTCAGGATCAGCTTTAATCCCATTTTTAGAAACCACATGACCGAGAAGAGTCACCTTGGCTTGATCCAAACGACACTTATCTGGATTCAACCACCCAAATCATCAAGTCTCTTTAGAGCCAACTGTAGTTTCTCACAATGGATCCATCTGCCACCCACTGTAGATACAAAAGTCATCAATAAACACTTTGATGAAGGACCCCAAATAGGACTCAAACACCAGATTCATAAACCTCTGAAAGGGCATAACTTTGTAAGCAAAACACTCCTATGGGGTAATGAAAGTGGTTTTCCTCTCATCCTCTGGAGAAATTGAGATCTGAAATATCCTGAATATCCATCACACACACTGTATCTTTCATGTCCACTAGCCACACTATCCAGAATCTCATCCTGGAAAGACAGTGGGTAATGATCTCTTTTAGTTACAGCATTCAGGGGCTTAAAATCAACACATACCCTCCATTTACCATTCTTCTTTGGAGTGATGACCACTGGAGAAGCCCACTCAAAGTTATCCATTGGGAATATAAACCCTGATTTTCAACAATTTATCCACTTCCTCTTTCAACACTTGCTGTTGTATGATTTCCAATCTTCTCAACCTCTGTACAACTAGCTTAGCCTCTGGCTTCAACTGGATCTAATGCTGCACTGCAGACACTCCCCTAACCTATGTATAAGAAGAGATGAACAGGTCTAGAAATTTCTGTAACATACCTATATACTCGCTTCTCTCTACCTCAGTCAGATCCATGGCCAACATCTTTTGCAAAACTTCTTTCCCACTTGGCTGTACTTTAATTTCAAACTTCAGCTTCTTCCCTTCCTCAACACATAGCTATATAGACATACACATAAGGTGAGAATCAGGCTTCAATAGTTGGACCTCTTCCCCATCATCTTTTGAGCTGACTTCCTTTGTTTCTGAATCCTCTATAGTAGGACTGGTTTCCTCATCTTCCTCTTTTGATGTACTATTATCATGAATTAGCTCCTTTCCCTTAGCCATATCATATCTAACTTGTCTTCTTATTATTACAGGCTGGTCCATGTTGAGATGTCAAGCTCAACATGAGTTGACACTCACGAGGCGCCTGCATGAACATTCGACATTTACATCACTGGCGGGTTTGGTAGCTGGCACACCGGCGTATCTTCGCCAGAGATTCTCCAGCAGGACTACACCGACTAGTCCACACCTACCCACTCTACTTAGCGTGTTCACATTATGGACCGCTTGTATATACTCTATTATGTGTGTTAGTTACTTTATCTTCTTTTTGTAGACCTCTTTTGTTGTGTGAAGAAGAAGAAGAATTTTCAGCCTCTCACCTTGTGTGTTCTCTTCTAGAGTTTGTGTGAGTGTGTGTGTGCTTGCAAGGGCTCAAGCTGTCTTCTCCCCCTGCATCTTTTCATGGTATCAGAGCAGCCTCGTTCATGCTAAGGGCTGAGCAGCAAGTAAGAGAAGCACAGGAAGCGGTACGAGGGTAAGAGCTTCATCTAATCTTCCCCCTTTGTGTTGGCTACTACACCCTTGTTGGGAGCTCCTCGGGAGGCACCGACAAACGAACTCATTTGAGGAGCTTTCTTTGAGGGGGAGAAGAGCTGCAGGTTAACTATATTGTCCGTTGGACTAAAATTTTTTAGGCCGAATACGCGTCGCACGTCTAGGCCTCCGTTTTTCAGTTCGCAAAAGCGTTCACGCACTGCGGGGTAAGTTTCGACTCTCTACAGAACTCTGTTTTTGGAACTGCAAGAAGGGCGATTGGTTGTGTAGACACTGTGTGTACTGCAAAGAGGTCTTAAAGTGTCCATTAGGTGTATGTATGCAAATTGAGGTCACTGGTTGTGACAGTTTGGGTGCAGTATAGTACCGCTGTGTAGAGAATACATCAGTTTGTGTGCAGGTTAAACAAGAGTGCTATTTTTGGTAAATTTGTGTTGTAGACAAGATGTCAAATGATGTCAAATTTGTGTTGTAGACAAGATGTCAAATGATGGAATAAACCAGATTGTTGTAGAGAAGCTTGACAAGAACAACTTCCATGCTTGGAGGTTTAGATTGATAAATTTTCTAATGGAAAAAGGTTATTGGGACTATATTGAAGGTGAACATGTGGAGGCACCAGAGATACCAGAGATTAATCCAATTGCTGCTGCAGATGTAAAAGAATTCAAGGATTGGAATCAAGGAGAGCAAGGAAAGTTATGTATTGGTTTTCTATTAGTATAAAGGACACCATGATTGGGCATATACAGGATGCCAAGTCACCTAAGGAGACATGGCATACCTTGGTGAAGACCTTCGTGAAGCTGTAAAATCAACACCAAGGTACGAAAGATTCAGTTGAAGAATGAGCTTCATATTGTGGAGAAGAAAAATATGTATGTGAATGATTATGCCTTGAAGATCAAGGACATTGTGAAATCCCTTACATTAATTGGTGTTTTTGTTGATGATGATGATAAGGTAAAAGTGTGTCGACGTGGTCTCGGGCCACAATACAACGCATTCAAGACGTCTATTCAAACTCGGGAGAACATTCCCAACTTCACAGATTTAGTGTCAATGCTGATCATTGAAGAGAAGAATCTGAGTGAAGATCAACAGTCTTCATAAAACAAAAACAATTCAGAGAAGCGTGCCTTCTACACAAGTGCAGGCAAGTGATGAGGTAGAGGTCGTGGACGTGGCCAAGGTTCTCTCTACCGTGCAATATAGTGCTCATAGAGTACTACCGATCAACAAATGTGTTAAGAAACACAATGTCAATCCGAGGACTCGACCCGATTAGTGCATGAAGGCTTATCCCATGAGGGAGAGTTCACATACACAAACCACCACTTGACGATTCAACCATTCAACACCTCAATCAATCTCTCAATCCCTTAAATCCACTACACTAATCAAGACAACAAGCAATGCATAGCAATCTCTTAATCCCATTCAAACATTGATTAAATCTTAGCTTTCCCTAATGCCTGTAAATCCATAAGCGTGCATCTACTAACCCACAAGCTTAAGCAAGCAGAGAATGTAACATTCACAAACCCACAAGCTCATAGAGAGAGTCTATCCATGAATAACTCATTGCATCAATGAAGACTATACACACACACTACAAGCATGCAGCATACACAAGAGAAAGAAAGAAGCATTCAACTAATCATAGATTAATCTACTTCAATGATGCTAAAACAGATTAAGAGAATGAAGTGGATCTATACTCATTGGAGCTTCATGCTCATTAGAGTACAATAGAGAGAGAGTTAGAGAGCTGCCATAGCTTGAGAGCTCAAGAGCTTCACTCAATAGCTTATGAGAATGGCAAAAAACGTCCACTTTCTTTAGCTAACATCTCTTTTGTAGAGATGTCACTAACCCTAACCCTAGGCCTCTTTCACACATGGGCGGACAACCCCATAAGTGAGCCTTGCTTAATACACTTAGAACTCTCATTTAGAACCCACATTGGCCTAAAACGATTTACATTGCACTTTGGCACAAAAATATGGAAAAATTATGTGCGTCTTTATGTTCCCATGGCTACAATCCCGCTCTCTCGCGTTAATTGCTTCCGGCCTCCTTCCATAATCCGTGTTCCCGTGAGTGTTCCCGTGGAACATTCCCCCTTCCTAAATCGCGCACGTCCTCGGGCGCGGTAGAAACAAAAAGCTGCAAAAAACAATGGAAGACAAGTAAAGCCTTTTATTGAAAAAAAACTAGCAATTACAATCTCACACGTGAGCATGCAAGTGAAAGGCCGATTAGAGTTTTAAAGAGTGCTAAAAGAAGTGAGTAAAGACTAGTCAAAGTGAGACTAAGTGGTAGATATTGCTATGCAAAGGCAAGTGTGCTTGTACACCACAGGTTATGACCGCAGTCTCAATGTCCTACAAGTATTTAAGTTATTCCTAAGTGGCAACCCTACTCCTAAATATGAGCAATGGTGATTGGACCTTTTTTTCTTTCTTTCTTTCTCTTTTTTTTTTTTTGGTGTGTGTGTAAAGATAAATAAAGAGGAAGGTTCCATCCCAATGAGACCCAAGCAATGGCCAAGAGACCTCCGCCAAGAGAATCTAAAGGCCGCTAAGTATCTCAAGGGCGACAGACCCTTTTCTTTCTTTTTGACATAAAGAGTACCCCATGAAGATGAGGGCATCGATCTCAAGGGCCCATAATGTATCCCAGAGTCCTTCCAACATCTATCAAGGCGATAGAGTCCTTGAAGGTCTTCTTCTGAATCTTTTAGACGTCAGTGTTCACCCCATGGAAACCAAGGCATCGGCCCCAAGGTGCTAAGACAACCCAAGGTCCTACCAAGCATTCCACATGGCTGTAGACACGTCATGTCTCGATTCACTTGTATATATTTTTTAGGGCATGATTTTCATAATTTTTTTATTAATTCTAGCACCTAGCCCATTCCTAAGAGGTAGCTACCACTAAAGATAACTAGTCTACTTTGAGAGCATAAGAACTTGGCATACTCTGTTGGCATATATCCTACACCGTCTTCAAATAGAAATACCTTCTACTAAGTCCTCTAAGAATCTAGAAATCACTCACCACATTTTAACAACTAATTTAAAACTTAAACCAGCCAACTGTGTGTGAACATGCAAACAATATATGCAAAATTGAAAAGCACATAAAGAACAAAAGATTATGATTTGAATACACCTGTTGTAGTGCTCTCGTTGATGTTGTGCGTTTGCATTGATGCATTGCTGATGTTGTGCAGATTGCTTCTCTTTGCTCTTTGTAGGCATTGCATGTCTCCCCCCTTCCTAATTTGTGTGTACGGTAGGTGGACTATTGGGGCGTGTTTGTATGCTCTTGTTTAGTTGAGATCTCTACAAAATGTCTTATTAACAAACAAGAAAAGAAAAGAATAAAATTTGTTATTGGTGCCAATCACCGAATATAGCCGAGGGGAAAAACCAAATGGGAGAAAAGTGCCTTGGCTTGTTGATCTTATTGTGGAGTTAATAAGCTTACCCTTGCACTGGTGGTGGATCCATGTCCACTTCTGCTGGAAAGATGGTATCAATCACTTCATGATGCAAGGACAACCCTGTACAAAAACCGGCCTCTAGAGAAGGTGGTAGAGGAAGGAGTGCTTCCTCGCTAAAATATGGCATTAGTTCTATAGGAAGGTTAAGCAGACAATTCTGATTTTGGAACTACTCAATATAGGTACTCATAGTGATCCAAAATTGACATGTTGAGGCTAGGGAAAGGAGGGCTTGCAAGATAGGTGGTTGCAAGTCATTTATGCATGTATCCCTCCATTGTTGTGCTTGAACCTCCTTAAGTAATCTACGTTGATTTGGTCCTCTATCTAGTACTCTCACATCAAGAAGGTTATGGCATTGGGGTGTAATTCCCACAATTTGTTTCATTAAGCCCATGCCATATCGTCGAAAGTAAGTGGCATAGCCAGCAAATGTGTGAAGCTTCTCCTAATACGAGTCGTGCACACTCTTGACAATGTGGAAATGGATGATGCTGTTGATAGAATAAAGTGACAAAGTGATGCCCACAGCAATTTTCACCTAAGGGAGCATAAAAGTACCTAGAATGAGTTTGAAAAGGAGGAGCACTATAACCCCCGCAATGTTCAGGTTGAGTACTATCAGGGTCAATGCATGGTGGACATGTATCTCGCCAAGTATCCATCAGGAGGTATCTGGGCATAGAACAATGAAATTTAGAGACTTCAAACTTTATACATTCATATTCATCATTACAATCCCTATTAAAAACAATCTAGATAAGATCATCTCAAAAAGAACACAATCTTATAAAGGCATAAGGAACCACATTAGTAAAAGTGAGGCTATTCAAACACTGATCTACCAAAGAGCTTCAATTGTAGTGTTAATGCCTTACCTTTGGTTTTGTGTATGTCCTTTTTAAGAGATGGGAAGGATAGCAATTGTCGAGGAATTTGAGCAAGATAAGAGGATTTAGGCAGTGAAGTGCTAGAATCTATGCTCAAAGGAGACTCATGTAAAGTTGGATTTGTCTTAGGTACACAAGTTGATAGTGGAAGTGTGTAACAAGGAGAAGTTGGGACAACTGGTGATTCAATACATGTTTGGGGAAGGTCAACACAAGGAGATTTGTAGGTGCTATCACAACCACCTATCCTATCATAAAGAGGTTGTGTTGATTTCCTTTGCACCCACTGATATGAAAAACCAAGAGTGACTTTTGGAATCTTATTGATACACTCTTCTGGCTCTAGCAAACCATGGCATTTGGGAAGCCAAAGTGCTGTTGCACCCTCATAATAGCCTTGTGCTTTAAGAACATGCTTTGGGATCCAATGAGTAACAATCTGAGGTTTAGGCTTGGAAAAGATATGCTTTTTAGGAGTTTTAGCAACTAGGCTAGATGGTGCAAGTTTGTACGCATCTTTGGGTAGCCAAATTGACAATTCCTTCTTGCCTGGCCTTCTTTGAGCAGTGACTAGAGTAGTTGGAACATGCCAGCCATGGCCCTCACTTGAGGACTCATCGATTATCCACATCATTTGTTTTGGAGCTTGAAGAGTAGATGTTGAAAGTGGGTTGTGTAAGGTAGAACTACCACCCTTTTGACATGATAAAACTCGTGGAGCAACAGATCCCAAGATGCAATCAGAGTTAATTTGCAATTTGTATTGTCTATTCTTCCAATCTAATGAACAATTGGTAGCACTTAACCACGATCGAACGATCGACCAAGAACATCCTCTACCACTGCCTTGGACTTACTAGCCACATAAAAGGGAACTGACATCTGGTGATCCTGAATGGACATCATAATGACACATTTTTCCTCTATAGGGTTATCTTCACCTGAGAAGCTTCGTAAGTCAATAGGAATGTGCACAAGTGTTGGTTGTCCCAAGGCTATCCATGTGTCAAACGAGAGAACATTATAATCTGCACCAGAGTCAATTAAGGCAGAGACAAAGTAGGTAGTCTCATGAAGATGAAGACACACTTGAATATTGAAAGGATCGACATATTGTTCATTAGTAGCCAACCGTAAGGCCAACACAGAAGCCTTGCGACGCTCCTTGGCTTTTACAACTCTAGCTTTAGCCTCTTCTTGAGCCTAATGTTTAAGTAGGTCATGTGCTTCTTTTCGTGTGTGGGCAGCATTGTGTGGGTAGCATGCATTTGTTGAAGCATGGCTTCAGTTAATGGTTCATTGTATTTCTTGAGACGACTTCCATTAATGAAGTTAGGCATTTGCTCACCTTCTAGTGTCTCTAAACGCACTGCACCACTTGGAGTAAGCTCATTAATCACAAACGGTCCTAGGCCACGTTTCTTGAGCTTTCTCTTATGCTTCTTAAGTGTGTACAAGAGCACAAGGTCCCCTTTTTTGAATCGGCCAGTTGTTACATTTCTATCATACCATTGCTTTTGTCTCCTCTTCTCGGCATACATCCCCATTACTGCCAATAAGCGGGTCTCATCAAGCTTTTCCAATTCATCAATGCGTTGAGAAAGCTCATGACCAGTCCAGTCCAATCGTTTAGCAACTCGTAGAGTAGGTACAAGAAATTCAATGGGAAGAATTGCATCTAGCCCAAAAGCAAGCTCAAATGGGGTTGTGCCCACATATGTTTTATAGGCTGTTCTATATGCCCAAAGAACTGAGTGCAACTTTTGCTCCCAATCAGTCCTATGTCCCTCAACAATCTTTGTGAGTGCTGTGCAGAGAATCTTGTTAGTACTCTCAGCTTGACCATTGGTCTGGGGATGATATGGTGCAGAACGCTTGTGAATTACCAAAAATTCTTGAAGTAAAAACTCTATGACCTCATTCACAAAGTGCACACCTTGATCACTAACGATTTCAATAGATAAGCCATAGCGTGTAAACACGTACTCATACAGGAACTTGGCTGTGGTTCTGGCATCATTTTTAACTGTAACCTTTGCCTCTACCCAGTTGGTCAAATAGTCAGTTGACTATAATATATTCGGCATGCGTGTGACGAGCTGGAGGTTTAATGGGACCGACAAAATCAATACCCCATTTGGCAAAAGCACGTGTGCTTAACATAGGCCGCAATGGCATATTGTCCTTTGTGATGGGAGGTTTGGTCCTTTGACAATCGTCACAACATTTCACATATTCTTCGGCATCCATTTGTAAGGTTGGCCACCAAAGCCCAGTCCACCTAATCAACTTAGCTGTGGTATTGCCCGAAAAGTGCCCACCCCCAACACCTGCATGTGCATGAGTCAAGATTTTCAAGTAGTCAGCTTCACATACACACATGCGCAAGTTGCCATCCTTGCCCCTCTTGTAGAGTTGGTTTTCTATCAGCATATAGTTGGCCACTTCAATTTCAATAGCATGCTTTCGATGTTTAGGAATTGTTTGATCAGTATGACCATGCTTAAGATAGTCCACAATATACTTACTCCAACTTGGTGTAGTTGAAATTTGGAATAATGTGACATTATGAATTGGTTGTTGAATATGACATGAAGCACAGTTACGAACAAATTTTTCAGCATCCGCATGCATGGTAGGCCACCATTGCCCATCCTGAGTTATACATCGCACACAAGTAGTAGCTGATGCATGGATTCCACCAATACCCTCATGTGCCCATTCCAAGATCTCTTCATATTGGTCAGGGTTAGGTATAAGCCGCAACACTCCATCATTACCCTGACGATATAATCTCCCTGAGATTAACTTGAATGGTCGCCATAGGTCCACATTAGGACCCGCTAGTTGTATCTGCCCACTTGTCAAAATTTCTAAGATGGGTTCAGACCATTTAGGAGCTGTCTCTATAAGGAAAAGTGTTGAATCTAACATATCATCATCCACACCCACAGCAGCTTCTCCAGAGGTGATTTGAGACAAATGATCTGCCCTTAGATGAGTTGTTCCCTTTCGGACTGCCACTGCAAAATCAAACTCAAGAAGGATGACAAACCACCTCACAATCCTTCCAGTTGCACAAGGCTTATTCACCAAATATAGCAGTGCTTGATGGTCCACAAAAAATATAAATTTGTTTGCCAAAAGGTAATGGCAAAATTTTTTCACTGCATATATCATTGACAAACCTTCTCTTTCTGTTGTGGTATAATTCTTCTCAGCATTGTTCAACTGTCGACTAGCATATGAGATTGGGAAATCCTTATTATGTTCTCCCGATTGAGCCAAAATACATCCAATTGTAAAGTTTGAAGCATCAATATGGACATGAAAGATTTGATTCCAATCTGGTGCCCGTAAGATGGGTGCAGTCACTAATGCTTGCTTCAACTTTTCAAAGGATTCCTCACACTCGTCAGTCCAATTAAACTTTACAAGAAGAGCATATAATGGTCTGGCTAGGACAGCGTACATGTAGATGAATCGACAATAATAGCCACAATGTCCCATGAATATTTGTACCCCTTTAGGATTGATAGGCCGAGGTAATGAGACAATGACATCAATTTTATCCATATCTGTTGAATTCCCATTGCGAGAAACAATATGGCCCAAAATTTTCCCTTGTCTTACCATGAATTTGCACTTGTCAGGATTCAAGCATATACGATAAACTTGACACTTTTGAAACACAAGTCTGAGGTGTTCTATATGATCATCACGCTCTTGTGAGTGAACACATAAATCATCCATGAAGATCTCAAGAAATTGCCTAAGGTACTCCTCCTTGAATACATGACTCATTAACCGCTGAAAGGTTGCTGGTGCATTTGTTAGACCAAATGGCATAACACGATAGGCAAAGTTGCCATCTTCAGTAGCAAAGGCTGTCTTGTGTTGATCCTTTGGATCAATTGACACTTGATTGTAACCGGAGAATCCATCCAAGAGACTATGTGCCTTTTTCCCTGCAACTCGTTCCAAAACATGATCCGTGATTGAAAGTGGGTAATGATCACGTACAGTAGCTGCATTTACCTTCTACTCGAAGTTTTCCATTTTTCTTGGGCACCACTACAATAGGGGAGACCCATTCAGTGTGTTCAATCTCATAGATAAATTCTGCCTCTAGAGCTTGTCTATTTCTTCTTTTATCTTTTGTGCAAAATTCTCATTGTAAGTATAAGGACGTTGCTTGGAAGGCTTTGCATCCTCTCGCAATGGAATTGTATGCTGACATATACTTGGATCAACTCCTTTGAGGTCTTTATAACTCCAAGCAAAAACATCGCGATACTCCTTTATTGTTTGAATTAATAACTTCTCCTCATCTAAGACAAGTCTGTGGCAATCCACACATAGCGAGGCTCTTTTCCTGGCTCAGCGATATCAATTTTTTTTGCATCCTCTGGACCATCATATGAAACCCCTGGCATGCTTGGCTTTTGTCGCATGGGCTGTTGAAGAACAATCTTCCGATCTTGAAGAGTGTACTGTGTGAAGTTGGGGGGAACATTGAGACCTTGTTCTTGTCCACTTGAGTCATCACTAATTGAAGCCCATGCGGTTTTGAGCTCTCTTTTGTTGCAATCTTGCATCAGATTTTTTTGTTCGACCGTTATCTTTGCACTTCCGACACTATCTTTTGAATCGGTTTGAGACTTGAGTTTTGGTTTTGGTTTCTTTGTTTTTTTACGATTTTTGCTAACAGTTTTTAGCTTTTCTCCTGGTTGGAATCCATCTGATCGTTTTACTTGGTCTTTGATACTATCTTGTGCTTGGACATAGTATAGATATCCATTCTTTCCTGAGAAGTGAGGTGGTGGTCGAGAGTGTTCATTCTTAAACTCCTCGTCTTCTTTTTGTATTCTCTCACATCGTTCCCTCTCATCTTGTTTACGGATTCTCTTATGGCTCTTACAGCATTTACGTTTAGGTCGGCTTCGAGGGATATCTACTTGAACCTCCCTTCCTCTCAAGAGTAGGCGTGCCTTTCCTAGCTCTTCCTCGAGGATTGTCACATCATCATCCAAATCAGAGTCCCATCCATCTTCCTTATCAGCATCATAAGCAGATTCGAGTGTTAAATCCTCCACTGAGACTTCCTCTACATGCAGTGTTGTTGTGGATGCATCCCCATAGTACAAATCATCTAGAAGGTCACGTGGTTGTACCATTCGTATAGGAATAATGTCATATCCATCTGAGTCACAAAATTGAATTAGCTTAGGTAAAGCACATGTCGATAATGTTGCAAGGACATGACTCCAATCTTGTGGATCAATTAAGTGCTCAGGGAAGGGTTGTGGAATGTATGCCTCATCTGATACACTTTGATTACCCTTAAGTCTCTCAGTGTTGAAATCCCTACATGAGGCTCTACACATCCACAGATCTTCTCGCCCATCTGACAATGTAACTCTTGAGCCCTCAGATGAAGCAGAATCAAACTCATCTATTGGAGACCTTGTTACATCACGATATGAGTGATTCTTTAGGTTGACCCTTGTGATGACAGAATCATGTCGGAGGTACAAATAATTGTATCCCCAATCTTGAATCATTTGAAATTGTCGCATGAATGGTCTACCCAATATCACTTCATAGTTTGGATGCTTTCCAAAATCCACTACTGCAAATGTGTGCTCATATTCAATCCCACATGTGGTGACCAATATGTTCTCTAGCAGCCCAATGGGATGTTCTAAGCTTCCATCTGCTAGCTGCAAGCGCATCCTGGTACTCCTAATAGCTGGTTTGCCCCACTTTTTCCAAATGGACCTTGTCACAATACCCACTCCTGCACCACTATCAAGTATTGCAGTTGAAGCTACTTTTCGCACTTCTAATGGGAGGGTAGCATTTCCCTGATCGTCCTCACAAAATTTTCCTACTTTGTTGATAGGAACTGGCATAACATGCTTTGTCTCAGGGTGTATAGTACAATGATGGTGACCCTTTTGTAGCAATACCTGCTCTGACAAACATGTGGCAATATCATTCCACAACTCTGGACAAAGCTTTATCAAATCAAGCAAAGGTATGGTACAAGCCACTGGTGCTGACAAAATAGCTTGCACGATACCCATATCGATCTCCTTTGTCAACCTTCTATGCATGGAGGGTATCCTCAAGGTTTGAGAACAGTTCTCATATTCTCCCAAATAAGACGGTAAGGTTTTCATTGTATGCTTACTTCTAGGAGAAACAATTGTTTGAACTTCCTCCTGGATGCTTGGGCGTCTAAAGTTGTTTTCTGTGCCCTTGGTAAAATCCACCTCAGAGAATGGAGGTGAGATAATAGAGGACATATTCTCATTAAATTTCTCATGAACTGCTGCCCACATCTCATTTGCCATGTCCTCGTTAGCATCAATAACTTCATCATTGCATGGGAAGGCAAGACTAGGTGGCAGCAGAATGCCTTCTTTCAATGGGGTGTCAATTGGTGCAGACTTTTCGCTCTATGAGCTTGTGAGATCAGCTCACTTTTCATTTCCCAACTTGATGACACTTCTGGTATGGTTTCTAATGTTGGCTTAAGAGAGGTTGGGCCCCGAGGGATGGGTGGAGGTGGGCCCTCAAGTATTGATTGAGCTTCCCTAATGAGTTGCTGATGTACAGCTAGATTCATCTTCTCCTCACGAGGGTTTGGGTATTCTTGAAGCTTCTTGGGTAGCTCAGATAAAGCTGCAATGCGACTTCTATGAGCATCAATGATGGCATCTAGAGTCTCGTTCACCTTATCCACAAAAACAGAACCCCCAAAACTATCCTCGGTTGTACTAGCCTCATCTTGTTTAGTACTAGGCTCAGGTTGAGGTTGATACTCCTCATGCACTTCTTGGGATGTAAAAGCTTGATCCCTCATGTTTTGTTTAGAGACTTCTTGAGAACTACTGGATGCACTCTTAGTTTGCTTGTTGCGGTTCTTTTTCCTCCTAGTGGTCCTTTTTCTATTGGAACGTAGGGTCTTGTCCACTAGATTTGCCTTTGCATCCCTAGTTCGAGGTGTCTCATCAGTCTGCATTTCGGCATTTCGTGTCTGTGATCTAGTCATGACTCTAAGTGGCATGACATCCTCATTCTCTGATATGAAGGTGGCGATGGAACTCTCTACAAAGTTGAGTGAGACCTTTGGTTGAGAGGTGCCTTCCTCATGTGGTTTCAGCAAACAATCCTTTGGAAAGTGTTCTACACAACACCCTAGACAATATCTTTCAATTGGTGGAAACTGTGGTACTGTTGTATTGGATCGAGCTACTTGCCTTGGGCGATGTGGACAATCACGAGCCCAATGGGGTTCTCACTACAAGACAATGCTGCCATACACGCGTTTCATACACGCGATAAATTACGAACGCGTGTATGGTCGCGCCTGTATTTGAATAGAATCGGGCGCGTGTATTTTTGCATTTAAATTCGCGTGTATGTATGCATTAATCAACGCGTGTATAAACGCGTCTATATACACGCAGTAATACACGCACCTATACACGATAATATTCACGGGGTAATACTCGCTATTATACACGGATAAATACACGCTACTATACACGGATTAATACACGCATGGCAGAGAAAAACTGAAAAAAAACTGAATTCCTTTACAAAATTAAAAACTATTTTCCTTAAACCATCTCATAGTACATTACAGTATACATCATTACACAATCCCACTACATGCATTTACAACAATGAAATATATTCAAAAATAAATCATATTGCATATGAGATGATGGAAATGTCATCAATTTAGAACATACAGTGACGGATTGGTTAGGGTTCGATCTCATCTTCAATAAGATCCATCCTTGCCAAACGATCAACATCAATATCCATTTGATCAATTGGTAAGGCTACGATTAAATTTATTCCACTATCGATATTCTGTACTCCATTGATAATGGTATCGATGTCCTGATCATCCTCGTCAACATCACCATCATCCTCAATGGTAGGGTCATTCTCATGATCATGAGAAATGGCATGCTCATCCTCATTATCACGATCATCTCTTATTTCTTGATCATCGATCATAACATCTTCAATGGCATGTTCGACGTCATCTTCATTGCGGCTTGTTACATCCTCCATATGCTCCATATCGGTGAATGTATTATACATCACTTTGGAACGTGGTGCAATAGGGATGACGTACCACCATTTGATGTCATGCACCATTGGTAGATAGATAACCTACTCAAATACACACAGTACAGTAATTAATTAGCATATCAAAAGTCAAGGGGTACGCGAGCTTAGATATATATGTACATGAAACACATTAGTAAAAAAATGCATACCTGCTCACATTGTTGTGGCAATACGAGCCTATCTTTCTTTGTTTGCCAGAACTTTGTAGAGTCAATAGTTACATATCCACGTGCATGGCGTTTTATCGTTGCATCAGGCCCTTTTTCCACCACGTTCATTTGCCATTTGACATCCAAAACATACACAAAGAAGCGACGAAAGTCAAGCCTAAATATGTCTTGGATTATGCCACAATAATCATCCATTTTTCCATTAGCTCCCTCAAAGCTACTAATGACACCGCAATCTTGTGTATTTCTCTTTTCATCAATTCTTTGTGTTCGAAAATGCTTGCCTTCACACCATATAGCATTGAACATAGTGCACTGGACCAAAATAGAAACAATATTTGTGTAAGCAATGTGAACAAATATTAAAAGAAAATCACTTACAACTAATGCAAAACATTAGTTCTATGTACCTTTGATATGCATCCTCGTGCATACTCCCATTCTTCCGCCGTGATATGCAGCCCCTCGTCACTCTCTGCTCTCTCCATTTCCTCATGCAACCAATCAACATGGATATCATTCGGAAGTGTTGCTAGATGCTTAGGGTACGCCTTCCGAGAGCCATGTTGCCTCCGAAAGAGAGCTCTTTCTGCTTGCCTTTTTGTCTTTGCATCCTCATATCTTGTAACCCATCTGCTCATCACATCACTATTAAGGATACAAGTGAAATTGAGATCATCAATCAACGTTCTGTCAATTACTTTACTCTGTCCTTTTCCTTGAGGCACAATAGAGGTCATCCTCAAGTCCTCTTCATTGCTCCATAGTCGTGGCAAAGAGCTGTCCACCTGACCAAGAAATTCTGAAATATATACAAGCGACTCTTGTATCAACCAACCCTCGGCCATGCTTCCTTCAGGCCTTGCACTTTGCCTCACAAAGTCTTTTAAGGTCTTCATGAAGCGCTCTAGGAAGAACATCCAACGTGCATGCACAGTACCACATAAAGCAATTTCGTCCACTAAATGCACAATGAGATGTAGTTGACTTGTGAGAATGGTTCGCGGAAAAGTCTCCTCTATCAAACAAACCACCTCCACTGCCATAACACGCGCATCATCCAACGTGGCTGGATCAATTGCTTTGGAACTAACATATCTGAAAAATAAATAAATAGTACGTTATACCTCATGCACGTTCATTTTGCAAGGTATAATGAAGGGTGATCTAAGCATGGGTTTTACATACCTCACAAGCTCGCCCATCTTATAAATACATTTTTTCAAACTCTTATTCGCACAATGGTCGATGCTAGTAGGTAGTATGAACTGCGCACATAAGAGCACATTTATGGTTTATGGCATTACAAAATTTAATTTCAACGTACGTACAAGACTTGGAAAACACTTACTTGAAGCATCTTGTGCCAATCGTGGGACTTCAACCCATATAGTTGCTCAACGCCTCTTTTCTTAGTGGTTGTAAAGGCTCCCTTCAATGATCTCATGCATCCAGTGGGAGTACGCAAAGTGGTGATGGCCTGCTTTACCTGCTTCTCCTCTTTCTTTGATATAATCCATGGTGCAGGCGGAAGACGAACGTGCCCACCCACCTCTCGTGGCCAAGCTTGACGCATACGTCCTGCGACCCGCAAGTCCTCACGTACGCTAACATTGTCTCGTTTACCAGTAATATGTTCCCAAATACCAGATCCCACATTCTTGAAGATGTGCATGGGATCAAGAAGATGGTTGATCTTAAGATGGGTCCAATATGGCAGCCGGAAAAAAATGGAGTACCTGCACAAGGGATTGCTCTATGTGACCTTTAATCCAATTAGAGACTACACAAAACAAGATTGAAAAAACATCACTATACCTGTTCATGCCATCTGGAGGAAGAATAGTTGTAGACTCCCAAATACGCTTCCAATCTTTTGCACGAAGTGTTTGTGGAGGAATGTTACTCTTACTAGCAACATATTTAGGATGATCTGAGGGGAGAAATCGATGATGATTATCGAATATAGTCTTACACAAACCATCAGCATACTCATGTACTAACGAAGGGCCACAAACAGGACATGCATGTTTACCCGATGTTTTCAAACCTGTTAAAATATAAATAAAAGTTAGAATAATAAAGTCAAACCGTCTAATTAATATATATAGCCAATAGTAATAGAGTAGGGAGGTAATTAGAATTCTTACCAGAACAATCGCTGTATCCTGGAAAGTCATGCATTGTCCACATCAACACTGCTTTTAAGTCGAAGTGTCGAGAGGAGGGAGGCCTACTAATGTCCACCACCGCAACACCTCTCCATAGTTCCTCCAACTCATCAATCAGTGGTTCAAGATAAACATCCATATGCTTGACTTTATGTTTCCCTGGAATTAGAAGGGATAACATAAGATGTCCCTTCTTGATCGCCATTGATGGTGGAAGGTTATAATTCACCAGCACAACTGGCCACACGCTGTACGCGGTGCTTTTGAAACCAAATGGATTCACTCCATCCATACCCAGGCCAAGTCTCAAGTTTCTGGGCTCTGTTTTAAAGCTGGGCCACTCATCTTCAATATGCTTCCAAGCAGGAGTGTCTGCGGGAATTCTCCACATGCCATCATCCGATCGATGCGAGGAATGCCATGACATGAGCTCTGCTATGGATTTGCACTTGAACATGTGTTTGATGCGAGGAATTATAGGAAAGTGTCGCAAGACTTTACGAGGTACATCAAAACTCTTCATATCTGTTCTGTACCTTGCTTCACCACAAGTGGGACATGTCAGAGCCTCCTTATGCGTCCCACGAAAGAGAATGCAATCATTGACGCATGCATGTATTTTATCATAATCCAGTCCTCCAAGAGATGTCACATAGCGCCTCGCTATGTCTCTTGAGGTGGGCAGTCTATTTTCCTTTGGAAGCATATTTGACAATAGCCTGCATCCAATATCATCAATTATAATTAGTCTTAAATCCTAAACCTTAAACCACTAATTCAAATTTATAAGTTAGAATGCTTACTTCAACAATGCGTCAAGACTTGCATTGCTCCATCCATAAACTGTTTGTATATTAAGTAGTTCAAGGGAAGCACGTAAAACTGAGAATGTGCACCCTTCAAACACCGGTGTCGATGAAGCTTTATAAAGATGCTCTTGTTCCATATCATCGTCGTCCATACCTTTGGGATCATCCTTAAAAAGATTCCGCACCATATCATCAAGCACCTCCTCTTCCACAACTTCGTGAGGTGCAGGGCTATTGTCGTCCCTTTCCCACTCATCTCTGACATTAGATCCCGAAGCTCCAGCATCATCTCGTCGACGCTTTACGTGCTCTCGTCGCGCGTAGGGTACCATGTTAGGGTGTGGTACTGCATCCTGCTTCAATTTATCAAATTATATGTTACAACTCTATTAATTTAATTTGGATACCATGAGTCATTTGAATACCATCAATTTACATCTACTCACCTCTAAACCTGTTTGATTCCATTCTCCATACATGGAGATATGATTCAAGGTAATTCGACGTGCTCGTACAATGCATCCTTGACATCGATTACACATACATTTGATCCGTTGTCCCAACCACACATCGCGATTACGATGACGCATTGTCTCATCTTCCTCAGAACTGCTTGAAGAGGTTGATGACATCCTGTGTACAAACCAGAAAACACAAACTCATTATATATTTTTAATGAATGCACAAAAACGCGTGTATTCACGCGGCTATCTCCTAAAATTTGCGTGTATAAACGCGGCTACTTCCTAAAAAACGCGTGTATTCACGCGGCTAATTTCTGCAAAACGCGTGTATAAACGCAGCTAAAATCATGTACACGCGAATATACCTGCGTTTATAAACGCGAACATAAACGCACCCATAAACGCGGCGGCATATTTAAACTAAACATAGCCCGCCTTCCCCAAATATAGATTTTGAACTTAGAAATCAACAGTGCGCCTGTTTTCGCCTCTTCCAACAGCAACGAGGGAGCAGAGAAAGGAGCACACACACGAGAGAAAGAGGGAGCAGAGAAGGAGCAGAGAGGACTCACTTTTTCAGAGGTGAGTCACTTTGTCCTGTGCCTTGTCTCTTTTGTCAGATTTGTTTACTTTGCTCTTTGCTCTTTGGGTTTGTCTTTTTGCACACGATTGGGTTGCTGCATCCTGACAGGGGCGACAATGGCTGGTCCTTTTATAAGGACATTCTGTTTTTGTCGGGGGGTCGGTCTTTTCGAGAAATTTTTTTCGCAGGTCGCGTGTAAGAACGCGTGTAGGAGCGCGTGTAACCTGTCTGCAGAGTTTTTCCACGCGCATATACACGCGTTTTTTGCCGGGTATATACACGCGTTTTGTGACGGGTGTATACACGCGTTTCTGCAGACAGAAAACTGCGGCGTTTCAGATTTCATGGTTTGCAGGCATTTGACTTGTGTAATGACAATGTGTGAGTAAAGAGACAGCCCATGATGTACATGATGATGTTTGTTGCAGGTTCTTTATGGATATTCCAGGTTCTTCATCCGATCCATTTGCGTACAGCAATTGGTTGATGGAGATGATGAATCACTTTGGGCGCCAACCTGGTCCGGTTGAGCTTACAGAGTATATGTATGTCCATCCCCCTCCTTCCCTGCCTGGTGTCTATACCCCTATCGCGAGTATCCAGGGCACTCCAGTGCCGTCTATTCCTCCGAGTCCGACGAGACGGCATGCAGCTTCTCCTCTTCCACGTCCACCGAGGAGACATACCTCGTCCCAGACACACTCACGTACACCCTCACAGCCACCATCACGTGCTCCCTCAGAGCCACCGTCACGTCAGGGCTCACAGCCACTGTCACGTAGACAATCCCCCAGTCGTGACTCCACCCGCAGCAGTAGGAAGAGTGGGAGTGGGGGAGGATGCGGCGGGTGCTTTGGTGGGGGAGGTGGGGGAGGTGGGGGAGGTAGTAGGGCACGGGGTGAGAGAGGAGATAGAGGGAGAAGAGTTAGAGGAGACAGTTCGGAAGAGGAGGAGATGAGAGAGATGGAGAGAGTGGTTTGCTATGATGTGACGGATAGGGGCGGGATAGTGATGGATGCGAGGGGGAGGGAGGTAATGGAATACATGCGTGGGGTAGTATCAAACTCATATAGAAATTGTTTTATTAAATTTAAAGATCAAAATAGCCGATTAGTTGGGGAGGTGATAGAGGCTGTACACAGTCGGTACCCCAATCCCCCACATGCTACATTCTCGGATGTATGGGGAAGGACGCGAATAAGGGAGATCTTAAGTAATAAAAGATCTCACCTTAAAAAACTCGCGTACGATGACCGGCTAAATGTAGCTGCGGGTGGCTATCCTGCCGAGAAACCTGCCACTGCGCACAAACGCGAGTGGAAGGAGGCAAAGAAACGAGCAGAGGGTGGCGTGAAGAGCAGGCAGCATGTGGAGGCACGACGGATCCAGATGGAGACCGTTGGATCTTCGCATTTCGGATCTGGCGGCGTCGAGTCATGGGAGGCAGAGTTCGTAAGTATCCTGTCACTTTATTTGATTGTTTACTTAATTCATTGATTCTATGAATTGTTTTAATCTTACAAATTGTGTTGATTATGATACAGCGACGGGTTACGGGGAGGAAGCCCACAACCCACGATACTGCGTATGCTCGCCGGCATAGCAGACGTGACACGTGGGCCATCTTCAGAGCCGAGGGACGTATTACGGACGCGCAGTTTGAGTTGGCCATGAGACCATACGGTCGACAGGTACTTGAAAATTCGTAACGAATGGTTTTGGTTTATTGAATTGCATATATATATATATATATACTTATATACTATATATTACTTGAACAGGCACAAGCTGCTGATGATCCACCGGCCGCCGCTGCAGAGGGTGGACGTGAGCACTACTCCTCGGACATTCCGACCGATGCGAGCTCATCTGAGCATGAGGGGAGCACCGAGTCATCATCTGGGTCTGAGTAGTACTCAGATTTGTAGTATCACATTCCATATTTAGGATGTGATTGTATATATTTTTTTGTAAACTCAAGCCATGGGCTACTTCGAGATATGGACTCCCTTGTATACATGTATGAAATTTTGATAGTAATATTGAATTGATTGATCGATAGTATTACATTCATGGCTGTCTTGAATCGTGTAATGACAATGTATGCATTCATGTCGTTCTTGTCTTAATCTCCCTCGTGCATATGTTCTTCGTGGATGGTCTAATGGGATGGTCTAATGCACCAAAAACCCTAAACCAGAGAGTGCTATTGGGTGCTGGAATGCTGGAACAGTATTCAGGCACCAAATAGCACTCTCTGGATTTTTTTTTTTGCTCTCTGTTCGCGTGTATAAACGCGTCAAAACTGCTAAAAATTGCGTGTATCTGCGCGGATACACTGGAAATAACGCGTGTATACACGCGTATAAACTGGCAGTAACGCGTGTATAAGCGCATCTAAATAATAGAAACGCGTGTACAGGTGCAAGTAAAAACGCGGCTGGGACATTGGAACTGAACAGGATGCGGCTATACACCCGTGTATAACCGCGTCTAATAGAATAAGACGCGTGTATACTGGCGTGTATTAACGCGTCTGCAAAAAAAACGCGGCTACACACCCGTGTATACGCGCGTCTGAGAGGCACTGTACACGCGTTTTTACACGCATGTCTCTGGCCGCGAGAATACACGCGCTGATACACGGGCCCGCTACTTTTTTTCACAAGTCATTTTTAGCGGCTAAGAGCGCGGGTATGAGCCCAATCCCTTGTAGTGTCTCCGCACTCATAACAGGGGCCCATTAGTTTGGCTTCTACTTTCCTTTGCTGCCATTGACCTGAGGAGCCTGGAGTCCTAGGTTGGTAGCCGCCTAGAACCATCAAAGAATTTTGTTCCCCTGGTTGAGGTTCTAGTGCTTGGCTTGGATATGCGGGATTTTCAAGGAGATTTTCCTTGGATGAATATGATGCATATTCCTCCTCCACATAGCTTGGGTTTACCAAGTCTCTACACATATTTGAATTGTCATAGTCAACAAACCTCACAGGAGCAGTCCTAGGAGCAGGAGGTTGAGCTCCAAGTACAGGTCGTGTTTGCTCTTGTGCCACGGTGGCTTACGTTCAAAATAAATTACTGTTGATGCATTTGTGGAGCCACTGCACCCCTTTGTTGCTCACACTCTTGTCTCATTCTTGCAATGCGAGTACATTCCTGTGTGGTGTGGGTATAATTCCAAGCACAGGCCTGGCACCACTTCTTTGTGGGTTGGTTTATGACTAGAGGAGAAAAGGTATTACATTCTTCGGTTTTATGGTTACCGCCACATGCTCCACAAAGATGAGGACCTGTAGGTAGTACACTCCTCATTCGCTGCTGCTGTTGTTGTGGCTGCATGGGTGGGCGATAGGTTTGTCCCAATCTCCTTAGTACTAGGTTAGCTATCTGGTCTGGATTTACTAGTGCGCTAGACCCTAACTTTGGTCATCACCCCACTGATCCCTAGGTTGCACCTCAGGGCTAGAACCATCTTGGAATTTGAAGTTATCTGTGAAATCCATAGCATCATGGCAACACTCATTGAAATTTGTATGCTTCTTTGCATAGAGATGTGTATACAGTGTTGAATTTTTAAGTCCTTTTAAGAAGAGAGAAATTAATCGACTCTGGGTGGGCTTCTCATCTTCTGGGCAATGATTAATGTACTGCTTCATCCTATTTACACAGTCTCTAACACTCTCAGTCTCGCCTTGCTTGAAAGAGTAGATGTTTGCTACTGTGTCATGCTAAATCCCCATCAAGGAAAAAGCAGCAATGAATCTCTCTTCCAAAACTCGTAAAAGAAGATTTGTCTGAAGCCTCTAATGCCTGAAACCAAGCAAGGGCCTTTCCCTCAAGAGTGAGCCCAAATCCTTCAATTTGCGTATGCTTGTCAGTCACTTGCTCAGCTTGAATTGCTTGCCTAAATGCTGCTACATGGTCATATGGATCTCCCGACCCTTCGTACTTCTTTACCAGTTTCTGAAGAGTTGATGGCCGTACTTGTCTTGAATACTCATCATAGGGCCTACGGCCTCTCACTCTCAATGGGAACTGTTCCTCTCTTTGGTAAAAAGGTCCACATGCATCCCAAATTGGTGTGGGTCCCCTATTACCTGCCTCACCAACCCCCTCCAAAGATCTTGTTACCCGCATTTCAGGAGGTGCATTTATGGGAGGCCGAGTTGGCTCCCCTACCCTCCGATTGTCATAGTGAGAGAAACATTGTTGTGGTGTGACCCGCGGTCACACTTTTGGTGTAGGATAATATCTTGGTGCTAGAGTTGGGCTACTTGCAGTGGTCCACTTTGATGTTGAGGGTCCCTCTCTAGTGAACTCTCTTAGGGGAGGAGCAACAGTTTCTCCAAGAAAGGCTGTCTCTCCTGGTTTAGCTGTATTAGTTGAGAACGCTTCCATGCATAATGGTTGTCCTCTCCACGGACGTGAGCTCACAAATTTTCTTCCAATCTAAGGTTCGGTATTCATTGGCCCATTTATCAAACGATTTGGTTCTTGTATCCTGCAAGCTTCTCAACCACCACCACAAGTGCTAGAGGAAGATCTAGCTCTGGCAATCTAGTTGTGGCATAATATCCTTCTAAAGAGTCCTTATAGACATCTTGAAGTGGGTCATCCTGAAAGACCTTTGACACTGGAATTTGTCGTACAAACTCCCATTGGTTCTCAGCCCCCTGATCCATTTTGCTCTTGCCTTTCCTGTCCCTTTCCAAATTTAGATCTACACAAAGTAAATCATCTATGGTGGATGGCTTTGAGGACTGGGCATTGGATGGTCCAAGCATGTCCGGCTCAATGAGCCAATCATCTCTAGATTCCCTTGCTCTGGAAGGCTTTGATAAGTCTAAGAACTCACTTTTAGAGAGCTCCCCTAATTTGTCTACATTCTCTGGATGATAGGTGACTTCGTAGCGAACACCATCTCCACCCATGTACATGTTACCCCGATCATTGACTAGAGGTGCTCTATCAAGCTCTGAGAAAAAGTCTGCGATCTTAACGAGATACCGTTGTTGTGGATCCCTAAAGATCTCAGCTCCTTGAGCATTCGTGTAGACATATTGAAGTCTCACATTGAGTGGTAACCCCATGGTGTCGGCTTCAAATGGATTAAAAGATCTTGTGGGTGTCCTATTTGGGGCTAAGGGATGACTATTTGATGGCCCTAGATTGTCCATAGACAATGAGCTAGTTGTCCTGGAAAGGGTATCAGATTGGGATTCGGAAAAGGTTTCAGCAATATCTGCCAAATTTCCTACCGATTGGGTCCCACTTTCCTGCGTAGGTACTCTAGAAGGTGCCCTAGACCCTATGGCAGTGTCTATATGACGTCCCGACCGCAAGTGCATAAGGTCAAATTTTAAGGTTTTTTTTTCTTCTTTTTTTTCAAAAAAATCCAAAAATTTTCAAGTTGGCTCAAACTTTGCCAGAACCCATTTTGAACCCCCTCGAACACATTAGGCCAAAAAAATAGCGTATTTTTCGGATCGAAAATCGCCTAAAATTTACTAGTTTCCCATACTGACTCACTATGGGAAAATGGTTCCGGGACCGAAATTTCGACGATGGGTGTTTTCTAACTCCTCTCGAAAAGTTAGATAACCTCCCAAATTTTTGCGACAGAAAATGAAAAATTTTCCAAACTCTTTACGGTACAGTGTGTGGGTCTCTCCTCACGGTGCGCTGTTCACGCACAACCGCCTTCTTTTATTACTATTATTTTTTTTTCTTTTTTGAAATGCGTGTGCAGTGAACTCAATGCGTGTGCAGCTGTCAGCGAATTCAATACATGTGCAGGGAACTCAATGCATGTGCAGCTCTGAAATTTGCAGTAAATTCGAAATGTTCAATCTTCATGTGTGTGTACAGATTTCAGTTTCTCTACATATGCAGGTTTAACAGATAACTAAAATGCACAAAATTAAAGGTGCAAAAAATTAAACTAAGCTAAGAACAAAAAATAAAACGAACATGCAGAAAATTGAAATTGTAAAAATTATCCTCAAACAGAATGACAAAAATGCAAAAACAGGCCTCTCTCTTTCGCACAAAAATCAAAATTTGCAGGTTTAGCGCCTACCTCCAATCTTTCCTGTGTGTTGAATCCTTGTCCTGACCTCAAGTGAGAAGCGTAACAGCCAATCGCACTCAAATTGCAAGACAAATAAAGAGAATGTAACAACAGATTAGTCTTAAATAAAAACCAAAATTAGTCCCAAAGCCTACTCTCCTATCCAACAATTTTGCAACCGATTGGAGCTTAACAAGGAGTGGTAGTGTGTGTATGGTACTCAACTAATGTAGGCACTCGCTCCCCGGCAGCGGCGCCATTGTAGAGCGGTTCTCTCTACCGTGCAATATAGTGCTCATAGAGTACTACCGATCAACAAATGTGTTAAGAAACACAATGTCAATCCGAGGACTCGACCCGATTAGTGCATGAAGGCTTATCCCATGAGGGAGAGTTCACATACACAAACCACCACTTGACGATTCAACCATTCAACACCTCAATCAATCTCTCAATCCCTTAAATCCACTACACTAATCAAGACAACAAGCAATGCATAGCAATCTCTTAATCCCATTCAAACATTGATTAAATCTTAGCTTTCCCTAATGCCTACAAATCCATAAGCGTGCATCTACTAACCCACAAGCTTAAGCAAGCAGAGAATGTAACATTCACAAACCCACAAGCTCATAGAGAGAGTCTATCCATGAATAACTCATTGCCAAAGAGGTGGGCAAGAGCTTGCATCAATGGAGACTACACACACACACTACAAGTATGCACTACAAGCATGCAGCATACACAAGAGAAAGAAAGAAGCATTCAACTAATCATAGATTAATCTACTTCAATGATGCTAAAATAGATTAAGAGAATGAAGTGGAGCTATACTCATTGGAGCTTCATGCTCATTAGAGTACAATAGAGAGAGAGTTAGAGAGCTGCCATAGCTTGAGAGCTCAAGAGCTTCACTCAATAGCTTATGAGAATGGCAAAAAACGTCCACTTTCTTTAGCTAACATCTCTTTTGTAGAGATGTCACTAACCCTAACCCTAGGCCTCTTTCACACATGGGCGGACAACCCCATAAGTGAGCCTTGCTTAATACACTTAGAACTCTCATTTAGAACCCACATTGGCCTAAAACGATTTACATTGCACTTTGGCACAAAAATATGGAAAAATTATGTGCGTCTTTATGTTCCCATGGCTACAATCCCGCTCTCTCGCGTTAATTGCTTCCGGCCTCCTTCCATAATCCGTGTTCCCGTGAGTGTTCCCGTGGAACAAGGGGGGATGACATTATATTGCCCATGTTAGAGATGTGCCATTATAAATGTAGGATGGTAAGGTGAAGTATCTTGCTGCAGATGTATTCATCTTCCAAACATTACAAAGAATCTGGTTTCTATTGGCTAGATGATTGAGGAGGGTTTGCATGTCGTTCGGTTTAACCCTGATGGGGGGCTGTTATGTAGAAGACTTTAAAGATAAGTGCATGTTGGTTACAGAATGTTTACATTGAATGTAAATATGCCTGAAGTGAGTGCTGCAATGTTTGCAAATGGTTCAAGAGTTGTTGCAGATACAGACATTTGGGCATAAGAGAATTAGGCATGTAAATGTGCAAAGAATGAAGTCTATGCAGACTAAAGAAATTGTGACATGGCTGCCTAAGTTTAAAGTTAAAGATATGCAGAAAGTATGTGAAGCATGTCAATTTGGAAAGCAAACAAAGCATGTATTTCCACATGACAAAAATCTGAGTTGGAATGTACTAGATGTTGTGCATTCAGATGTATGGGATCTTGCGAAGACTATGCCTATTGGTGGCTTTAGGTACTACGTAACATTCATTGGATGACCACACAAGGAAAGTGTGGGTGTATGTCATGGAGAAGAGTGAAGTGTTCGCTCATTTTCAGAATTTCAGAGTGATAGCTGAAAAATAGACAGGAAAGCATGTGAAATGCCTAAGGTCAACAAGTGTCTATGGGTGATTGGGCATATACAGGATGCCAAGTCACGTAAGGAGGCATGGGATACCTTGGTGAAGCTGTATGAAACCAACACCAAGACACGAAAGATTCAGTTAAAGAATGAGCTTCATACTGTGGAGAAGAAAAATATGTCTGTGAATGATTATGCCTTGAAGATCAAGGGCATTGTGGAATCCCTTGCATCAATTGGTGTTTCTGTGTTGATAACGATGATAAGGTGGAAGTGTGTCTACGTGGTCTCGGGCTACAATACAAGGCTTTCAAGATGCGGGAGAACATTCCCAACTTCACAAATTTGGTGTCAATGGTGCTGATCATCACTGAAGAGAAGAATTTAGGTGAAGATCAACAGCCTTCACAAAACAAAAACAGTTCAAAGCAACATGCCTTCTACACAAGTGTAGGTAGAGGAAGAGATAGAGGTCGTGGATGTGGCTAAGGTGGTGGCCGAAAAGGTAATTAGAATTATGGTTAGCAGTAGCAACAGTCCCAGGATTTGCAACAACAACACACAGGTGGAAGAGGCCAGTTTAGAGGCAGGGGAAGTCAACAAGGTCGTGAAAATTAGCAAAGGCAGCATAATGATTCACGAGGCTGTTTTTACAGTGGTAAGCCTGGACATGTGCAAAAAAATTGTAAGAAATAGAGTGACATGCGAAATGGAAAAGTGCAGCAAAATAACTATGCGTCCTCTAGCAAAAATAATGAGGATAATGAGAGGTTGTTTGTTATGCAACATGTAGTTAATGTTGTGTCTGAAAATGATGTAGCATCATATAAGGATGATGTATGGTATGTTGATTCATGTGCTTGGAACTACATGATAAGTCATGGTGAGTGGTTCAAGGCAATGAAGAGTCTTGAAAGACCAAATTTTGTTAAAACAAGGGATGACACCACACTGCTCATCCGATTGCCCATGTTGGAGATGTGCCATTATCTATGTAGGATGGTATGGTGAAGTATCTTGCTGATGTACTTCATCTTCCAAACATTACAAAGAATCTGGTTTCTATTGGCTAGATGATCGAGCAGGGTTTACAGGTCCGGTTTAACCCTGATGTGGCTGTTATGTAGAAGACTTAAAGATAAGTGCAGGTTGGTTGCAAAAGGCAACAAAGTGGATAGAATGTTTACATTGAATATAAAAATGCCTGAAGTGAGTGCTACAATGTTTGCAAATGGTTTAGGAGTTATTGCAGATATAGACATTTGGCATAAGAGAATTGGGCATGTAAATATATAAAGAACGAAGTCTATGCAGATTAAAGAAATTATAACAGGACTGCCTAAGTTTAAGGTTAAAGGTATGCAAAAAGCATGTGAAGCATGTCAATTTGGAAATCAAACAAAGCATGTATTTCCACATGACATAAATGTAAGCACAAATGTACTAGATGTTGTGTATTCAGATGTATGGAATCCTGCAAAGACTATGCCTATGGGTGGTTGTAGGTACTACGTAACATTTATTGATGACCAGACGAGGAAAGTGTGGGTGTAAGTCATGAAGGAGAAGAGTAAAGTGTTCACTAATTTTTAGAATTTTAGAGTGATGGCTGAAAAATAGACATGAAAGCATGTAAAGTGCCTAAGGTCATATGGAGGGGGATAATACTTCTCCAATGAGTTCTCTGAATTCTTGTTGCCGAAAGAATGGCATTCAGAGACAGTTTACATGTAGATACACTCCGCAACAAAATAGAGTTGCTGAGCAAAAAAATAGGCACATTATAGAGAGCATAATTATTGATGTGGCAGAGAAGAATATGACGCATAGCTATTGGGTTGAGGCTGTGTCTATATAGTAGTTTATATCATGAACAGGACTCCTACTGCAGCCATACATGATGTTACATCAAAGGATAAGTTTAATGGCAAGAAACCTGATTTGTATCACTTGAAAGTTTTTGGATGTATTGCATATGTGCATGTGCCAGATGAGTTGTGTACTAAGCTAGATTCAAAGTTTTTGGATGTATTGCATATATGCATGTGCCAGATGAGTTGTGTACTAAGCTGGATTCAAAGGCAAAAAAATGTGTGTTTATTGGGTATTCCCTTGAGCAAAAGGGATATAGATGCTATAATCTTGCTACACGTGAATTAAGGGTAAGCAGAGATGTATTTGATGAGATAAGTAGTTGGTATGCTGCTGAAAAAGATGTTGTTGGGGGGATTGATGTAAGTGGAAACGTGGTTGCACAGAATGCAAGTCAGAAATCATAGTCATTGAGTGGACCAGGAGAGTCCTCATCCAGTGGATCTGCTGATAGACCATGGAGTGGCAGGCTGCATCATATTACCAGTTGTGGAAATGTAGTTGGTACATCACATAAAGGCAAAGAGAAAATGGTTGAGCCCCTTGGTATGCCTGATATTTCTGCAGGGCATTCTCTTGTGTTGATGGAGAGTCTAGTGGTTTGGAGATGAGCCTTGATAAGGAGCTTGGGATTCCAGAACACTTGGTGTGAAGAAGGCTATAGAATGCAAAGTTATGAATATCTGGAAGAGTCAAAAACCCTGTGCAGAGGTTGACTTATGATGGTTATGTGGCACATCACTATGCTTATATGACAAAAGTTAGGCAGGTTGTAGAACCCACATGTTTTGATGAGGCTATTGGAAATGTGTGTTGGGAGAAAGCTATGGATGAGGAGATGGATGCATTGTATGAAAATGAGACTTGGGATTTGGTGCCATTGCCTGAAGGCAAGAGAGCTATTGGTTGTAAGTGGGTGTGTAAGGTGAAACATAACAGTGATGGTAGCATAAGGGTTACATGTGGAGAGAAAGGTTATCACATATTGTGACAATCTTAGTAGTATACAGTTGGCCAGGAACCTAGTTTTTCATGCGCAGAACACATTGAGGTACATTACCACTTCATCGGGAGAGAGTCTTGGTAGGTGACATTGACTTGGCCTATGTCAGCACACATGATCAGGTTGTTAACATCTTCACGAAGGCCTTGGGAGCTGAGAAGCTCCGTAGATTTCGAGATATGCTTGGAGTTCATGAGATGGAGTTGAGCTTGAGGGGGAGTGTTGAGATGTCAAGCTCAATATGAGCTAACACTCACGAGAGGTGCCTGCATTGACCATTCGACATTTACATCATTGGCGGGTTTGGTAGCATTGACATATCTTCACGAGAGATTCTACAACTGCACTGACTAGTCCACACCTACCCACTCCACTTAGCGTGTTCACATTATAGACCGCTTATATATACTCTATTATGTGTGTTAGTCACTTTATCTTCTTTGTAGACCTCTTTTGTTGTGTGAAGAAGAAGAAGAATTTTCAGCCTCTCATCTTGTGTGTTCTCTTCCAGGGTTTGTGTGAGTGTGTATGTGCTTGCAAGGGCTTAAGCTCTCTTCTCCCTTGCATCTTTTCAATCCAACCCCAATTAGATGTCCCCTACACCAATCTTGTCCTTCCCTCATAAAACAATCAGCCATGGCCTCCCAAGAATTAGTGGGTATGCCTCTAACTTTGCTGGCATCACATGGACATCCACAGTTCAGCTTCTTGTCCCAAAACAGTCACCTGCAGCTTCTTTACAATTTCTAAGCATATGACCCTTGCAATGTTTGCCATTCTTACTCTAAATTTAGATGGTGCTCCAACCTTTAGTCTCAAAGCCTCCATTGTCTATTGGGTCATCACACATACTTGTGCACCATCATCAATATATACGTTTGGGACTCTGTGCTTGTTCACCCAAGCATCCATAACTGGCAGATAATCTTTATCTCCTTTTACCTGCACTACATTGATATGACCTCCTTTTTCCTCTTTCCTATAGCTTCTTGTGCTCACCAACTTACTCTATGTCCTCCTTAGTTGGGGGCATAATTGCAAGAGCTAGGGCCAAGTTAAACTAGGTCCCTTCTGCTAAAGATCTCTCATTAGGTCATACTCCTCCTCATCAACACCTAAGGGAAAATCTTGCATGCTAATATGTCTTCTGGATGACCTGGTCTTCTTCTTACCCTCCTTAGGATGATCTTCCACCTGCTTTACTTTCTTTCTCCTAGATGGTCATGGCTCATCCTCTATCTCTGTTCCTCTGGCTCTCTTGCTGGTGGCTAAGATGTCCACTTCTTCATCCATCCCAATTAAATTCATCTCTCCCTGTCTAGGTCCATTCCATGGTTGCTGCTGCTGCTGCTGCTGAGCCTGTGGCACCTACTGATTTGGCATTTCCTCTTCCCTCTCCTGACATCCTGCTTGCCTTCCCTCCTAGGTACCAAAGGATAAACATCACCTCCCATCCTCATGGGGTAAGGGCACTGAGGAGATATTTGACCCCTCTCCACAAAGTTGAAACAGTGAACATTCATGTTTGGTCATCCTCTTCTCCTACCTCTTAAACCATCTCTGTCTCCTACCTTGTGGGCATTCCTACCTCCTTGCAACAACAGGTTCAAGTTTAGATTCTCCATCCGTTGAGTCAGATGATTGATTCCCTCCATGAGCTGATCAGTAACCATTGGGACTATTGGAGCAACACCTTCTTCTCTTCTCTCCCCGGGCATGACTGGCCTCCTGTACTTACCTTTGCTTCAGAGCCATCCTCTGTAGCTTCTACTCCTCTTTGGCAATTCTCAAGGCTTCTTTTCAAATGGTCGTGGCCTCTTTAGCTCCACTTTCTCCCTCATATCTGCATGAAGGGACTGGATAAACATGTCCTTCTTGAGAAGAACAAGTGGGTGCTCTGTTCCTAGGGAAGTGTCTCATCTTCCCCCACAAGTCTTCAAAATGATCCACAAACCTATCAAACACATCAGATAGATTATGCTTTAAATTTTGAATCTCCTACCATAAAGCATATGGGGATTCTCCATGCCTACAAACAACCACCTTTTAGCATGTCCTTTCAGTAGCACATACAACAAAGTCAACTTATCTTCATCCCTATCCTTACCAAAGGTGAAGGCTGCCAATTCCATTCCTGCCAAAAACTCCTCTGGATCTTCACCAGCATGACCATGAAACACAAGATAGGTCATCATGGCAGCCATCTCCATAGCTGGAAACTTATAAGCTTTACAAACAAACTGAAGGGTGCTTCAAAGCTCTCCTCAAAGTGGGAGCACCAAAACAATAATGTATCGAGGGAGACCTGCCTCTATAGCTCGTCCAAACACACCACCGTAGGGAGGGCTCTATAAACTAGTACCACAACACCAGCACAAGACAGATCCAGGGCACCAATCCACTTAGCTGATATCCTTAGTCCTTCCACCACTGACATAGAAAAGCTCTCAAAACCCCTCAAACTGATTCACTTGACTCCTCCAACTGTCCTCCCAAATCAGTTCTAACCTCCAATAGCCCTGAGCTTCACTTAAAACCCCTTAGCTGACCTTAGTTGACCACCAGATGACCAAAAACACTCCCAGCTGACACAAATTGATCAATTGTTGCTGATGACTGAAAATTGACTCAGATAGTTTTGCTGTTGACCCTAGCTAGAATATGCTCGCCAAGCTTCCTCAAAGTTCCTCCAGCGTCAGCTATCTTCAAAAACTTACTTCAGAACCTCATATAACTTGCCAACACACCCCTGTTGACTTCGTGCTGATCTGACCTATCTTTGCTTCAGCTAACTCATTTCTGAGTCAGACCTCAACCCTCTAGTGTCCGCTCGTTGACACCTCCAATCCCTTAAATACCTCAAATCCCACCAAGAATCAACTTCACAGACCTAAGGCTGACAACATTTGACACCTTGTTGACCTGAGACAACACTCAGTTTTGACACCTAGAACACAATCCAGCCCACAACCTATCAGACTGACTCTCGACTATACTCAAATTTTTAGAAAAATGACTCCACAGATTTCAAACAAGTCAAGATCCACCTTTCAATAGCATCAGTTGACTAACCCAAACTTACAATTGACTCCAAATTAAAGCTTTCTGACAGAGACATGACTTAGCAATCCTCATATCTTGTGTTCTCTTAGAGATCTCAAACCAAACAACTTAAACCAGAGCATAATCAACTCATCAATCAAAACCATAAAAAACCCTTTTGCATATAGATGATAAAAGATCTTGCCTCAACAACCCTGAGACCTGGAGATTAAACAGAAAAGAAAGATCATCAAGAAACTAAGGAATCCCTCATGAGATTATCCCCAACAAAAATCCTTTCACATTTGTATCTTCAACTCCATAAAAAACCAGTAAAACAACAAAAGGAACTACAACTACACCTTGCACCATCGAAAACAAAAACCCTTTCACATTTGCATCTTCAACTCCACAAAAAACCAGTAACAACAAAAGGAATTGTAGCTACACCCTGTTGGGGATAATCTCTCAGGAGATTATCCCCAACAAAAACCCTTTCACATTTGTATCTTCAACTCCACAAAAAACCAGTAACAACAAAAGGAACTGTAGCTACACCCTTCAGGCTTCCACCATCAAACACAGCAGAGAATTGTTGAGCAAATCTTTGGATCTAGGCATGGTTATGGTGGATTAAAATAAATTATACACTTCTTTAGGATAGTTAAACTCGATTAAATAATAACTAATATAATCACACGCTATAGTCTCATTAATAAAAAACTACACACATTCCATTAGATAAAGAGCCTTTATATAGGCTTGAATACATCTCCATTAGCTACTGATTACAACTCGTAAGCTTATTCAAGCCATCCCCTAATGTTGCCCAGATTTAATGGCCACCTTTCTTGAAGGTACTTGGGCTTTTTCTCACCTTCTTTTAGGTGCTTTATTTTGGTCTCCCTTTGGCCATTACATTCCTCTTACACCTTCACATTTTGGCTTCCTTTGAGCCTTTGAATCTTAGTCTATAACTAATACAACTCATACATCATTTGAGGGTCACGCTACTTTCAACACTTCCCCTCAAAGTGATGAACTACTATCACTATACATACATTGGATCTATACTCTATCATTTGCTAGGGTAGCCTATCACAGATGCCTCATAGTTCAAGCCGTGAACCTTAATGCTATGGTGCGCTGCTGTGTGAAGGTTTTGATGTAGGCGCTTTCTTCTCATTTGTTTTGCGAGCAATGCCTTTTGGCTCCCTTTTGACCTGGTGCTGCTGCTGCTGCTGAGAGGCATTGATCTACGCCTTCTGTCTCTCTTTGCTGCGAGTGGATCCCTTCAAACTTGGAGTACTGAGCTTGCCTGCCAAATGCAACAACCTAGAGTTGCGTTTTGGCCTTCCTTACTTCTTTTGTGCACTGGTTATGCAAGCTCTACTGATGCTCTGCTTTTCTTCTGATGAGGAGAGACTCGTTGCCTCTCATTGATTTGTTTGCAGCGACTGTCTTCATAGTGTGCTTCTTTGCGTTGTGCTCAAGGTTGTGGGTTGTAGACTAAGCCCTGTTTCTCTTCTCTCTCTCTACACACCCTAATGGCAAGGAGAAGGAGAAATAGCTGAATATCTATGCAAAGCAAGGGAAAATTTTCTTGATAGAGAGTCATGCTAATCCTTAATCACACACTCACATGTGCTAATCTAAGCTACATATACTATCATAGATCTATGCACAACTACTTGTGATACCATGATAAAACACATGGATTCAGGCATGGCTATGGTGGATTAAAACAAATAAAATACTGCATTGTTAGAAATTAGTTTAATTAAACTTGAACTAATGCAATGGCACATTAATTAAGATATTGTGACTCCTAAGCTTGATTAAGCAATCCTCTAATCCTACCTAGATTTGAGGCTTGACCAAAGGTTAAGCTATGTTACCATTGACAAGCTTGACCGCGAGGCTTGTGCCTACAAGTGGTGGGTTTCCCTAGGTCTCCCAACAATCCTTGGTAATTATGATGACACCAGCATGACCATCCAAGATTACAGAGACTATCGTGCCTTTGTAAATGACAAGTAACATGACGTTCATTTCGTTGCTTTTGAAGTAGTATCCCCGCTTGTTCATGAGCACTTTTGGTTGTCCTTTTGTCTTAGAAGGAGAGCGCTCAAGTCAATGTGGCATGGCTCATCCTCCTTCTCTTTAGGTTTAGGTGTGTGGGCTCTTAGGTTTCCAGTAGTATCCCGGCTTTTTCATGAGCACTTTTGGTTGTCCTTTTGTCTTGGAAGAAGAGCGCTTAGTTTCATTGTGCCACAGCTCATCCTACTTCTCTTCACGTTCATGTATGTTGGCTCTTAGGCTCCCAATCATCCATTCTGATAAGCCTCTCCAAAGTTAAGAATTTTTCTTGTAAAAGAGAACTTATCAGGACTCGAACATTTGAGGATAAGAAAGCTGCAAGGCTTACTACGTCCGTCACACTCACTTTGCTCATACTCACTCGGAGGTGGGTGTTAATCCCATTTTGGATTAACAAATATGCTCCTCCATTTGAGGACATTAATAAGTGTCATGTAAAGACACTATAAAAGTTATACATTATGAGATATTGGCCACCCAAGGCCTTAGTTAAGTAAGTTTTGGACACCCAAGTGTGAACAAGGACCAATTGTATATAAGGCATTTTCTCATTGAATGGATACAATCCCCCTTTGTGCTATTTAAGAGCTCTCGCTTGTGTCTTGAGAGAGAGATTGAGAGAGAGCATTCTAGCACTTGTGCCTCTTCTATACTTGTATGTTGCATGCTTGTGTTGAGGGAGTGAGAGAGAGTGATTTCCTTACGTGTTGGGACGAGCGACTCTACGGTGATAGCGTGGAGGTGGAGCTTAGAGGATTGGAGCTTCTCAAGTGAGCTTGGAGGCCTCAAGGGACACAAGTTTAAAGCATTGGTAAGTGTCCTACAACATTTGTGTTCTATTTCACTTCCTTAAGGTGAATACATTGAGTTCCCTCTTGGAGGTGTGGCAGTCCATAACATTTTTGACGTCACTGTCAAGGAAACACCTTTGTTTCTTCCATCCTCTTTGAGTTTTAGCTCCCATGACATTAGATTCATTATTGCCTTTGCATTCAGGTAGTGTAGTGTGTAGGAAATGAATGGATAAGATTTTAGTGGAAGTGAAAAATTGTGAGAAATTGGTTGTGTTTATTGTGTATTTGTGTGGTGGAGTGGTCTTGGAAGAGGGATCCACTGTTTTTTCTAGTTGATTTTGATGTTTACATCACTAGAATCGTCAACGTGAACGAGCAGGGTGGTGTTCTATTTTTCTTTCTTTTCAAAAATTTACCCCAAAAATCGTAAAAATAAGGAGCCATTGATTGTGCCTTGAACTCGTATTACATTCCTTAGGTGTGGCACAATCATCTTGGAAGCAGTTGGATAAGGATTTTGTACCCAAAATCACCTTAGTCAATGCGAGAAGTTTCCACGTGAAACTGTAGGAAAATCGTCCATGATGTGAACCATTTTTTGCAACTTCACATCGTGAAATGCTCCCGGCATCAATGCCATGATTAGCATCGTAATTCATGGGATTACCTTACTAAAAATAGGTAGCCTTATCTTGACACCTCTGACACCACGAATCTGACAAAATTAAGAATCTTAAGTTAGCAGAACGATGTAAACGGTGTGAACCATTTTCAGTTCACGACATGAACCATTTGCTTTTCACGACGTGAAACCTTTTCCCTTCACGGGCGTGAACTGTTTCTGTAATTTCACGCCTTAATCAAATCCAACTCACGAACTGGATATTATATCGGATTAAAGCTAAGAAAGTTCTTGAGACCATTGAAAATCATAACAAGGTAACGCGGAATTCTGAGTCCAAATTTAAAGCGAAAATTTTGAACACGTGAGTGCAGAAAATCGTTCACGACATGAATAGTTTTCTGACATTTCACCTGTGAACTGTTCTCTGCAATCTCATGGCCTCAGAAACGAGTCGATAGTATTTGACCAAAATTTAATTGGGGTAGCAAAATAGCTTATCAATTCATATTCACATGCACTTGAGGTCTAGAAAGCTCATCGGAGAGACGACCTCACTCCTGACGATAGTGCATCAAATCACCCAGGATTTTCCTATTAAAAGAGTGTGGGTTCAGGCCACTCATCAGTGAGCACTCAATTGAGTGTCTTAAGGAATCTGACCACCATCGAAACTAGTAGTGAAGAATCCATGGAAGAAGGGTTGCGATACTCTGGGTTTGGGAAAGAGGGGAAACCACCCTCCCCTATTAGATCTAGCGGTATCATTGATATAGCCCGTGGATTTTTTGGTCTACAAACAAGAAAGATGAAGAAGTGCAATTTGCAGGCATGGATCCATCAACCAACGTCGCTGGACTTGGTCCAAAGGCAAGAAGTACCTATCCAAACTTCAAATTCGAGGCTGTCAAACAACACTGGCACCCCCCAAATGAGAAGAGACATGGAAAGTGTAGCTAGGACTGGTCATGTATTCTTCCCAACCTCGGAGGAAGTAGAATTAGATCTGAAAAGGATTGAGGTAAAACGGTAGTACGAGAATTGAGCTTAAGGAAACAAGCGCTCGATACTCGAAGAGCTAGAGCCGAACAAAAGGAGATGGGAAATGTAAACTTACTTCAATCATGGGGTAAAGAGCCAGAAATGGTCATGGGCGGCGCAGAAGCGAGGAAGAAATTCCAAACTTAGAACCCATTAATGAAGAGCCCAAAGCGGAGGAAGGGTTTGTAACCCTAGATGAAGAGGATAATCTACCAAGACACGTGGGTGAAGTGGAAGACCACCTATACACCAAAAAGGACATTGAGCAGATGATCAATCATCCCATGCTCCTCCAGGACATGGAACTCTTAATTTTGCAAAGGCGTATAGAGGTGACTAATGATGAACCATTCCAGAATGAAGTGGCCCGACCGTCCCATAGACCGAAAATGCCTAGAAGAGCAAACATAGGAAGAGGACGAGGTCTAGGTAGAGGGGGTAGTTCCTCAAAGACTAACGGCGGATCCAACCATAGATCTTAATGTAGCCACAAGGATGGATTTGTTGAATATGGCTACAGAAATGGGCCGAGGAATGGTCAGGGAACTAGGCACTGCTCTAGAATCCCGACCCTCCCAAATGAAGCCACACATCATTTCAAAGCTCGTCTGAAAATTCTCTGGGGAGATGGGAATCCTATTCAACATGTATATATTTTTTAGTCCACATGCAAAACCTACGGGCTAGTCAGTGATGTAACAATGATTCATGCTTTCTCACTGACCCTAGAAGGAAAAGCGCATCAATGGTTCCGAACCCTCAAACCCAAGGATAAGGTTAATTTCACATGGCTCAAGAATGTGTTTGTGCCCAGCTTTGCTAGAAGTGGTGATAGATGGAGTCCTGTGGGCACAGTTGCACAACATCAAACAAAAGGAAATGGAGTTGATGCAAGACTATGTGTCTCGACTAAAGCACTTGAATTCAAGGTGAAAACTACGGGAAAGGCAAATTGATGATCAATTTTTGCCTTGCTTCCGGAGAGGAATTAGAGACCACAAGATGTATGATTATCTGGTATTAGCCTGACCAGCTACTCTGGATGCATGTTGTAAATTGGCAATTGAATATGAAGATAACATGCTTGAATTACCACAACCAAAAGATGTTAGAATATCTTCGACAACAACGACTTCGCGTGTTTTGAGTCACCAAGAGATTGGAACTCGGAGCAAGCAATTCGGGAAACATGACTGTGGATGAACTCAGTAATACAATACTGGAAAAATTGAAGGCAAAAGAGGGAAGAGAAACATCTAGGCATGGGCACACCCATCTTTACCCCCATAGAGAATTGGTGTGGTGCTCTATATGCAGATTGAATCACACTACCATACTGAATGCCCTAGTAGAGCAAGGCCACTACTGTATTGTGCACACTGTGTGTAAAATTAGGGAATCATGACACCTCCATGTGCATATTTCCAAGATTCCAAACAGTAGCACAACTTTCGGCACCTAGAGCTCTATTGGCCGTATCAGCACCACCTGTGCAAATCACTGCACAACTGCGGGACATCTAAAATCTTCCTATTTACCTAGGGGGATGTTTCGGGTACATGACACTCCACCTCTGCCGCCACCTGCTCTACCACCACAAGCTACAATCAAGCAAGTATTGATTGAAGAGCCATCTGAAGATATGGATATGGTGTGTAAAGTAGAACTTAGTGGAGAGTACTATGAGGAAGCTGCGGAGATTGCACCAGAATTCTATGTCCTACAAAATAACACGCCAGTACCTATGTTTCAAACCACGGTACAGTGGAAGGGTAAGGACATAAACTCAAACATGAGGAGAGGACTGCTATAATGTTTTGGTTTTTGTAGATTGCATCGAATCGCTGAATGTCCAAACAAGAATGTGGTTCATACGCACCAACCCCAACAATCGACTGCTCCACCCAATGACATGCTAGTACTTACTTGTACTAAATGTGGGATTGATCATTTGATCAAGGATTGTCCATAACCGCACAAGTGGTTCGACTTCCACTTCTAACCAGGCTACCATCCGAACCATTAGTGTGCAGCTTGGAAATATCACGCCACTCAATATCCTGACACGAGCCCATGCCCAATTGGGGAACAAGGGGAAGAACCTAGCAGATGCAACCACTTCCAGAACTAGCCGAAGGAGGGTGAAAAAAGTGGGTAAGGGTGACACTAGGGTCCTAATCCAAGATGGATCCGAAGAAGATACAATCGACACCGGATCCACCCAATAAAGAGAAGAAGGGGATCAAGCGGTCAAACAAAAAGAGCTTGACCTAAAGATGCAAGGAGAAAGACCATCAACCCCTAAAGGAGACGGTGAATACCAGATAAGGAATCTTAAAGAAGCCAGGGCCCTAGTAGAAGAGTGCCAACGACTTCACGACGCCAAGTTAAGGGCTAACCGGTAAGGGCTAACCGGGTCAGGGATACAATGTATCCAAGAAACGAACCAACAAGGGAAAGGGAATTGGACGTACCTACTCCAATTCCAGAAGAGACCGAAGAGGGATCTCAAAGAAACACGATGTCAAGAATGTTTGAGAAAGATGTGCATGATGAATCCATCCATTCATTCCTTAGGGACGGATACTAGACACACATATGGAAGGAACCCTCAATTGCCAGAGAGCCCAGAGACATAGATAGCATCACAGTCGTACTGTACCCTTCTGTGTAAATGCCATTGGGACAACTACTACGCAGTTCACTAACATTATGGGCAGACATAAAGGAATGGATAGAAGGTGGACTAAGCCCAGCCGACACTACCGAGGATGTTCTATCACCTTTGGCAAAAAGAACCTTAAAACACACAAGGGAAAGAACAACCAGAGTCATCAAGATACCGGTTAATCAATTGGGGCGTTATTACGAAAGTGATGACACTAATGCTACAATCCCAATTCATCATAATGGGTACCAGGTAGTGGCTATCCTAGATGGTGGGCGGGGGGTAGCATCATCACAAAACGGTGTTGGGAAAACCCGATCTAAAAAGAGCAAATCTTATCGTTAAAATGGCAGACGGAACATCCTCAAGGCCCATTTGTCTTTTAAAGAATGTGAGACTCAAACTCTTTGCATTTCTCTACCATCATACATTTGTAGTAATGAACTTTCTACGCCAACTAGACTCATATGACATAATATTCGGGAGACCCTTCATGAGGGAATCAAAATTGGTGCACAATTGGGCATTAGATCATGTGTATGTGCGCAGGGATTCATAAATTTTAAAGATAGATCTAAGAACGTGGAGAGCACACCTCATGAAAGGACAACTATTCAGTAATGATCCGGTCACAACTGAGCGGACCACATCCGTACAAATATGCCAGCCCACGGTGGAAAGTTTCAAAGAGGAAGAGGAAACAGAAATGTATGCATCACTTCCTCCTTCGAATTTCAGTGAAAACTGGATGCATGTGCTAGCTACCATAGATGTGATGCAACCCTGAGAGGAACCCAGTATGTCGAATTTGGAATTGTTTCCACTACCTCTGTTTGTATGGTCAATTGGCAAACCATTGATGAGGAATCAGAAGAGGAGGTCTCTAGCATAGAAGGGACTAGATCACAAGGCCGTACCAGCGTCCGACGCCTTAGAAGATGGCGAAAAGCAGAAACGATATATCACTCGATGAAATGCCCTACTGCTGCAAAGAAAACCCATGGATGCCTAGTGGTTGAGATACCTCGAAGCCACTAAGGTACACGATGAGTTTTCTAACAATTGGGGTGAGTAATTGAGCAAGATATCACTTTAAGGGAAACATAAGGGGAGGAAGTCATCCTTTAAGAAATGTCTAAGCTTATGAAAGCTGGGCACCGACGAAAACAAAACAAAGCTTTGGCAGAGCTGAGTGAGAGGCCAGGAAAGTTATAGCTAAAACAAAAAGTGAGAATGAGGATAAACCAGACTTGTTGTCAGTACCAGACCATTTCAAAACCTACACATTTGATGAACGAAAGGTGGTATGACTGACGGCTAAAAGAGTTAAGGAAGATGGGGTGTCCACATCATACGATGGCCCAGCTAAAGTCAAGGAAGTTGATATTGCGGGACCAGGGGAGGAAGACAAACCTATTTATATTGCTAAAGGGCTTGACTTTGGTTGAAGATAATGAGCTTGTTACTCTCCTTAAGGAGTTTAAGGATTGTTTCGCCCGGAACTACGAAGAGGTGAAGGGTGTACCACATGAGGTGGTGCAACATACGATCCCAATTATGGAAGGATCAAGACCAACCAGGCAAAAACCATACCAGATGAATCCTAAATATACGACAATTATAAAGGAGGAAACCAATACTCATTGCTGTGGATTTCATCTATGAGATAGAACATACGGATTGTCACCAATTGTAATAGTGCCAAAGAAGAATGGGAAACTTGGGGTATGTGTTGATCTTAAAAAGGTCAACGCAGCTACTAGGAAAGACCATTATCCATTGCCCTATAATGGAACATGTTTTGGAGAGAGTAGCTAGTGAAGAAGCTTATAACTTCTTGGACAGATTTTCAGGCTACAATTAGGTGTCTATAGCACTAGAAGACTAGCATAAGACAGCCTTCAATACAATGTGGGGGACGTTTGCTTACAAATTTATGCCTTTCAATCTCACCAATGCCCCAACAACATTCCAACGATTAATGTGGGGGACGTTTGCTTACAAATTTATGCCTTTCAATCTCACCAATGCCCCAACAACATTCCAACGATTAATGTGCACAGACTTCAATGACTACTTGCAGAAGTGGTTGGAGGTATTCATTGATGATATGTGTGCACACTCTTGATGGACACACCATCTGGCTTGCTTAAGGAACGTGTTTGAGCGATGTCGATTATATCGTATATCCCTAAACCCTTTAAAGTGCCAATTTTAGGTCAAACACGATGTTGGGACACATTATCTCTAAGAATGGTATATCCACCACAGATGACAGCAAGGTCAAGTTGATCTTGGAACTACCACCACCCACTAATTACAAAGGTGTGCAAAGATTTATGGGCCTTGTTGGGTATTACCATCGTTTCATAATCTTCTATACTAAAATTGCCATGCCATTATATAAGTTTCTCATTATACTCATTGTCTTTGAATGGATTGAGGAATGCCAGGAAGCATATGATCGATTGAAGCAAGCATTGGCTAGCGCACCAATTCTAAGACCACCTAATTGGGACCTTATATTTCATGTGCATATCGATGCATCGAACTTTGCTATTGGATGTGTACTAGCACAACCTGATGAGTTCAAATTGGAATACCCAGTCTGCTTCGCTAGTATGATACAAAGGTGAATTACACTACCACAGAGCGCAAAGGGTTGGCCATGGTTTATGCAGTGAAGACGTATCGACATTACCTATTAGCCAACAAATTCGTGTTCTTCGTAGACCATCAAGCCTTATTATATTTGGTGAACAAACCTTGAACCACAAGAAGAATCACACACTGGTTGCTATTACTATTGGAATTTGACTTCACAGTTACGATGAGAAATGGGACATAGCATGTGTTGGTGGCCGATCATATGTCGAGAATTCCAAATGGGAAACTGGCAATTGGTGTTGATGATGACCTCCCTGCATGCTTGTTTGTTCAAACTGGACATGGTGTCCAAATGGAGCGAGGAAATATCCAATTATCTAGCTTATGGTTTTCCACAAGAAAGACCATTGAACAAAGATAAAATGCGACGGCTTGTTAAGCTTATCAATTTTAATTGTGGGAGAACTATATAAGCTAGGTAAGGTCAATGTCCTAAGAAGATGCATGAGAGAAGATGAGCTTGTCTCACGATATTGGATGAAGCACATTCAGGGATAGCCAGAGGACATTTTGCTGGAAGCTGCTTCAAGCAGACTATGGTGGCCTCCATTATTCGGGGACGCCATAGAGTTTGTCAAAAGGTGCAAAGAATGTCAGCGATTTGCTATCTCATAACAAAGGGACAGGATGCCACTTACCCCTGTCATTTTGTAAGACAACCTTTCGAGAAATGGGGGATTGATTTTGTTGGACCTATTAGTCCAGTGGCGCATCCACCATCACAAGCCCGATATGTAATCGTGGCCACAGACTATTTCACAAAATGGGTAGAAGCGAGAGCCTCTAAGTGAGCTGATGCTTGAACAACAGTAAAGTTCTTATATGAGCAAATTATTTTGAGATTTGGCTACCCATTAGAGTTAGTCAGTGATCGTGGTTCACATTTCATTAATGAGGTGATTGACAACTTACTGGATTCCTAGTAGTCCACCGAAAGTCATCACCTTATTATCCATAGGCTAATGGCGAGTACAAACAAGATTTTGTGTACTATCTTGACAAAAACATTAGAAGCAAGCCGGATGGATTGGGAGCATAAGCTAACATCAGCCTTATGGGCATAGCAAACATTGTATAAGCTGGCGACGGGATACACTCCCTTTCGTCTAGCTTATGGTGTTGAGGTAGTAATGCCAATGGAATACTTAGTTTCAAGCTTAAGAATTGTGGTGCAAGAACGTTTGACAAAAAATGCATTAGCTAAAAGGTTAATCGATTTAGAGAATCTTGATGAAACCAGACTAATTACATCGCATGAACTTATGGTCAAAAAACTACAAAGAAAACATTGGTTTCGAAAGTAACTTAAAACACAAAGAACTAGAAACGAGGGACCTTGTCCTCATGTATGGTGTAGGGAGCACCATATAAAAAAGAAACTCAAGTACAGAGGTCTAGGAACCTTTTGACTGTCCGAGATCACACCTCAGGGGTCAGTTAGAATTGAGACAATTGAGGGTGTACAAATGGAGGGTTACGTCAATGGGAGAAAACTTAAAAAATATTTTGTATTTTGGACCACTAACCCAAGAGATGCTCTTGCAAGAACATCTTTTGAAACAACGAAAGGATTTCGCAAAAGAAAAAATCCAGCAAGCTCAAGAAGAGGCTAAGGCAAGGGAGGCCAAAGCCAAACAGATACTCCAGAAGAGAATGTTGCATGTGAACATGGCTTCACTAACTCTCCTCGACGAAGATGAACTAAACATTGAGCCAGCACGACTTAGGGTGGAACACGGTTAAATGTTATGCAACAAGAATTACATTGATAGATACGGGATCAAGTCATAACTTGATCTCGTATATGAGACATGGGTAGCCTTAGATAAACCGCACCTTGAAACCACCAATGCACAAGTACGCACTGTGCACTTAACAACTACGAAAGCTGAGGGATTTTTAAGTGTTAATGTTTCCATCAAAAATGATTCCTTGGTTGGGAAGGTGTTTGTCATGCTTGCAGGTTCCATGGAGGAGGAACGATCCTAGATTTGCGCCAGCAACTATAATATCCAATGGGAGAAGAGGACAACACTATTGAAAGAGGGCAACAATGTCATTTTTGGAGCTGAGGAAGCAGGCCACGATTGAGGATATAGAAATGCCAAGCACGGTGAAATCAACTCATGAAGCAAAAAAGGCATTAATTCCACAATCCCTACGCAAAAAATAGCCCAAGTCATAGGGTACATAGCAGTGGGTGCCTAAGGGTCAACTTGGAAACCAACTCTATAAGGATGAGAAGGGCATCAATAATAAGGAATCAACAAGAAGGGTTCAAAATGGAGGCAAGGATAGGAATGGTCTTCACAGGTAAGTTTGTGGTACTCCAAACAAAACAACACTCCACAAAGCATTCGTAATAAGTAGTGGGTTCAAAAGGACTTGCTAATGGCACAAGGTTATTACCAAGGCAATACAATCGTATGGGTCCCCAAACTCCACCGAGTGGCCACCATTGCAATTACCTCCGATACAAAGAAAAGGGTAGTAAAGGCAAGGGACATGAATGGTCTTCACAGGTAAGTTTACGCTACTCCAAACAAAACAACACTCCACAAAGCATTCGTAAAGCAGTGGGTTCAAAAGGACTTGCTAATGGCACAAGGTTACTACCAAGGCAATACAATAGTATGGGTGCCCAAAGTCCACCCAGTGGCCACCATTGCAAACACCTCCGATACAAAGAAAAGGCTAGTAAAGGCATTAAAACCGAAGAACACACAGGTACTAAACCATGTGGCTCAGAGATCTCTCCCAGAACCAAAACCAGAAATTGAATATTTAGAACAAGGCTTTATTAGGCCAAGTAAGTCTCCATCGGCTTCACCAATATTATTGGTAAAGAAAAAAGATGGATTTATGCGCTTGTGTATAGATTATTGTGGATTGAATACAATAAAAAATAAATTTCCTATTTCCAAGATAGATGAGTTGTTTGATCAACTCAAAGGTGCTAAATATTTTAGTAAGATAGATTTAAGGTCTCGATATCATCAAGTAAGAATTAGACTTGAAGATGTGCCAAAAACAACATTTAGGACATCTTTTGGTATTATGAGTTTTTAGTTATGACTTTTGGTCTAACTAATGCTTCTGCTACTTTTATGACCATTATGAACACTATACTTCATCCTTATTCAGGGAAATTTGTGGTGGTTTTTATTGATGATATACTAGTCTTTAGTTAAAATGAACAAGAACATACTTAGCACCTTAGAAAAATTGAAGATAGCAATAACTATTGCTCTTATTTTGCAAATAGTGGATCCAAATGAACCATTTGTATTGGAAATGAATGCTAGTAATTTTGCTGTAGGAGCAATATTATTATAAAAAGGAAGGCCGATTTCATTTGAAAGTAAAAGTTGGACAAAGCTCAAAGTAACTATTCAACTTATGAAAAATAACCATTTGCAATTGTGCATGCTCTTAAAAAGTGGCGTCATTATTTGTATGGTACCAATTTTGAAGTATTGTCTGACTATGAAAGTCTTAAATGGTTAAGTACTCAAAAGGAGTAAAGAGGTAGAAAGGCTAGATGGGTTGAAATCTTACAAGAGTTTGATTTTCAAATCAAATATAGAAAAGGAAAATTTAATGTGGTGACAAATGCATCCATGATAAATGAGTTGATTTTTACTCAACTAGAAAGTGAGTTTGCTGGCTCACTTAAAAAGGAAAATGTGGTAATGACCCTAGCTAAGTAGTTTGGAATTACCTGATTAAAAAAGATGACTCTCAAATAGAGAGTAAAGAAAATGCAGCTCTGCTAGTGATAAAAGGATGTCACTTAAAAAAGATAGTGGTTCAAAGGAATCACTAAAAGATAGGTCAATAAGTGAAAAAGATAGTAGGACAATTAATATGGTTGTATTACAATGCTTTAAATGGAAATGACAAATACATTTTTATTGTTAATGTCAATGGCTGGAATATCTTTATTTAGTATATTAACAATTTTTATGTTAATGTCAACATCTCTATTTTATATATTATTAATGGTTGGAATATTTTTTTCTTAAATATAGCATTTATCCATGTAATTATTTTCCAACTTTAGGAATTATCCATGCAAATCACTTTTTGATTTTAACATGTTCTATCTATATATATGAACCCATGGCTCTTACTTTAACCCTCACTCCCATCTCTCATTGTCTCCCTCTCTCTCACTACCATTCTCTCGCTCCCTATTTATCCTTCTTTCCTTCTCTCTCTCTCTCTCTCTCTCTCTCTCTCTCTCTCTCTCCATCATTCTCACCCTCTTCCTCATTCTTTATCTTTCTCTAACTCATCATGTCATGTCTTCATCAAATGCCCCAAACTCTACTCTCAAGGATACCCTTGAAGCTATTTGCAAGGATTTATGAAAGAAGTCAAGTAAAGATGTGCAAGAGCATCTCAAAATTACAATAGAGGCCTATAATCTTTGGGATAAGCTTCTAGCCCAGTAGATGAGCCCATCAACTTAAGAGATCTATATGTGTGGAGCATGAAGATTAAAGCCGATACTTGGTGGAGTTGCAGCTACATTAGTGAAGAAACAAAGGAGCCCCTCCACCAAGAGAAGCTAAAAAATAGAGTAGTTCTTAAAAGCACTTAGGTGTAGGAACCCTTATGTAGTTATGTCATGTTGTCTAGTATGTAAGGCTAATGTAATGACTTTTTTGGAATGAAATCATCTTTTAATTAAAATTATGAATATTATTCACCTTGTCAATTTTACATTGTTTATTGTTTTTAGGAAACAGTATGTAAGCCCGATGTAATATCTTTTCTAGAATAAAAGTATGTTTTACTGAAAATTATCTATGTTATTAACCTTAATAATTTTACATTGTTCACTGTTTTTATGAAACAATATACAAAGCTCATATAATATCTTTCCTAGAATGAAATTATCTTGTATATATAATTGTGAATATTATTTACCTTGTCAATTATGCTGGCATGCTATGATATGAAATCATATGTGAAGGCATGCAATCACATGCAAAGGCTTGCAATGACATGTAACGCTATGCAAGTGCATGTAAAATGTAATGACATGCAATCACATCATGTAACACTGCAAATGACATGTAACACTATGCAAAGGGCAAGTAGTACCATGTAAGTACTGCATTGACATGTACATGTAATAACATCCAAATGCAATGCCATGCCATGCATGCAATGTAATGTAACGGCAAGTACATGCATTAACATGCAAAAGGATAATAAAGGTCAGGTAATGTGATACAAATGAACGCACATACAAAGAGTACTAATATGCAGAGGCATCATGCAATGCTATGCAATCACATCATGGAGAGAGAGAGAGAGAGAGAGAGAGAGAGAGAGAGAGGGAGGAAGGGAGGGAGAAGGGTTGAAGATCAATGAGAGAGAAGGAAGGAGAGATTATGCATAGGGAGGGTGGGGAGAGAGAGAGAGAGAGAGAGAGAGAGAGAGAGAGAAAGAGAAAGAGAGAAATGAAATGAAATTTTATTATTGTCCATCTTCTCTCTGATTGTTCCATACAGCCCTCCAATAAATCTATCTTTTTTCAAAAAATCAGGAGCAGCCTGATCCCCTCCCATGGTCTTCAATATCCTCCTCAAGGAAGCTTCATACCTGTCCACAAAATCTAACAACTCTTCATCCTCCCCTTGACTCAACTTGGTCACCGCCCTACACAAATGCTCCGGAGTGTCCACTTTCTCATACCTCCTCTTCAAGGCTTCTCTCAACCCATCCCGGCTTGCTCTCTCAACCTCTATGGCGTCATATATTTAAACCACTCTAAAGGAAGCATCCTCTAACAACAAAACTGCCCAACTTCAGCTTGTAATCATCATCCTCTCTGTTACTCCCCAAAGTTGCCATCTCAATTCCCCTCAGAAACAGAGACATCCTCTCCCTTCTCACCTCTGAACACTTCATATCCACATACAGCCATAGGTCTGAGCTGATTAATAGATGGACACCAAACTGCTGACCAAAACCCTTTTACAAAAGCCTTTTGATCCTCAGTGGGGGCACCAAACGATGTATGATCTCTGGGTGATGCCCTCTATACACCCCAGTAGGCACATAAGAGAGAAATATAGTGGGATGAGAATTGGGAGAGACTCTAGAATCCATGTCCCAAGGGCTCTAATAAGACCTGCTACTATCCTCTTAGCTCCTGCTGACTCACTTGCCCCATCAAATCCCTCCTAACCTCCCTTTATGGCACAGTCAGCAGCTCCAACTGTCCTCTTCAGTCAGCACACACCTTCAGCACCTTTGGTTAGTCTCCTCAAAGCCCCTCCTGACCCACAGCTAACCAAAACAACTCTCAGCTAACTCAAAAACAGTCCTCCAGGATCATTATGTTGTCCTCAGCTATTAGCTAACCATATATACCAATCCTCAGGACCTTCATGTATCCTTTGTTGACCCTCATCTAATCCCTCTTCTGAATGAACCTAATTGACTTCTAGATCCAAAAAACAAAACAAAACTTCTCCTCTACATCTACAGTCTCTCTGTGGCCTTCAGGCACCTCCACACTAATCAAGATTTCACATTACTAGCCCTCTGCTGTCTAAAGAAAGCTGACCCACAACTGCCTCTGAAAGGCTGTTCTCTTAGGGATGACCAAATCGACTCAGCTAAAGTAGATTCACCCTCTTTTATGTCAACTGACACCTCTAAACCCTTAGGACACTTAAACCAGACATATATCTAACCTTGAAACCACTTGGCTTACTACAGATGACTCTCGGTTGCCTAAGAAGCACTCAACAGATCACAAACCCACCCGACTACTGATTTGTTGACTTTCGACTGTCAACTCTGAGACCCATAATTATTTCTCTCAAGAACAAACAAGTGAGGGCAAGCCCTTTACATCATCAGCTGATAACTCTAATGTCTAGCTGACTCTCAACTAAGACTGTACTCACTCAATTGATTCTGACAGGCACCATTGAATCAAAATCACCTCTTTAGTCATCAGACTCACACCCACAAGATCTTTATCTTCATCATAAACCAAACAAAACCACACTTACCTCACAAACTGAAACATCAAAACATAAACCCTTTGAACTTTGATTGGCTTCAAACAGATAGAAAACACATGGGTCTCAACAGCCCTGAGACCAGGGCATGCAGATATCAAAAGATAACACAAAACATAGGAGTCCTCCTCAAGTTGATCCAGCTAGTAACATAGCTCCAAAACCTAAATCTTCTATCACGCATGACAGATCTTCTCACACTGAAATAATGCACGGCTGATAGAAGAGCAGCTATAGTCAAACAGGTTTGAAAAAGATCAAGTATCTCTAATGGGGGTGCTCTCTCTCCGCTCTGATCTCTTCAATCTTTCATACTGCACTATCCTTCTTTGAAAACTTGAAACACAACAGGTCTCTTGCCTGCAATCTTCAACAAAACAAAAACCCACTCGCAGCAGCAGCAGGAGACCACTCAAGTGTAGTCAATTTTATGGCCCTCCTCACTCTGGTGATAACACAAACCACTTCTTCTGGAGAGTCCTCTAAAACAAACTCAATTCTTCTTCCTCAAGCTGCGTCACTTTGCCAGTGATCCTTCTAGAAACTCACGTCGCACGGGCCTCCACATGCTTCCATACTCTTTTCAATTTGCGCACCTACGTTTTTCATCTTTGCCTGCCTCATATCTCTTGCCACCTTGGACTTACCACAAGCCATCATCTACACATTATATTTACCTTTGCATTATGTTTGTGAGAAATCATTTTTCTCCTCACACCGTCATAGTATGCTTAAACATGTGAGGCAATATATACATTACAAAAACATTTGTTTTAAATCTCTTTAACTTAGGATGAATAAAGTGGGGTATGTTTTTTCATTCACCACCATAACTTATAATATTTTTATCTTTGTATGAATGAAGTGGATTATGTTTCATCATCACTTATGGTTGGACAAGGTGCGCCTCATTAGGGTGCTTGGATTAACAAACAAAGAGACAACTATGAAGCATACAAGAGAGATGAATAAGACATGGATGTAGAAGCATGCCATGATGCAAAAAAAGAAGAAGGATCACTCATCTTCTTACAATTGTGAACTTTTAGAGCTATCCCAAATAGTATTCCAGGTACATATGGCGTGGTAGAGGAATAAATAATTCTAACATTTGCAATATAAGATAAGCATCCATATATATTCTCATACTAATGAAGTAGCTTGTGAAATATAGGATGAGTACCTCACTGCTGTCACTTGAGAGATTGACCCCCTTATAGATACCTTGCCTACAAAGGGGTTTGAAGATAAATGGAGTACTGCTTTTTATAAAGATGAGCAAAAGTGGAGGCATGCTACTAGCCACCAAGATTACAAACCTTGCCCCCAAGGAGATGGTTTCTTTGAGTAAGAAACCTAGATGTCCTTCCCTTTTAGTCGTTTAGATAGGTAACAATGTAAATGGGTTTTGATATTGTGGTTTAATTTTGATGTTGTGTTGCAATCGATTAGTGCAAGTAAATTGGGATGACATACCAACTTATTTAGCAGAGGATATGTTATATAGCTTGGCATCCAGCTCACTATACCAAATGACCAAAAAGCTATGATTTTAGAAATCTTGATTGATGGAGATTCTTAGAGGCTTAAGGACTTGCAAATCCCAAAGAGTAAGTAATTTTTATTATTATTTTCTTTATATATAGAAAGCATTGTATCTTGTATTAATAAAACTTTCAATGGCAATGTAACAAATGCAAGTTTATTTAGAGATTGGCTAAGACAAGGAGTGATACGAAATTGGAGCACAAGGTGTGGCAATCCTTACAAATACAATTTCTAGATACATTTAAGGAATACATCTTTAATCTCAAGAGATTCTATTTTGGGAACTAATTTGAGGAAATGGTGGGGTCCCTAAAAAAATAAGACGTGGTAGCTTCACATCCTACTGTCATCAAAGCTACTAAGCGTGATGTATATAGAAATCTATAAATATCACTCACTACTTTTTTATGTTGTTGTATTCTTAACTTGAAAGGAAACAAATGTATGTAGACGGATTCGTAAGTGTCATGCCAAAAAATTATATTGCAGTTGTGCCAGGCATTGTAAATGAGTGGTGGGATCCAGGACATGAGAACACAATGTACACACAGCAACAAGTTCGAGAACTTTGAAGGGGTGCACAAGAGCCACTATTCCTTGACTTTCCAAGTGGAAAATTTCCTAGGAGCAAGAAGGAGATATGTACACTCAGACTTGTAAATTAAAGCAATCCAAGATGGTATGTACTATTTATCTACTCATACTTGTAATTAGATTTTTCAGTACACATCTAATATTATATTCTACTGATTTGTGATTTTAAATTGTGAAGACTCAAATTCTACATGACCAATCACATCTTAAAGCAAAGGGCAAAGAGCTTAAGGAAGATCAAGAGGATGATAAAGAGGACAAAGGAGATGATAATGTGATGAAGTGAGAGAAGATCCATGAATGAAGAGGAAGAAGCAAATGTAGGAGGGGAAGAAGATGACGAGGACGCTGAAATCGCATCATAGTAAAACGATAGTGATTCCAAGGATGACATTCGACCCATCGAGGCAACACCAAAAAATGAGGAAGCGGATCATGTTGCAACACAGATATGCCACTCTTGTAATCGTAATTGGTTACTTTCATTAATAAATAGTTGGACTACTAACTTACATGATTTGGTTTATGGGTGCAGATAAGCTTGGCTAAAGGTGAAGCACCAAATGCACCATTTTGACATAATAATCCACTTGACCTAGTAAATGTTGACACCAATCTTCTCCAAATGAATTTTCTAGGTATGATTTTACTGAATAGTAATGACAATGTAATGTATATGTGAAGTGAATGTACTTACAAAATGTATGCTTTGTAGGAGTGTCTCGTGGTACGATAAGTGCATCAGTCCTCGGCATTTCAAGTGTTTTGCAACATCATAGTGAAAGTTCCTCTACTGTTGTAGAAACCTCTATACTCACAGGCATATTAATCAATTATGCATCGCATGTATAATGACATGTAATTTATGTCTTTTATATCGTTCTTAACAAATTCTTCTCAACATGGTGTTGGTACAATAAGCACAGTAGTCCTCGGTGTTCCAAGTGTGTTGTAACATTAAAGTTTAAGTTCCTTTTGTTAACCCATTTCTAGGGTTAACAAGAGCTACTGCCATTATCTTACATCAAGGAGTCAAGGTAGATACATCAAAAGGTCATACATTCTCAAGATATGAAGGAATGGTGTCCAGATCTATAACTTGGACGAGCGCCCGTAATGGTCCAATGGAATACTAATGGAAATTTTTGCTTCAAGAGCGTGTGGTAGCAAGTTAGGATGAAGTCCCAAGTGATGTACTTCATGGATATATTATGAGAGTAGTCATTGTAATATTATGAGCGTGTGGTAGCAAGTTAGGATGAAGTCCCAAGTGATGTACTTCATGGATATATTATGAGAGTAGTCATTGTAATATTATTAGGCCTCTTATGACCGGCCAACCCCACAGTTTAAGTGAACACTTATGGCCATGTATATAAGTGAACACTTATGGCCAACCCCACAGTTTAAGTGAGTGTAAACACTTATGGCCATGTATATAAGTGAAAATATCTCATAATACAAAGACTCTCCCATTATGCAATTAAGTGTGGCTCTTACTAATGTCTCTCTTATGCATGATGCTAGTGTGTGTGTGTGAGTGAAGTGAGGTGAGAGGAGGGACGAGTGCATGTGGTGCAACATGGTAGTGTGACAACGCACACGCAAGAAGCTATGTCAAAAGTGCTACTCAAGGAGTAGTGGAGCTTGGAGACCTCAAGGGTTACAAGCTCGACCATCAGAAAGATCTCCACCCCACGACAGTTACAGTTCGCCAAGTAATCTTCTTGTTGGATGTGTTTTGACGAGGGTTTGGGTGAGCCATAACATTTTTGGCACTAATCTACGCATTACCCATTGCCCATTATCTTTAGTGATGGTTTACCATGAAAAAGATGTGGTTTTGATGGGTGAATTGTGTGTAAGGAATAGCTCTCTTTTTTTGTTTTATAAAGAATGCTTTTTTACTTAATTTTTAGCTTAAATCGTTGTTTTGTTGTTGTTGTTAACTTGGTTTTTAATGTTTCTTGGGCTTGCACATAGAGCGTATTAGGCTTTGTTTGCTTCCATTGCATCAAAAAATGCAATAGAATGCATTTTCAGTGATTTTTAGCTCTTCTTTTTTAGTTTAACATAGAGTGAAAATTGTTAATTTTTGCTTAATTTTTGTGTTTTTTGTTAGATTTATTTGCATAAGTGTGTTAGCAATCAATTAGGGTATCTTAATCTCTCAAAAACATTAAAAATTTCACAGAATAGACTAATCTTTCCTAATGGACTGGTTTTTCTTGTTTAGGAGCGATTAATCCACTCCAACAGTTAAACATTTCATAAATATGTTGTTTGGAGTCCATTTCGATCATGTAAGAGGTCGAAATTAGTGTTCGTGAGTGTTTTGATCTCTTTTACATAAAGAGAAGAGATTGAACTTAAGAGTTTAATTAATCTCTAATTATAGATTAATTTACTCATTAGTTGATGCACATAGCTTAGAAATTTCATGCTCTATCCAATGATATGCTCAAGGGTGTGAATTAATTAGTGATTAATGGTTAATTAGAGTTCTTAATTAGTCCAAAAGAAGGAAAGATTAGTGAAAGAGTTAATCTTTAATTAATTTCTAATCATATTTTTACACAACTCATTAGTGACTAACGAGCATTTGATGTAAAGATTCCAATGAGTTATTAACTTGTCCATTTTAGGGGTCATTTATGAAGGGTGTAAGGGACTGTCATAAAAGTGGACTTTTTTTATTTTCACTTACCTTTTTGGAAAAATGCCCATATCTTCCCAATTTAAAATTCATAAAATATTCCGTCCACACAAGAGAACTCGAATTTCTCTCTAGACTCCACAAAAAAAAAAAAAGCTTCATGACGTGAAATACCCTCCATGTCATGGCATGAGATCCGCTCCATTTCATAGCGTGAGATAGGTCCGTGAAAAAAAATGCATCACGGTGTGAAATACCCTCCATTTCAAGGTGTGAGGTCCGTGAAATTTTTTTTTTTAAGAGTATAAAAAATAGCCTTGTTTGGAGGCCCGTATCTCCTAAACCATGAGGCTAATAGCCTCAAAATTCAACCCAAAAATCGAGGTAAAAAATGAGCTTAAAAGCACTAAAAATTACCCAAAATAGCCCATAAAAAATCATGTACCATATTCGGACTACTTTTTTAGTGTCTAAACGATAAAATCATGAAAAAGTGAGATAAAGTTGTAATACTCCAAAAATACTACAAAACTCTCATACAGCGTTTTTCCAAATTCCTTTTGTGAAACACGTCAAAAAACAAGTTGCAAAAAAAAGAAAAATCATTCTGGAATTTTTTTCAATCTTGAGACAGTGATGGAAAATAGGTTTTGAGACCTCTTCTATCGGAGATGCTACTAGCATGCACTTTTTCTAAAAAAGTTTATCCTAAGAGGGTGTTTACATGCACTTTTGAGACCTTGTCATTCATTAGAGACACCAGTGGCACACACGTTTTTCGAAAAAAATATCTAAGGTTTACATGCGCTTAGTGCCTAAGCAAATTATGGTAAACGCACCCTCGTTTGACCCAGAGAAAGGTGCTCCAAGCCTCCTAAGGTTGTAATAATGGACTGTAAGAAAACCTAAAAAAGTAAAAAAAAAAACCACGTGTGCACTTGCTAATTAAGGAGAAATTGGCAACATCAAGATATGGCAACGATAGAGGGATTACACCCAAACGGAACCCAATGGTGACTGAAATCTTCGAGCCATTGAGGTCCATGCCCCAAATGCACCTCCTAATGCCATTTGCCATGCCGACAACAAGCGTGTCATCGAGTTTTACATCCCCTGCCACATCAATCCCTCTGGGATTTGATCCCTTACCTAGCACTACCACAAGTCCTAAACCTTTAAAGGTGCTAGGTACCAACCCGTTTTGCAACTCCTAAATGCCCAAATCTTGGACATATTCACTAATCTAGGAAGAGGGGTTGCCCAAGGACTAAATAAGGTCTTAACCACAAGAGCACCCACACAAGACCTCAATGACTCATCCAAAAACATGGCCGTAGTGATTTCCAAAATCATGGGCAAGCACGATGGAATCACTGATCTTGTTCAATTCATGCAAACGTTTAAACAAAGATGTGAAGCCTTTGGAAATCCAAACTACTGGTTCATCACATTGATGCCTGCGATTAAGGTGAATTTTAGGACCTTGAAAACAACCTTCATCCACGGCTTTTCAAGACAAGTTATCGGTGGAGTATAGCAAGAGAACTCTAATTTGATTGAGCGAACACAAAACGAAACCATTAGAGATTTTATCCTATGGATAAAAATCTTGAACTCATGATGTGAGCCATGGGAGAAACTAAACTATGCTCAATTGAAGAGATGTTTCATGATGGACATAACGAAAAACAGCTTACATAACTTGATCATTGTATAGCCAATCCAAAAACATTCGATCAATGCTGTAAAGAAGCAAAACATTTAGATGACAACATGATGGAGGATGATCATGATATGAGATGTTACTTATCTAAACCCAGTGAAGCAAAGGCTAAAGAAAATTTGATCTCGGAATTATCATTCCGTGAATTATACACAGCTTTGCTTAAATGCTTTGAACCAAAATATCCAAGAGAGAATGAACTCTCTCAATCACGACAAAACGTCCTTGATGCCTCTCAAAGTAGTGGACCTAATGCCTTGTGTTCATTGCCACCACTACCACCCCAATCCCCAATGTGCGTACCCTAATCCTGTCTTTCAAGTCTGCAAACATTGCAAAACTTTGGATCACGACACATCTCAATGTCCTAATTCGCCTACAGTTACATCAATACTACAACTATCCTTGCCTTTAAAAAAAACAGTCCAAAGGATAGAAACTGCTCAGGAAGCAGTTAAGCAAACACTTCAGTGTTTCTATTATCATGGACTGCACAAAGTGGCAGACTACACAATTTGGAATACTTCCATTCCCACAATCACTGACACTTTGCAACCCACATGTAAACGATGTGGCATCAATCACATATTCCAAGATTCCCAATGCGAGTTGCTTTAATGCAACCTGTCTCATAGAGTACAACTCTTAACATTTTGAGTGTGCAAAATGGGTAATTTTCCACGGTACCCTTGAATGTGCTTACACGCTTGCAAGCCAAGGGATGAGAATTAGTCAAAAATAATGCAAAAGAACACACTTATAAATGAATAGAAGAGCATGTTTTCAAATAGAAACCAAAAGAGGGTGCAAAACCTTCTAAACCCACAAAAAACAAGGGCCAACAAACTGTCGAAACTAAGGCTAAAATAAAGGACAAGGGAAAGGAGCCTATGAAACACCTAAACCCAAAAGAGCCAAAAGCTACACATGTTGTAAATGCATCCACCTCAAAGGCTACCTTTGAAACCACAAAACCCACATGTACGCAACACATGATACAAAAGTCCAAAAGAAAGTTTGTTCTTGTCACATGGGCAAACATAATGAAAACCTAATGATCCAAGAAAATTCAGAAGATGAAACAAGTTCTAGTATGTTAGTGAGGACGAAACAAGTTCTGACTCGTCACTCAGTGCACCTCATAGTCCAATCAAGAAACTAGAACCCGCCCAACCATCCCAAATTGAAAATCATGATCACATGACGTATGAGGAACGCAAAATGCAAGCTTAAGAGAGCATGCTTAGCATTGTTGAGTGTTATACAAGATCACCAGTTGTGATTGAACCTCGTAATGTCAAACCTAAAAAAGCAACCAAAATACAAAACTTGGAGGAGTATCGCTTCCCCTTTCAAAAGGAAGATGTACTCTCTACAGAAATGAACTCATCAAACCAAGAAGAGTCATCAGAGGAAGATTGCACAAATGATGTAATTGAAAAAAAGTGTGACGAATTTGATGAATCGCTTATGAAATTTAAGCAGTCTCTTAAATCCTCATTTGGAGGAGTGCTCTTCTTTCAAGGTGAGGTTAACATAGCTTCATCCCTTGCACCTTTAAAGGCTAACCAGTCATATACCAAGATCTCAAGAGCTATATAGAATAGGACTGTAGCATTCACTCATAAGTTTCCAAATAGACCTCAGTGTACACATTGGGCACTGTTGAAAAAACTGAGAGCCAAGAAGAGAATGAAAGTAAATGGGAATATGAACCCAAAACAGGAACTGAAGCTAAAGCAAAAACTAAAACTTCCATGGTTCCACTTGAGGATTCTATCATGGTATGGTAAGATTTCCCTATGGGAAATAAGGTTGAGCACAAGCATGCATTGATTAGCCCTCAAGCAAAGCCACAACCTTGTGACAATAGACACTCGGATGTATCATTGGTCCAACCTCCTGCAATCATCCCTAAAGGAAATTCTTTTGCAAGATAGGTGCAAATGGAGAAAACATTGAAGTTCCAGGTTGCTTCAGCTATGCTACTCAAACAACAATCGATCAAATTATGGAATTTGAATTCCATGCAGCCTTAGATTCCCTTAAAGATGGTGTCATCATTGGTGGAACTTGGGCACGTGACTTATGGTATTCACTTGAATCCATGAAAACGGTCACCTTGAACACTCCTACAGACATTGTGAAATTTCTCTTACAGGAGGAAGAGATCTTAGAGGAGCTAGAACTCCCAACATATCTTACTCTTAGAATATCCCACGAGTTATGGTTGGATTTGAACTTTGCAATAAAATTAACACAATCCAAGCATAGCTTTATCCACAACGAGAACACAATCTCATAACCCTCGAGTTATGGGATTTGTTAGGTCAACCAACACTAACAGCTCATCTTGAAAGAATTCCATTCACAAAAGACATGAACATGCCATGTTTGGGGTACTTTGAACAAACAATGTATATAGAGTCTAACCCCCATACTTTGAGTTTTTTGTGGTTTAGTATGTGTTAGAAGAGGATTTGATCTTGGGGCATAAATGGACTATTATTGCCCAAGCACCACTATGCTTTGCTAGTGATAGGACATGCTCAAAAGCCTCAACATCAGTAGCCCCACCACTCCACAAGAGACTCAAGCCTCGTCATCAACGCCCATGAGTCTCAAACCTGTAGCCTTAGTGGCAAACAATGTGAACGAGGATAATAATTCTTCCACTTGATCCAAAAAGAAAACTCCACTCCACGATAGCTAAAATCAAGGTATCTTAATGGTTTCAAAATGTGGGTGGAAAAGCAACCACTTGTAGCTCAAGGCTACTACAAAGGTGCCAATCCAATTCGGTTGCCTCGATAATCAAAGCCTCTTCCTCAATGCAAAACTCAAAGGCCAAGAAGAATAAAAGTACCCCGTAACATCATCCACAAAAGCCTAGTGAGTTCCTCAAAGAACTCCAGCCATTCAACAAGTGTGGGCACCAAAAAGAACACTGTAAACAAAAGGGTACTACCAAAGTAATACCAAAGCTTGGATTCCCCCCAGCACATCAAGAAGTCACTAAACCTGCACAAAGAAAGAAACCTCAGCACCAAAAGCATCAGCCACCAATTCATAATGTTCATCAAATGGATGCCTGTTCATGTGCTTCAAGAACAAGGATATTATGATGGAAATCCCATCATAATGTAGCTGAGATCAAACAAACTGAAGAAAGCCTCACCATCGACTTCAATTCCAAGGACTTCACCTAAAGTTCAATAAGAATGGAGGCCCAAGCAACACCAAGCAAGCCACTCAACCCCTCTCATACATACAACACATACACAAGAGCTTGTGTGCTCAGTCAACACCAATGGCAACCAACCAGAAGCTGTACCTACCGCTTCGACAATACTTGAGCCACAAATTCAAGAATCAATCCCCACGTCTGCAATCGAAAACTTATGAGCGCATCAAGGACAAACTCACAATGCTCTTTTCACCCCTCTAGAGGATGAGAATCCTGAGTGCAAAAGTTATGCGGCAGACGTAAGAACCTTTTCTCTCAAAAAGGAGAGTAGCCACAAGAAACTCCCAACAATCTTCAATAGTTAATACATTTTTGTTAGCTTACTATTCTTTTGGCTAAGTTAGTGTAGTAGGCTGATCCATGAGTACATATCCATACTCTTGCACTTGAGGACATTTGTACTAGAGCCTCACCATCCAAAAATTTCCAAGTACATCTCTGGATGGGGGACCCATGGTGGACGAAAGCCTGGTCAATGGTACAACCCATCACCTAGAATTTTTCTTCAAATTGCAAACCTCTCCAAATGAAAACTAGAGTCTTCACAATACATTGATATCTATTCCTTAGTAAAGATAGAAATGATAAACTCACAAGTCTCCCTAATTCTTTCATGCAACAAGCAGCACCTCAATAAGAGTCTATTTGACTCATTTCATGTACTTCATGTATATCTACTTCATAGAATACTTAAATATACATAAAAGCATAAAAAATCACATGGAAAGAAGCATGCAAGAACAGGTCCTACTCAACAATATTTGACAAGAATCTTGCCACACAAAAAGGGACATCATCGAAGGCCAAATTCTTCAAGTGATAAATGTCACTTTAATGAATTAGATGAGGAATTGAGAATCACAATCTCATTCTAATGATTTTGTCTACATTCCTCTGGATCCTTCTTTCTCTTCTCCCCCATTATTAACATCTCTTAGTTTTCCAACTAACACAAATAATATGCAACTCTGCTTATGATTGCCAAAAACAAAGTGAGCAAAAAATATACCCACAAAAAATGTTCACAAAATAATAAAAATGCAATCACTAAAAAAAAATCCACACCCCAGTTAGGAATGCCCACTAATCACTAACCTTCTCATTTAATAACTAGCCTTTCTTATTCTTTCCATAGGAACAAGGACCATTGTGAATGTCACTCAACCTCAAAAGCCATCATCATCAAAGCTTGTCAATTCTCCCCACACAATGGTCTTCAACGTAATCATGAGGACGCGATTGACATCGGGAAGGGAGGAATGTTAACTCATTTCTAGGGTTAACAAGAGCTACTGCCATTACATTAAGGAGTCAAGATAGACACACCAAAAGATCATACATTCAAGATATGAATCAACGGTGTCCAAATCTATAACTTGGACACGGGCGCTCGTAAAATGGTCCGACGGAATACTTATGGTGATTTTTGCTTCAAGAGCATGTGGTAGCAAGTTAGGATGAAGTCCCAAGTGATGTACTTCATGGATATATTATGAGAGTAGTCATTGTAATAGCATTAGGCCTCTTATATGAGCCTAAAGTGCCCGGCCATGTATATAAGTGAAAATCTCTCATAATACAAAGACTCTCCCATTATGCAATTGAGTGTGGCTCTTGCTAATATCTCTATAATGCATGCTAGTGAGTGTGCGTGATTGAAGTGAGGTGAGAGGAGGGACGAGTGCACATGGTGCAATGCAGCGGTGTGACAATGCACGTGAGAGGCTACACCGAAAATGCTACTCAAGGAGTAGTGCAACTTGGAGACCTCAAGGGTTACAAGCTCGACCATCGGAAAGATCCCCACATGACAATTGTTGTGGTTCACTAGGTAATCTTCTTGTTGGATGTGTTTGGGATGAGGGTTTGGGCGAGCCATAACATTCCTCTACTATTCATAGAAACCTCTATGCTCACAGGTACATCACATGTATAATGACATTTAATGTGTGTCTTTTATATCGTTCTTAACAAACTCTTCTCAACATGGTGTAGTAGTAGATACTTTTACGAAGGTAGAGCATTTGTAGGGAATCTTATCAAGATAAAACGTGCATCACAGGTATACTAACCAATTGTGCATAACATGTATAATGACATTTAATGTGTCTTTTATTTCGTTCTTAACAAACTTGTCTCAACATGGTGTAGCAGTAGATACTTTTGCAAAGGATAGGTAATCTTATCAAGATAAGACGTGCAATTCAAAACCATGGGAGATCAGAGGAGCTAGCACGTCTTTAAGAATTGTTAAAAAGTGTGAAAGAGGTAAATTGGATCTTTTTATCTTAAAGGTATCAATACAAGCACATGATGTGATTATATTATAGTGAGGTTGCCCACATGAGATTCTATTTATGGCTTCCTTGATGACATAATCCCATAATGGAATCTCTATACATATGAGTGATTAAGAGTAATTGTTCAGCAATAAAACCCTACATGTTACTGTTGTGTAAGCTAAGGCACAAATTCTCATGTGTTCATGTCAATGTCAGGTAGATGGAGACGAGTCTTTATTGCTCAAGATTTTTAAGACCATCCTTGATGATAATGGATCCCTTATAGTCATTTGTACAATGTATTAAGTGACAACCATCATAGGTAAAGCCGAGGAATATATCTTCGTATTATTAAAAGACTAAGGTCATGTAAAAGGCTAGGAGAAGGGTGTGTATGAATGGACTTATGGTCCACTAGCTCACCTATTTAAAGGCAAAGCTAAAAGGCATTATGTAGTGTGCAAAGGCCATGTTGTATGCATAAGCAACTTAATAAACAAGATTTGTTCTTGTATTTTTGGGTCTCTCTCCTCCACTCATCTTGATCTAGTATAAGCACCACGTTTTCTCAACATGGTATCTAGAGCTTGGGTATATTAGGTCACATTTTTTGTGATGTAGACTAGGTTATCCTACATCTCACTTTTTGTGGAGCTGAACCCCCAGCCAGTGGAGACCTTCTACCAACTTTTAGAGGCCGTATCTTGGCGTGCTTTCAACTAGGAAGTTCAAGAGGACCTCCGGGCGCTCAGTTTCGTACAGGTAATTAGTGATTTTGATCTCTCTGAGCCACGATGTTGAGCTCTGATGTAAGATTCCTCCCCAGTCTCAAGATGTCCAGCATCTTTCCCCTGTAAATAAGTTCCCCCGAAATAGAAGTTCAAAAAGATTTTCAAAAGGTGCATTAGAAATCAAGTATAATCTGTTCAAGAGGCCTTATCCTAGGGGTCCAGATTTTCAAAAAATTTCAAATTAAAATTTTGAGGGGCCAATCGAAGTCATCCAAATGTGTGAAGAAGATAAATAGAAGAAATAAAGAAAATCCCCCCCCCCCCAAAAAAATGAGTAAATACTCACATAAGATGAAGAGTGGACTAAGGACCAAAGGAAAAGCTAAAAAAATGAATTTTCGATACCTCACAATGGAGATTCTCCCCTCATGAATGAGACGTCTACTTCACATGTGTAATGGAGTTTTAAATCTTCAAAAATTGAGATATTTCATCTCTCCTCTCTCCTAATTCAAGTCTAGTTCCAAAAAGTAAGCTAAACTGACCTAAAAATGGTCAAAAATTGACCAAGCTGAATTGAAAAATTCTAGAATCAGTTTGCTTGGTTAGGAACTCACTTTTCCCTATAAATAGAAGCCTCCCCCTTTGTTGAAAAACAATAGTATTTATGCACTGTTACTCTACTCCTCCCAAGAGCCAAGAACTGTGAATTTCTTAATAATTCGCTAGTTTTTGACCTTTTCCTCTTCTAAAGATTGGTGGCCACTCTTGTTACAAATAAGAGTAGAACCCTCAAACCATCAAGCCAAAGTAAAGCTCCCAAGAATTTATGTAAGTTAAAAATCTTATATTTTTTAATTCTTTTTATGCTTTCTAATTTTTATGTTGTTTTAGGTGATAAATGGATGCTATGCCTTGTGGAAAGGTTTTCCTCCTCTCTCATTCTTAAAATCAGCCCTTCTTTATCCTAGTTAAGTGAACTAATAGTTGGAATTAAACTTTCATATTATCTCTCATTTAAAAGTGAAAATTATTTAATTTAGAATGCTTAAAATCCATTGAGGTTAATTTTAATTGTAAAAGTGTTACTTTCACTAATATCAATTTTTATGCATAAAAGGATGCATAAAAGAATTTTATTTTTATATCAAAATAAGAGTTCTCTTTAATCCTATGCTTGATTCCCCTGAAAATTGATAAATGATTAAGTAAATACTCTGTGAAAGAAAATCCTACCGTTTCATATTCTTTAAGATGACAATGAGAAAATTCAGTGAAACTATCGAAATCGAGATTTTAGATAAATGATTCCTCATAGGAATTCGTGATTAGTTTTAAATTCAGTAAAGAAGTAATAGAAATATTTTCTTTTGATAAAGATAGTTCAAGAAGAACCTTTTCAGACTCAAAACCTGTCAAAACCTGAATCAGACTATAACCAAGACATAACTCCTTCGTCAGTTTCAAGAAATGACGATGTGACCAGTCCCATAATCTACACTCAAATCACCCACCGATTCTGAAACTAAGTTGAGACCTTTGATTTTGATCTGAGGATTAAGAATTCAGAATTCAAGGACTTCTGCTTGAAAATCCAGACTGTGATCTAGAAGTCTTGGGATACGGAATTAAGATATACTCATTGTATTCAAAAGAAAATCAAAACTGAAAACTTGCATAGAAACCCTGTTTTCTTAAAGGACTGTCTTACGCCAGAATGCTGGAGGGAGCATTTGGTATATGTGTTTTCTAAGGGAAGTTTGGTTGCAATAGCTAGCGGGAAGTGTTCAAAGGACAGCTCACGCGACAAAGCCTGCCCAGGTCCATCTTGACCAGCCTCGGTATGATTAAAATGGTGCGCTTTCGGTACGGTGGACAAGGGCCGACGAAGCGGCTTGAGTGAAGTGCCATGACACCTAAGGAGGATCCTAGAGGGTTCTGACCAGGTGATGCACGGGCTCGCGGTGTTGAGGACACCCATGCGTATGTCGAGAAAGATATTGTATGATGGACCAATCTTTATTGTAATCTATTACTGGATCTCGTTGTTGACTCGCTGGTTTCAACGGAGAGTCCAGAGTGATACTATTTTGTGAGAAACAAAGACTCAATGGGAATTTTGAGTTATGACATGTGTAATCAATAATTGTTTGTCAATGGATTGTTTTATAAGTTAAAGTTTAAAGAGGAGTGTATGTGTATCTGTATTCTAAAGCAAAAGTTAAGAAAGGCATTCAATTATGGGTGGGTAAGTACTTATCTGATTCTACTATTCCAGTGGTTGGGCGATGGCTAACCCATGGGCCGGATGGGGTTAGGCTGAAATCTGTAGAGTTTTAATAATAAAATTGATAGATAGGAATACACTTAGAACTCGAGTAGTTAATTAGAATCCTGAAGACTTCTCTAAAGAATAAATCAACGGCTGTGCTTGATTCAATCAGAAAAAAAGCGTTGATTCATTCAAGTTAAGTCTATAATAGTTTCCCTTCTATCTGGTTTAGATAAAGATTAGTGCAGTATCTTGACCTCGTTAAGAAAATAAAAATGGTGGAATCATCCCCGCTTTCCGAGCATGGAAAATTTTCCCAGTTTCGATTTTCGGAATGACCACCAGCCTAGTCTTGTGCCCGGACATTCGAGGGCGAGGCCCCGAGTGTGAGAAATCATGCCCCGCACACAAGAAGAGGAAGCTACTTCCGCTGGGAATTCGGTACGCAGAGGAGACAGTGGGATCTCACAGTTGGTATCAGAGCACTGTTGTAAAATTTACGTAACAGTAACAGAAACTGCTTAAAATTTTAAAGTAAATCTAAGAAATAATGTTCACATGTTAATATTATGTTGAATAAACTTTAATTTTTTTTTTGAAAACTTATAATTGAATTAAAAATTATAGACGGAAGTTCCATACTTATCTGGTATTCTCGACCTCACCCAATCTCAAGATATGACTGCGTTCGCCTTCGAGCATCTCATCTCGTCCGCTTTAACTCGAACAAGCCGAGCAAGACTCGCACGCCATTTCGAGGATTTATATTTTCTTGACCCAACGGAGAGACAACAACATAAGTGGTTTGCAGGGCAGTATGTCCACGCCTCTTGTGACCGGCGTGCAATGCTGTGGGACAGAACCTCTCATTGGCAATGATTCTGTTAAAGCTGAAAATGGTACGTGGTGTCATTCTATATCATTCGACGCCTCGAAATTTCAGACTTTCATGCCAAGTCTACAGACTCCTTAGTTGTTTTATTCCTAAGGAGAAGATAATAGCTCCCTTGTCATCAAGTGAACGTTTGTATCAAGGCATGGCTATGGCAATCCAGTACCGTCGTCTTATGCGTCTCCCGAGGAGATTTTGAATTCTGGAGCCGAGCTGCTCTATGTACATATTGCAACTTTTATATAAATAAAGAAATGTTTTCTGGAGAAAAATTCCCTGTTGTATAAGTGATTGTTTATGGACGATCTGAGAAAGAAAAATCTGTTATCGGACATATGTCATAGATCTCCAATAAGATAATTGTCTTGTTTAAGAAATTGTTTTCCGAACCTCTTAAGTCTTAGGATCTCGTGGGATGATATCAAAATAAAAATTTAATAATATATAAATTTTGACAAAATCATGAGACAAGAAAACCGTGACCGTCAGCCAGCCATAACCTCTCTGTGAAGATGACGAGCTTGACCCTGATGTTCGCAAGGCTCTTCATAGGACTCAGCCACCAGGACCCTTCAAAGGAGAACTTCAAAGGAGAAGGAGAGAACCTGAGCGAGGCTGTGGAGAATTGGATGGAAGCCATGGAAGAATATTTTGACGTCACAGGCTACAATGAGCGAAGCAAAATGGCTCTTGCCAGGCTGAAAATAGTGAAAATAGCCAGGGTAGCATGGAAGAACCACTGTGACACCAACCGTCTGGACAAAAATACTCAGTCCTAGACCGACCTTAAAACCTATTTGAGAAAGAGATTTTGTCCCCCTGGATTTTTAGAAATAAAAATGAACGAATTCTTAGAGCTAAAGCAGGGAAGCAAAACCATCAAGGAATATCACCAGGCCTTTGCTCTTCTACTCAAATATTCACCACCACCTCTAGATGAAGATCAACTCATGGCCAGGTTCATTCGAGGGATAAACGAACCCTTGGACACACTAGTCGAAAAGGCCAAGCCAATGTCCATGGCTGAAGCTGTCAGAATGGCGAAGGACTTTGCTAAATCCTTCATCATAAAAGTCCTGCCAAAGCCAGCTTCCTCATCCTTTAGATTTCAGACACCGAGAAGTTCTTCCAACTTTTCGCCTCCAACGAGACACCAAGGTCCTAACCAGAATGTGGAAATGGGAAGCTTTAGAAATGAAGGAAGACCTTTCCCCCGAAGTACATTCTCCGGAACTCCGGCTCTCTCCAGAATGCAAAGAGAAGACCTTCGAAGCGAGAACAGATGCTTCGGATGTCAAGGACTTGGGCACTAGCTTAAGGATTGCCCCTCTCCTTTTGTGGACCAAGGAAGCCAGGGTCCCAGAGTTTCGAGACATACTCCTTATCAGTCCCAGAGTTCCGAGACATACTCCTTATCAGTTCCGAGACGTACTTCTTAGGGTCCCCCGTGCCAGAATCAGGGATATCCCAGGAGAACTCAAGCTCAGTCCTCTGCCTCTGTCCAGAGTAGCCTCAGAACTCCTTCCCAGAACTAGGACAACCAACGAGAAAGAGTTCCGCCTCTCAGACTGCAATAGCCAAAGCAATCACAATTGCAGAAGTAGTGGAAGAGGAAAGAGGACAGATTTATACTACAATTGAAAACCAAGAGCCAAATCGTCAATTCTCCGTCTCATCAATACTCCAGCTGAGTATCAGGGTAAGCCTTTTAAGCTTTTGATTGATTCAGGCAGTACCCATTCTTTCATTTCCCCCCCTGGATGCTTGCGTAAGCTAGTCTTAGATCAGAAATCAGGGAAACCTATGCAAGTTGAATTGACAAGTGAAAAGATTCTTTTCACTCACCTTGAGTCAGATCGTATTCAATTCAATGTAGATGGGGATTTAACTGACTGTCGGTTTAGAGTTATACCTTTGGGAGTTTTCGACAGGATCCTTGGAATGGATTGGCTCCACAAAAATCAAGCTGACATTCACTGTCATAATGGAACCATCTCCTTCCGTGACCTTCACGGAAACAAAGTTCAAGGAGTCAGAATTTCAGGATCCCCTAGTCTGCAGTTAGTAAAAGCTTCTAAGTTACTAAAAGGACTTAGAAAGAAGCAGCGCATTTATCTTGTCAAAATGAATCCGGTAGACTCAAAGTTAAAAGCTAAAGAATTTGAATGGTTAAGTGAATATGATGATTTATTTCCAGCAAAATTAACAGAGATGCCTCCAATTTGGGAAGTAGATCATGTGATAGAATTGACCCCAGGAGCTCAGCCAGTAGCCTTGCGCACGTACAAAACGCCAGTTTCTAAAGCCATCGAACTCAAGGTTAGACAGCTGTTGGAACAAGGGTTTGTAAGCCCCAGTGTTTCACCTTGGGGTGCGCCAGTTCTCTTTCAGAAAAAGAACGATGGAACGCTAAGACTCTGTGTGGACTACAGAGGTCTAAATCAACTGACAGTTCAGAATAAGTATCCTATCCCCAGAATTGATGAGCTTCTGGACAGGCTAAGTGGAGCCCAAATCTTCACAAAGAGAGAGAGAGCGCTTCTATGTGGGAGAGTGTAAGAAGAGAGAAGGAGTGTGTGCATGTGTATGTGTGTGTGTGTGTGTGTGTGTGTGAGAGAGAGAGAGAGAGAGAGAGAGTTTCAACATTTGCGAGTGTGTGTACGTGACAGAGAGAGAGAGAGAGGGTCATGTACATGTGTGTATGTGAGAGACAGAGAGAGATGGTTGTAGAGAGAAAATAGTTCTTTTCTGGAACCTTGGGTCTCGGCTGCAGCAATGCGCGGGTGCAATACTAGTAAACCTAATAAGGATTGGACATACTTAAGACTGTACCCACTATGGATAGTAAACATAAACTTGGAAAAGATTGGGTATACAAGGGACGCCATGAAGATAACTATACAATTTAAATGGAGGCCACCTCAAAGCCTGCATTGTTTGAATACTTCTAATAACCATTTGAAAAGACAAGCTGGCACGTTGAGCTGGCAAGAACAAAGGCATTTCCCTATTTACACTATCCTTGTCCATGGTTCCTACATGTGCATTCGAGAAAACCTCTCCCTTTCCAAAATCATGCACTTCAAAGTTGTTCAAAATAAAGATAAACACACATCAACACTCCCTCTAGAAGTAAATAATTTGAAATGGGTCACTCGAGAGACTATTAGTTTATAATCTCTTGAAAGGGCCTACTTTTCAGACCATTATTAATACCCACTAGTATGACCATCTCAAAATTGAATATCAAACATATTACATCTGAGGAAATAAACACACACACACACACACACACACACACACACACACACATATACGCACACAAGTAGCTTATTGTTGTGATAAGGTTGTCATGAGTTTAACTCATGGCAACACATCTCCAAGCTTGAGAGTAGAATTGGATGAAAATAACTTTTTAGAAGATCACAAGAGAATGCCTAATGCACTGTATGTAGAACTAGGCATGTGCAACATAGCTTTTTACATCACACACACACACACACACACACACACACACACACACACACACAATTTAAAAAAACTTTTTAGAAGATCACAAGAGAATGCCTAATGCACTGTATGTAGAACTATCCATGTGCAACATAGCTTTTTACATTACACACACACACACAATTTTAAAAAAAAAAACTGGACCTCGCATGGGGACAAAAGTAATGTCCTTAAAGCCATACAAAAAGCAACCTACATATAGCTCACATTTACCCCACTTAAGTACCAACAAGAAATGTGGTTAGTAACCATGAGGCTGAAGAGACAAAAGTAATGTCCCTAAAGCCATACAAAAAGCAACCTGCATCATAACTTTTTTGCAAATTGACAGTTACTCACAAAGCGATGTCATTTGCCACCATAATTCATAGTTAACACAAACTACGAACAACATATTAACACGACAGAAAGGATAGGCCAACACAAACATAAGAGCCAAGGTTAGATTTATGGTCAAGAGTGCAAGATAAGGTGACTATCCTAATCATCTTTTATAGAAGGGCTGACCCTAAAAAGGTGGATCCTCCACCAACAACGTGAGAAAGTAACACAAACAAGAATAGAAAGTAATACAAAGAAACAAGGTGCCCATGTACATACAAACCACATGAAATGACCTGCTGGTAAGACATACCATTGGAAGGTATAATGACCATTTAAAGAAAGAAAGACCATGAACAGCATGGACTCCTGGAGACCTATGTTAACAATAGTTAAAGAAAACACAGAAAATGATGGCGTTTTCATGCCTGCTGAGGCTGTAGAAGGGATAAGATCTTCTGTTGGAGAAGCTCGGAGCTCACCACACGCTTCACCCGGTCCACTTCTTTGCCCCTGTGCACAAAAATGGTAGTCGGGACGATGCGCACGGCCATTCGCATCGAGATATCCTGCAACCCCAAGCAGCACTTCAATTAATCCAAGCCATGCCCATGCCCAATTAATCTTGCGACTGAATCCTATGTATACCTTGGCTTCGTCTATATCAAGTTTGCTAAAAATAACGTCCGGAAGGACTTTAGCAAGCTGCACCATGGTGTCGTACATGACCTTAGAAGGGGCGCTCCAAGAGGCATAATACATGGTGACAACCTACAAGCACGCCCACAACAGAAAAGAAGCAAAAAACAATCAAGCACAGACATGGTCAAGATGAAGAAGGGGATAACACTGTGTAGGCTTAAGTTAAGGATGGCCTAGGGTTTGAGAGACAGAGAGAGAGAGAGAGAGAGAGAGAGAGGGACATCTCACGAGCTTGTTTTGCTTGATGGATTCCTCCAGCATCGCCATCCATGCGTTGCCCGAAGGGCAATGAACAATGCTGTTCTCATCAACTGTGCTAGAATCCATGAACTCCTATTGTGGATGCCTACCTCGGTGGCTTTGCAGTGCACAGAAGCCCCTTCGATCCCAAGAGAAAGACTAAATCACCGCCTAGCTACCCCTGCAGACAATATTCAGTGCCACCAGCTCAAGCCGACAATGACGCAACCACCAATCATATCACATAAAAACAAGAGAAATAATTAAACCATACCAAACTTTCCTTACCTCAAAATTTCTCTCTCAAATTAATACTACTTTTATTTTCCCGCTAGAAAGGTTAGATTTGTATTAATATATATGATTGAGTTACAAAAGAGAAAATGTATAAGGCTTCATCAAGGCAAGGCTTGATCAAGGCTGCAGCCAGAGCTTAGTAGCATCTAGCATGGGGTTACTAAAGGGGCGGGTAAGAATATCTAGCTCTATGGTAAAACACGACGAGTCCGAGGAAGGGCGGTGATAGTTTTTCGACAATAGCGAAAAATCATCTGATTCCACGCCGTTCACACAACGTGTTCAGGATGTTGTAGCGCATCCAAGGCCAAAGGGATGCCATGGAAGGATTCAGCTTCTTAATGTCGCCGAGCAAGGCATTCTTCCATGTGAATTGATACTGGGTCCCTTTGACACCACACAGGCCCACCCCACTGCGCTTGAGCATAGGGGCATCCCCAGAAGAGATGGGAGACAGGTTCCCTTTGCGCGAGACTGACAAAGTGAGCAGAAGATGGAGATGTCAAGCCTATAGGCTAATCGGTCCCAGGTAGGGAGTTTATGATGGAAAATCTTCCAAATAAATACATTGACCTTGAAGCATGGGGTAGCTTTCCTTATGAAGCTTACAAGCTTGGTGCAGTCCCAAGAACGCTTGAGGCTTTCCTTGTTCCTTATTACAAACAAGACCACCAAATGCTTTCATCTAAGGCAACAGTTAGAATCTCTTGCCACCCACGCACCAAGACTTGGAGAAGTGGGGACCTTTTGATGAAGCATTTCCTAGTGGTAGCTATCATATAGCGCCATGTGAGGCCACGAGCTCGTTGAATACAATGTCATGTGATCACACCCCACGATCTGTCTATCTCGATTCCCTACTACAGCCACTTGAGGGTGACGTTTGTACCCTGCGTGGCCAAGTTCGTAACACACCTAATACACCTTTTTTCTTGGGTGTGCTCCCAAGAGATTGAGTGTTGTGCTTTACCATCTTGAGATCCCGAGAGGAAGTCTCAGTTCTCCACTTTCTACCATGCAGCTTTATTGAAAACACAATAGGTGGCAATGAAAACAACATATGCCAGTAGAACGTGTTTGAGAATCACCAACCCACCAGCAAATGACAGTTGGGACTGGTTTCCAATGGACCATTTTGTTTTGGATTTTTTGGTAGGACAGTTGGGACTGGTTTCCAATCTCTATTTGTTGTTTGCTGATATATCAGCTCTAATAGGATAGCCATATGGGATCCACTTAAAGTTGTACTTGGTGTCCCATCTCTCACTAGCTCCTATGTCTAGTAGTACAACTTCTCCTTTGTTGGTGTTGTTAACTGACCCTAAGAGCTTACAAAAATCATACACCACCTGCAATCCACAAAGAACTGGGTAATCATCTCTCTATCTCCCTCAAGAAAGAGGAGTCCTTTAATTAGGCCTCTCTCTTGAAAATACTAGACATTGGCCAGAAGGGGTTCAGTATCACAATAGAGAACAACAAGGGGGCTAAAGCACACCCTTGTTGAACTAACTACTTGAGGGCTAAATCCTTGACCATAATTCCATTGATTATTATCTCAAAGGTGGTGTTACCCAGCAAGTCTTTGACCATTCCTACCAATGCTTGGCCAAATCCAATAGTGTAAGCATGAAGTCCAAGAAGACTCAATCATAGGCCTTGTCTAGGTTCAGATCGAGGAGCATGTAGGAATGATTTGATGCCAGGGCATGGTCAGTCCCACATTGCACATTTAGGATGGCCTCATGAATTTGCTGACCATGCATAAAACCAAACTTATTGGGAGATCCAAGGAGGATGAATTTGATGCATAGTGCAATGGCATTAGCAAAAATCTTGTAACATGTGTTCAACTGGTTGCCACAGTGGCCCACCATGATACGATTATATCGTTTGGGGATGAACTTTATTTTCCCTCTATTATCTGCCTGGCAGAGAGTTCACTGTGCCTGCGTACTTCATTAATCATGGCACAGAGTTATGGTCAAACCAATGTCCCCGTAAAACTCTATAGGGGGCCCTTTGGGCCTGTCATTTTTGACTCGACCATCACCTCATGATCCTTATCCACCTTTGGAGCTCTTACGACTCATGATAGAATGTAGCTGCCTAGTGTATTTGTTCGAACGGAATCGTGCTATATTTCAACATTTACTACGGATCTTCAACAACCAACAACAGGATGAATGGTCAAAGATTTGGATGCATGATCATGAAGAATGTTTTGTCTTCATACCCATTGGCAACACTACAATTTTTACTCCAAACATATGTTTTTGTCGCCTCCTGGAACAGATCAACATCATTCGTGGATATAGCATAGAGGATGATTCGTCAATATCTAATGAAGAGTTTATTATTCAACTCCATTACCTTAAAACCAAATTACCTCCCAAGAAAATAATTGTACCTGACCATACCCGTATCATTAGAGGATTGTAAAATTATTGTTCAACTTCTTATATTCAGTTTCCTTTTATCCATGTCAAATTTCATTTTTGGTGTCAAACAACTTTTCATTTCAGGGTTGGTATCCCCTTATCTTTATACCCATAATCAATTTGTCTTCTATTCTTATAATGACAAGTATTACTTCAATTGTTGTTCTTCGTATTAGTGCAAAAGAAAGTTTTTAATTCTAACTTAAATTATTAGTGTTACTTTTTCTCCAATAATTTATTCTAAGTTTATACTCTTTATGCAGATAAAAGCATAAAAACTCACATGTTTTTGGAGTGTTAAAATTATTTTTACCAGACGATTTCAACGACATTACAACAATAAGATATGCATTCTCTACCAAATTTTCTCATCAAAAGTTTTTGTTATTTCTTTAGTTTCAACTATGGTAAACTTACCATAGCCACAACATCCTACAATTCACAAGAGTAGATTGACTCTCATGCGTTCTTATATAAAGAACGGGAACTTTGAGAGGAATTCGAAAAGAAATTTCTAAGACTACTAAGCAGGAGCACTAAAAGAGAAATAACAAAAATAAGAAAATAGACAACCATAATTCCATTAACAAAAAGTGCAAGAAATCTAGCTTTATATGTTACAGATGTCATCAAGAAGGACATTATGCTAAAGACTGTCCAATGAAAAACGAGAACAAGCTTCTATCCTCCTTCACAACTCACGACCAACATCTCAAGCAAGAGAGTATCACCATTAAAAATATAACAAATGACCAAGGTATGTATACATTTACTTCTTCTTGTACACTATTCAAATTTGTTATGTATACATTTACTTCTTCTTGTACACTATTCAAATTTGTTCTATATTACTTTAAGCACGTAACAGCCTAATAGATTCAGCATTAAGATTACTTCAAATTCAATATTTAAAGAGATTAAACAAGAAATATAAACTTAAATTAAACTTTATTTATGCTACGCTTTAATCTCTAAGTATTTTGGGTCAAAATTAAATATGGTCAGAAAACATTGAAAGACGATAAAGGAAGGAATAAAACAAGAAGGTGGCCGATTTAATTAAACTATGGACAAGGTGTTTGAGGGGTCTTGAGCTAAAAGCTATAAAGTTTCAAAGCTTAAGTATAAATATAAATATCTTTTGAAAGTTGTAAACGTTTATAAGCTTATAAAGTTTAGATTTTAAGGTTTTATACAAAGCTGTATAAAAATGAAAAGCTTTTTAAAAGTTTTTAAATATGAAGCTCCCAAGCTTAATGGCTTCAGCTCCACTAATTTTTTTTAAAAAATAAGAGTTTCTAAGGAGGTCGTTAAAAAAAGTCTCTTATTGAATTTCTGTTCGTGAGTAGAGTGTAGGAGGAAAAAGCGGCCTTCGTCCTCACGGCTAGATGCCAAGGACCAGTCGTAGGGTATATATATATATATATATATATATATATATATATATATATATATATATATATATATATATATATAAAATTCCAAAGCCTACTTACAACTTTGTGGGAAAAAATAGTGACTTGCGCTAAGCACACAACTGAGGAAGAAGAAAAAAGCAAAAAGGTAATTTAGAAGAAAAAAAATCTCTGCACAACCCTCATCCGTCCATGATGGATTTCAAGCTCCATCAGCCTTCTAAAGATCTAAGAGTGGGGAAAGGGGTTTTGGACTATGGCAAATCCATTGGATTTGAGGGAGAATGAATATGGAATAAAACCACTTTTAATCTTGAAGTGTGGTTTTCTCTTGTGCAGGGTGGTTTCAAGAAGAAGGTGATGTTTTACTCTCATCCCTTGATCAAGACCTTCATCCAAAGGGTCCACAGATTTCCCATGAACCTCCCAACTTTTGTCCAAAGGTCCTTGAGGTTTTTCATTACTCTACCCAACGGATTTTAAAGAGTTTCTTCTATTCTTCCCATGAAAGTATTCTAATGTCTGATACCACTGTCTTGGGATCTATAAAATACTTAATAAAGAATAGTATAAAATTTACGTAATACAAAGAATATGACCATTCAATTGAATTTAAATTGAGTAAAAGGTAAGCATGAAATAAATTTGCAACAACAAGAGATAGAGATAGAAGGTACCACACAAGACAAGATTGGGTGCAATCTCCCCCCTCAAGCCTGTAGCTCCCACTTCCACTACTTGAGTATTTAGAGAATTGTATTCATAAAAATAGCCCAAGGAGCTAATAATAGTTGTGCGTAAAATTTGGGCTTACTTTTTCCACTTTTGAGTATTGCTTTACATATTATTAACCATATGAAAGTTCCCAAGGTTTATACATATCAAACCTTTGCCCAAATATGAATGCTAATGGGCATTTACACATGAAGTAACCTTGTGTAAATGCTAATGGGCATTTACACATGAAGTAACCTTGTGTACACTTGCACGTTAAATAACCTAGCCACATGAAAGGCTGAGATGCTACTTGCCCAATCTGCATTTGTGTACCCATATAGCTCCAATGGTACACCTGTTGCATAAAACAATGCATAATCAACAATGGCCCTCAAATACCAAAGTGTATGTCACACACTATCAAGATGTGGTTTTCTAAGCCAATAGTGTAACTCAAATCTGGCCTGCTGATTGTGACATACATCAAACTCCCCACAATCTTTCTATACATAGTGGGATCCTCCAACACATAACCTGCATGCTCACACTACTAAGCTTGCCATTTTGATCTAATGGCACTGAGATGATTGACTTATAATCAGCCATCCCATACTTAGATAACATGTCCAATATATACTGTTTCTGACAGCCAAATACTATCAGGTGTGCGAATGACCTCAATTCCCAAAAAGTAGCGCAGATCTCCCAAATCCTTCATCTCAAAGTTCCTTTTAAGAAGACGTTTCACATGCTCAATCTCATCCAAGTTGTCACCCCCAATAATAAGATCATCTACATAGATGGTGATGATCACAATACCCTTATCACTCTTGCACATATACAAAGAGTGATCTGCATCTGCCATATGAAAACCAATAGTGACAAGATACTTAGCAATCTCGTCATGCCATGCTCGTGGAGCTTGCTACAACCCATATAAAGCCTTACGAAGCTTACATACATACTCCAGGTGACCTGTATCCTCAAAACCATGTGGCTAATCCATATACACTTATTCTTGTGCAAGTCACCATGCAAGAGCGTATTTTTCAGAAAAACTTCCCTTGCCCAAAAAGCACGGGCGATTCCACCGGGAAAAATCTATTCTAACGTAGTTAAGAGCCTTAACTAACCAAACTGATCCAACCGAACCCGTAAGTCACATAGTCAGATCAAGGAAGAGACTTGTACTTGGATCATAGAGACCAACGCTTTTTTCCTCATCAAGAGGCACAGCCATTGATTCATTTCCATAGAACAAGGACTATCTTGGATTTACTTCAACTATCGTAACTTAACAGAATTGAGTCTCATTTTAGGGATCCATCAGTCCAGCCTAACCCCATCCCAATCCCATGGATTAGCCAACCGCCCAACCACTATAGTGAAATTTGGTTATGTTTTGCCCCAGGTACCAGGGAAAAGAGTTCCCAGGGCCCCCTAGCTGGCGCTTCAAGCAAACTTCAAGATATTCACACCACTTACACACCCAATATGAAATTGCCTGTTTCACAATCCAGCTATCTTTAAAACAATCTTTTAATGAAACCATAGTATCACTGATCATAATCCTCCAAAATATCTAGCTTGAATTCTAACTTGCAATCATTCCTTCATCGGTGTACCTATGGCATCATTGGCAACCAGAACGCTCACCACCTGTTCACTCAGGGGCCTTTTCAATAGTTCCTAGCTCATAGTACCCAAAAATATAATCACATAAGAAAAATCCAAATGGACTCTCCATTGAAGATCAGCAAGATCAACCAACAAATCCATATAAAAGAGCCATGGACTCATCCATTTAGGACCAGCAAGGCCAATTAACCAGATCCATGCCCAAGTTCAGAAAACAACTCTAACTCCTTGTTCCATTTTCTTCCCCGACGCACATGGTGACCCAGAGACCGAGCACCGTATGGTCAGCACCCTCTAGGCTCCTTCGCAGGTCACCTAGTGCTTCACTCATAGGCCGCTTCCTTGGTCCCTCATCCATCGTACCGGAAGCTCACCATTTAAATCGAATCGAGGCTGGTCAAGACCTCGCTCGACCTGGCTACGCGAGATGTCCTCCATTGACTCTCCGTCAACTGTTGCAACTTTATCACTTAGGTCTCCACACGACCTCATTCACAAGATGGTTAAAATGCTTCTCTAGCATTCTTGACATAAAACAGTCATTTAAAAACAGGTTTCTTAAATACAGTTTCTAACGAGCTCTCATCTTTCCACATTGTTCCACATCATTTCTCGTTATTCCACATTCTTCTACATCAATTCACATTGCTTATTCCACATCCAGTCATATTTATTCCCATCGTCTTCATCCATTCTCATCCAATCACATCATATTACATCTCATCACATCTATCCTCATCACATCACGTCACAACATATCCACATCACATCTATCCTCATCACATCACGTCACAACATATCCACATCACTTCTCATCCATTCACATCACATCACATCCATCTACATTCATTCATATCACATCACATCCATCTACATTCATTCAGATCCACATCACATCCACATATCATCACATCATGCTCACATCTATTTACATCACTTCACATCCATTCACATCTACCCAAGTCCACATCAAATCACATCTCATCTATCCACATCATATCTCATCCATTCATATCTAACTAGATCCACATCACATCACATCCATTCACATCTCATTACATCACATTCACATCTCACCACATCCACTCACATCTCATCACATCCATTCACATCCATCACACCCATTCACATCCCACATCTCGTCATATCCATCCTCATCTTATCACATCTTGTTCACATCCATCCACATTACATCACATCCATTCCATCCATATTAGATCACATTCACATCTATCCAGATCACACCACATCCATTCACAGCTCATCACATTCATCCACATCCATTCATTCATTCACATTCATATCTATCCATATCCATCCATTCATTCACAGGCACATCTATCACATCACATCTCATTCTCATCCATTTACATCACATCACATCCTTTCACATATCATCACATCTATTCACATCTCATCACATTCACATCCACATCTATTTACATCACATCACATCCTTTCACATATCATCACATCTCATCGCATTCACATCCACATTTACATCCCATCACATTCATTTACATTTATTCAGATCCACATCACATCTTATCACATCCACTTTTAGTACTGTTTTCTACTTTTGATACTGATAGGACTTTTCTAAGTTTCTACCAACTGCTTGGCCTAGTTAAAGGTACTTTTTCTCGATCCCATTGAATCTACGTATCAGAGTGTTGTTTGAAGGTTTAAAAAGGGAAAATAAACCTTATCAGAATAGTAAAACTCAGAAAGAGCATTTACGTATTGTACTTTCATTCCTTAAGCTTCATTAATGAGAATTAATTCTAAACATTCGTTTACTCATTGGATCCTCGATCCTCCCAAGGATTCCAGATTCTCTTTTCTGAATAAGAATTATCTAAGTTTTTTTTAATGGATATTTTCATATTCAAATTTCTCAAGTAAAATATATTCAATATTCTTCTTTTCGAGTAAAAGATTCATGGGATTTACAAAAATCAATTCTACCCATATTTCCTAATAAAAATAATAATACTCAAAATTTTACTTTTGATAAATACTCATAAATTAAATTATGCCAAAAAATCTTCTTTTACCATTTAATTACTTGGATCTCAAATATCATGGGAATTCCTCTTTTTGCATAAAAATAAATTTACCAAAAATTTCTCTTTTCTTTTAATTAAATATTTATGCATAAATACTAAAAATTTATTTCCCATGAATATGATGAAAATCATTCTTTTTGCATGGGATGTCCAATCCTAGAATATGGTAGGAAGTCCTCTTTTAGTATTATGCATAAAAATAAGATATGTATTATTTTTTAAAAATTTTACCATAACTTCGCTGCTAGTACTGATAATTCTCAAATTTTCCTAAAAGAGTAAAAGCTTGTAATGAAAATATGATAGTAGTTCCTCTTTTATACTTAAATCAAATTCATACTTAAAATCAAACTATGAATTTAAATCATAATTTTAACCATAATCATAAACATAACTATGATTATCCCACTAGATTAAGCTAATTTCAACATTCCTCTTTTTCCAAATTGTTAGGATAATCCATTTCTCATTTAGAATGAATTAAAGTAGTTTTTAACTACTCCTAAACAATCTAAAAGAATTTACCATTATTTTAATAGCACAAAATCATGAAAATATCAGTTTCTTAATCTTTAGCTTATTAAGCCTATAGTTTAGCTTTGAATTAAGAGACTATCGTTGAGAAGCATCCTTTTCCAAGGGATTACGCCATAAAGATGGCTATTCTTTTAGAGAGAGAGATTTACTTAAATAAAGCATTACAAATAAGCATAAAGATTAACTTTCTCTTAATTAAACATTAAGATTTTTAGGGAAAGCTTGATTTGAATTAAAACAACCATTTTGAAAGCTTCTTAAGCTTGAGAGGGGTTGAGAAGAAGAAAGTTATTGAGATAATTTGAAAAAACCATATAAATCAATTTTACCTCCAAGTTTGGCTTGATTCTTTGTTAACCCCCGACCAATCAATTGGTCCACCAAGAGGTGGAGAGCAACTCCAAGAGTTGTTGTAGAGAGAGAGAAGCTCCAAGCTCCCAAGAGAGAGGAAAATTTAAGGGATAATAGAAAATATGATTATTTTAATATAATACTGGCATGGTATAGCTCCAATATGAAAATACAAGGGAATGAGAGTTTATTTATAGGTGAGGGAGGCCACTAACCAAGTCCAACTGGGTTCTAGAATTTTCTAGGTTCAGTTTGACTCAATTTGGACAAGATTTGGATCAGTTTGGCTCCCTTTTTGATTTGGTTTGATCCAGGACAGAGGAGAGATAAAACTATCACAAACTTTTGAATTAAAAAACCCTTCCATACATGTAAAAAAGGCGCCTACCTCAAAGGTCCCCCTTTCCTTATCGAGGTGTCAAAAATGCATCATTATTTCAAAATATCTCATTTTTTAAAGTAATATCTCTTAATTTTTAACTAATAAACCTTGTACTCAGTCAACTCTTCATCTTATGGGAGCATTTACTTATTTTTGGATATTTTCTTTTATTCATGCCAATGCTTGGATTAGTCCAATTGGCCCATTGGAACCTTAATTGGACCATAATCTATTTTTTTTTAAATGTAGACCCTTAGGATAAGGTCCCTTATACACATTTTTAATTAATTCCTAATGCACATTGGAAAGTTTATTTTGAACTGATTCAGGGAAATCCATTTTAGACATTAGGAGGATTTTTATATCCAAAGATATCTCAATTTTGGATTACCTCTCTCTAGGCCAAAATAGGGTAAAACAAGATCTTTCTTCTATTTCAGAGAGGGGAATAATTACAAGAACAGAAGGTGAGGTTCTCACACCTTTACAGCTCAAAAGCTGGAGGGAGGAATCTTACACTCCTCATCCATAGCTTTCTCCCAACACACATTTCCAATAGCCTCATCAAAACATGTCGGTTCTACAACAACCTGCACAACTTTTTGCCATATAAGCATAATGATATGTCACATAACCATCATAAGTCAACCTCTCCACAGGGTTTTTGACTCTTCCAGATCTTTGTAACTTCCCATTCATGACTCTTCATTTCCTTGAACCACTCACCATGACTTGTCATGTGGTTCGAAGCACTTGAATCAACATACCATACATCATCCTTACATGCTGCTACATCATTTCTAGACACAACATTAACTACATGTTGCATAACAAACAACCTCTCATTATCCTCATTATTTCTGCTAGAGGATGCAGAGTTTTTTGCTATTCTTTTCCATTTCACATGTCACTCTGCTTCTTATAGTAATCTTCTTACACATGTTCAGGCTTACCATAGTAAAAACAGCCTCGTGTATCATTATGCTACCTTTGCCAATTACCATGACCTCTTTGACTCACCTTGCCTCTAAACTAGCCTCTTCCACCTGTGTGTTGTTGTTGGCGAATCCTGGGACTGTTGCTGCTGCTGCTGATCATAATTATGATTCCCTGTTTGGCCACCACCTTGGCCACATTCACGACCTCTACCTCGTCTTCTACCTGAACTTGTGTAGAAGGCCTGCTGCTCTAACATGTTTTTGTTTTGTGAAGTCTGTTGATCTTCACCCAAATTCTTCTCTTCAATGATCAGCATTTCATACCAAATCCATGAAGTTGGGAATGTTCTCCCAAGTCTGAATAGATGTCTTGAATGCCTTGTATTGTGGCCCGAGACCACGTAGTCACACTTCCATCTTATCATCATCATCATCATCAACAGAAACACTAATTGATGCAAGGGATTCCACAATGCCCTTGATCTTCAAGGCATAATCATTCACAGACATATTTTTCTTCTCCACAGTATGAAGCTCATTCTTCAACTGAATCTTTTATGCCTTGGTGTTAGTTTCATATAGTATCACCAAGGTGTCCCATGCCTACTTAGGTGACTTGGCATCCTATATATGCCCATCATGGTGTCCTGTATACTAATAGAATACTAATACATGACTTTCCTTACTCCTTGATTCCAATCCTTGAATTCTTTTACATCTGCAGAAGTTGGATTAATCTTCAGTATCTTTGGTGTCTCCTCATGTTCACCTTCAATGTAGTCTCAGTAACCTTTTCTCATTAGAAAATTTATCAATCTAAACCTCCAAGCATGGAAGTTGTTCTTGTCAAGATTCTCTACAACAATTCCATCATTCAACATCTTGTCTGCAACACAAATTTACCCAAAACAGCACTCTTGTTTGACCTGCACACTCTTGTTTGACCTGCACAAACGGTTGTATTCTCTACAGCAGTACTATATTGCACCTAAACTGTAACAACTAGTGACTTCAATTTGCATACATACACCCAATGGCAACTTTGAGATCCCTTGTGTCTGCACAACCAATCACCCTTCCTGTAGTTCCAAAAATAGAGTTTTGTAAAGAATCGAAACTTACCCACACAGTGCCCATGAATGCCTGGGACGAACTGATAAAAAAAAGGTCCAGATGCACCCGAAACACATTTTTGGCCCAAAAATTTTAGTCCAACAGACTTTATAGTTGCCCTATAGCTCTTCTATATGCGAAGAAATCTCCTCAATTCATGTTTGTTTGTCGGTGCCTCCAGAAGAGCTCCCGACGACAAGGGTGTAGTAGCCAACACAAAGGGGGAAGAGTAGATGAAGCTCTTACCCTCGTACCATTTCTTGTGCTTCTCTTGCTTGCCGCTCAGCCCTTAGCATGAACTAGGCTCTGATACCATGAAAAGATGTAGGGGGGAAAGAGAGATTGAGCTCTTGTAAGCACACACACACACACTCACACAAACCCTAGAAGAGAATACACAAGGTGAGAGGTTGAAAATTCTTCTTCTTTTCTACACAACAAAAGAGGTCTACAAAGAAGATAAAGTGACTAACACACATAATAGAGTATATACAAGTGGTCCATAATGTGAACACACTAAGTGGAGAGTGGGTAGGTGTGGATTAGTCAGTGTAGTCTAGCTGTAGAATCTCTGGCAAAGATATGTCGGTGCCAGCTACCAAACCTGCCAGTGATGTAAATGTCGAATGGTCATGCAGGTGCCTCGTGAGTGTCAGCTCATGTTGAGCTTGACATCTCAACAAGAGCCGCTGGAGTCACCATCCACATATGGTGACTTGCTACTAAAAGATCAAGCACAAAGATTTATTTACCTTTTCCTTCCCTTTGAATGATACATGTGTACCTACATCTGGCCTCAACGTGCCTGACCATTGTCTAACATTGGATCCATTGCTAGAGGACTCTCTAGGTCCACTAAGTACTTGTGATTGCTACATGTGGTGCAACATTAACATTTCTTACATTTTGATCTTTTGTTGCCTTCACTGCTGGTGCAAAAACCAGCTACTCATCTCATCAAAGACATCTCTACTTACTCACATATCATGAGTGGTAGGGTTATAACATCTATAACCTTTATGCTCCATAGCATAACCAATAAAGATGCATTTCTCTACTTATCAAAAACTTTTGTTCAGGCGCGTCATACTATGAATAGCTGCGGTGGGTGTTCTGTTGATAATGTACACAGTAGTTGATACTACTTTCTACCCAAAAATAATGTGGCATATTCTTTTCAACCATCAATGCATGTGCCACTTCTATAATGAGCCTTTTTTTTCTGCAATACCATTCTATTTTATGGAGTGTACCTGCTTGTAAACTGTATCTTGATTCCCTGCTTTCTCAAAAAATCGCTGAACGCATTGGAGAAATATTCTCCCCTACCATTTGATCTCAGGAATTTTATTTGCATGCCTTTTTCCTTCTTGAACAAGGATTTAAATCTCTGAAAGTGAGTAAACACCTCACTTTTCTCCTTCATGAAGTAAACCCATACTTTCCTAGTGTCGTCTCATCAATGAATGTAACATAATACCTGCCACATGCAATTTTTGTAGTCTTGGCCCGGTCCCCATACATCTGAATGTATAACATAATACCTGCCACATGCAATTTTTGTAGTCTTGGCCGGTCCCCATACATATGAATGTATAACATCTAATGGGCTTGCACTGACATGCTTTTCATGTGGAAAAGCATGTTTAGCTTGCTTACCAAGCTAGCATGCTTCACATACTTTATGCATACCATCAACCTTAAACTTTGGCAAACCTGTAACAATATATTGGGCCTGGCATAGACTTCAGTTGTGCTATATGTCGATATCTGCCATGACACTTGTTCTATGCGCAAACATGCTTGCCTTTACCTGAGGCATGTTCACATCCAAAGTAAACATCCCGCCATTTTTTAAACTCTTTGTAACTAAGCGACACTAATCTTTGAAGTCTTTCACAAAATATCCTTGAGGATTAAACCTCACTTGTAGACCCTGCTTGACCATCCAACAGAAACCAAGTTCTTTGTAATATTTGGAACATGAAGTACATATACCATGTACTTCATTTTACCATCCTATATAGATAATGGCACTTTACCAACATACACAATGGGATGCATAGTATCATCACCTGTTTCGACATAACCTAGTTTTTTCATTTTTTGCATGTCTCTAAACCACTCAGCATGACTGGTCCTGTGATTACAGGTGCCAAAATCCACATACCATATATCTTTATATACTGACACATCTCCTATTGTGCCATGACACAAATAGCTGCTCACTTCTTTCCATTACCACCATGTTCGCTAGATGATGCATAGTTGCCTTGCTGCAACTTTCCACTTTTAATGTCATTTTATTTTTTATAGTAGTCCTTTGCCATGTGACCTGGTTTGCCATAATAATAACACTCTATGCTATTTGCACTTTGATTTATTTGCTGACCACCTTGGCCTCTTTGGTTCCCCCTGCTTGTAGACTGGCCTCTTCCACTTGTGTATGATTTGTTGCTCTTTTGCGAATCATTGGATTTTTGTTGTCTAGAATTATGATTTTCTTGCCGACCACCACCTTGGACTTGACCACGACCACAATATTTACCTGAATTGGAATAAAAGGCCTATTCTGATGTGTTCTTGCTTTGTGAAGAAGAGTCCTCACCTAAAGGATTTTTTTTAATGATCAACATAGAGAACAAGTCCCGAAAATTAGGAATATTCTCTTTGACTGTAAATGGAGGTCTTGAATGGCTTGCACTCTTTGCCAAACCCATTCAAATAGACACTCACCAAATCATCATCCTCCATCGATACATTGATAGACACAAGGGATTCAACAATGCCCTTGATCTTTAAAGTATACTCATTGATAGACATGCTTTTCTTTTCCACTGTATGTAGCTCTTATTTTACGTGCAGTTTCCTTACCTTTGTATTAGTTTGGAACATCTATACTAAGTTTTGCGATGCAACCCATTGGAGTGTTGGTATCCTATATGTGTCATATCATTGTGTCTGGTGACATTGATCGAAAGCCAATACATGATTTTCCTTGCACCCTAATTTCAATCCTTGAATGCCTTTATATCTATTGGAGTGGCATTCTCTTCAGGCAGCTCTGGAGGTTCTTCATTGTCTCCTTCGATATAGTCCCAAAATCCTTTACCCATTAGGAAATTGGTTATGCTAAGTTGTTCTTGTCTAGCTTCTCATTGACAATCTAATTGATTGTTTTCTTGTAACAATCAAAAACTTGTAAAGTAGGCCACCAGATCTAGTCAAAGTACATGCACATATGCCCAATATCAACAATACATGTGCAAACACCATCTGCACTCCCAAAATGAATTGTTGCAGAGATAGTTTTCCTACTAGAACTTCTCGAAACTATCAAAAATATGTTGCAGTAATAGAATAGAGACTGAAATGCACTCGAAACATGATTTTGTCTGTAAAACTGTAGTACAATGTACTACATACCACACAAGAACCTCCCAGTTACTCAATCAGAGATGTGTAGCTCCCAGAGTTACCGAGGGGCGGTGTACCTAAACTAACAAGGGAAAGAGATGATGATGCTCTTACCCATGTACCACTTTCTTCCTTGCTTGTTCTTGCCCCTTTCTTGCCTCCTTAGCTCTCACATGAACTGGAGCTCTGATACCATAAAGAGAATGCGGGGGAGAGGGAGAGCTTGGGTTCCTTGCAAGCAAAAACACACACACACACACACACACACATAAGAGAATGCAAGACACAAGAGAGAGAGATGGATGGTTGAATTTTTTTATGTCTTCTTCTCTTCTCAACACAACTGATTAGGAGAAATACATAAGAAGAAAAAACCTCCCTATGCACTGCATAGAACAAGAAGGGCCTTCAAGAAATACATCTCGAAGCATGAGATCATCCTCTCATCAAAGAAAATGAACACATAGAATCATAAATGTATGATATCTGCATATTAATAGCATAGGAAAATCCATGTTCTCTTGCTGCTGCAACATATAATCCAAAAGCATATGCTTGAATAACCATCATATGAAAGAGAATATGAAAATATCCATAAAGATCTACATGTCTTGCTACCCATCATAGGAAACAAGATGAATATATCTCCTATGAATATTTTTAAACCCACTTTTGCATGGATAGGCAAATCAGTCCCATCATGCCTCATGAAGTAATGGAATAAAATCTCCATCACATGGAAAAATCCATCAACATGGATTCCATCATGCATAAGGATATCATGGATAACCATAGCATCATCAAGAATAATATCATGAGAAATAACATTACCATGGACAACATCATCACCATGATGATCAAGAGAAAGCAAAATTGCATAATCAATGAACCATCAACATGATTAGCATGAAGATCAATATCATGTGAACCTAGAGAACTATAAAATAAGATCACACCAATGTGATCACCACAATCATGCATAGTAGACTCAAATGATAGAACCTCCAAATCTGGATCATGAACATCAGGAACTTGGAAAATATTATCAAAGAGATCCTGCATATCTGCATCAACACTAGCCAAAACTAGCTCCTCATCTCAAGAATCTAGATGAGATCATCATCCACCACATCACCATGCATCACCACATCACGGGGAAAAACATAAGCAATACACATGAGAAGAAACATGGTTATCATCAACGATGTCATAAATTGCATCATGTGGTGAAGTAGACTCAACCACATATGAATCACATAGCCTACATCTCTCTGCAAGAATGTTAGCAAACAAATGATCTCCCACAAAATCCATGTGGTGCTACCATGATAATGGGCTTGGAAATTTGCATATCCACAGACTGCTATGGAACCATACACATATCTTGATGAGGCTCATCCACAAATCCATGTGACATAGCATCATCACAAAACACAACATCAGGAACATCAAGAATCACATCGGCAAGTCCATGCCCAAACTACATACACTTATCTGATGCAAAGCTAGGGTTATTTGAGAACTCCTCCTGGCTCTTTCGGCCTTCTTGGTTCTCCCATGTACTCTCAACTCCCATGTACTCTCAACTCCCACCATATCCATCCCATCATCATGGTTATCAAGGTCACTCTCTTAAGCTTCCTCTAATTTCTCTATGGCTGATTACAAGGTCTACATCCTCCTCAAATTGGAACAAGACTCACGTCTACCCCTCTCATGATAATCATATGCATCCTCTAGAGTATCTGAAAAATCCTCCAACTTCTCTTTAGCTCTCTCTAACTTCCTAGATGATTTTGCTTTCTTTAATGCTTTAATGATTCCATACAGTTCCTCAACAAGATCAACCATGCAATAATATTTGCATCCATCTCCCTTGTAGCATGGTGTATCCAGTACATCACACTCCTATCCTCTATGATTCCTCTCTAAGCAAATTTCTAACTTCCTTTTCTTTTTCTTCTCCCTATTGAACATGAAAATAAGAGGCAAGGTGCTTACATCAAACATAGCATGCTGACAGAAGACTGTGCATGAACACAACAAGGAGAGCTTGGTGCCCATGCATAGAACATGGGTGCCTGTATGATTCCCCCTCAGACTGAATAATGAATAAGCTTTACTTCAATCCCCTGTAATCATTCCCTATTTCTGAATACAAGAAAATATTATTTTCCTTGTTTTTGCCTAGAGAGATAAAAAAATTCTAGAGAGTGGTAATTCAATATTGAGATATTTTTGGATAAACAAATTCTCCTAATATCAAAAATATGTTTCCCTAAAACAAAAAATTAAAATAAATTTTCCAAGGTGCATTAGGAATCAATTAAAAATGATTTAAAAGACCTTAGCCTAAGGGTCAAGATTTTCTGAAAATTTTAAATTATGGTCCAATTAAGGTTTCTATGGGCCAATAAGATTAATCCAAGTGTTGGGATGAGATAAATCCAATGAATGAAAGAAAATACCCAAAAAAGAGTAAATGCCCACATAAGATAAAGAATTGACTGAGTACAAGGTTTATTAGTTAAAAACTATGAGATATTACTAAAAAAATTAGATATTTTGGTATAATGGTACATTTTTGACACCTTGGTAAGGAGGGGGGGGAGACTTCAAGGAGGCGCCTATTGTTGGATAGGTGTCATCTCTAGATGGTGTCATGCTAGTGGCACACTCTTTAGCCTCTAGGCATTTTTGGGATGGGATTTATAGCATTTTTGGGATTTATAGCATTCATTTTCATTTTTTCCTATTTACACATTTTTGGGTGGAGGAACTTTTCTAGAGATCTGTTCATCTTGTGCCTATATATATAAGGCATTGTAGTTCATTTCTAATCAATTTGGCTATTGGTTCATTGATGAGTTCTTGAGTACATTGTCTCTTCTCTCATCTCTTCTTTCTCACATGGTATCAGAGCAAGGTGGTGGCGCACATAGAGCCTCCTTAGTTGATGATGAAAATGCAACCAAGAAATGGCTACAAATCTCTCCAACAAGAAGCCTCCCAAAAAAAAAAAACGCTATCGCATGTAGGGAAAACTAGTTGGCAATGTTTTCACCGCAAGTAGAGTTGTAGGACTCGGATTGAAGTGCTTTAAAAACACACTTGTAGAGGATGGTAAGGGGCTAGTTTGAAGCCTTTTGCATCATTAAAGGAGTGCAAGGATGATGAGTAAGGGCTTCTACAAAAAACGCGAGCAGAAATTTTGCATGCAAGAATAACTCAAAAACGACGAGGAATTTGCGAAAACTTTCTTCTGC